>NC_044360.1:0-612318 GCF_007364275.1 Archocentrus centrarchus | reverse complement strand
TTCTCTCTCTCTCTCTGTCTCTTCTCCCTCTATTCTGTCTCTCTCTCTCTATCTCTTGTATCTCGCTTCTATCTCTCTTATTCTCCTCTCTCTATCTCTCTCTTCTCTCTGTCTTGTCTTCTCTGTCTCTCTCTCTCTCTCTCTGTCTCTGTGTCTCTCTCTGTCTCTCTCTCTCTATCTCTCTGTCTCTCTCTCTGTCTCTCTCTCGTCTGTCTCTCTCTCTCTATCTGTCTCTCTCTTCTCTCTGTCTCTCCCTCTCTCGTCTCTCTCTCTCTCTCTCTCTCTCTCTCGGTCTATGTGTCTCTCTCTGTCTCTCTCTCTTCTCTCGTCTCTGTGTCTCTCTCGTCTCTCTCTCTCTCTCTCTGTCTCTCTCGTCTCTCTCTCTCTCGGTCTCTCTCTCTGTCTGTCTCTCTCTCTCTCTCTGTCTCTCTCTCTCTCTCTGTGTCTCTCTCTCCCTCTCTCTCTCTCTCTCTCTCTTCTCTCTCTGTCTCTGTGTCTCTCTCTGTTCTCTCTCTCTGTCTCTGTGTCTCTCTCTCTCTCTCTCTCTCCTCTCTCTCCTCTGTCTCTGTGTCTCTCTCTCTCTCTCTCTCTCTCTGTCTCTCTCTGTCTCTCTCTCTCTCTCTGTCTCTGTGTCTCTCTCTGTCTCTCTCTCTCTCTCTCTGTCTCTCTCTCGCAGACTCCAGAACAGCTACACAGCTTCTCAGAGAGCCAATCAGGATCTGGAGGAGAAGCTTCACGCTCTGGTAAACCTACACCTCCTACTCACCTGACCTTTGAACTCGGGATACTCAGGAGCGCTGCGGTGACAGTTAATCAGGATGTATAACTGACAAATGGAGAGGATAGAATTATTAATCATCTCTGAGGGGAACTCCTGATTGGTCCAGACTTGTAGTGCGTGAGTGTAGAGTTCATTGATCACTCTCATCCAATAACTGATCGATGTATAAATGAAAACACACTGAGGCCGAGTATTGATCACCTCCGACAAAGCTTTGACTGGCAGGCTGAGTGGAGGTCAAAGGTCACAGGTGAGAAAGTTTAGTTTAAAAAAAAAAAAAAGACATCAATAAAATACAAAATGTGGCTTTGTTACCATGGTTACCGTCTTGAATGGGTTTGGTTTATCAGACATCATCTCTGTGAGAGCAGAACTGAGCATGTGCAGTACACCGGGGGTGATGGGTGATGCAGAGGTGCTCAGGTGTGTCGTATGCATAAGATTAATTATGTCACTGAGCAGGTGCGATGATGATGATGAAGGTCTTCCTTCAGAAACTGATAAATGAAACTGTGGATGCATTCATCTGTGAAGATACCCCCCCCCCCAGACTCCACTTGAGAATAGACCAATGAGTTTTTATGTTTTCACAGGTGATTTAAACCACAAGCTAAGGTTAGCCGCCTACCTGCAGGTAATTATTTAGTGTTCACAGGTGAGTTAGTGTTAGTTTAACATTCATTTCTGGACCATCAGGTAAACATCAGCAGGACTTTGAGTCATGGAGGGACCGTCTGATTTTCAGGATTAGCTGATGCTAGTATGCCTGCTAACGCAGATGCTGCCTATTTAATTCATCCAAACTCAGGACTTCATTGGCTCACGTTACGAGCTAACCGTCACCACATTAATGTAGCAATGCTAACCCACAGCTAGCTGGCTAACTGTACCTTTCTTGCTAACATTGTTGCTAGCTGATTGGGAAGGCTAGCTGTCAGATTTCCTCCGCAGTGAACGTGACACATTGTCAGTATTTATTTCAGCACCTCAGTAAATAATTTAATGGCACAGAGTGAAATCTATAATGTTTGAGCCTGGGAGGTTAGCCAGCTATCATCGGTCTTTGACACAGGTAGGTCCATAACGTCAGCGCTGCTGTCATTAAACTGCTGCCGAGGTGGGCAGCAGGTGTGCACGCTGCTCTTCCACGTTTATAACATGTATAACATACAGAGCACACAGCAGAGCAGCACGACAGGCTGGACTGACGACGACTCGACGTTAGCTCGAACACAGCGAGCTAGCTGCCGTTCAGTGAATAGCCACAGGGGGTGCTAAGAGCAAGCTGAGCTTCTTTAAATGAATGTTTGTGTGGGAGCTGAGCGGCAATGGGCGAGGCAGAGATGTTTCTGATGGCTGATGTCCCGTCAAACTTCCTGTCTGCCTGTTTTTGTCTGATTATCGTTCATCTTTCTTTCTCTTCTCTCCTTTTTCTCACGCTGCTCTCTGGTGGATTGACTCATCTTCATCACCTCCATCTTCATCGCCCTCATCAGGCTGCCGTCAGTCAGACATGGGTTCATGCAGTTGCGTTTCATTCATGTTCTTCCTCCTCCTCTTTATCACCTTCTGTCCATTCTTCCTCTCCCATCACCTCCTCATCTCTCCATCCTCTGACTCACACTCCTCCTCCTCCTTCTTCTGTTTCTGTCTGGAAGCGTTTGAGCACCAAGTCCTCTTGTTTAGCCATTAAGCTGATTTTTGTGGTAGAAACCTGAGCAGCTTTTAGAGATGTCAGCTGATTCTCAGGCTGATGTTTCCCTCCATCTTCGGCTCATCAGTCTTCATCTGTCTCCTCCTATCCTCCAAGTATCTCCTCATTAGCATTAATGGAAGTTCTCTGTAACTTGAGCTGGATCAGAGGTGGTGGGTTATTTGTGGGTGTAGAGGGGCTGCTTACTGAAGCCTCGGCTGTGAGTACTGATCTTTTTGGACTTGGTGTGCAAACTCGGCCGATAATAATCGCAGGTTCAGTTTCTAGTTTTTCTGAGAAGGTGAACAAAACGCTGAGCGCTCGTCTGACGGATCAGGACTTTGACTCATTTATGACTCGTGAACGAAGGCTGAAGGTTTGAGAAAAATGTGTCTGTTTACACTTATGAGGATCTGCTGTTTCCAGTAATCGATGAAGATTTTCCAACATTTCTCCAGGAACATTTTCTCAAAATGCTCTTTTTCTGTTTTGGAAAAATCTGAACATTTGATTTTAAATACTGATTTTTCTATTTTAAAAAATGCAACTATTGTGACCTGCTTCTGTTTTTCTATTTTTAGAACAAATTCCAACTTTTATAATGAAAAGGAAAAAAAAAATCAGATTTTTCCTGGACGTGGATTGATATTATTCAGATTTTCTGGAGTGATGTCAGCTTTTACTTTGAAATATGAAGACTAAATGTTCTGTTCCTGGATCATTTGAGCTGGACTTTGATTCGTTAACATGACTTTAATGAATAAAGATTTTTTTTTTTCTTTTTTTTTTTTTTAAATGAAAATGCGATTTTTTTGAATAAACCTTCAGACTTCAGCTCGTTAAAGAAATTTGACTTTTCTGGAGCAGTTTAGCATCTTTAATTACAATCTGCTTTAGTCTGAATATTTTCCTCATATGTGTAATGTTTGCTTTTTTTCTGAGCTGACGTAAACAGCACACCTGTAGGCATCTGTTTTCCCCACCTGCAGTGGGCGGCTCCACGGCGGCAGCCAGGATGTGTTGAATTCACGTTTAATCGTTCAAACATTTTGGCTCAGTTCATCCTGCAGTTGTGCGCTCTGTGTGCTGCACGCGTGCAGAACGTGTTCTGTGTCGCTAACTGTGGTCGGAGGTCCTGATCTGATGATGAAACTAACGCTAACGTTTAAGATGTGCTTGTAAAGTCAAACCCGATTATTGAGCATATTTCAGCTTCCGTGCTTTGATCAAGATCTTATCGGATCTTATTGATCACACCACCGCTTCCCATAATGCATCTGTGAAGAGCTGCTGGCTTAATGCGGCATTCAAATGATCTGGGAAAACCGTAGCTTCAGAAGTGTTTGACCTTCATGCTGCTGAGTGAAGTCTGATTCCATCAGTTTAATGATCAGCAGTTGTGACCTGAGGAGAAACTGAGCTGCACAGAAAACTACAAACATGGCGCCCTCATGGCTTCAGACTGGTTTGATTACCGTGCGATTCAGAGTTTGTTCCCACATGATCTGAATGTAGTTTTTCACTGAAGGCCCACCCGCTGTGGCCTCAGGCTCCTGATTGGCTGCTTTGGCTGCGACTGATGGTCAATGCACTAACGTGTTATCTTTGCCCCGCCTACAGCTACGGAAGGTGGAGAGGGACAAGAAGACGATGGACCAGGAGATCGTGGAGCTCACCAACAAACTGCTGGAAGCTAAAAACACCATCGACCGGCTGGAGGAGCTCAACGTGAGAACAAACCGTCGCTCAGCTTTTCAGTGTAGAAATGTTCAGGTCAAGGTTTCAGGTCCATTTTTACGACGAGGTGACGGGAAGTAAAAACAACAGCATCTGCAAACCAGGCTTTTATTTTCATCACACTTACTGTGATTTATTCATGTTGTTTTCCTGGTATATTTATGGCATAATGACTGAGGTCTTTATAGTTTTGAGAACCTCTTTTACCTCCAGTGGCGGCTCTAGAAATATTTTTCTGCAGGTGCTAAGGGGGGGCTAAGCATATTACTGAGGGTGCTATGAAGGATCATTTGTTCCTTCAGTTCTCAACACAAGCTATTTTCTTGGGGGTGCTATGACTTTCACAGGGGGAGCTATAGCGCCCCCCCCCCGGCGCCGCCACTGTTTACCTCTCAGTTAACGCCCGACCCACTGCCGGGCACCACAGCTGTTTTTGGAGGAACTTTTGGCGGGATGTGTCACCTCATGTGTTTCCTGAGGTTTTTCTGGTTTGCTCTGAGCGCGCTCTGACCGATGCTGTGAAATCTCTGTCTGCAGGAGCGTTACAGGCAGGATTGTAATTTGGCCGTTCAGCTGCTCAAGTGCAACAAGTCGCACTTCAGGAACCACAAATTTGCTGATGTAAGTAAATCTGGCTTTATTGCTCTGGGTCATTCAGGGTCTGAAAACTGAAGCCTTCAACCTGTGTTCTCTCTAATGTCCAGCAGGGGGCATCTCTTTTGAAGTCTGATTGGGTAGAAGTCTGAGCGTCCTGCTCAGCTGATCTCTGGGCAGTTTGTTATGGAGAGAAAATTGACTCAAAATATCTACGTCTGTAAGGCTGGAATTGTATTTTTTTGTCATTTGTAAATAACATTTTGTGCGTAACTTCAGATAGTTGTAAATGTGTGTTCAAATACAAATATTAAGAAATTACGAATATAAAATAAAAGTATGCACACAATTCTGATAATTACGAATTCAAAAAGGTTCCTACGCATACAAACCGTTAAATACAAGTACACAAATCACCTGATACACATGGACAAAATGACAGTTATGCACAACTCAGGTTACGAGTGCACAAAGTTTTTTGAGACACATTTCACGCTTCCGGAGAGCCCAGATTTGTGCATACATGGTGCGTTTAAATGCTGGTGGAAAGCTGGGTCATCTGAGTTTTGTGAGTCTAGTGTTTGATTTCCGCTGAACTTATTTCACTCTATACTTGTGCCGAAGTGGCAAAGATGATTTTCTGTGGAAAACCCATTTCATAACATACCTCAGCACCCCTTAGTTATAACACATACACTAGTGTTGTAGTACTCGAGATCGGTCTTGGTCTCGAGACCGCTTTTTGATGGTCTCGGTCTTGTCATGGACTCGGACATTGCGGACTCAGGATTTTATTTCAAGACCAGTCAAGAGTTGTGCATTACTGTCATTTTATTCGTGTGTGTGTGTGTGTGTGTGAGCTTCGTGTACTTGTATTTAACGGTTTGTATGCGTAGGAACCGTTTTGAATTTGTAATTATCAGATTTGTGTGTGTACTTATATTTTGTATTTGTATTTTCTTAATATTTGTATTTATATTTGAACACACATTTACAAGTATCTGAAGTTACACACAAAATATTTACAAATGAGAAAAAAATACAATTCCAGCATTACAGACGTAGATATTTTGAGTCAATTTTCTCTACATAGTTTGTGGTCTCAGTCGCTGCTTTCAGGTCTGACTGGATAAAACAGGTTTTCCTCATGTTAGTTGCAGCAGGAAGCAGGGATGCATTTAGGGCGGGGTTACCTGTAATTGTCAGGTCAATGGAGCTCAGCAGTGACCGCCCACTTTTTTTTTTTTTTTTTCTTTTTTTTAGGGCTCCAGTTCCTCATTAATTTCATTTGCTGATGTTTCAGAAAATCTTCATAAAGAGTTTTAATCATAAAAGTTTGAAGATTGAGTATGAACTACCAATCCCAGAATGCACCGCAGATCCCAGACTGCACAGTGAACTCCGGTTGCTGTTCTCGCAGTTTCTGAAGTTTCACGCTCAATAAGCAATCTTTAAACGGCAATTGTGTCCTCCACCGATCTGTGGTGCACAGAGTCGTTCTATTCTACGGTGTCATGAATAAAACGTGTTTTCGTTCAAACGAGGCCGCTTCGTATCGCAGTCGTCATGCTGTATATGGTCACAGCATCCTCACGGAGAACATCCAGAGCCTCTGCTGAGCTCTGTCCCGGGGTTAAAGGTCATATCTGCTCGGTGTACCTCAGTCTCCACCGGATATGGTCATTTCGGTGCTGCACTTCAGAGCAGCAGCTCCCAGGTGACATCAGCAAAAGGTCGGCGTGGCTGCAAATGGACGAGTTTCCACTCGTCAGCAGGAAGCGGGGCGCATGAATCTCCAGTACGACCCGTTAATGGAGGAAACTGGCACACACGCTAATGGCATTAAAGCGAGAGTGTGTGATCGATCTGCTGCTTGCATCAGATCCATTAGTTTATACAGACTGATCAGCATCACGTGCGCACGTGCACGCACACACACATACACACATTCCTGGAAACACTCATGGTGTGTGTGTGTGTGTGTGTGTGTGTGTGTGTGTGTGTGTGTGCATTCATGTCTGTGCTTGTCAGGACCGCAGACTATAAAGAAGGACGAGGCCATCATGATATTAGTTTTTTTTTTTTTTTTTTTTTTGGAGCAGGGAGTGACCATATTTGGATTAGAGCATGGAGCACTATGTTATCGGCTAATGCTAATGAGCACGGTTATCAGACTGTAGATATTAAAAATGCTCCAAAAGACTCCAGCAGCACAGGTCCAGTTCGTGGTAGCCCCTGCTGGACACCAAAGGAACTGCAGGTTTGGTGCTTCTTGTTTCTGTTGGTTATGAAATATTTTAGTTTGTAAACATCAGTGTGGAAGCTCAAAGAGGCAACAGTAAAACTGCACACGGAGCAACAAATGAGTGAAACGTTAAAACGTGTGTGTGTGTGTGTGTGTGTGTGTGTGTGTGTTGGTGCAGCTGCCCTTGGAGCTTCAGGATATGCTGAACAAACACATGAAGAGCAGCCTTCCAGAGCGAGGGCCCGCCCCCGGCTCTCAGGATCCAGACACGCTCAGTTTGACGCCTGCCGACGTCGTGCCGACCTCGGTCATCGCCCGCGTCCTGGAGAAACCCGAGCCGCTGGTCCTGAACTCCGCCCAGTCCAGCAGCTGTGGCCGGCCAGTTGCTGAGGATGTTTTTGTGCATGTGGACATGACGGGCCCCGGAGGGGCTGAGGGGCGTGGCCGGGAGAATGGTGCCGGTCAGGAGGTGTCACAGCAGAACGGCTCGTGTCGCAGTCAGAACAGCCTGGACGAAGAGGCGGGTGGAGTTCCGTCCTTTGAGAAGTTGAACCCGTATCCGGCACCACCTCCTCCCCACCCCCTCTACCCTGGTCGCAAGGTCATCGAATTCTCATCAGACGACAAAGTAAAGATCCCGAAAAACTCGCCGCTGCCCAACTGCACCTACGCCACGAGGCAGGCCATCTCTCTGAGCCTCGTGCAGAATGATGATGAGCGGTTGGCACCTGGCAGCCCGGCCCCTTCCTCTTCCTCTGGTGGGGGTGGTGGAGCCCAACATCGCACGCCACCATCACAGAGAGATGTCACCAGTGAGCCACTGTCCAGCCAGTCCAGCCCCTTCAGCAGTCCGCCACAGGTAACTGAAGCTCCTCCCACCACACCAATCAGATTATTGAACAGAGGTGATAATGATAATGTTAAACTCCTTCCCCTCAGGCGCCCAGTGTCTTGGCGAGCTCCGGCAGTTCCGAAGAGGACTTGCTCGCCAACTGGCAGCGAATGTTCGTAGAGAAGATGGCGCCATCCAGCGATGGCTCACTGGTCCACCGTACTTCCTTCAGCAGCCAGACGGCTCAGGAGCTGCAGAGGAGGAGGCAGGCGGTGGGGGGCGGGGCCTCCTCCTCCTCCGACCGTCACAGGGCAGCATACTCGGATGGGGAGGAGGGCTCATCAGCGCGGAGCTGGACGCCAAGCCGCGGCTCGAGCCTCGACACTGACACAGATACAGAGCCGCGGACTGGCAGGCGGGGCTGCTACGGCGGCAGGGATGGCTCGGAGGAGGAGGGGGAGCGGCTGCTTATGAACCTGGATGATGACGGCGGCAGTGGGGACACGGCAGTCACCGTGGTAACCAGCCCCGCACGCACCCACAGGAAGCTGGAAGAGGAGGGTGAGAGTTCAGGGGAGGAGAGGGACATCTTCCCCCACGACCTGCCCGTCATCTCACCCCGCCTCATGGACTTTGACCCCACTACAGCGCCGCATCGGCCCCAGAAGAGCCCGAAGAGGATGGGCGTGCACCACCTTCACCGCAAAGACAGCCTGACCCGTGCCCAGGAGCAAGGCACGCTCCTGGACTGACACTTGCTCTCCGCGCACTGTGCCCCACTGACCTGACACTGAGGTCAGAGGTCACGCCCATCCAGGATATAGCCATACTTTACCGTATGCTGCCGAGCTCGCCGCCCGACCCCGCACCCGTGCGTTAGACACAAATCGCTGCGTGTCCACATACTTTTGGTGTCATAATGTATCCAGACTGAATGATTATGTAGCAGAGGGAAAACATGGCCAGAAGTATGTGGACAGTTCAATCAGCCTGCTCAGCAGAAACCTGTGTGTGTGTACGTGTGTGCGTGTGTTCGATCAGTCAGTTCTCATGTTGCTCAGCTGATGATCAGAAAGTCATTAGATAAGAATAAAATGAAATGTAAGCAAAATTATTTTATGGCCTAAATTTTTACAGATTTTGCTTTTGTGTAATTTTCACGTAAAAGACAAACGAAGAATGTCCATAAATATGTGGACAGCCTTTATGTCAAACTGAGTCGATAAGGTGTCCGCATACTTGGGTCATGGGTCACGTGGGCCATGCAGGACACTCGATTGTGTCTGCATGTGTGAGCAAAAGTATGTGGACACATGGGTTTATTAAAATCTGCACGATCAACACTGGAGCCCACAGGCAGGTAGGTGTGTGTGTGTGTGTGTGGGGGGGGGGGGGCAGAAAAAATAGAAAGTAAATAAAACTTCATGGATGTTTTTGCCTTGTTTCCTAAACAGGAACTTTTATTTTGAAGACACACACACACACACACACACTCCGTGCCTCACTCGCCCTCTCTTTTTCTTGCTCTCTCTCTATGGTTGCAAGTGCAACACCGGGCCCACTGAAAGTCAGACTTCTATTTTGATGTCATTGATTTCCTGTTGTTTAGTCAGCTGATTGATTTGATTTGTTGTGGAGCTGCCTCCCCCACTTCCCCCAAACACTCCAACTGTACCTGTGGAGGGGAGGGAGCAGAGGCAGAGCTTTCCATGGCTCACACCTGGATTGTAACCTTTGTTTTTGGGGATTTTTTTTGTTGTTGTTGTCACATTTTTTTTTTTTTTTTTTTTTTTTTTTGTGAAATGTTGAGTATTGATCTGTTATTAGTCTTATTGTTTGCAATTTGTTGAATTGTTGTTTTTCTGATTAGTTTGCGTTTTTAGCTTGTGCTCTACGGAAGCCTGTTGGTGCCAGAAATGATCAATGAGCTTGATTTAAATGATTGAAAACAAGAAGTTTAAAAAGATCAGCCTGAATCCTACAAAATAATGGCCCCTAAAATGGAGGAAATCAGGGTTAAAATTAGAAATCAGTGAACCTGTTTGACTTCCTGCAGCACCTCCTGGTGGCCTGGAGGAGGTCCGAATCATTGTATGCATTTTTGGCACTTCTGAGCCTCTGTACACGACCCTCAGTCTGTTCTTCTTCTGATCGAATGTCAGCTCGTTGCCTCCTCACAGCTCTGATTGTCACTCTCATCGAGGACCGATGATGGCTCATTGATCGCTGATCTATAGACTGCACATTAAGCTCTTTTGGTCCCGCCTCTCTTAATAACGATCGATAATTAAAGTCATCGATCGAGCTGATTAACGCTCAAATATTCGAAGCTGGCTGCACAAACAGGAGCTGCTCAATGAGTTTTCAGCTGCTTTCATTGGAGCTTGGCAACATGATGTCACAGCGCTGAGCGCCGCAGCCACCGATGGTGGGAGTCACCGTGCAGCTGATCGCTCGTGTTTGTAGCAGCTGTTTCACAGCATTTTTAAGTTGTGGGAGGAAGGTCGAGTCGGTGGTTGCGGCTTCTGTTCACACGATCTTTTCGCAGTTTCCTGTTTGGAGGCAGAGTCCAGGAAGCGATCTGTCTGACATTACGAGAATCAGCTGGAAGATGTTCTGACCACATTTTCCAGCTTCCAGAGATCAACGACAGTCTGCAGCAGACGCCATAAATGGCAGCGCCTCCGCCGGTTTGTGAGATTTACACCTGTGTACGCCGTAGGTACGCCTCTGAAACCCTACGCTGTGACCTGCAGCACCACTGCAATTGGCCTGTTGACCACAGCCGTTTCTGCTTATGCGTTTCCAGTTACGACTTCTTCTGTCGTGTTTTTTGAATCAAGCTGCAGAGAGAAACTGGCGCGCCACCTGGGGTTCTCCATAGGTTATCGCATGATCGTTCATTCACTGAGGAAAAGGCGCGATGAGCGCGAGTGAAGCTGTTGGGTAAAGAACTTACAGAAGGAACTACGGAGTGAGTTACAAGTACTTCAGATGTTTACTTTAACGTACTCTGTTCTTTACTGTAGCAGTGTAACAAAAGCTGAAGTGGCGATCACCTGTGCGTACCTGTCCGGAAGCGTGTCCACATATCTGAGGCTCAGGCGTTTATAGCTGCCGCTGACCTGAAAGCTGGACTTCCAGATGCTTCAAGAAACTGTAGTTCTAACAGGAAGTGAGGCATCCGGGTCCGACCGTAGCCTTGCTCTGTGCACGCTGGATTTTCTTTCATCCTGTTTTTAATCAGAACTTTGGCAACGCGAGTGGCACGCCGAGGCTCTGTAAAGGATGCCATGTTGGTTTGTGGATCCGCCCCATGTTGCATTACACAGTGACATAGTTTTCCAAGCTCTGTGGGATGACAGAGTGCATGATGGGACATGGAGTCTAAGGTTAAATAAGAATGTAATGAAACAACAGCAGAAAAAATAAACTTTCCTCCTGAATGAAGCTGACGCTTTTGATCACGTCAGAGTTTAACACGTTCAGGTGTTCGGCATGCAGCGCTCCGGTAGGTTTTATTATTTCTAATATTATTTACTCATGTCTTTATTTTTCTGTTTTAGGAGCAGTGAGGTGTTTACAAGGACATTTCAGGTGTTTGTTCAGTTGAATTGCTCTATGACGGGTGGGTGGGGCTTTCTGCTGTGACTACAGGTGTAAATAAAACATAGGTGAGCAGAGCAGTCTGCTCCTTCAGTAGCTCAAAGCTCCAACCTGCTGAAACATTTAAAACCTCTTTTAATTTTTTTTCCCTCCTTCTGAGTCCTTCGTCCTGTAGACACGTCCTCCTCCTGTCCTCATCAGCAGCTGTTAAATTATTCACCTTTTTTCCGTCTCACTAATACTTCAGAGAGAGTGAGTGTGTGTGTGTGTCTGACTTTGAGAGGACTGAGGTCACTGTCTGTCCTTGTGGGGACACCCTGACTGTTTCAGATTCGGGGTCAGAATCCTGGAAATGTGTTTGACTGAGGGTCCTCACAAAAGCAGACAAACCAGCGTGTGTGTGTGTGTGTGTGTGTGTGTGTGTTTAATATTTGATACAAGTCCTCAAATGTTCAGGAAGTCTGAACGAAACAGAGGAGTGTGTGTGTGTGTGTGTGTGTGTGTGTGTGTGTGTGTGTGTGTGTGTGTGATGTACTGTGAGTATAAATAGATGGTACATGAGGACTCGTACATCTTTAATGAACGACGACATCATTCTGCTGATTTTAAACTTCGTATTAAAATGCTTCATGGTGTCAGTCACAAAAATAAAACCTGTTTATTATATCCTGCTTTTCAGAGTAAAAGTATTAAGGAGACAGGAATTTTCATGATTTTAACATGATTTTCTGCTGATCTGAGGTCAGAGTGGAGTGGTTTTTTTTTTTGCTTGTTTGTTTGGTTTGTTTGCTTTTCTGATCTGCTTCTTGTTTAAAGCGACTCAGTGTCCCAGCATGCATCAGTGAACACCCAGCAGTGGTCTGTTCTAGTTCTTTGATCCTGGTCTGGACTTCTGAAAGGTAGCGAGCAGCTTCTGTGGTCGCCTTCAGGTCTTTGTTTCTGGATCTCCATTAGCAGAGCGTGCTGATGTGTGTTTCCTGTTTCAGCGCGGCGTCAGATGTGCGTTTATGAATCAGATCCCATTGTTCCTTCTAGAAGCTTCAGTATTAGTTTGCTCACCTGTGCAGGTGGAGACAGGTGGGCTCGTGGCGTTCCTGTCGGCACTGAAAGACGAGCGTGAGTTTCTGCTGAATTTTTTTTTTGTTGTTTCCATGTGTTTGACTCCATCATGGCTGCCAGAGAGGGCGGGGCCTTTTTAAAGAAGACATGGACTCACCTGAGGATGAACGATAGGCAGAACAGTAATGAGCGGGGGAGCGTTTGATTGTAGCCCCACCCCTCTCGCTCTCCCCCTCACAGGTGCTGTTTCTGAGGTTGCCGACCTCTGACCTGGGCCACGGTGCTTTCGGGGCCGACAGAACCATTTCCTGTCCCCGTCACGCCTTTTGGACAGAGACAGACTGTTAAAACTCTACTGATGATTTTATTTTCTCAGTTTATAAACGATGTATATTTTAAAGCAAATAAAATATTTTAAATGAAGCTCCGCCTTCCTGTTATCATGTGACCCATTTACACACTAAAACACACAGTTTCTCTCACACACCCACGCAGCTTGTCCAAGGATACTTTGACACATGGACGGGAGGAGCTGGGAATCAATCTAGTGACCTTCTGACTGACAGACAACCCACTGTTCCTCCTGAGCCACAGTTGGAATAATACAGAAACAGAACTCTGAGTAATCAGACCTGCAGCGGTCAGACGATCGTGACTGTTGATGTAAAGTGAAGCAGACGTGAGTTTCTGCCCCCAGTTTTTCTTCACCTTGTTGTCGCTCATCCTGTCATAACTCACCTGAGTTACAGGTGAGTCTCAGTGATGGCAGCTGACAGCAGAATGAGCACCTGCGTGGGGACAGGTGTGTTGGTCCCTTAATAGTTGAAACATTCAGAATAAAAGCCGGTGTGTTCAGATTACTGTGCAGGTTTTAACAGCCATTGTATCGTCACACACAATCTAATGTGTTTATATGTGAAAAATACATAATTACGCATTAATACTGAAGTGTGTGACGATACAAAGGCTGTTAAAACCTGCACAGTAATCTGAACCTGAACACACCGGCTTCAGTAATAAACAGCACATGATAATTTGTGTGTCCTCACTGACCCGCTCACACTCACAGGAGGAACCTGTCGGCTTCATCATCACAGAACAAACATTTTACCACAGTAAGCGCTAACTGGGAGGTAGAAATGTTTATTAAAAATAAGATCTGGCTGAATTGTCCTGAGCTGACATGCACACCTGTGTGGGCTTAGACAGGTAAATGCATCATGAGCTGATGAGTAATGACCCGAAAAATTTGCTAATTAGCCTGTGATTTGTTTTTACTTCTGATAGAACCAAGTGATGTAACCAGTGTCAGCAGGGAGAAAGAGAAGAGCCGATGTATGGACACATTTGTCCTTTGACGTTGTGACAAACTAAACGATGTGTAAACCATGTGGGGCGACTATCTCGGGTAAAAACACGACAAATCTTAAACATCTGCAAACCAGTCACCCAGATCTCCATGCAAAGGTCAGCATTTTAATGTCATGGACTAGCTCTTAAATAGCGCTTTTCTACTCAGTACGAGCACTCAAAGCGCTATTACAACATGTTTACATTCACCCCCATTCATACAAGCACTTCCATGTTTGCTAAGCGCTTTTTTTTTTCAATTAACTATCATTCACACACATTCATACTCCGACAGGACGGAGTATGAATGTATCTTGCCCAAGGATACATTGGCATGTAGCCTGGGGTAGCCAGGAATCGAACTGCTGACCTTCTGATCAGTAGGTGACCTGCTCTACCTACTGAGCTACAGCCACCCCAAATGTCATGCAGGATAAAGTGTTTTTCCCAGTTTGTGTTTAGAGCAAATCTCCACACCGCGGTGGATTAGCCTTTATAATCTTAGTCCTGAACACTGCCCTGTACCTTTCAGAGCGTCCTGCTGTAAAACGCTCTATTATCTCAGTGAGGTGGTGTTAATGATCAGGTGTGTGGAAGCAGGTGAAACGCTCATGTTATGGAATATTATTAATAATATTCCATAACTTTTAATAAATGTTTAATTTTGTGTAAGTGTGTATAATGACTAATTCAAGGGAACTGAAGAAAAAGCATTTACATTTTACACCCTTTATATTTTAGTTGAATAAATCCACTGTAGATTTAGTCAACTATATTCTTAAAATAATTCATCGACTAAAACTAAAACTATTCAGATGACTAAATTATGGCTAAAACTAAATTACATTTTTGTCAAAAGACTATGACTAAATCTAAATCAAAGTTTGCCATCAAAATTAACACTGCAGCCCAGCCAGCACACCATTAGGAGAGGTGAAGGATGAGACACCAGCTAAGGGGGGGCTTGACGATCTTTTTTCCCCCTTTTGTTGCTCCGTTGTACGATCGGATAAAAGGCCTCTCCAAACCAAGCTCCCGGGCTGAATTTCAACCCCAGCCCGCCCCTGGGTACCTCACAGGTACAGGTTCTGCATCCTGGTGCAGTCTCATAAATAACCAGGTTTAAAGTGTTCCTGAACGCCTCGAGTCTGTCACTCGAGCTCTGCTGCCGCTCGCTGGCCGCCGCAGGAACTGGACTCCTGCACGATTTAAGCCGTCAGCTGATCTCCACCATGTGTGAATCCTCACTGATGGGTCAGACGGTGCGTGGAGGATTGTGGGTAATGCGTTTGAAATCACCTCACCGTGACGGCAACTGTCTGCGAACGTGTTCAAGGTGGCATTCATTCAACAAGCCCGGCGTGGTGCATTCAGGAGCTAACCGAAACCTCGGACATCTCATACGCAGAAACATTAGCCTGAGATAATCACATTAATCTGATTAATGTGATTATCTCAGATTAGAATGTTTTTAATGCTGCTGTTTGGTCATCTGAACAAAGTTCATTGCGAGCAGCATGACCTTTGAACTTTACACAGTTTGGCTCAATCAAAACCCTCAATGTGAGATTCTTTAAAACACTTTCAGGCCAAAAACGGAATCACCTGAACAGGAAGTAGAATTCTTGTTTTACTTTAAAATAAATTTAGAGTAAAATGTTTTTACTGAATTTGATTTGAAATTTAAAGCTTAGTCAGATTTTTATTCCAGCTGTTTGAAACCACAGACATATATATGTAGACGCTGCATTGAATCGTACGTCACATCGCCGCCATATTGGATGTGGCAAACATAAACACAGAGGTGCATCACTCTGGTGCTGCATGGCATTCAAACCATTTTACAGTGGAAACTGGATCACAGGGGCTTACCTTTCACAGGTAAAAGTGAACAAGAAACAGCTCTTTTTTTGTTTTACCTTTTTAAACATAAAATTTTATTCTATGCAATAAATCATGGATCTATAATTTTATTTTCACCGCTAACAGAAAATGAAGCAGATCAGTGTCTTATTTTATTTAAAGCTTGTCATTAATAGGACTTAAATCGATTTTAAAAAATCACTGAATATAAAAACTTTTTAAATTCATAAACATGCAGATGTCATCTCTACATGTCAGGATCTGGTTATTGTAGATATTTATCATAGTAACAGTATCTGTAAACACTCATAAAAACATTAGAAATACATACGCTGGTTTGATGCTGCACACTCACATACGTGGAGTATTTAGCATTTATAATTATCAAAGTTATATTATCTTTGGTGTCAGTTTCCCAGTGTATATTAGTGCATATTTGAATGAGACGCATTAACTTAAAGAACTTTGCAGAAAGGCACTTTATGAAGTTCAGTCCAGTTACTCGGATCAGTTTGCAGACCTGCCACATCCAATATGGCGGACGGGCTGACATATCACAGCAATGGGCCGGCCCGCTCAATGCAGTCAAATGTGTCCTTCTTTTCCCGGATTTCAAGGACGGGCCCGGTGTATCCTTCATGGCCTACCATATCCCATGATTCATTGAGCATCAAAACTCAAACATGCATTGGCGGAGGATAGCGGCCAAAAAGTCTGAAAAATGACTGTTTCTGTGACACAAAATAAACTTTTAAGATGTTTTCAGGCGAGAATGTAAATGTGTAAATCTCAACTACCAGCTCGTTTTATCAAGATATCACATCATTGCAAAAAGTGCTCCGATGTTGTCAGATGTCCGTTGCCGCTGCTCTACCAGCCTCACTAGCTGTTAGCCGACCGGGTTCTCGAGGATCGCTATACCCAGAACGAACACCCGGCTCCCGGAACATCCTTTTCAAACCCCCGCTGGCTTTTGCTGCTAAGTGGAAGTTAAACACAAAGGACCCGGTCTACGTAGGCCGGGTCCTTAAAAGGATGCAGATCCTGAATTTGGACACAGCTCTCGTGTCCATCAGACTCGTGAACGTCTCATATTTGTCACGTCTGCAGGAAATGACCTCAATAGAGACAGGAAGTACATCCCTTTGCATCAAAAGCAGAAATGACAACACTAAAAAACTTAATTAAAATTAAAACACTTTAATTCAAACAAAAAACAACCAATCACAGAGAACTTCGCTTTATTCCGGCTCTCTCTGCTTTCAGCTCCTCTTCAGGCCGCTGAAGAACTCTTCCAGAACCGTCTCCACCTCGTCTTCACTGTAATCTCGCACCACAAAGTTCTCGCCATCAGCAGCTCCTCGGATCATGGCCGACAGAACTGCACGGAAACAGAAAGTCAGCCTGTGGGTCTGACATGAAGCAGCCAATCAGGTTAAAGCACGATAATGTAAAAACACGAAGTGCGCTCACTGCGTCCTGACGACGGTCTGAACAGGCAGAAGATTTTCTTCTTCATGTCGACGGCTCGGCCGAGCTCGTAGCCGACGCCCAGAGATGGCTGCGTCACCTCGGCCACGATCACTGAGGTCACACAGAGGGCAGAGGTCACAGCCTGGCAGATCAGTGATGAATTGATCAATCAATGGTTCTCACCATCAGCCTGCCGCAGCCAGTCCAAGTCTCGGTCGTGAATGGCTCGGTCCCCGGAATCTGTGGCGTCCTCTCCTGTCCAATCACAGCACAGCAACTCAGTGGCATCTCTCTCACGCACACACACACACAAACTCACACACACACACACACACACACTCTCCTTGGGCTCTTATTTTGAAAGTTTGAACCAAAAAATGCATTAAAGGTGACTCCACCCACTTTTGTAAGGTGAATGCTTTTATTTTGGAGGACTGCAGTGGTGCGACAGGCTGAGCACTGATGTCGGTACACCTGTCAATCCACCTGTCCATGCTGGTTATTGGTCACAGACTCTGTCTCTTTCACGGTGCTTTTAGAATGATTGATTGATTGGACTTTGGGTTGATATGTGTGAGCAGCACAGAGACCGCTCACACTGACCTCTGACCTTTAACGGGAGCTCAGAGAGCCGTCATCCATCAGTGACGCTGACATTAGATCACATTAGAAACGCTCACAGCCTCATCTTCACTCAAAAATTCGTCTCTGAGTTCCATCACTGACCTGTTACAACACACAGATGATTGATCAGTGATCAGTGTGTTCTGTGTCTACAGCTTCACACAGATAAGTGTGACGTAAGCAGACGATTGGCTGACAGGCTGCTGCTGCGTTCACCCTCAGTTAGCTCCTGCGTGAGTGAGGAAAGAAAACCATCACCACATACCGGGATTCACCATGGCAACGGGTAAATCCAGAGCACAGCCTCCATTTTAACCCGGAGGATCCGTGTGGCGCGTGACGGGAGGAAAGAGTCATTTTCATCAGCTCGTCCCTCCGTCATCATCACAGACTGAATAAAGGTTGATATCAAACGTATCATTTCTTTTCTAATGCCTGCTGTCATCATTTACCCAACTTTAATCTTCTCCAGATGAAGCTGAATCCTAATCTTAATCTAATGATGGGCTCTAAGCCGGCAGGACAGAAAGAAGATCAAATGTGGAGAAATCAGTTCTCTGACGGAGCTGTGTGTCAGTGACAGCCGCAGATCTGACCTCAGGTCAGTTTCCTATTTATTTCTTTGAAAGGGAGAATTTCATTATTGCTGCTTTAATGCCTCTAATCTGATCTGAGATCAGCCTCACTGATAGATGACGGCTCTCTCACAGCAGAGACGTTGCACTGAGTCACTGTTAAAGGTCAGAGGTCAGGTTCATGTTCTCAGAAATGTCTCAGCTTTATTGGTTTGACATGTTTCAGGTCCTTTGAAATAATCACGGCGGGAAAATGAAGCCATTACGAACGGATCCGGATGGGATGAGCTGGGAAGTGAGCGGAGCCTGAACCGGATCTGATCCCGATCCGTCCGGCTCCTCCTGCTGTGCAGGCGGACTCGGATTTCTGATCCGTTACAGAGCCGGTGATCCCATCGGGCGGATCCGGCGATTTTCAGTGGAAAATAAGTCGAGATTCATACTCTGAATTTCTGACATCATAACTTTGAAAATGTTGATGCATTTAAGTCACTTTGAAACATTTAGTTCAGTTTGAGGGTCTTAGAATGATCCCAGCCTCATCTTCACTCAAACATTCATCAGCTCCAAGATCCCATCAGTGAACCGCTGATCCCTGATCAGTGTGTTCTTCATACACATCAGTGTGACGTAAGCAGTGATGCTGCAGTAAAGGTTCAGAGGAACTGACGGACAGTCTGCAGCTGGGCTCATTATAGATGTGTGATGTCATCTGTCAGAGGCTCCTGTTAAAATCAGGGTGACGTCTGACTTCAGTGCTTATAAAAACGTCTGCAGATCAATTCACTGCTGAAAGGAACTTTCATCTCAGGCTGAACAAACAAACAAACAAACAAACAAACAAACAAACAAAACAAACAGACAGCTGCCGGAGGGCCGGGCCTAACCCGTCTCATCTTCATCTCATTTTATGTGTGACCTCTGACCTCTGTCGCTGAGCTCGGCGCTGCTCACGTGCTCGGTCAGGACGCTCCCGTAGCTCTGCAGCGCATGCACGATCCTCCGGTACACGTGCACGTCGTCTCTGCCGCCGCGGATGCTGCCGCAGAAATAAACCTTCATCCTGTTACTACTCGGATTCTACTGCCCCGTCAGACGAGTTCCCGCGCTTCTTGCGCTCACACGTCACCGGAAGCATAGTGATGCCGAATAGTGTCTGCGCCCTGATCTCTGACTGACAGGCGGCACAGCGACTTCGTACACGTAGCCTGAAGAATGAGTCACCTCGAAGTCTGTGCCAGAAGATTATGAACAGCTGGAACAGTCTGACATACCTGAAGAGTCAGGAGAGCCTTCCACCCCAACCTGAGGATCACAGCCCCACCTTCAATTATAATCACAGACGCAGCGTGGAGAACCCAGCACCTTCATGTCTGTCGCAGACGCCGGTCTGTAAGCTCCACGTCCATGAGGATAACGCCTGTCTGTGCACCTGTCCCTGCAGGTTCTCTGCTGTCATTAACAGCTTTGAATCTCGCCTGTCCATCCTCTCCAGTCTTTGATTGGCTCAGACAGGAGCGAGGGCGTTACCTGGCAGGCAGAACTCGGGGTGGACCTGCAGATTCTTCTTCTGTGGTTTCAGCCTGACAAAAAAAAAAAAAAAAAAACCTCTTTCACCTTTCAAAATAAAGGCTCTTCACAGGAAGACAGCGTAAAGTCATTAAATCAAAGTCGATCAGCTGTGAAAAATCCAAACATCACATCTTCCTGGTTCTCCCATGGGTCTGAGCGCTCCGCTGGAGTCACCACAGCTCCTTCACTGGAGATGTCCTACATTCAGACTGTGACTCACTGGGCCTCTACATGATACAGGCGATGAGATATTATAATGCCATTCTTATCATTGCTAATGTGTACCACAGCAGGGAAAGTTCACAATGTGCACGTTTGATGTCCCTAAAGTCATGCGCGCACTTGATGTCGTGGCTACAGAAATCGAAATGACAACCTGCATGAATGAGAAGTAAGAAGAAAAACGAAGATCAAATGAAAATTTCAGGCATGATCGCTGACAAGTTTTTTCCACGCCTCCATTGTCTGTGTGGTTTTACTCACTGTGCAGAGAATGGCAGCTGTTATTTTTTTCCTTACATCAGCTGTAGCCACCAGAACGATCACTATAACCACAATCTGGTGGTAATCACACTATTGTGGTTTGGTTTGTGCGATTGTTTGGTGCCGTTTCCTTCACTTTCTATGAAGTGACAGATTTCCTGAGGCAGCTCATGGCACCTGTGTCACTGAAAAAAGTGCTGACTGATGTTTTATCCGCTGATCAATCGGCAATACGCAAAACTGGTGCACAGTTCTTGGCCTGCCGGCAGCTGTTGCAATGAGTGGGATTTGTAGTATAAGTGGTGGGAGCACATTTACCCACTGGCTATTAATAATAGCTGTATGAAATCATCTTGAGGGCCGTATAAAATTAGATCGTGGGCCGGAAGTAGCCCGCAGGCCTTGAGTCTGACACATGTGACATAGAGAAAAACTGCAGTACGGAAGTTAAAATGTGCAGATGAAATTTCTGGCTAGGGCTGGGGGGGGGGGGGGCGCCTAAAAATGTGTCCGCATACACCTCAGAAATTATATAGCTGCGCCCCTGTGTAGGGTTATAATTCTAAATCAGAGAACGACAATCTACTTTGCTCAATAGAAAATAAAATTCTCCTTTGGCTCTCTAAATATCCAAACTCCCTTATTATTATCGGTGGGGATTTTATTATAACCTCTGATAATATGGTTGATAGATCCCTAACAACAAATGTTTTCTCGGAGTAATAAAATGGGAACAAAACAATCCCGCATACATTTTTGGCTGATATCAAATTCCATTGAGAAAAATAAAGTCATAGTTAATATCCTTACAACACCCTTAACTGACCACAGGGTGATATATATTAATATACAATTGTGTGCATCTCATTTTAATTTTAGTAGATCTTCATAATGGAAGCTAAACAACTGTCTGCCTGAGAATAAGTCAGCTAAAAAAAAGAGATCAATAAATTATCTAGCCAGTTTTGGGACAAAGCTAAGAAAGAGAAGTCCTTTGATGCTAACTGGGAGCTCTTTAATTTTGAAGTTGGTAAATTTTTGAGAAGGTATGGAAGTTATTCGGCCAAATCAAGAAAAGCTGAGGAAGAAGAGATAATCTCTAAAATTGCTTTGTGTTATCAAAAGTCTCCTGAGGACATGTCACAGGAGGACAGACTGAACTAGACCTTCAGCGTAAACCTGATGATCTATATCGACACAAGACAGAAGGTTCCTTTGTGAGATCCAGGAAGAGATGGTTGGAAGAAGGAGAGCAAAACTCTGCATACTTCTTTAGGTTGGAAAAACATCGCTCAAAAATAATTCCATCCACCAGTTAAACATTGATGGTGTCATCTCTGAAAATGCCAAACTAATCTCTAATTTCTGCTGTAATTTCTATGTAAATCTTTATAGTTCTAAATATGATGAAGTGGTCACAACTCTATATTTAACTTCTATAAAAAAGCTGAAACGTGGACTCAGGTGATAAAGCTTACTGTGATGGCCCTTTCACCCTGAAGGAGGCTCTTGATTCCCTTGACTCTCTCCTGGCTCTGATGGCTTAACTTCAGAATTTTACAAGTGCTTCTCTGAACAGTCAGAAAGCATAGAAAACAATACGCTCCCTTCAAGCCTCACTCCAGGCGTTATCACACTGATTCCTAAGTCTGACAAGGATGTGCTTCTTCTTTTCTTTCTCCTCAGTAATGAGGAGAAAGATCTTTGCCAGTATGCTCGCTAAGAGGCTTAAAGCAGTGCTGGACACGGTTATTGATGAAACACAACCAGGCTTTATGAGGAAACGTGACATCTTAAATAACATCAGACTTGTACTGGATATATTTGATTACTCTGAACTGATAGCTGAGAACAGCTTCATTCTCTTCCTGGACTTCTATAAGGCCTTTGATACAACAGAACATCAATTCATCTTTCGCTCTCTAGAAAAGTTTGGCTTTGGTACTTCTGTGAGGCCGTTCGAATCCTGGATGCTAACAGCAACAGCTCTATCAAACTAAAACATGGCATGACCCCCAGATTTGACCTCAAACGAGGTATCTGGCAAGAACGTCCACTTTCGCCCTACCTATTTTTACTTTGTACACGAATTCTTGCAACTCACGTTATCAACAATAATATTCAAGGAATCTGTGACACTCAGTCCATCTGCAATGTTATGGTAAAAGATGAGGTTAAATATTTGGGCCTTGTGATCACCAAGAATCAGAAATTAAGATCCTTCTTGAATTTTTCTCCAATTACTCAGAAAACTCAAAAGAAACTGAATCAGCAGTTACAGAGAGATCGGTCTTTGCAGGGTGTGATTAACAAAAGCAGAGAGAAGTTCTCGACTATCCTCAGTGGCCATTTCACCACAGCTCGACGGTAAAATCAGTATCCGAGTCGTTAGTTCGGCCCAACGTAGCTCAGGAAGGATTTCATTGGAGGCTGTTTCACTGCAGGACTACAGAGTATCACTGCAACATCTGCAAATTGTTTTCAAAATACTCTAAAAAAAAATACTTGGTCACTTTTACCTGTGAAAGGTAAGCCCATGTGATCCAGTTTCCACTGTAAAACGTCTTGAACGCCACGCAGCACCAGAGTGATGCACCTCTGTGTTTATGTTTGCCACATCCAATATGGCGGCGGTGACGTACGATTCAGCGCTCAATGCAGCGTTTACTTATACATGTATGTGGCTCAGGCGACTGGATCAGAAAATTACTCTGAAAAAGTGATGCACCACAGAGAAACACAGGCTTTTATTCTGGAAAAACTGAAGCAGAGGAAGTCTGAACTTTCATTCTTGAATTTAATTTGGAAGGGTGTGCCACTTCCTGCGGCCTGAGTCTGTCAGGTTACCAAGCGCACGCTTCGGAGTGATTAAACTTTATTATCCCATATTTACAGAACCAATAATCAATAATCAGAAACCAGGCAAATACAAACAGAAAGTCAGAGGAACGTTCAGAGTAAAAACCAAACACAGAGACTCAAATCAAAGATCAGGAGCAGCAGGAGGAGTCCGAGAGCTCCAACAGCTGCTGCACCTTCTCTCACACACACACCACAGAAGTGTGTGTAAGTTTTCCAGAAATAAACAGAAGACTGAGTGGGACCCGTCCCCGTCCCTCAGCGGATCCTCAGCAGGGTGCCCGGGATCCTGGCAGTGGCGTTGAGCGTCACCTCGGGCACATCTCTGGCCACTCGCTGCATAGAAGCCATGTTGGGTCCTTCCAAAGAGTCGAGCAGCCCTGAAAAAAACATGGAACATAAAACATGAGTCACCAAATACACCTGAGCAGGTGTGGAAACACTGACCGCACTCAGAACATAGAACAGGAAGTGCTGGACCTGCTGGCTGATAACAAAAGTGTGGGGACAGTGAGGCTGATCCCTTTATTTCTGCTGCAGACTGAAAACATTTGACTTTGATCTCAAAAAAATCATTCCAGGTATTTACACCTGGATCTGATTCACAGTTCAGAAGATAGCACCTTTGGTCTAACCCCGCCCATTTTTCTTGGGAGTAAAAGTGTTGGAACGTGTGTTTTGTTGTCCAGGTGTGTCCTGTTACATTGATTACTCAGGTTCAGATTTGGGTTTTCCTGTGCAGACTGAGCATTTATAGTTAGAGGAGTAACCAGAGAGGAGATGGAAGATCAACCTGAGCCAGGACATCCGTTTGGAACGTCCTGAAGAAGAAAGTGGTCACAGGTGTGCTAAGTAACAGGTGTGGAACAGGTAGACTGAGGAAAACAGCAGCAGCTGATGAAACATTGTAAGTGCTATAAAGAAAGACCCTAAAACAGCTGTTGTTGACATCTGCAACAACCTCCAGAGGGCAGCAGTGAAGGTATCACAGTCTACTGTTCACAGAAGACTTCATGAACTAAAGCACAGAGGCTTCACCAGGAGATGCAAACCACTAATGAGCATGAAGAGCAGGAGGGCCAGGCTGGAATCAGGAACTCTGGGACAAAGTTTGATGGACTGATGAGACAGCGATGAACCGTTACCATGGTGATGGAGAGGCTAAAGTGTGGAGAAAAAGCATCCGCTCAGGATCCCAAACATACGAGCTCATCTGTGAAACACAGCAGAGGTGAGCTCATGTTTGGGCTCGCATGGCTTCTTCCGGAACGAGCTCGTTAATCTTCATTGATGATGTCACCATAATGTCAGCAGTACGATGACCTCAAGAGTCTACACAAACATTTTGTCTGTCAGTTTAAAGAAAGATGGAACCAAAGTGATTCATCAGGCAACAGGATAATGACCCAAACACACACAGGAGCTCATCAGCGGCCCAGTCACTCTCAGACTTAAACCCCACAGAGCATTTTAGCTGCTAAAGAGGAGACTGAAGGGAGGACACCCCCCCCAAACAAACAACTGAAAGAGCCTGCAGCCTGGAAAAGCACCACAGGAGAAGATTACAAAGGTTTAGTGATGTCAGCAGGTCACAGGCTTGATGCAGTTATTGCAAGCAAAGAATTTGCAACTAAATATGAAGTCTTATTCACTTTAATCGGTTTTAAGTTAATCTGTTCCAATACTTCTGATCACAAGAAAAATGGGTGGGGTCAAATAAAAGGTGCTCTCTGCGGAACTGTGGATCAGATCCAGGTGTAAACACCTGGAAATAAAAGCTGAGATGTTGATCTTTGTCTCATCTTTGGAGGTCATAGTCAAATGTTTTCAGTCCGCAGCAGAAATAAAGGATTTGATTCAATTCAATTTTATTTCATTTATATAGCACCAAATCACAACAAACGGGCACCTCAAGGTACTTTACACTGTAAGGCAGGGGTCTCAAACTCGCGGTCTGCATCCGGCCCCGCCCCCTACTTCCGGTCTGCGATTTGATGATGATTTGATTTGATATTTTTGACATCAAATCGCAGACCGGAAGTAGGGGGCGGGGCCGGATGCAGACCGCGAGTTTGAGACCCCTGCTGTAAGGTAAAGACCCTACAATAACTACAGGATCGGCCTCACAGGTCCACGACTTTTGGAGGGGGGTGTACCTGAGTGACTTTAACCAGCAGGTGAAATACTTCTGAGCGCGCTCAGAAGCTCCAGTTCTGACCCATCTGGTTCTTTCTGGTGTTCTGCTCATCTGTTTGGTTCTGTTCTGGTTCTAAATTCTTTGGTTCTCAGACCTGTTCTGTGGTTCTGGTTCTGACCTTCTACGATGGTGTGGTAGTTGAAGTGCAGGTAGAGCAGAAAGAGCATGTGCAGCAGCGCCAGCGTCCCGCAGAGGAGCAGCCGCGGTGTCTGACCCACGGTCCGAGAGAGCAGCGCCGCCACCTGCACACAAATACACATAGGTGAGCTCACACAGGAGGTGGTTCCTGGCATCAGGGGCTGATGGGAAACGGCAAGCTCACCATGCGCAGCGTGGACAGCCCGCCAAGTAGCAGCCACAGCCCGTAGAACAGGAAGTGGAAGTGGATGTTGTAGGTGATGAGGAGAACAATGCAGGGACCGAACAGGCCGTAACCCTGGCAACAGAAGACAGGAAGTGAGGTCATATAGCATCATTTAGCAGGAAGAGTGCTACATTCAGGTGCAGCTGGAAAATCTGACTTTTATTAGTTTACCTGAATCACACCTGAGAACAGCAACAACACACTTACCTCCCAGGTGTGTGTGTGTGTGTGTGTGTGTGTGGCAGCAATTTCCAGAACTGACCAGCAGGGAGAGCATCTGCAGCATGGTGATCTGAGCATTGACCAGGTACGCCAGGAAGTAGATGAAGGCGGATACGCCAAGCCAGTAACCAAAACATGTCCCAATGGCGGTGCCCATCAGCGTGCCCTCTCTCTGCAAACACACACACAGAGTTCATGTTTGTTTGTGTGTTTAAGTGTTGCGTGCATGTGTGTGTGTGTTTGTTCTTACGATGACTGTCCCTGATGTCTTCATGCCGTGCAGCAGGATCGCCACCAGAGTGAAGACCAGCATCAAAGGCCCGTACAGCTCACCTGCGATCTTCTGCACAGGAAGGACACACGTCAGAAGAACCTGGACCTGAATCTGATCTGGACCTTGTGAACGTGTCTGTGTATGGCAGGCCGTTTTAACATAAAATCCGTTTGTCTGACTATCCGTAATTACATTTTAGATATCTAAAACTGCATTTTGACTATCCAGAATGGTAATTTAAGATATCCGCAATTACATTCTGGCTAGTAATTATAATAATTCAAGACATCTTCAATTACATTTTGACGAGTCAAAATTCCTTTCAAGATATCTCAAATTATGTCACCGAATTCGTCATTTGACGGGTCACACATCCATAATTACAATTTAAGATATCTCAAACGTAATTATGACTAATCGAAATTACGTTTTAGATATCTAAATTTAACGATTGCGTGAAGGCCCCCTTGTGCCTTACTGAGCTGTCCAAACAATTGCCTTTGTAGTTTTCAGGTGGCTGCAAGGACGCTGGCTGTTATGGACAAAATTGTAATAAAATGCAACAATATAGAAAGAGCTCCTCAGTATGGGATATGCGGAGAGCGCGAGAGTCGTGAACTTAAAGACTGCTTCAGAAATCTGCACAGAATCTCTGATTTTATGGCCGTTTTAACAAACTGCCTTATAAACATTTGGCCAAAATGCTCCGTAATTCAAGATATCTCAAACGTCATTCTGACTAGTCAGAATGTTAATTTAAGATATCTTAAATAGAAAAGCGTCTAATTCAAGACATGTGTAATTAATTTTGAGATATCTTAAAAGGCATTTTGACTAGTCAAAATTACAGTTCTAGATATCTCTAATTTAGTTTTGCCGAGTCATTATTTGCTTTCAAGATATCTAGAATTTAATTTGCACTAGTCAAAACTATTTATCGCCTATCTAAAAATACATTTAAGATATCTCAAAATATGGTGTCATTTAAGATATCTTTAATTAGAATTATGACTAGTCAGAATAAAAAACAAGATATCTTGAATTAACTTTATGACTAGTCATAATTTAATTGTAGATATCTGAAATGTGAGTTTCAGATAGTCAGTAATTCATTGAAGATATCTTGAATTGAAGCCGCCATACAAATGAATGTTAAATCTGACGTCATTTCGACTAGTCAGAATGTAATTAGAGATATCTCAATTTACTAATACGTCTAGTCATAAATCAATTTCAGATATCTGGAATGTAAGTGTGGGGAATCAGATTTTATGTTAAAACGGCCTGCCATAGTCTGTGTGCAGGTGGACCTCCAGTACACATCAGAACTGTCTGATGACCAAATGAATATTTTAAAGGTGATATAGTCCACATCAGAGGCTGGAGGTCCCTTTAACTCAGTGCTTCTCAATTATTTTCTGTTACGCCCCCCCTAGCAAGAAGAAAACTATTCGCGCCCCCCCACTCCCCACTGTGACTATCCATCTCTGCATAACATTTTATCCTTATTAACATTAAAGAAAAAAAGAAAGACATATGGTCAAACTTACAAAGAATAACTTTATTAAATCGTGTTTTAAGTCTGCAACAGAAAAGATTTTAAGTGCATCATTGCCTGAAATTAAAAATAAATAAATCCTTGTTTAAACTGTAAACATGTTTGACCAACTAGACACAGCAAACACACCGGTCTTTCCTCTTCTCCAACTGTAGTGACAGTGAAGCCAAGCGCTAAATACGCTTCGTCGTATTTCCTCGTCTTAGCTTTCGGGTGACTTTCTTTTGTCTCATTATCTTTGTCTCTCTCCGCTTTTCTTTTCATCCCTGTTAAAAACTTTTTCATGTTGGGGGTTGTTATGTTGAATAACGGAGGCTATAGGCAGAACGCAGTCGGAGCTTTCTGTTGACTCAACACTGCTAACCAAGGCAAACCTGTTGTCTTGTAAGTCGTAAAATGTTGCACTGTCGCAAACGTGACAGAAGTAACAATGACAGCGCCACTGCCGCCTACTGTAGTGGATGCGCAATTACACTTTATACTAGTACGGCCCCCCAAAAAAAAGCCTGTTCCCCAGGGTCACACGCGCCCCCCCAGGTATCGCACCGCGCCCCCTTTGGGGGCCCCACTATTTGAGAACCACTGCTTTAACTGAATTTACAGATTACAGCTCCACCCCCTTTACCACTGAGCATTAATACACAGGAACATCAACTGAACAACAGGTGTGAATCTATCAAGCTTCAGTGAGACACGTTAGAACCCTTTAAGAGTTTTTCACTAAAGAGCTCCTCCTTCACTTTGCTCTGAGAACTTCAGGGAACATCAGGAACCTTCTGGTTCAGCAGGAGGCGCTAAAGGTTCTCAGTGACCACCAGTAAAACTATGAGGAGGAGAATCACACATACCTGGGGGAAGTTGATCATACGGACAGGTATGAGGGACTCAATCAGCCTGCGAGAGAGAGAGAGAGAGAGAGAGAGACGTTAGCTGTTGGTCATTAGCATCAGTCCGAGCAGGAAATAGGAAGCAGGAGGTCTTACCTGTGGCGCACCTGTACTGGCTCCACGTCGAAATACGGCCGCAGGATGTCGATGTTAGCATACAGGTTGAAGGCTCTGGAGGCCTGACGCTTCCCTGCCTGCCACACCTGCACACATCACACAGGTGAAGAAACACGGAAACACCTGACGCTCTTTCTATTTATTGGTTTCATTGATCAATCCGTTTGACTGATCAGCACTGTTTGAGAGGCCGTTAAATACTTCTTAGGGTTACCCAGGCAACCTCAGCCGGAACCGTGAGCTACAGTGGTACGCGTGATTGGCTTCAGGTGTGGGTGGAGCTTAATGGAAGGTGGTGACAGCTAATGTTGCTAACAGCTAACCCACATGAAGTCTCTGGATGATGTTAGAAGTCAGAGAAGAAGAAACGATATGCTGCAGCAGCTATGTTACAGAGTTACGTCACTAAACAACAAAAGAGGCGTTCAGGAGCAAATGTTTGTGTAGGAAAGAATTTCAGCTGGCCTCTGTAACATCAACTATTGTCTCAGCACAAGTAACCCCAGCCCCACCTCACCTCATCAGCCACCTGCCGGCCCAGCTGGCCCTTTAACCCCTTCATGCCCAAGAACTCTCCGTCGGTGGTGGCATCGTCCTCGGTGGCGGCGGCCTCAGCCGCCACCTCCTCCTCCTCCTTCATCCTCTGGTGCATCTCACCCATGTCCTCAAAGCTCGAGCCTGATGTGTCGTCCATGTTCTCCATGTCGATGACGGCCGAGCCACCACCTCCCTAAACATAGGAAACATGTCTCATATCTCCAGTCTCCACCTCTCTCCCACGTTTCCTCTCATGGGAGAAAGAAGAGAGGAGAGGCAATGTGTGACAGTGGAGGGAAGGAGACAGGAGAGGAGGCGTGGGAGAGAGGAGGGAAGGAGACAGGAGAGGAGGCGTGGGAGAGAGGAGGGAAGGAGACAGGAGAGAAGGCGTGGGAGAGAGGAGGGAAGGAGACAGGAGAGGAGGCGTGGGAGAGAGGAGGGAAGGAGACAGGAGAGGAGGCGTGGGAGAGAGGAGGGAAGGAGACAGGAGAGGAGGCGTGGGAGAGAGGAGGGAAGGAGACAGGAGAGGAGGTATGGGAGAGAGGAGGGAAGGAGACAGGAGAGGAGGTGTGGGAGAGAGGAGGGAAGGAGACAGGAGAGGAGGTATGGGAGAGAGGAGGGTTAGGAGGCAGGAGAGGTGCCTTGCTGAGGTCCTTGGATCAGGTAGGGATCAACAAGTAAATCAGACTAATCAGCAATTTGTTAATCAGTCAGCTGACGAGACGAGTCCAGCTGCTGCCGCCAGATGTTCGGTCAGCTGATCACAGATGGAGGATCTGATCTGAGGTAAGCTGTTAACTTGTTAGCTCGCAGCTCAGCCTTTAGCTAGTCTGTCCGTTAGCATAGTAGCAGGTATGCGTCGCTGCTGTGCTCCGTGAGCGCTCACCTATACAGCAGCTTCAGTGTCACTCAGGTGCTGCTGAGTCCATAGACATATATACATGCCTATGGTATATATGTCTATGGCTGAATCGGCCTTTAGCCAGTTGGCCTGTTAGCATGTAGCTCACCTGGATGAGGTTATCGTCGAAGCTTCCCCATGGTTCCGTGCTCCTGCTCCCGGAGCCCAAAGACATTTTCTCCGCAGTGCAGCGGCTCTCTGTTGGCTGGAATCGGAGTGTGTGGTCGGTGGAGGGACCTGTTACTTTTCTTCAGCTTCTTAAAATCGATGTTTTGGTCCGCAGTCAGCTCCGCCCACCAGCTGACGCCACAGGCCGTCAACGTGGAGATCAAAGATATCGCGAGATTCCCGTGTCTTAAACTTTATTGAGAACAAACATCTGTGAAGAGACCTTCATTGGAAATCAGCCTAACCAAAACATCATCAATACGGTGACCGATAAATATGATCAGCTGAAGCTGAGGCTCCTGTTCATTTGAGGTGACTCTAAGCAGAGAAATCCAGGACCTCCTCCTGACAGGTGCTGTGGGCCAAGGGCGTAACGTTGGGTCCAACATTGGGGGGTTAAGCTCTCTTATTAAATCATTTACTTTTTTAAAAGGATTCAGGAGAATTTGGGTTAACCATATTAGAAATACACTGTAATGTTTTTACTATGTATTTCTTTAACTTCTTTGTATTTACTCTGCACCTTCAACAATTAAGAAAAGCCTTACATTTTTCACATTTCTTCCAACAGTAACAAATATCTTTCATGAACCTGTTTTGTTTTACTACCAAATTTGCAGCCCCTCATTCCACTTTTAAAGAAACTGTTTTAATTTGGCCAAATATAATAAATACAATATTGTACAGTTGTCTGTTCTCCACTGAACATGTGAGAGTTTAATGCAATCTTTACTATTAAACACGTTCTGTAGAGAAAAAGGTTTGAACTTGATGTATTTAAAATATAACGAGTCTCATCCTGGACCTTTCTGGGACGCTCATCTTCAGTCCTGTTATCAGTACTAATATTAGTTATTAATAACTAAATACAAATGTTATGTGAGTATTCACTTGAGTAAAACTATATACTTGTTTAATGAGTTTAGTTTATTACTACTTGGAGCACTTGGAGCAGCAGCAGAGCTACGCTCGCATGCTCTTTGTGGATTACAGCTCAGCGTTCAACACAATCATCCCGGACATTCTCACCACCAAACTGCACACCCTGGGCCTCCCCCCTCTCACATGTTCCTGGATCAAGGACTTCTTAACCAACCGGCCCCAGACTGTGAGACTTGGCCCCCATCTCTCCTCCACCCGCACACTGAGCACTGGCTCCCCACAGGGCTGTGTGCTGAGCCCCCTCCTGTACTGCCTCTACACCCATGACTGCAGTCCGGCCCACAATAACAACCTCATCGTCAAATTTGCTGACGACACCACAGTGGTCGGACTCATCTCAAAGGGAGATGAGGCAGCTTACAGAGAGGAGGTCCTGAATGACAGCCTGGTGTTCAGAGAACAACCTGGTACTGAACACCATGAAAACCAAAGAGATCATCATCGACTTCAGAAAGCACAGGACCGACCCAGCTCCCCTCTACATCAACGGCGAGCGTGTGGAGAGGGTCCACACCTTCAGGTTTCTTGGTGTCCTCATCTCTGCTGATCTCTCTTGGTCAGATAACATCACAGCTGTTATCAAGAAGGCTCAGCAGCGACTTCACTTCCTGAGGGTCCTCAGGAAGAACAACTTGGACTCAAACCTGCTGCTGACCTTCTACCGCTCATCCATTGAGAGCCTGCTGACCTACTGTATCACAGTATGGTACGGCAGCTGCACTGAGGCAGACAGGGTCAGGCTTCAGAGGGTAGTCAAGACAGCACAAAGAATCGTTGGCTGCCCTCTCCCCTCCCTGATGGACATCTACACCTCCCGCTGCATCAGCAGAGCCAGGAACATCATCAAGGACAGCTCACACCCTGGCTTTGACCTGTTTGACCTGCTGCCCTCTGGCAGGAGCTACAGGTGCATCAAAGCCAGAACAAACAGACTCAAGAACAGTTTCTTCGCCAGAGCAATCACCACCCTGAACTCACACACTCACCCACCGTAACTGTGCAACACCCACATCTCTGTGCAATATTATATCATTCATACTGAACAATATCTAACATTCCTATATTGTGTAATATCCAGTATTCATTCACTAGTGCAATATTCATTCACCAAGTGCAATATTCATCATCTTCATTATTATATGTATACACTTATTTACTTTTCTTCCAATGTACAGATGCACCAATGTATGTATATATTTTTATACATTCTATTTTTTGTATATTTTATACATTGTTTATTTTCTGTATATTTCTTGATTATACTAGACTATAATATTTTTATTTTTTATTTTAGAGAATTTGATTTTCTATTGCATGGCACTGAACAGGAGTGGCCCTCCAATCTCATTGTACATCCTGTATAATGACAATAAAAGGCATTCTATTCTATTCTATTCTACTAGGGGTGGGACTCGATTAAAAAAATTAATCTAATTAATTAGGAGCTTTGTAATTAATTAATCGAAATTAATCGCATTTTAATCACATTTCAGTATTTAACATGAGAAATATTGATTTAAGTTTGGTTGATGAATGAATGAATCAATATACATGAGCTTAAACTTCAAAATTTCTTTATTTTCCCACCAGTCTACTACACAGACCAACGAAAGGTGGAAGTGCTCCTGTGATAAGCAAACTCAGCATTTTTTTTTGTACTTCCACTTGGAAGTTTCTTGTATTTAAATTTCCCATCCTCCAGCGTAGTCTCGTAGCTGGTTAAACGGAGAATGAACTTTTGCTCCTTTTTGTGATTTAATTTTAAATCTTTAATTCAAAATAAGCTGTTAAAACAAGCATAACACATTTCAACAGCAAGGAATACAGCTGAGAGAATGATTAATTTCCAACCTGGGAGCTTGGTTTGGAGAGGCAAATGGACAAACCATAATTTTAAGACAAAAGTACTTTATTTGCAGGTGCGGACTGCACCTGTGGCCACAAGAGCTGCAGCAGCCAGCGCTGCTGTGCTTAATTGGGTAAAAAAAAAAAATTCTGATCACTGGCCGTTCGGGAAACCTCCCGATGGCCACCACGCCCCTGTCTGAATGAGTTATATCTGTGTTTAACTTCAACTCAGCGGCGAAAACCAGCGGGAGGTTGAAAATGATGTGACGGCAGTCGGACGTTCTCTCCGGCTAAAGCGAACCTGGATAGCCCAGTCAGCTGACAGCTAGCGAGGCGAGCTGCTGGTAGAGCAGCGGCAACGGACAGCTCTGAAAACAGCGGAGCACTTTTTGCAATTAAGCGACATGAATTTGGACACAGCTCATAATGCTAATCACATTGTGCGTCGATATAATCTGTATGCCTGGACTCCTGCAGTGAGAAACGTTCCACAGTGCAAAGTGCGATTAAAATGCGTTAAATTTTTTTAATTCGTTACTTTCCCCGTAATTAATTAATCGTAACTAACGTGTTAAAGTCCCACCCCTATTTATTACATATTACAGGTAGTGTACTGTGCCGCCTGTGCACAAATAGCCACTTTTATCTTCTTTTTCTTTTGACTCATTGTCAGATTAGGGTCTAACGGAGCTAAAATACCTGAAGCGGTATTCATAGTGTGTCTGATACACAGCAGCATAGTTATTAAATCAATAGCTAACAATACATATACATTTACCTCATTTTGATTTTTCTGCTTTTTACAAGGAGGTGTTGTCGACCAACAATGAAAAATTGTTGTCTGTCCGCTTTTTGGCACTCTTGTCATTTTTTTTTACACCCCCTCCCCAGCAGCTGCTTCCACAAGCAAACGGTGAACGCCGCTGCTTGGTAGAGAAAGCGGGTTGGGTGATACCAAGTTTTTGTGGAGAGAGGGGGGGTTACATTACCAAATGATTAAACATGCTAGTATTTTACCCAAAGTTGATAATAAATAAAGAAAATTAACATGTTATTCATGTAAGATATTTTTTGTAAATCAAAATGATGTGACTTTATTGGGGGGGTTATAGTGAATGGATCAGATTATTGGGGGGGTCATAATCCCCCTATCCCCCCCACAAATTACGCACCTGCTGTGGGCTCAACTGTAACTAGCTTCAGGAAGGGGCCTCATTGAGTGACGCCACTGGAAAGATCTGCGTGGGGCCACGATCAGCTGTTCCAGTTCTCCAAACACCAAGGAAAGGAGCCTTAGTGCTTCCTTTGGCAGAGGAGACACATCCTGGAAGCATCATCAGGATGGCCGGAGAGGAGCAGATCATGGAGGATTCCCTGGAGCTGAACTGGAGCTGCTGACATCTGAGGTTTAGCAGCAGCTGTTACACTCACAGCTGAACTCCGACCTTCCTGCTGCTGCTGCATGGAGATCAGATTTAGATCAGCTTTGAAGATCATGAGCGGATCAGTCTGCATCAGTCATGATCTCCTCTGTTCCTGTTAGTCAAACTGATTAATGAACAGCTCTGACTCAGTGACAGAGGCTCATTAGTCTGTGCACGGTTTGGGGTTTTGTTTTGATTTGTGTTCATGTGTGACCGTTGATGCACCAACTGCCAGGAACATTTCCTCTATGGGAGACACTAACCAGTCTTATTTAAAAACAGATTAAATAGACCCTTTTACGGCCTACGTCATCAAAGGATGCGCACGCACTCTGGCAACGTAAGTGCTGCTCCATTCATATCAATAAGGACAACGAGACTGCGCAGCAATAAAACGTGATTTAAACGCGATATCAGCATCAAAATGTCTGCTGTTTCGTGTTTGGCTGTCAGAATTTCTACTCCGTTTGAGAGAAAACGGAGGCGTCTGTGGTTGTAAGCCATCAAATGTATTGATAAAAATTGGACTGAGGACGCGATCAGAAATGCTCACCATTTTATATCAGGTAAACTTATTTAAATACTCTGGTTTTACCTGGATGTCAGGTTTAGATATATTCTAATATCTAAAGTAAACAGTATTAGCTGGTAGCCTATTTTTGGCTTTTAAACTGTAGTGTGGCTATTTACAGGTGAGGCATCACTGGACTCAGAGAGTCCTGATTTTTAAATTAATATTTAATCACACTATAGATTCCAATATACAGTGCCAGTCAAAAGTATGAGCAGACTCACATATGAATGGTTGAGTGTGTCCAAACTTTTGACTGGAACAGTATATATTTTTTTCCAATGTAAATCAATAATAGCTGCAGCCGGAAAACTCCTAGCAAGCTAGAAAAGCAATTTGATGAAGTACTCACGCTGCCATGCAGGTACAATTGTGAGGACGTAGTTCTCTGACTTGTTTGCAAAAGCTGCTTTTCCACCAATGGGGTTCCGGTGCCAGTGCCAGTATTTGAACCATTCAGCGGTTTTTCCACCACGAATGCACTCGGTGCTCGGCCGTAAAACGGGTTCAACTCAGCCCCGCAAACTAGCTGGTCTGGAACCAAGAATGTGTGCCGAAAGCAGCAGAAGGGCGTGACTCTGCCATCTCAACATCCAGCTTTCTACCATATTACATGTGTATTACAGGAGAAAAGCGAAGCGATTTTCACGGCTGTGAATTAGGTTGGGCTCTAAGGCTGAACTTGCTGCTTTGTATCAGTTCATATCACAGATAAAAGGACACAAAGTGCGTACTTGTCGTCTTGCTCTAATCTCTGTCTGTGTTTCCCTCTGTGCTGCACACAGATGCTGCAGTAGTTTGGTTTGGACCCTAAAACGTATTTGCAGCACAGAAAGGGGAGCGTGTTCTCCCACGTTGGTGCGCTTCGGTTTCCGTGTCCAGACAAGGACCCACCCACGCTCATAAGTAAAGGAGCGGTTTGCAAGCGCGGTAGAAACGCGGGCCCGTTCCTAAGCTTTTCGCCAGTTCTTTTGGGAACAGCACGGGCACCGGCACCGGAACCCCAGTGGTAGTAAAGGGGCAAAAGAGCCGAGCCTCATACACAGCGGTCCTGTTTCCTTGTCTTTGACTTGGAAGAACTTCTGCCTTCAAGACACAAAACTCCGAGTCTGTGTCATATTTGATGCTCAGTACACGACCGCAAACAACATAATTGTAAGCATCCAGTGACATGTATGCGCGTAACTTCTCTCTGGTGTATAAACTGGGTTTCTCCACCAAATACATGTATATATCCACCCACTGGATCATACCTGTCAAGTCTCCCGTTTTGGCCAGGAAACTCCCGTATTTTACCCCTCTGTCCCGCCATCCTCCCGTATTATTATTTTCCTGTATTTTAATATAATAATTTTTAAAAAGCATTCCTGTGCTACTCCAAACTGAATTGTCACTAGCCTCTTGGGAACTGCAACCTGCAGTAGCCTGGGTGGCAGTTCTCACGAGTTTAGTGCCGACAGTGGGAACAAACCCGGAAAAACAACTGGACCTCGGGTTGGGCTCAGTGTTTCCAAATTAGCGGCTTTTCAGACCCCTGTAGCGAACACCCCCCCCCCCCCCCCCCCCCCCCCCCCCACACACACACACACACACACGTATGTCATTAAATTTGATATTCTAACATTAAGCAATATGGGACAAAATTGATCTATGTAATGTGGGTCTGGGCCACTTGCTAACATACTGCAGGGACCGGGGAGTCAGATGTTGGTGGTCAAAGTTAATTTTTGCAGGTTTTCATTATCTTTCATTTATAATCCCTTCGTATAGATTGAAACCTTTTAAACTCAGCCATAGTTTTGTTTCCAAAATGTGCGCGCTTCGTTACCTACGTCATTATTACTCCCAGAATTAAGGAGCTCCAAAGCAACAATCCGAAACATGGTAAATGTTAGAGGAAGTGTGGTTGTGCATCAGCTGCCCATTTCCACATTTTTTGGGAATGCCCTAAGAGTTCCCTCTATTGGACGGAAGTGACTAAGACTAGGGATGCGCCGATCCGATATTCAGTATCGGTATTGTCCGATCCTGGCCTAAATTACTGGATCGGATATTGGAAAGAAATAAAAAATGCAATCCGTTCCACTCCGACCCACATTAGCGGTATTACAGGTCTCCGTCGTCTTCTTCTTTTGTGGGTTTGCGGTTGACCAAACCAGCTTAGAGCTGCATTACCGCCTCCTACCGGAAGGGAGTGGGGATCAGGAAATAACCCCCTCAGTTCTCCATCGCTGTGACGGATTCCCTTTGACACTGAGTGATCATCGCTGACATGTTTTTCCGCCTCCACCGCTCTATGTCGTGTTTGTGTGTTGTGCTCGCTGTGCTGAGAATTTCAGCTGTTATTTTTTTCTCTACTTCAGCTCCCGGACATACTGCTAGTGAGCGCTGCGTCCGGTACCGGAAGGACCCCTTCCCCGTCAAAATATTTTTGATACTTTAATCCCTGATTAGTGACTAAATATAGACCTGCAGTAGAAACGTATTTAGGAGGATGCTTGTGAATATAAAACATTACAAGATTACGCTCACGCAGCCCCCAGTTTTTCAACATAAACACTGATGATGCAACAGCAGCAGTCAGCTGATTTACCTGCAGTCTGTCTGCACAAACGCAAAGAGGCGGAGCCGGTGAGCTCAGATGGAGCGGAAGGAAGTTTTCTCCCTGTAAGCACCATTAAACCTTTACTGGGAAACAGCTGGAGGTCCTTCATCAACCACCTGATCAGCAGGTGAAGAAAAGAGAACTTTGTAGCTGCTTCATCCACCCTGTTTGTTTCACACAGGGAAAAACTGCAGTAACCCTGAAGTTACCATGGCCACCACCAATGGTAACGGCAGAGAAGTAAGTAAGTTGTTTCTCCGCCATTAGTACATTGAGCTAGTGGTGGGCAGATGGATCCTAATATCGATAATATGGATGCCAACGTTGGTATTGGTAATGATGTAATGAGATCGATACTTCAGTTTCTCTCCTGTATGCAGTGCTGCGTTTTCATCAAAGATGTGAGCTGACTGTCTAAGTGTGGCTCCTGTCACAGAGCAGGCACACTCTGCTCCTCCCCTCCCCACAGTGTTTTGTTATACTGTCATGTGACGCATAACATATTTTCAGTGGCGCAAAAAGGGGATATGCACTATATGCAATGCATAGGGGCGCCGCACAAGAGGGGGGCGCCAAAACGATGTGGGAAAATATTTCTGTAGTTGCATTTTCTGTATTTAACAGCTGTGCATATGACATGATCAATAACAGGCGCGGCGCTGATTAGGCGCCCCTGCGCTCCTTCACCTCCCCTCCTCCTGTCCCCAAGACAGTCGTAAGTTATGTCATAGAAGTCTTGTATTTTATAAGTCCATGAATAAGTGATCTGCACACATGAACACAGTAAATGTTGAGAGGATGCGGCTGGTGTGTGTGTGTGTGTGTGTGTGTGTGTGTGTGCGCGCGTGCGCGCGCAGTGTTCAGCTAGCGCTGGTCTGAGACGCCCTTTAGTCGGGCTGAGGATTTCACCTTCACTTTCGGAGCTCTGCTGTCTCTGCATTTAGCAAACAGGAGCCCCCCCCCCGCGGACTCCGCACCGGCTAGATCGCTGCTTTGATCGCTGCTTGCGCCTTCATGATTTCACTGCAATTTACAATCTACCACAGCAGGGAAAGTTCACAATGTGCACGTTTGATGTCCCTAAGGTGATGCGCGCACTTGATGTCGCGGCTACAGAAATCGAAATGACAACCAGCATGAATGAGAAGTAAGAAGAAAACGAAGATCAAATGAAAATTTCAGGCATGATCGCTGACAAGTTTTTTCCACGCCTCCATTGTCTGTGTGGTTTTACTCACTGTGCAGAGAATGGCAGCTGTTATTTTTTTCCTTACATCAGCTGTAGCCACCAGAACGATCACTATAACCACAATCTGGTGGTAATCACACTATTGTGGTTTGGTTTGTGCGATTGTTTGGTGCCGTTTCCTTCACTTTCTATGAAGTGACAGATTTCCTGAGGCAGCTCATGGCACCTGTGTCACTGAAAAAAGTGCTGACTGATGTTTTATCCGCTGATCAATCGGCAATACGCAAAACTGGTGCACAGTTCTTGGCCTGCCGGCAGCTGTTGCAATGAGTGGGATTTGTAGTATAAGTGGTGGGAGCACATTTACCCACTGGCTATTAATAATAGCTGTATGAAATCATCTTGAGGGCCGTATAAAATTAGATCGTGGGCCGGAAGTAGCCCGCAGGCCTTGAGTCTGACACATGTGACATAGAGAAAAACTGCAGTACAGAAGGTAAAATGTGCAGATGAAATTTCTGGCTAGGTTTGGGGGGGGGGGCCTAAAAATGTGTCCGCATACACCTCAGAAATTATATAGCTGCGCCCCTGCATATTTTACTTGGGGAAAAAAAGGATTTTGCTATGAAACATTTAAAGTAAATTTAAATTTAAATTTGTAGAAAATTAGTGAATGAAGGGACATTTTTTATTAAATTTTTTTATTATACTATCTGAATGATCTACCTGGAAAAAAGTTTGCATTTGTTCTTGAGTGATGATTTTGTACACTTCATTTATAAAAAAAAAAAAAGAAAATTGTTTATTGGTTATTGTTGTCTGGGAAAGATGAAAGCTTATTTCACAGTATTTAGATACACATATTACAGCGTCAGTGACCCTGTGGCCTTGGCGGAGGTTTGCGCTCTCTGAGTGCTTCTAGTTAATAATCAGATTTTGTCAACTACTAGCTAATTTTTTAGTTGTTTTGTTATTAAATATCTACAATTGTACAGATCATACGTGTTCAATAAAGTTCAAGGATTTTTTTTTTTTTTTGCTGTATCTCGCGACACTTCTCCGCCCTTGGGAGTGACTTCGGGTTCCGCCACAGTTTCCGGGCCGTTTCTCGGACTCTGACGCTAACATCGGCGAACCGAGTGGATCAGTCATGACATCGCAGAGGAGAGTCCCCGGTAAAGGCGCCCGGTGAGTACTCTGTTAGCGGACCCGCCGTGAGACGTTTAGCCGCAGACGTAGTTCGTGTCAGCCTCAGGAAGGAGGCTCGATCTGAGACTGATAAGCTGTTGTGTTGGATTGTGTTTGTCGAGGGTTAAACGCGGTAATGAGCGGTCCGCGTGAGCTGGCTTTGTTCGGTTAAAATGAGCTGACAGGTGATCGTATTTCCTGTTTTTACATCATACTGTTAAAATAATCTGTGGACGTTATTTCGCTTTGTTGTTGTGCTGTGAAAAATGTGTTTTTATCTTCTGCACCACTCTGTTTGATTTTGTGTCAAATGATTCTTAGTGTCCGGTTTCTAGATCCGTGACTGCTGCGGTACCGTTACAGTACCGTCCCTCAAAGTCCCCCTGAAAGCGTTTTTATTTAAACTGATGAGGTGCGTGTTGGTGAACACTGCGTGCCGGGGCAAAGTCTCTGTACGCCGCGAGATCAGAGTTTGCAGCTGCGCAGCCGCAGAGGTTTCCGTGGACTCTGGCTGAGCTGCGCTGACGTGTGACAGCTATCAGCTGTACCCAGCGACCCCGCCCCCTTATCTCCGCGTCTATGCTGGAATGAGCTCAGCATATCCACCTTGGTGCCCCCGGCCTGTTTCTCCCCATCCGACCCGAAGCGCCCCGCCCCGCTCCACGCAGGGCCCAATTGGTTAGGACGCTGCTTCTAAGCCCCGCCCCAGTGCGCCTGGTTTATGCCCCGCCCCGGACCGAGTGCGTACGTGCGGGCTGGTAGGCAGTAATGGCGGGCTGTTGATCCTGCTTCCGGTGAGCTACAGCGAAGGGACCCAGCAGAAATACCAGAAACACCGGCACCGGGCGCGTTTGCGAGCGGCTGAAACGGAGGCGCTTTCCCCGCTGATCTTCCGTTACTGAAAGGCAGCATGAGGTAAAATCACTCCGTTTATAGAGCTTATGGTCCGGGTAGACACACAGACGGCTTAACGTTATAGTTGGAGGCAGCGGTTATGAAACCGGGGCAGGCAGAGGACTTACGGAGACTGTCTCATTTAGTTACGATTTTTTAAAATAAATAACCTGGTTCACCTGATCATTAAAAAGCGAAGAAATTCTCGCTTTTTATTTATTTTTTTTAAACAAACTGTCGGAGTTAAGTTTATATGAGAGAGGAAGAAGAAAAGCAGCAGCAGCGGCAGCGGCCTTTGGTGGGTTTAGGTGCTGGTTTGTGCCTCTAAAGCGGGGAATGAAGTGCTAAACGTCCCTCTGGCTGTTGTTTGGGGGGTAATTCTAGCTAAGGGGGGGGGGGGGGTTGTTACAGGATTTCAGGCTCTGACACGGAAACGGAAAAAAAAAAATCATACTATTGATTATTAACATTTATTTATCACCTTCTGATGGAGCTGCCTGTCAAGATTCTGCTCCATTAAATGCTTACAGAGGACTTCTTTCTTGAAGGTAATTCACAGTAGAAGACAGACGGCAGGTAGACGGTAATATCAGAGTCAGAAGAATTTATTGTCATTATGTATCAGACATAGAACGAAACCACGTTCCAGAACAAGAAAAGACAAACAAATCAATCAAACAGGGGAGATAAGTGTCTGCGGCCTTCAGCCATCGAAGGCACTGCCGGTTTAAAAAGAAGATGGAAACATAGCGAATAAATTGGATAAGTGAGGAGAAAAAAGCATCTCATACTTCTCATACTTCCTCATAGTTCTGGAAAACACCACAAACATCCTGCAGGGTTTTTCCTGCAAACCAAAAGTCCCACACTGCTACAAAAATATTGCTCAGTTCCTCAACTATTCAAGTCCTCATTGATAATACATATACATAAACCTGCCATAGTTACTTTTTATTAAGAAAGTCTGGCTCTAACAGGTATAATGTCACAATGGCCGTAACCCTGCAGTTCTTCATCGCACACACAGACGTTTTTAATCAGATGGATTTCCTGCAGCTTTAACCGAACATGAAGCTGCCATAGGCCCGTGGACAGGCTGAACGAGGCACAGCAGCTGCTTTCTGTGTGTTGTACAGAGTGCTTTGAGTGCTCAGCTAGAGTAGAAAAGTGCTATTTAAACTAGTCCATTCTCCAACATTGTCTTAATAATCATTCAAAGCCTAAAACACAGGGCGCACTGGTTCAGCTGTCGCACAGGAGGACCTGTTCACTTACAGTAAACTTAATTTTATTTTATCTGAGCTTTTATTATAAACCTCACTTTAAAGCAGTTTAAACCAGATCTATTACATCTATAATCTTATTACTTTAATTTACTGCATTTACCAGATTTAGCATTAAACTTATATAAACCTATGACACGTTTACACGTTCCTTCATGATGGAAAACGTCAAATATTTAACCAAACAGTTAAAGGAGAAGTTAGAGTTTATTTTTATGTCTGTGTAGGTTCTCAGTCATGCAGGTCATAGTATCTCTGGAGCTTGAAAAAAGGTGACTGGACTTCTTCTTGTTTCTTGAAGACTTTCATCTCTCATCTGAAAGGCTTCTTCAGTTCTTCAGAACTCCAGAGTTTGTTTTTATGTATTTTTACCTTTAAATAACTGATCAGTAACACGTGGTATCAAAAGGATCAATACCAGCTGTGAGCCTGCCCTCTGTTGATCAGTAATCAGCTGATTATCACACAGGACCTGAGTGCCAGTTGAGCTGCGGGGGTCAGAGGTCACACAGTGAGGTTTATCAGGCCAGTGAGTGCCTGTTTACAGCTGATACTGAGACACACCCTGAGGCCATGCCCCCTGTTTGACAGCTGAACAGTCAGCTGATCAGAGAGTCCTTCTGATAGTTATTTATGTTTCAACAGTTTACTGTGAGGGGTTTCTGCACACGCCCAGTGTCACACACTTTAACATTTACTTACTCTGTTTGGAAGTACTCGTACTCCTGTGAAGTACTTCATCAGGGCAGGAAATATTGCAGGCTGTTTAAAGTACTTGCGGTTGTGTTTGAAGTACTTTTTTTTTTTTTTTTTTGTTTGTTTGTCTCCCCCCCCCCCCCCCCAAGTACCACAGGGTGTGTGTGTTTACTGGGGACAAGTTAAGCTGATTGGTCTGTGGTGAGCCACAACCCTCTGACCAATCACAGAGTACAATGCTGCTGCATCCACAAACAGCTGATTGAACAAAAGCAGCTTTTTTGAATGAGCTTTACTGTCATTGTGTGAGTGACTCAGAGGAGCTGCGGCGCTCGCCGTCTGACTGCGGTGGTTATTATTACAGACTGAGGTCATGGGGGAGGATCATGATGGTGTAAAAATAACATGAGGAATGAAGAACATGTAATCTGATCCTGAGGAAACGTTAAACTCAGAATTTTCAGTTTCAGTGAAATCACCGTGTCCTCTCTACTTCCTGTTTCCTGTCCAGGATGTTGTCAGAGGAAATGGCGGCAAGCGGCCTGAAACAGTGCCAGCAGGCCCAGGATCAGCTGGAGGAGGCCATCGGAGCTGTGATGAAGGCGGAGCAGCAGCTGAGGGAGAACAGCAGAGAGGTGAGCGCTTTCTCTCTCTCTCTGAACAGGAAGTATGTTAAGTCACTATAAAGTTTGCAGTCACATGACCTGCGGTGTGATTGGCTCCCTGTGAGCAGTCCAATGCCAGGTTAGGACTTTTATTGTGAAAGGCAAGAACAGGAAGAAGCTGTTTTAGCAGATCAGATGGTGATGGCGCAGACTTGTTCAACATGCCACTACACAGGAGACATGTCTGCAGACAGATAACTCCCGATCGATCAGAGTTGGTGTGCAGCAGGTTAGTGGGAGGACGATAAGAAGATTCAGAATAAACTGGACAGTAATCGTTTACCTGTAATCATATTGTGGCGCTCACCTGGAAGCACACATCATGTTTTTTGCAGGGACGCTTCCTGCTGCGAGGCTCAGGTGAGTTTAGAGTGTCATAAAGAGTTAACCTGCAGAGCTGCTTGTAAGAAGAAGTAAAGATCAGCATTCACTGCAGGTCAGCTGACTCACAGGAAGCTCCTCCCCAAACCTCCGATTGTAAACACCTTCCACCTCCTGGATACGTTTATTAACTCATAACCTGCGTTAGTGGGTTTATACCTGAATCTGTGAAACGATCCTGACTGCAGCTCCAACATAAACTCCACTTTCACCAAACAGAGGCCGTTTGAAACGTTTTATTGACACACTGACGGTTTACAGCGAAATGCTCGCTCTGAGAACGTTGTCTCCGTTAAACTGCTGCGTCATCACTGAGCTGACCAATCAGCTGGCTCCGGGCCAGGCCACCTGTTATTTATATCAAACTCTGAAATGTCTGAGCTTTAAATACATGTGGCTTGTACTTTTGAGAGTGACCAATCACAGCCAGCCATCAGTCCATCATCATCTTCATCACCGCTGACTCAGTGAGGCTGAAAACCACCTGAAATCCTGCCTTTGTCTGCACCTGAGGATCATGAGCCAGCAGCAGAGGAGGAGGAGGGTCAGGACAAGGCAGCTTATAAACCTGCAGAGAGGCAGAGGAGCTCAGAGGACTGAGCTCAGCTTCAGGCTGTGGACTCTGCTGCCGCTCAGCCTGCTGGACTTTAACTCTGAAAGTTTCTCCACTTCATCTTCAGGTAAAACTTCAGCCTTCGGAGTCCGGCTCAGGCCTGCTTTAATGATTATCGATCAGGTATTCACAGGAATTATTTCAGCCTCTGGATCCTACAGCAGTCATATTTAATGTCAGTAAATGATCAGCTTCAGCTTTGTCACAGTTCCACGAATTCTCTGGAGTTGAGATGTTTTTTATTTCTGTGAGGTAAACTTTATTTCGATAAGCAGGAGAAACCTGAAACAAAACAGCTTAAAGGCAGCAGAACTCCACCAGAGTCCTGATCAGCTGATCGTGAAGACAGGCTGATCTTTAACCTGTCAGCTGATTGATCGCTAGTCATTACCAGCTCCACAAGAAGATGGTGCTCATCTATGGTGATGTGAATGTTCGTGTCACCGTCTGTGCAGCGCCGTGAGGCTTCTTATCGTCCAGATGTTTAGTCTCGTGTTGATCGGCAGGTTCCTGTCGTTCGTGCGGCAGCGTCGTCCTCTGAACTGCTCACTGTCTGAGTTTGAAGCACACGGCTCACTGCGTCTCACCTGTGTGTAGTGGGCTTTGGAGACTTTGAAATCGGCCCTCCGAGGTGGAGATGGATCAGACTCACAGCTACAGTTTGAGGTGGAAACACATTCATATGTTAGTTTTTAGGTGTTTTGTCAATAATTGTTTTTGAAGGATCTTTGTGTGGTTCCTGAGCAATTTTTCAATTTTCAATTCAATTTTATTTATATAGCGCCAAATCACAACAAACTGTCGCCTCAAGGCGCTTTGTATTGTGGGTAAAGACCCTACAATAATGCTCAGGGGTTCCTTTATGATGTCACTCAAACAGGAAGTGTGGTGTTTAACCAAAATGTGACTTTTTCAGTGTTTGTTTCACAGTTGGATGTTTTTGATGTCGACTCCAGGAAGCCGTAACTGATGTGGATCCTAAAGAAACAAACTTCTCTCTTAACACGTCTCACCTGTGTGCCCCCTCAGGTGCGCTTGGAGCTGCAGAGCTGTGTGAGCCGCCAGCAGGAGGCACTGCGCTGCAGGGAGGTGTGGCTTCTCAGTCAGATCGAGCTACTTGAACAAGTGAAGACGGAAACTCTGCAGCAGCAACTGCACCAGCTGTACCGGGTAACTGGGACCACTGGTTTTGTACTGGGGCGGGGTCTGATTACCTGTTTGTTTACCTGTGCTGTGTCTGTGCTGCAGCTCAGAGGTCAGTTTGACGTGATCGCCCATCAGCTGCAGAACTCCAACAGCAGCAACGACCTGAACAACCAGCTGACCAGCTGCATGGAGAAGTACGCTCACACACGCACACGATCACATACGCATGCTCACACAGACACTCCCGCTCACACACACACAGGCTGACAGCTGCTATGTGTCAGCAGCAGGTCTGTAAATAGAAAACATTCCTTGTGGACGCATTCAGACCTGACTGATCACCTGTGGTCTCCTCTGGTCTCCTTGCTGACATCCACGTTCTCACCTGTTTTGTAGCTTCACCTGTCTGCACACTCATGCTACTTTCCCACTGCCGAGGTGCCGGTGCTCGTGCCAGCGCTGGTGTCGGTTTCAGTGAACCGGCGAAACGCTTAAGAACGGGCCCGCGTTCCCACCGCGTTTCTGTGAACCGCTCCTTTACGTATGAGTGTGGGCGGGTCCTCGTCTGGACACGAAGTCGAAGCGCACAAACGTGGGAGAACACGCTCCCCTTTCTGTGCTGCAAATACGTTTTAGGGTCCAAACCAAACTACTGCAGCATCTGTGTGCAGCACAGAGGGAAACACAGACAGCGATTAGAGCAAGACGACAAGTACGCACTTTGTGTCCTTTTATCTGTGATATGAACTGATACAAAGCAGCAAGTTCAGCCTTAGAGCCCAACCTAATTCACAGCTGTGAAAATCGCTTCACTTTTCTCCTGTAATACACATGTAATATGGTAGAAAACTGGATGTTGAGACGGCAGAGTCACGCCCTTCTGCCGCTTTCGTCACATGTTCTTGGTTCGAGACCAGCTAGTTTGCGGGGCCCGAGTTGAACCTGTTTTTCGGCCGAGCACCGAGTGCTTCCGCGGTGGAAAAACTGCCAAACGGTTCAAATACTGGCACCGGCTCAGGAACCCCGTCGGTGGAAAAGCGGCCTCAGTTCAGCCGTGCAAGTGTGCAGACTGCAACATGAAAACGGTGCCGGCTGATGAAGACGACAGAAACGCAGAGGAGCAGTCTGAGTACAGCCACCTTTAACACGGATGTACTCAGATTCCTCCTCTAACAAAATGAAGCTGATAGTTTGGATTTTACATTCATCAGAAAGGAACACAGTCCAAGGGCTCTTTAAGCAGCTTGTACCTGTAGAGTGTCACTTGAAGACATTTGTCAGTCTTCCTGTTCCTGCTGGTGTGTAAGGTGTAACTGTTGGGTGAGTTTGTTTTCTCCTCCTGTGTGTGCAGGTTGTCCTCTCTGAGTCTGACTCCAGAGGAAACGCCTGAGATGAGTTTCCATGCCGACACTCGCTCTCTGAGGCAGGCCATCACCTCATTTGGCAGTGTCACCGCACAGGTAACACACACGCACACAGACTTGAAGTTCTCAAACCTTTTCCAAGCCTTCCTCTAACTCTGACAGTAGGTCTTTCAGGTGTTTTCATGCTGACAGGGTGTATTTTCTCTCCTTCCTGTTTGCAGCTTGTGGAGGGTGTGTCCTCCAAGAGCCCCACCCACCAGAGGCCTCAGGTCCAGAGTTGTCCAGTAACAGCAAAGAAGCAGGTAAGTTGTGTCCTGATGAGGAGGAGGTGAGGATGAGGAGGCGTGAATGCTGATGGCATCTTTCTCTCTGCAGAAGACTGACATCGCCGATCTGAGCAATTGGCTCTTGGGAGCTCGACCTACCAACAGTTGCACTCCCATTGGCTACCAGTCCAGCAAGAACCCACAGGATTGGCTGCTGTCACACAAGGAGACCAAGGTGAGTCCTCAGGTGTTGACCTCAGAACAGGCTCCGGGTCTGATCTCAGGGTTTGCTGCTGACCTACTGTACTTCCTGTTTCTGTGTCAGACTTCCTGTCCCATGCTGGCCTCCATGGACTTCCTGCAGGCCTGGGGTCAGCTCAGGGATCTGGAGGCATGGCTTCTGCAGGATCACACCCCCATCAGCCGGGAGAGGAGTGGCAGCAGCTGTAGCTCCTCTTTCTCCATTGAGAAGATTGACGACTCAGAGTTCACCGCTACTCCTGAGGAGGAGGAGCTGAGCGACTGGCTCATTACCCCACCCACTGCCGCCATGGAGACCATGTCAGATGCTGAGCGTTGGCGGCGTGTCTTTAAGCCATTCGAGGAAAGCTGGTCATCCAGTGATTGGCTGCCGGCGGCGAGTCGTCCAACCACCGACTGCTCGTCCTGCTGTCAGACCATCAGCGCCGTGGAGATCGAGAACCTGGGCCAGCTGAAGTGCCTGAAGACTCCGCCCACCTCTAACCCCGCCTCTCCAACCTCCCCAGCCCCCACTGTGGCCTCCCCTGTGTCCGTGGAGGCGTGGCTGCAGCAGACCGTGCCAACCCCACAGACCTGCCGGGCTAACGAGCTCTGCTCCACCTACTCTGCCTGCGTCTGCGAGGAGAACTGTGGCAGGGAGGCACTGAGCCGCTGGCTGCTGCAGCAGGATGGCCGTGACAAGAATGGTGTCCCCAAAAATGCCCCACCCACCGCCAAGAATGTCCCACCCACACTGTTCCACAGAGAGCAGGAAGAGAAGGTAAGAGCCAATCACAGTCTGATGCTCAGTGAAACTCGCATAAGAATCGGGTGATTGATTGATTGGTCAATCGACAGGTTCAGGCCATCCTGGAGGCGTGGCTCCACCCCAGCACGACCTCCTCCCCCTGCAGGACTCCACTGCAGGCTCTCACCTCCTCCCTCTCTGACTGGGTGGCTCCTGAGGAGGAGGAGAAGGCGAGTCGAGAGGAGAGCAGCTCCAAGCCTTCCTCTTCCTCGTCTCCGTTTCAGCGCCCTCTGGATCCGGAACTCTGGGTGTTTCCAGGAAAGAGCCCGGCGCCCGTGTCTGGAGGTCTGACCTGCCCCGTCGAGGAGGAGGAGGAGGAGGAGGAGGAGGACAAGTGGCTGCTGAAGAAGAGGAGTCATGCTCAGGTGAGCGCAGCCTGGACCGGAACAGACGGTTTCCTTCCTGTTTGTTTCCTGTGTACTGACTGCTTCCTGTGTACTTCTTGTTTAGGAGCGCCTGGCTGCAGCGCTGCCCACAATGTGTGACCTGTTCTCCTGCATGAAGGTGGGCGGAGACAAAGAAAAATGGCTGCACAGAGCTCCTGTGCAGGTGAGTTACCTGCAGCATGTGATGTGGTGTGTGTGCACGTGTTTCAAAAATGTGTGCGTCTCTCACCTGTATGTCTCACCTGTGTGTGTCCTACAGATGTGATGCTGAAGATAGATGCTTCTCTTCTGGGAGTCACTTTATCGCTGATCAGCGCACATGATCTCAACTATCTAACCGTCATCGCCTTTTTCTCCTTGCTGTGACATCGTCACGCAGAGCTGCTGCCCACCCTTCTCCTCCAATCAGAGCAGCCTGATGCCCCTTTCAGACACAGCTGGCCCCACCCCTCAGAGGCATTCCTGAGTGTGGTGGTGGTGGCGGCGAGTATTTGGATGTGTTGGAGGTGATTGTTACTCTGTCAAAGCGGCGGGAAACAGGAAGCTGTCCCATCAGTGGGAGGAGTCTGAAAGGGGCTTCAGAGAAGTTCATTTTCCTAAAGATGGCGAGTGAGACATTTCAGCTTGTAATCAATAACCGATCAATCACTGATCAATAATCAGCCTTTAGAGCTGTTTCACTTCTTCTGGAAGAGATGTGAGGGGGTAGGGTCAGAGACACGAGGGTGGGACTATAAGGATGTGTGGGTGGGGTTTATTTTAAATATAATTAAGCCTTTATTTTAACCACTGATGTCACTTCCTTTAACTGAGATTTTTTTTTTCTTCTTTCTAAAACCTGCTGACATCAGAGACCCACTTCTGTCTGGCCTGCAGGCTTCCTTCCTGTCACGTGTGTGAGGGAGGGACTCTGTTTCCCAGATTGCTTTGTGTAAAGGAGCCCTGCAGGCTGGTCACATGACTCTGCAGTCAGCAGTGATTGGTGCTTTGTGTTGAGGCTCTGAGGTTTGTAGGGGTGGGGCTTCACCATATTGAGCTGTGATTCTTTACAGTAATAAAGTTTTCTGACATCATCACTGTGTCTGTGACATCACTTTCTGGTAGTGATGGTTACCAGGTGTAGCTGCACACATTGGTTAGTCCGGCTGTGTGTTCGATGACATCGGTGCATTCTCATTGGGTAATGTGTGATTGATAGCGATCTCCCTGACTTCTTGGTCCTTTCTGACTCCAACTCACAGGTGAGCAGGCCTCACACCTGCAAGTCCAGGAGATCTCCACCTGAAATCTTCAGAGGAATGCTGATGCTGCCCACTGATCCAGACTGAAACCTGAACCTGGTTCTTGGCTCACCTGGCTGTGAGTGTCTGTGTGACGTAACAGAGCAAACTCAGCATGTAGGTTAGGTGGCTGCTCGGCACAGGTGAGAGCAGGTAAAAAGGTTCAGAATCACCTTCTAATGACGAGGTGTTTAATCTTTACTGAAACGGGACAGAGACGGCACTCAGGTAAACCGCAGCATGAAGCACACCTGTATCAGCTGATATGGAGCTCAAGCTGTGTAACTGCCCAGCTTCAGTCGCACTGAGGAGCGGGTCACCAATAAACACATGAACCCTAATCAATACAAAACAATCACACAGTCCTGCTGCTTTAAATGCCATCCATCCATCCATCCATCCATCCATCCATCCATCCATCCATTCATCCATTCGCTTCCACTCATCCTGTTCAAGGTTGCGGGGGGGCTGGAGCCTATCCCAGCTGTCACAGGGCGAGAGGCAGGGTACACCCTGAACAGGTCGCCAGCCTGTCACAGGGCAAACACACAGAGACAAACAACCTTTCATACTCACACCTATGGGCAATTTAGTGTAGCCAATTAACCTAACCCCAATAAGTGCATGTCTTTGGACTGTGGGAGGAAACCCACGCAAGCACGGGGAGAACATGCAAACTCCACACAGAGGGAGGGAGGGGCCTGGGCCAAGGTGGAATCAAACCCAGGCCTTCCAGATGTTATTCTGTGAGGCAGCAGTGCTAACCACTGTGCCACCGTGCTGCCCTCCTGCTCTTTAAATGCCATAAAACTTTATTTAGAGAAACAGCAACTTCCACACAGACGATCACATGATCAGCAGGAAGCTAAACAGCAAAGATTCAGAAAATTCAGTCATAATCAGGAATCAATAATCAGTTTATTTGGTTTGAAACAGTGGAAATGAGGCTGGTCTGGTGCTGGCTGTCAACATGCTAATGATAAACTTCCTGTTTACTGCTGCTGAGGTCACACCCACCATCAGGAGGACGCTGATAGGGGACGATTCCATCACGGTGACATCACTGGAAACCGAAGGGGTCCACCAGGCCGAGGAACAGGGGCTGAGCATGAGATTCAGTTTAATAGAGTTTAAGTAGAGTCAGAGGAGGTGTACCTGGTGGGAGAGTTTTATTTTCCATAAATCCTTTGAGGTCAGAGGTCACATAATCACTTCAGATCCAAACGTGTTAACATCAGTCCTCAAAGTATCCCAGAGTTCCTGTTTAAACCAGAAACAGGGATGTGTCTACAGTCAGGTGATCACCTGAGACACACTCCACGTCCAGCAGGAGGTCCCAGAGCAGCCGCAGGTTCACATTTACTCGTTTTTCTGTCTCTGAAGGTTAGGTTAGGGGTTAAGGTTAGAAGGTTCAGGAGCACCTTTCTTGATGGAGACAGGTGTGACGTGTGTGTGTGTGTGTGTGTGTGTGTGTGTGTGGGTCGTCTTTGCTGACTGCAGCGGAGCAGCCGTGGGTCTAAGGAAGATGCAACATGGGAACAATGAAGCCGCGCAGTGTGTGAGCTGCTGACTTTAAGTCATCATCACATCACCATCAGCGGCTCTTCACTCGGCCAGCCGTCAGTCACCATCAAAATGATATCCATGTTTAACACAGTTCAGACTGTCCTGGAGTATTCTTTAAAAGATATTTCGATCCCGTTTCCGTCTTTGGAATGTGAAGCGTGTCCTCAGGACTGCACGTTATTGATTTGTTCCCAGAATTCATAAAAATAACTTTAAATCTAGAGCTTGTGCATTCCTGGAAAATACCTGGCTTTCCTGATGAAACAGTTTCTAAAATCTTCTGTCTGTTCAGAGAGCTCACCTGTGTTTGCTGAGGTGGATCACAGAGCTGCAGCTGAAGGGTGACCTCTGAGGGGGGAGTATGGGGTATCAGAGAGAGAACAGGTTAAAGCTGTGTACTGTGATTCTGGAGCTGATGTTTGTCTGTGACCTTTGACCTTCAGCTGAGTCCACACAGCTGTGTTTGCGTGTCCATCAGGGTCATTGGGAAAACACAGCGCTGAGGTTTGAACTGACGGTCACAGAAGGTCACATTATCCAATCAGCTTTCTGGGCACGTGCCCATCCAACAAAACATGATCAGAATTATGTTCTCTTAACTGTTAGATCATAAAATGTTATCAAATCATGAACTGGTGGAACACAGCAGTGTTTGCTCTGAGGACTCTACCAGAGTCTGCTCAGGAAACAGGAAAAACAGGGATGTGACTTTAATGAAAACTGCCTTTTTGTTCACCAAGACGTTCAGTAAGAGGACACAAAGCTGATCCAGAGGTTACCTGCTCAGGAGCACCAGGATGTTTGGATGGAGATAAATGAGCCAGGCTGCTCTCACCATCAGGTCAGACCTGCTGCTCCTCACAAAGAACACATAAGTAACCAGGGAACATTTTACCTGCATGGACAGGAGGAAGAGGAGGAGGAGGAGGAAGACAACAGCAGCTGTGTGTGTGTGTGTGTGAGAACGTTTCAACTGAACACAGTGTGAAAATCATCATAAAACTTTAATGAGTTCTTATATAAGAATTTATTAAAATTTTATGATGATGATCACGCCTAGGCCTATAGCAGCGTAACTAAGGGGTGGTTCAGGGTCACCTGATTGTGGTTGTAATGTGACAAAATATGGAAAAGTTCAAGGGGTATGAATACTTTTGCAAGCCACTGTACATGTAGGTTAACACCTGTGCTCAGGGAACAGGAAGCAGGTGGGTGCTAAATTTTTGTGTGGCAGGAAATGATCATAGTATTAAACACAACCCTCAAAGGACCGTTTGTTCCAGGAAACCCTGAAAAAGCTCCAGATGCCTGAGACAAGGCCGTGGGTGGAGTTTCACTTCTGCTGTGGCTTTTATTTTGGATACTTAAGAGTAGAATGGGAGGCAGAGCCTTCAGCTTTCAGGCGCCTCTTCTGTGGAACCAGCTCCCAGCTTGGATTCGGGAGACAGACACCCTCTCTATTTTTAAGATTAGGCTTAAAACTTTCCTTTATGATAAAGCTTATAGTTAGGGCTGGATCAGGTGACCCTGAACCCTCCCTTAGTTATGCTGCTATAGGCCTAGGCTGCTGGGGGGTTCCCATAATGCACTGAGTGTTTCTTTTCATTTACCTTATTTACTTTGTTTCTACTCCACTCTGTATTTAATCATTAGTTATTATTCAATTTAATTCAATTTTATTTATATAGCTCCAAATCACAACAAACAGTCGCCTCAAGGCGCTTTGTATTGTGGGTAAAGACCCTACAATAATACAGAGAAAACCCAACAGTCAAAACGACCCCCTATGAGCAGCACTTGGTGACAGTGGGAAGGAAAAACTCCCTTTAACAGGAAGAAACCTCCAGCAGAACCAGGCTCAGGGGGGGGGGGGTCATCTGCTGAGGGGGGGAGAGAAAAGACATGCTGTGGAAGAGAGCCAGAGATTAATAACAATTAATGATTAAATGCAGAGTGGAGTATAAACAAAGTAAGTAAGGTGAATGAGAAACAGTGCATTATGGGAACCCCCCAGCAGACTAGGCCTATAGCAGCATAACTAAGGGATGGTTCAGGGTCACCTGATCCAGCCCTAACTATAAGCTTTATCATAAAGGAAAGTTTTAAGCCTAATCTTAAAAATAGAGAGGGTGTCTGTCTCCTGAATCCAAGCTGGGAGCTGGTTCCACAGAAGAGGGGCCTGAAAGCTGAAGGCTCTGCCTCCCATTCTACTCTTAAGTATCCTAGGAACCACAAGTAAGCCAGCAGTCTGAGAGAGAAGTGCTCTGTTGGGGTGATATGGGACTATGAGGTCTTTGAGATAAGATGGGGCCTGATTATTCAAGACCTTGTATGTGAGGAGAAGGATTTTAAATTCTATTCTAGATTTAACAGGGAGCCAATGAAGAGAAGCCAATATGGGAGAAATCTGCTCTCTCTTTCTAGTCCCTGTCAGTACTCTAGCTGCAGCATTTTGGATCAGCTGAAGGCTTTTCAGGGAGCTTTTAGGACAGCCTGATAATAATGAATTACAATAATCCAGCCTAGAAGTAATAAATGCATGAATGAGCTTTTCAGCATCACTCTGAGAAAGGATGTTTCTAATTTTAGAAATATTGCGCAAATGCAAAAAAGCGGTCCTACATATTTGTTTAATATGTGCATTGAAGGACATATCCTGGTCAAAAATGACTCCAAGATTTCTCACAGTGTTACTGGAGGCCAAAGTAATGCCATCCAGAGTAAGTATCTGGTTAAATGCCATGTTTCTAAGATTTGTGGCTGCACTGAGGTCCAACAGGACAAGAACAGAGATGAGTCCACTGTCAGAGGCTGTAAGAAGATCATTTGTAACCTTCACTAATGCTGTTTCTGTACTGTGATGAATTCTGAAACCTGACTGAAACTCTTCAAATAAACCGTTCCTCTGCAGATGATCAGTGAGCTGTTTTACAACTACTCTTTCAAGAATCTTTGAGAGAAAAGGAAGGTTGGAGATTGGCCTATAATTAGCTAAGACAGCTGGGTCAGTGATGGCTTTTTAAGTAGAGGTTTAATTACAGCCACCTTGAAGGTCTGTGGTACATAGCCAACTAATAAAGACTGATTGATCATTTTTAAGATTGAAGCATCAATAATTGGAAAGACTTCTTTGAACAGTCTAGTAGGAATGGGATCTAACAAACATGTTGCTGGTTTGGAGGAAGTAACTATTGAAGTTAACGCTGAAAGATCAACTGGAGCAAAAGAGTCTAAACAAATACCAGCAGTGCTGAAAGCAGCCGAACATGAAGAATAATCTTTGAGATGGTTATGAATAATTTTTTCTCTGATTTCTAAAATGTTATTTGTAAAGAAATCCATGAAGTCACTACTAGTTAAAGTGAAAGGAATACTTGGCTCTACAGAGCTCTGACTCTTTGTCAGCCTGGCTACAGTGCTGAAAAGAAACCTGGGGTTGTTCTTATTTTCTTCAATTAATGATGAATAGTAAGATGTCCTAGCTTTACGGAGGGCTTTTTTATAGAGCAACAAACTCTTTTTGCAGGCTAAATGAGCATCTTCTAATTTAGTGAGACGCCATTCCCTCTCCAGCTTTCGGGTTATCTGCTTTAAGCTGTGCGTTTGTGAATTATACCACGGAGTCAGGCACTTCTGATTTGAAGCTTTCCTTTTCAGAGGAGCCACAGTATCCAAAGTTATACGCAGTGAGGATGTAAAACTATTGACGAGATAATCGACCTCACTGGGAGCAGAGTTTAGGTAGTTTATTAATCTCTGTCTCTCCCCCCTCACAGCAGATGACTGCCCCTCCCTGAGCCTGGTTCTGATGGAGGTTTCTTCCTGTTAAAAGGGAGTTTTTCCTTCCCACTGTCACCAAGTGCTGCTCATAGGGGGTCGTTTTGACTGTTGGGTTTTCTCTGTATTATTGTAGGGTCTTTACCCACAATACAAAGCGCCTTGAGGCGACTGTTTGTTGTGATTTGGCGCTATATAAATAAAATTGAATTGAAATTAATTGAATTCAATGTTCACTTCTGCTTTGGCTTTTATTTTGGAGGTTCACTTCTCCTTTAGTTTCTGACTTTCATTTCTGGGTTTGATACGTCACACCAAACATTCCTCTGGCTTTTAACCTGCATTCATTGATTGTTTATTGATCAGTGTTCTTGAATCTGCAGCTGTGGCTGTTTGATCTGACTTCTGATCAGTTTTCAGCTGCAGTTATTTTTATATTTGATTATTTTATTTTTCAGTTTCATGTCTTTATTTTATAATTTTTGTGTCTTTTTCTGTTTCGGTGGTTCAGGGTTTTTGGGGAGACATGAATGCTCCAGCTGGACATGGAACATCTCACCTAGGAGGGTCTAAGAGACATCCCAACTCCTGAACTCCTCCTCACATCCACAGCCCACAGTCTCTTCTCTGGAACCAATTTTAATGGATATTTATTAAAGCAGTAGCTGAGGTCAAAGCTGAAGACCTTCTCAGACTTGGACTTCGTTTCCTGAGCATTCAGATGCTCCAACGTGAAAGGTTTCATGATTTTCTTTGATGTATTCTTTTATTTTGGGGGTCTTTATTATGATTACTTCCTGCCCGCTTCATGTTCGATGTTGCTCCTCTGTGGGATCTTTGGGAAGGGAATCTGAAGGAAGTAAATCAGCAAAATAAAACAGGAAATGGACTAAACAGAGGGAAACAGGAGAGGAAATCATTTAAGCAAAGAAAAAAATGATTTGCTCAAACGTGATGATGAAAATCGTCTTCCAGCAGGAGCAGCAAAGGAGAGCACGTGGTCAGCTTCAGGCTCAGCCTTCATTGCAGGTTTGTCTTTGAGTCACAGCAGGTTGTTGCGCCTGCTGCTAAACTCTGAGCTGAAGTCAGACGGCGCCCCCTGTTGGATGCTCACTGCAGCTCCATCTGCTGTTTTCCCTCAGATTGTCCTGATATCAGCCATCTTCCTGATAATCTCTTATTGTGCAGCAGGTCCCAAATCCTGTGACCTGTGACCCTCTGCCTCCTCCACTCACATCTCTGAGGAGCAGGAGAGAAAGTGAGGAAGGGGGAGGGTCTTTAGATGAAGCTGCTTCAGGTCACCAACCATCAGAAGGTCAGTTAGACCCTGCAGTCCAGCGCAGAAAATACGTCAGCATCACATCTGAGCTGGAAAAATCAAATCCTGAAGCTGCTGAAAGGACTTTCTAAACCAGGGATCCTCAAGTCCAGGCCTCGAGGGCCGGTGTCCTGCAACTTTTAGATGTGTCTCTGCTTCAACACACCTGAGTCAAATATAGAAGTCATTAGCAGGACTCTGGAGAACTTGACTGCATACTGAGGAGGTAATTCAGCCATTTGATTCAGGTGTGTCGGATCAGGGTCACATCTAAAACCTGCAGGACACCGGCCCTCGAGGCCTGGATGTGAGGACCCCTGTTCTAAACAAACACGGTTTCCTGTGTCACCTGTACACACCTGGATGAGGTAAAGCATGAGGCTAATGCAGTAACACGGGCATCAGGCTGATGATTTTACAGATCTATGTCTTGGTCTTATTCCATAAAGAATCACAATTATTCTTAATTGCATTTAAAACAGGTTAATGATGGATCCTTCTGACTAACACGAGATCATTTATGGAATACAATAAAATCAACTTTTTGAATGTGAAAATGTTTTTCTTTTTTAATCAAAGAAGGAGAAACATCTAACAGCAGGAGGATCAATAAATGCAGTTATTGATCGTATTAAGAGTTCATTCACGATCTGACCAACTCTATCTTCACCCTGAGGCGGATGAGGGCAAGAAGCTGCAGCTGAGCTCGGATCTGAGGCACAGATTCAAGAAGTTTAGTGATCAATTATGAGCAGATTCCCGTGCCGGATTATCTGGAGGACTTTGGAGATGATAGATCTTTACAGGTTTAAACTTCCGTCCAGCAGAGCAGGTATCAGAGGAAAATACCCCCAAAACGGGGTATTTTCTGACGGAGTTCGGCGGAGCTGTCATCAGAGAGCGAAGCATGATTATTAATGCCACTCACAGATCACACGGAGCTCCCTTTATAGTCCCCGCAGAAAACAAACAAACAAACAAAAGGGAACTTTTTACGTCACAAGCCGGATTACCAGAGCTTCTCCACTCCTCGCGACATCTGTGGGGTTTCAGTCCCGTCCAATCAGACAGAGGCTGCGCAGGAGCTCCACCAATCGGAGGCCGGAGTGGGTCCCGTCGATCTGCCGCCTGCGCGCCGCAGCCTCTCATTGACTGTGGCCCCCGACGCTCCGCCCCGCCGCCGCGTCGCGCCGCGCCGCCGCCGCTCTCCGCTGGATGTGACAGAGGTGCGGCTCGCAGCAGCGACTCGAACTCGGCCGGAACCGAAGCGGGAGCAGCGGGACCGCTCCGGCTCCACACGTAAGTGTTCGTGACGAACGGAACCGAGACCCGGCGGTAAAACGCGGAAACGGCGTCCGTCCCACGCGCGGTTCGTAGATGAGACGAGGCTCAGCGGGAGGCCGGCGGCGGCACGCGGGCCGGAAACGGCCCGAAGTACCGACCGAGAGAGGCTGAGGGTCCGGGAGGAGGAGGAGGAGGAGGAGCGGCGGCGACGCCGCACCACAGGCCTCCATATTCACCACTCCATCCGCCTCCTTCTCCTCAGCTTGGACCTTATCTTCATCCTCCTCCTCTGCCTCACTCGGATCATATAAAGCATCTTGATGATCTGTGAGGATGATGATGTCATGATTTCAACTTCATTCTGAACATGATGATGCAGGTCTGAGGTCACAGATGTGTGCAGCTGTTTCTCATGATCAGCAGCTTCATCCTCCTCATTACTTCAGGATGTTTGTGACAAACTGAAATATGTCAAATAAAATACAATCACCAGGAAGCTGCTTCAGTTTGAAATTTTCAAAATAAAATTCCTTCAGAGAATGAATTTAAAACATTTTCCTGAATTTCTGTAAACTGTTTTTATTATTAAACATATTTAGTTTATATTTCAGATATATAGCTTTAAGCTTTATGGGAAAAATACAATTACAGGCCATGATTAACCTTTCTGAGCTTAAAGATTTGTATTGAAAATATCATTAAATATAACATTTTAATGAAAAACAATTATTATATACAAATATTAATTATTATTATTTATATATTATATTTGGGGTTAGCACTGCTGCCTCACAGTTAGAATAACATCTGGAAGGCCTGGGTTCGATTCCACCTTGGCCCAGGCCTCTCCCTCTCTCTGTGTGGAGGTTGCATGTTCTCCCCGTGCTTGCGTGGGTTTCCTCCGGGTACTCCGGCTTTCTCCCACATTCCAAACACATGCACCTACTGGGGTTAGGCAACCTGTACGGGGTGTACCCTGCCTCTTGCCCCATGACAGCTGGGATAGGCTCCAGCCCCCCCGCGACCCTGAACAGGATGAGTGGAAGCAGATGGATGGATGGATATTATATTTGTTGTATTTACTTTTTCATTTTAATTTTTTTAATAATTTGACTCACACTGTGTTTATGCCACTCTATTTTTATATTATTTAAGGTTTATATTTTTAAATATTATTAGGTATTATTATTATTATTTATATTATTGATACACAATTTTTAGTAATTTTTCCTAATATAATTTGTTTTGATAAATTTTTTGTATTTTATTAGTCTTTTTTTAATTAAATTTTAATTAATTTTAAATTTTATCTTTTTTATCTTTATCTTAAATTTTATTTTAAGACGTGATTTATCTTGAGGCTGATTTATATCATTAAATTATATTTTTTTATCCCATTTTATTTTGTACCATAATTCTGTTTTGTGTCCTTTTGAATAAAGATAAGATAAGGTTTATTTGTCACACGCAACGTATTTTGTACCTGGAGCCAATGGTAATAAGTAAAATTATATAATATTTGCTTTTGCATTCATTATATGTTTATTTTATTTCAAGTTTGACTTTCTTTGACTTTATTTTACATCATATCTTATTTTTTTCAATTTTTTGTGTTTTTCTGATTTTTTTTTTAATTAATTTATTTTTTGCTTTGTTTCACTGCGCTCTTATTTTGAAGGACAATCCGCCGTTCTTCCGTCCCTTCCAACCATTTAATCCTTTCCCACAATGCTCTGTGAGCACGGCGGTTGCTTCCTGTTTATTGTGGCCGTTTACCCCGGTGAGTCTGACGGTTAACCCCGCTCTCCTGAAGCCGAAGCTTGGTGAGTTACCGGATCCGGCCCCGTTTTACCGGCGGCACTGCCCCGCACCGTTTGTACCGCTCTCTTATTTTGACAGCGGAAAAAAATCCTCCTGCTTCCTCATCATTGACAGCGAGCCCGACCGAGCCGGAACTACACTCAGAAAATCGATGATTTTACAGCTGCTCGCGGAGCGACGCGCAGAAGATAATTTTTCGATCACTTAAAGATGCTTTTTGTATAAGTCGGTGTTGGGGACATTTCGGCCTTCCGGTTTCTTAACAGTAAGCTGTGAGTGCGGGTGAACCGGGTTTGTTTAATAATGGATGCCCTGCTGGCAGCCGCCCTCCGCGGGCTGCTACCGGGAAATAACTGCTGGGATTGCTGAAAATGGCTCACATTTCTGTTCATATTTAATGCGACTTAAACGTTTATGTTTTTATTCGACGGATAATCGATGTTTGAGTGATTAAATGAGGCTTTTCGGCGGAAAAATTTGTCTGGCGCGTTCGCTCAGCTGGCGGCGGGCTGCGGGACATAAAAACGGCGGAATTGTGAACGGAGTTCCGCGCGGCGGAATTCCGCGTTAAAACGGAACGGGTTTGTGTTCTGAGGTCATACCGGCGGTGGTCACGTGAGCCAGTGACGCTTCCAGGTAGGACTTTAGCATGCTGTGGGGAGTTCAGAGGTCGGTTGTCATTTTCAGTGACGTCACTCGGCGCTATCCTTATATGGATATGTGCTGTCAGGCTGAAACTGAAAGACATACGAGGAACAAAAGACGGGTGGATGTGGAGGTGTGGGCAGTTAGACACCCGAGGGGCATGTGTAGCCCCACTTCACCCCCCAAACTTTGCTGTCAGCAAGTGCAGGTTTCAGGATCCAGAACCAGAGGCCACTTAAAACATGTCCAGTTTAAGGCACAGAGACACCTGTGTGGCTCCGCCTTAACTCCAGCTCAGTCCTTCATCATTTCCTCTTCTTCTTCAGAACATGTTAGGTTGGTCTGTCAGGAACTTGGTTAACAAGTGGCTACGAAAATTTTAGTGCTAACAGTGACTGGGCGCCAAAAGCTGACCCACCCACTGAAGGGAACACCCCGATTCATCAGATGCTGTACAGAGCATCTCTGAAATGTGTCACAGGTGGTTTTTGGAAGCCACATTGAGAAGGAGACAGGAAGTCAAGGCTGGAAAGGCTGAGAGCTTCCAGTCAGTTTCCAAAATAAAAGTGCAGACTAAATGCCTCTGAAACACTCCTGGTTTGTTTTGAACAAAAGAGCAAAAACATGGGACCAGTCTGCACGTTCCGGGGTTGAACTCTGGTCAATCTCACATTAAAGTTGGGTTAATCTTGGGCTAAAGTAAGTGATGTGTGTAGTGAGTGAAGCTCTGCTGGCATCTCTGCACTGCAAAGGCCGCTGCCTCTGCTCACTGTTTGAATATTAGAATATTTGACTGTCAGTGAGAGCAGAAGGTCAAAGGGCAGCCTCAATTCAGATGTGACCGCTAGCCTGTTAGCCAGTTAGCTTTCACTGACTTTTAGTATAACAGGAAAAGAATGCTAGCTGAGAGAAGACTGCAATGGCTATCTTCCGATCAGACTCTGAGCTGTGATTGGCTTTTACTCATGACATGTAACCAGTCACATGGATGGGATTTTGCTGTAGCTCAGATAGCAGTGGTGGCATCATGAACAATAATCAGATGGGCTTTAGTTTACCTTTCAGAGTTGATGGATTCACTCAGGCCTTTATTTGATCTGCTTTATTGTTTTTAACCAATCACTCCGCAGCTTTAGTGATCCATTTGCCCTCCCTCTTTCAGGTCTGCAAGTTCTCCACTGAAGTTCTTCCTTACCTCTTCGCTCCGGGTTCACTTATTCAGAATGGAGGACTCGGAGACGGAGCTGGCGGTGTCAGAGCCTGATGCCCTGGGTGCAGACTTCATCACGGTGGAACTGGACACGCAGCCCATCGAGTACGTGGTGAAGTGGGCCGAGGTCGGCTCCAAGTTCACCATTTCCTGTGTGAAGAAGGACTCAGATGACCCGTCAGACCTGACTGCCGACCAGCTGAAGATCGAGACGGATGAGGCCTTCTTCGCCCCATATGAGGAGGTGTATCCCTGTGAGGTGACGGAACAGAGCGTGGAGATAAAGACAGACTCTGACGAGGAGGACGATGGCGTGGAGGAGCATGAGGTGCTGGTGGAGGCGGGGAGCAGCCAGCTGGATGGTGAGGCCGACTCAGACCAGGACAACTATGAGCCCGATGAGCGGCAGTTCCGCTGCAGCTACTGCGGGAAGTGCTACAGCCACGCCTCCAGCCTGTACCGCCATCAGCAGACACACACAGGCAAGAGCTCCGGAGCCCCACCCCCTGCCAAGCGTGCGTTGGAGCCAACACACCAGGATGCACGCTACACCTGCCCCCACTGCGGCATGAGTTTCAAAGGAAGCAGGTTTGTAGACTTTAGCCAGTGGTGTCTTTGTTCTCCTGTTGACTGTGTGATCTAGCTTCCTGTTCTCTGTTCACCTGACAGGATGCTGGGCAGCCACCTGCGGCTGCACGGGAAGCGACGAATCCACCCGTGCAACATCTGCGGCAAGGAGTTCAACCACAGCTCGAGCCTGTCACGCCACCGCCTCATTCACAAGAAAGGGAAGGGCATCCCCAAAGATGCCGCCATCGGCACCAGTGTGGCGACCTTGCGTCACACGCTGAAGGCCGGCACTAGGAACAAGAAGACAAAGCGGCAGCAGCATGTGGCAACTGCCATCATCCAGAGCCAGGGCAGCGATAAGTTCTACGCCTGCCCTCAGTGCGACATGACCTTCAGGACGTCCACACAGCTGTCGAAGCATCAGGTGACACACGTCAAGGAGCTACTGGACAACTACACGCCGGGCAAGGAGAACCTCGCCGAGACCTCGTCTGACCTCAAGATCCGCCTCAAGCTCTGCTCCCGTGATAAGCCCAACTTCTACACACTGTGCAAGAAGAACCGCCGCCGCCGGGGCGGCCGGGCCACTAAGCGGGGCCAAGGCTCCTCTGAGGATGAGGATGGCACAGGTGGAGGGCGCCACGGCTGCAGCCAATGCGGGAAGCAGTTCAGCCACGCCTCCAGCCTGGCACGGCACCAGCAAACCCATAGGGTGGCGGACGGTGACGGGCGAGGGAAGTTGCAGCAGCACCCGAAGACCGGGCTCCCCACCAAGAACAAGACCTACACATGTGCGGCTTGCAACAAGACCTTCATGCACTCGTCCAGCTTCTCACGCCACAAGAAGGCCCACATGGAGGAGGAGCACCGTGCTCGCGCTGCCGCCAAGCGCCGGAAGAGGCCTGTGCTGGATGAGACCGCGCCCCTTGAGTCCGACTCGGAGTGAAGCCGCCGGTCTGGACTGGCCTTGCACCAGTTCTGGATCAGCGCTGACTGGTTCTGTACTGGTTTGGGACCAGTTCTGGAAAAGTTCTGATTGGAAAAGTTCTAGACCAGTTCTGGACCAGTTGGGGACAGATTCTGGTTGTCCGGGTTTCAGGAACTGGAACTGGTTGATTCTTCTCTGGTGTAGATAGCAGCAGGATATCCACATATGGTCACATGGTGGGGGGACCTCCACCTGTGGTCATGTCCATATATGGTCATAACAGACCATTAGCTAAATGCTCTTAAGAATGGGATTAGATTCACATGCTCCGCCCCTTGCCCCACCTCTCCACCTGTTTCTCTGCTGTCACATGGATGCTTCATTCTACCCCCTCCACTCTCCTGTTTCCCTATCAGTCACCTGAAGCAAAGAGGCTGGAGTCAGTCAGAGCATCATGGGAAACGGAGTTCTGACATCAAACCTGCAGGGTCAGTTTCTGAAACATTATCAATAAATCAGAACTGATCAGTCATTTCGATCAGCAGGAAACTGATCTGCAGCCGATTGATGATGGATTGGTCTTTTATTGGACTGCGTTTGTTGTCTTTTATCTGCACGCAGATGACCAACAAAACAAATTGATCAATGAAGATGATCAGTGTGATTAGAGGTTTCTCTAAATTAGTCTGAAGCTCGTAAAATGTCTGGAACAAATAATCATTATCTTCCATCACTGATTATTTCTCTTCTGTTCATATTATTGATCATTGGAGCTTCTCGCTCGCTTCCTCTGGCTCTGACGCGGTTCCCGCCTCAGCTCATCTCTGTGGTCGTTCTCTTCCTGTGAGACGTTACTGCCCACTCCCACTCTGAGTGATCTGATTGGCTGAAGTTCTTCCGGGCGCAGCGTTCTGATTGGGTGGCTGTGTTTCACCTTCCACGTGTTCGTTTTTTTTTTTTTTTTTTATTTTTAAGGGTTGACATGTGACCCTCAACTGGACGGCCATGTTTGCTAGTGTCGGAGGTCAAAGGTCCAACTGCACTACTTATTTATGAATTTGATGTAATATAGAAACCATATTTAAACAACAACAGCAACAAAAAAAAAAAAAAAAAACTGGAGTGGCCCTGCCCACCACCATCCTGTAGTTTCATCATCATCATCACTAACAGGAAACAGTTTTCAGAGTATAAGTCTAAATCAGTTTAGATGGAAGACGCTGCAATTCAGTGTGATGGGAGCAAACCAATCAGCTGATTTCGGGAAGTCAGTGACACATAAACGCAGACGAGTAATCCTCAGGACATTTCAGAGTAAAATCATAAAAGATGAATCAGATTTAAAGCAGCTGAATCCAGACAGATGGTTATCTGAGGAAACGTTCTGATTGCTGACTGAAACCACAGAGTTTAAATTTGGGGCAGCTGATTGGACACAGCCAAGGTTAGAGGTTTTGAACTTGTGCAGAGTTTTTATTTAACCGAACAAAGCTTCCTCAGACCAGGTGAAAACAGGTTAGCTGAGACTTGGAGGGGGGTCAGGTAAATTCTGAGCAGACCTAAGGTCTGCTGAATCAAAATCTAAAAGCAAAGATTCAAATCTGGAAGAAAAGCAAATGACTGAAAAGTTTAGTTTTTATTGGTCAAGATGAGAAAACAAAATGAGAATTGGCATCCTTCTGAGGCTGAAACTGAGTTTTTATAGGATGGAGCTGAATCTGATCAATCTGATCGGTCCAAACAGTCTTTAATCTGAGAACATGTGGAACAAGCATCTGGACCAAATGTCTGCTTTAGTGTCACTGACAGCCTAAAACTGTTGGTAAAAATTAGAAGCAAGCTGAGTTCACTCAGAAACACCTGGAAGACCGAGGGAATAGTTCCCTGTGATCAAACGGAGGAGAGGTCAGGTCGGGCTGGTTTTGTTGTTCAGATTTTTGGATTCAAGTCTACGTCTGATTGGACTGTTGCGACTTCAACTACGGGACTGATCGGACTGATTGATTTGATCAGAAGAGAAAATAAAGACTGGAGTTTTGTCAAAGATGTTTGAGTGTTTAAAAATCTTCCAGGAGCTGTCTGTTAAATTATTCAAAGATTCAGGACAATTGATTGGTTAATCTGAGTCCCATTGAGCACATCTCTCCACGATCAGTGGGACTAATCAGACTGATTGACCTTATCGGATGAAGATGTTTTAAAAAAAAAAAAAAAAAATCCTGCAGCTGTTTGTTAAATTCTTCGGACTCTGATGGACTCTCCAAAATAAAAGCCTCACCTGTGGAGGGCCCCTGAAGCCCTGCCCCTTTCACTTTCTGTTTCCTGCTTATTGACACTTTGAGTTTGAGACTTTTATTGTGTGAATCAGATTGGATTTAATTTAATGCTGACCTATTTATGAGTGTGTGCAGGCGGCAGAGCGTCTGCGTCACTCCTCAAATGTCCGTAGAAAATGAGGCTCCTCCCTCTGGCCCGCCCCCGGCCTCCACATTCTGGTTTATTTCAGGCCTTAAACCTCCTCTCTGTCCGTGGCACTCTTAGATCCATGTTGTGTTGGTTTGTTTGGGTTCGCAGCGCCGCCTGCTGATAGGTTGTTCGTCATTGTATCGTGTTTGCCGATAGAATAAACCCAGTTGACATGTTTTGTCTTGCGTTTTGTAATAAACCTTTAAAAGAACTTTCTCTGTGAGTCTGATTAAACTCACCTGCTCAGCAGGTAAAGTCAGCAAACCCTGAGAGCCAGTTACTGTGGTAACTGAAACTCAGCAAGATGTAGACAGACACCGATCGGTGATCAGTGATTTGAAGTAATTGGTCACAGTGATGGCTCGGCGTGAGAGGAGAGATGTCCTGAAGGTCAGATGATTCTTCATTCTGAATCTTAAATGTATTCATGATGGAAAATTTCACCTGTTTTAATCTTCTTGGAGCTCATCGATAAAAATCTGGAACATTTTCTTCAGCAGTAACGTGAGAAAGCAGCGCCGTGAAGATGAAACGAGTTTAACAGCAGAAAACTCGACTTAATCTCGAGCTCAGCAGGATTCCTCACATGTTCTGCTTGAGTCAGAAGCACTGCCCAGGTTTCTTTGATTACATGTGATCAGATATCTACAGCGTTCAGCCTTCTTCATGGAGACCAGGTCATGGGGCTGACTGATGGAGATTCGTTCCTCCACAAGATCTCCAAGCTGCTTTGTGAGATTCTGATGGGAGTTTTCTGGCCATGGATCCAAGATGTTAATATGATGATCTCTGAGCCTCTTGATGATCACTGGTGCCTTGTAACATGGAGCTCCATCATGCTGATTGGCCCTAAACTGCTCCTGGAAGTCCTTACAAAGCAGAAGCCCTCAAACTCTCATCAGCTTGGAGCTCTGATGGTGCAGGAACGGATCTCCATCAGTCAGGATTTGGCCCAGGATCTGGTCTCGGTCCAGCAGGTGTTGTAAACTTGTGTTTACATCAGACAGAGACATCATGTGACCTCAGTTTGGGTTGTATGTCAGATGAACCCTCTGGTCCAAACTCACATTCATCACCTCGTCAGACTCATTCACACTGTCTACCAGTGCTCCTTTCAGAGGCGATGCTTGCTTCCTTTGAGCTCCACGTTGGTGATGGTTCCCAGCAGACACTGAAACACAGACCATCCTAGGGTGGGTTCTCTTTAGGCCCTCCTTTTGAGCTCCACCTGTGAGGTCAATTTAAATGTCTTCTAAAATAAGGTGTGGCTCATTGCACCGTTCTAAAGGATCTAAAGTTTGAACCTCCAAATCATCAAGTCTGAGTCTGAGCTCAGCTGCTGTCAGGCTGCCACCCATTCATTAGATTTAAAATGTCAGTTTTATTCTGTATGAAGGGAGTGAAATGACTCATTCACATTCCTCCAGATTCAAATGGATGCTCTGCTCTGTATTTACCTGTTGCCATGGTGAACTCAGGGTGAACATACTCAGAGCTGGCTGACTCTGATCAGCTTTTCAGAGTTTATTAGACCTGATCCAGATGTTCTGTGTACAAATCAAAAACAGACCTGCAGCTGCTCTGAGCTGCCACTGGGGGGCAGTACATCATCACCTTCAGCTCTTCAGCTCCACTGAGGGCAGCAAACATGCAGCAGGGCTCTCAGAGAGGAGGAGGAGGAGGATGAAGGAGAGCGGAGCCTTCCAGTGGTCAGACTGTGTAACTGCAGCTGCTCAGACACACTTTAATAATGAAAACCTAAAAATGTAGAAACATCAAGGTTTGTGTTGGAAAGAATCAGAGGACTGAGGAGAGGATTTCAAACTGCTTCCAAGCCACAAGAAGAAAGTGAAGCAGGAAGGTGATGTGAAGGTGAGCAGCTCGGCTCCTTCTCTGTGAGCACACCTGTCTGTTATTCAGTGGGTGGAGTTTCCTTAAGTTATAATTAGGCAGCTCATTGGCTCCTTCTTCCCTGGAGGTGGGTGTATCATCCATCTGTGAATCTCAGAGCACTCTAATGCCTCTTTTCCAATAGATAGATACTTTATTGATCCCACAAGGGAAATTATTGTGTTACAGTAGCAGAAAAATAATACAGTCTACAATAAGTAAACAACAAAGTGCCACAGGCACAGAGTGGAAAACTATACATATACAACAGTGATAAAAACAAAATATATAAATGTAGGTAAAGAAGAGTCATAGTAAGACTGACACTGCATTAATAATTTGGATTACTAAATAATATGAGCACTAGGAATCCGAAAGACAATTGCAAGAAGATATAACACAGAAATGTGTGTGTCCTGACTGGTGTGTTCACCTGTCACAGAAAGAGTTATTATAGAAAGAAGAGTTGTTATACAGTTTTATGGAGAATGGTAGGAATGATTTCCTGAAGCATTCTTTATGGTTGAATCAGCCTGAGGGAGAAGGAGCTCTGCTCCCTCAGCAGTGTGGAGTGGAGGAGGTGAGATGGATTGTCCATGATGGAGAGCAGTTTGTTCACTGTCCTCCTGCCCCACACTGACTCAAACACCTCCAAATTCGGACCAATGATGGTTCCAGCCTTGTGAATCAGTTTGTTGATCCTGCTGGCATCTCTGGCGCTGATGCTGCAAAGTAGATGGCACTTGCTATCACAGACTAGTAGAAGTAGTAGAAGATCTCCAACACCTTGCTGCACACATTAAAGGATCTGAGCTTAGAATGGCAGCATGGAAACGCAATACTGCATCGATAAATATAAAAGCCCCCTAATCCAAGTTTCTAACATGCTGAAAGTTACTTTAGAATGAGTGGGGATAAAAACAGGAAGGGACGAGTCCCATCTTGCAGCCCAGAAATGCGACACGAAAGCAAAGCTTGCAGTGGGTGGTGGGTGAGGTAGCGGTGGAGGGCACGTGGGACCTTAAATCGAAAATGAAGAAGGAGTTATCAAAAATGAGAACGAGCTTAAAGGAGGACATTAAAGTCCAACTGAGTGAGCTTACAAATGAAATAAATCAGCAGGTTAGCGCCGCCACCAATAAGATTGAGGAGGTGGCTAAGTGCCTTGGAGAAATGGAGAAGAACATGGCGGAGAAAGAGAAATGGGACATTGGAGTGCGGGATGCCATTGTTCAGCTGCTAAATAACCAGAAGTTGCTTCGGGAGATTACAGACTTGGAGGGTCGCTCACGCCGGAATAATCTACAGATATATGGCATTGCTGAAAATGCAGAAGGCACCTCCATGCAGAAATATGTGGAAAACATGATTAAAACTGAGCTCGGGGACAGTCTGGACCTGGACAGCGAGCAGAGTCTGGGGATAGAGAGAGCCCACAGAGTGCTGGGTGTGCTACCACTGTCGGGTGTGCCTCCTCACTCGACGGTGGTACGCCTCCTGAAATTTAACATCAAAGAGCAAATCCTCCATGCTGCATGGAAGAAGCCTGTGTACATACAAGAGAGGCGCATATTCTTCGATCATGACTATGCTGAAAATGTACAGATGAAGACGAGAGTAAAAGTAAGTAAGTAAGTAAAATTTATTTATATAGCACCTTTCTAGATAAAATCAAAAAGTGCTTTACAGCAATTAAAAGAAAACAGTGATACACAATAAAACACACACAAACCACTAGTTAAAAGCAAGCCTGTACAAATGAGTCTTGAGCTGTTCTTTAAATGATTCAGTAGAGTCCACAGATCTCAGGTGTGATGGTAGCTGCAACCTCGAAAGCACAGTCTCCCTTAGTTTTTAGCCTAGAGCGAGGAACCACCAACAAAGAATATGTTCCTGTGAAGAAAGTGCTTAAAGAGAACGGTTCCAAACCCTGCTGACCAAAATGCGCGTGCACTTTGATTCAGGCGTGGTCATCTACAACAGCGCGGAGGAGGCTGCGGTGGATTTAAGGAGACGTGGATTTGCAGTGGGCCCGGCGTCTGTACGCAAATTCAAAGTCATCACAGCTGAGACGATCAACAATCTTCTGCCAATGAATATGGTGGGGGTGCGACGTGCTGGCAGCGCACCTGCCCTACGAGAGAGTGCACAGGAGAAGCTAAAGGTGTTCCAGCGGCCAGGTAGAGAGGATGTCATTATAGACATTTGATCACATCACACTGAGAGCTTAGGACCAGCTGATTAGTAATGTTCAGAACATTGCTGGGTGGCCTTTTCCCTCCCAGGAAGATGGCAAGGACTGTGACCCCCTTCAAAACAGGAGTACTGATGATCCAATGCCAGTGACTCTTATATTAACCTTTTTAGTTTCCTTTCTTTAAGTAGGTGTCTAATAGGGGCCCCACATAGTGGCAAGTTCCCCTACATCAAGAGGAAATAAGAGATCCTCTTATTTAGAAGACACTGTTCACTGTATGACAAGTTCAGTTTTTGTGTATTCTTGTTTTTGGTAGGGCTAGGAGTGTTGTTATACAGGTACAAGGAAACATGTTAATGGTGTCTATAGGACATGCAGTATTATAATATACAGTCCCTAAATGTGAATGGGGTAAAAAATCTTATTAAGAGAAGCAGGATCATTTCAAAGTTAAAATGACAAATGAAGAACATGGAAAACTAAAGAAAATGGGTTATAAAACCACATGTTTTGCATCTCACAGATCTTTAAGCATTTTTCAAGGTTTATATGGAGTAATAAAAGGCCAAGAGTAAGATATTCAACTCTGCAGCTGCCTGGGGAGCGGGGAGGTATGGCTCTGCCTTGCTTGTTGGATTATTACTTGTCTGCCCAATTTAGACCTCTAGTGTGCTGGTGTAACCCAGTCTATGAGGCTAAATGGAAGGACATTGAGCTTTCCTTGTTGGACTTCCCTATACAGTCAGTTCTGGGCTGCCCCAAGTATACCAGTTACAAAATCTGTGTGTAAGTGAAAAAGTGGGCAGAGGTGATTAAAACATTTAATCTCCACAAGGAGTGATAGGAGTGTTAAGTTGGCCTGTGTACCGCCCTTGCTTCCTTCCAGCACTGACAGACCACGAATATAGAATATGTGCAAGACAGGGAAACCCCTCATTGTGTAATATAATTTAAAAAATGGGGAGTTATTAAACTTTGAAGATTTGTGCCGGACTTACGAGGTGGGGAGAGAAGATTTCTATCGTTACTTGCAGGTCCAAAGCTTCTTTCGGAGGGAAATCAAGACCCCTGATTTAGATGTAAATCCTGGGATAATACAATTATTCATGGATGCATATGCTTCCAAAAATACAAATGGCATCATTGGTAAACTTTACAGAAATTTCTCATCTATGAATAAGAACTCAATAGATTATATCAGACAACGGTGGGAGAAAGAAGCAAACATAATAATTTTACAGGAATTTTGCCTACAAATCTGGAAGAATACTCTGTCCACTACAAATTCTTTAACATGGCGCGATTTCTGCTGGAAGAATCTAATCAGATTTTTTATCACACCAAAACAGAAATCGAGACTGGGTGGTCCGCAGTTCTCTTGCTGGAGGGAATGCGGGCTGGTCTCTGCAGACTGCTTTCATGTTTTTTGGGCCTGTCTGAAGTTGAAGTCTTTCTGGAATGATGTTAAACAAGTAATATACGAAATCCTGGGCATAACTCTCCTTTCCTTTACGGCTATGTACCTTGGAGATCTCCCTGAAGGGCTCAGTACAAGTGATACGTATTTGTTGAAGATACTTATGATTGCAAGCAAGAAGGTGATTACTATATGTTGGCTCCAACCAAGCCCTCCCACCCTGAAGCTCTTCATAAATATTATAAACCTGATCCATAACATGGAGATGTTGACTTTTTCAATACGTCTCCAGCATGTTTCACTTTTGTACTGGAAATCTGAGGTGTACAAACAGGAATGGAGATAGAACTGTCCCCTGTGGTGCCCCAGTACTGCTAACCACCACATCAGACAGGGTTCCTCCCAGCCGTACAAACTGAAGCCTCTCTGACAGATAGTCAGCAATCCAGGAGACAGCAGAACAGGGTTATTATAGTTAACGAAAACAAACGAAATAACGAAAACTGAAATTGAAAAAACATTGTCGTTAACTGAAATAAATAAAAACTAAAATTAAAAGGAAGAAACGACAACTAACTAAAACTGAATTGTGAGTTTACAAAACTAACTAAAACTAACTGAAATTATAGATATTGTTATTTTTTCAAAAGTCTTGTGGATTGATATGAAATCATTTTTTTCCTCTCTCCGAGTTTAAGCTCGGAACGCCGTCGGGCAAATGGGTGCGCATGTGCGTGCGTGCGCACACCGCGCTGCTCCTCAGAGAGTCCCATGTGGTGTTTTTTTTTTTTTTTTACTATGATAGCACAGATAGCAGCGAGTGTCTTGTTGTGGATGATGTTGTGGATGATGTACGGAACACTTCTTAGTCAGGAAAAAAAACACCAACATCAAAGTAGACCTGAGAAGCGCACACAAGGCAGCTACGGAAACCGCTCTCATCCTACAAGGCAACCCGGCCTCCACCTCCAGAGAAACGTGACGACTCGTCGGGTCAACGCAGCCACAACGTTGTGTTTAGTCCTTGTGCGTTTCCGGCTACTTTATCAGTCAGATAATAACAATCAGGACTAATAATCAAAGCATCAATATAAGGACTCAAATGTCAGCAAATTCCTGGAGGGAGCTGCTGAAACTATGGGAATGGACGTGAAGGAATGAAGAAAGTGAAAAAACAGGGACAAATATGTTTGCACCCTAAAAACTGAGCACAAAGAGCGAGGACCAAAAAACCCCCAGCACACAACCACAAGGTAATTAACACACGCAATCCAGCTATACATGCATAAATGCGGACATGAGGTCGGACACTTCCGTAGGCTACATAGGCCGCAAAGACCCTGCAAGTCTAATCAGCGAGCATCTAACCAAGCTAGCTCCAAAACAGAAGCAGCATCAGGTGGAGAGAACATCAGGATGCAGCTGGATTTGAGCTTTGACTCCTTCAAGGAGTTTGTTTTTGTCAAACACCACATGTAGCTGTTGTTAATCTGCTGCACTGAGGCTGAACTTTATTGGGAGTTTATTGTAGAATTTATCGAGTTTTGGAGTTCATATTGTTAGCAGTTTCTCCCTGTTGATGTTCATGTGTGTCCTTAATATTACACACATTTAGCATGTAGTGCTGCTGTCTGTGAACAGTTGGTTGCTGAATATATTTCTTTAAAGGGTATCTTTAAAGCGTACCTGATTAAGTATGAAAATACTAAAACTAATACTGAAACTAACTAAAACTAAGCATAAAACCAAAAATAAAAACGAGCAAAACCACTCTGAAAACTAATTAAAACTAACTGAATTAGAGAAAAAAAAGTAAAAACTAACTAAAACTAAACTATAATGTAAAATCCAAAACTATTATAACCCTGCAGCAGAAGTAGTGACACCATCCTGAGCAGCTTCTCACTCAGCAGGGATTGTTGGACGGTATTAAAGGCACTGGAAACATCAAAAACATTATTCTTACCATACCACCAGTACCATCCAGGTGAGAGTGAGCATGCTGCAACAGGTAAGTAACTGCATCATCCACCCCCCACACGAGGTTGGTAAGCAAACTGAAGAGGGTTGAGAGCATGTTTTAGGGGCAGTTTTTTCTCCAGATGTTGCTATAGTCTGAAACCAAACAGAGAGCACACGTTTCATTCTGCTGTCTGTTTTATATGGTTCAGTTCATTAATAACAGTTCTGGATCTGTACTGGACCTGTACAGGTGCTGTACAGGAAGAGGAGTGAGGATGAGAGGGATGCAGTGTGCAGACCTGATGGGATTCGTGGTTCTGTTTATTTGTTGTCAGGGAAACACATTTTCCTCTGATGAAACTAACCAGAAGCTGCAGATGGAGACCATGTGATCATGTTTGTGCTAACACAGCAGATTAAAAACTGCTGCTGCTGAAATCTGGATTCAGCAGTTTGGTTCTCCTGAGGAAAACAAAGTTCTGGTCCAACCAGAGTCTTTAACACAAAACCTTCATCCTGACACACAAACTGCAGCTTTGGGGGAGTTTCAGCCGTTTGCAGTTTGTCTGCAGCAGGATTATCACACCAAGCTAAAACTACAATACAGAAAATGCCCAAAGTTTCATGATCAGAGGCCTATTCCAGGAAGCAGCAACTCTAACCTGTGAACCTAACCTGCTCGCTGGCAGGTTTTATCCAACGACCTCTGAGTGTCTCTGAGGTTGTTGCATTTATTACTTCTAGGCTGGACTATTGTAATTCATTATTATCAGGCTGTCCTAAAAGCTCCCTGAAAAGCCTTCAGCTGATCCAAAATGCTGCAGCTAGAGTACTGACAGGGACTAGAAAGAGAGAGCAGATTTCTCCCATATTGGCTTCTCTTCATTGGCTCCCTGTTAAATCTAGAATAGAATTTAAAATCCTTCTCCTCACATACAAGGTCTTGAATAATCAGGCCCCATCTTATCTCAAAGACCTCATAGTACCATATCACCCCAACAGAGCACTTCTCTCTCAGACTGCTGGCTTACTTGTGGTTCCTCGGATACTTAAGAGTAGAATGGGAGGCAGAGCCTTCAGCTTTCAGGCGCCTCTTCTGTGGAACCAGCTCCCAGCTTGGATTCAGGAGACAGACACCCTCTCTATTTTTAAGATTAGGCTTCAAACTTTCCTTTATGATAAAGCTTATAGTTAGGGCTGGATCAGGTGACCCTGAACCCTCCCTTAGTTATGCTGCTATAGGCCTAGGCTGCTGGGGGGTTCACATAATGCACTGTTTCTTTTTATTCACTTTATTTACTTTGTTTATACTCCGCTCTGCATTTAATCATTAATTGATATTAATCTCTGTCTCTCTTCCACAGCATGTCTTTCTCTCCCCTCAGCCCAACCGGTCGCGGCAGATGACCCCCCCTCCCTGAGCCTGGTTCTGCTGTAGGTTTCTTCCTGTTAAAGGGAGTTTTTCCTTTCCACTGTCGCCAAGTGCTGCTCATAGGGGGTCGTTTTGACTGTTGGGTTTTCTCTCTATAATTGTAGGGTCTTTACCCACAATACAAAGCACCTTGAGGCGACAGTTTGTTGTGATTTGGCGCTATATAAATAAAATTGAATTGAATTGAATTGAATTGACTCCTCCCCTCCTGCTGCACCTGAACCACCTGTCTGACACTCCCATTCATTTCCTCCGTCATAAAGTGGCTGTCAGAGCGTCAGAGGAGCGAATTCATCTGCAGACGTTTGTGTTTCTACGATCACTGAAATCCCAGTTAGATGTTAGTTTGTTATTTTTGTAACATGAAGCTTTTACAGTCGTTCACTCGTCAACAGGCTGTAAGGACGGAGACAGCGATGATGTCACGGATTTATAATGAGGCAGCTGCAGCTGTCAGACTGTCAGTCAGTTCCTCTGAAACATTTACTGTAGTTACTGTAGCATCACTGTTACATCACACTGATCTGGATGAAGCTGCTGACACAGAACACACTGATCAATGATCAATAATCGATCATTGGTCATGTTAGAAAAGCTCACTGATGGAAAAATGTCTGATCCTGGATATGATGGGAATGTTTGAGTGAAGATGAGGCTGAAATGATTTGAAGACTTAAAAACTGAACTAAATGGATTTAAAGTAACTGAAATCAACATTTTTAAAGTTCTGCTGTCTGAAATTCAGAGCATGAATCTCCACATGTTTTAAACTGAAAATCACCTAAACCTGTGATCATCGGCTCTATAACAGATCAGCAAACCATGTCCAAGTCCACCTGCACAGCACGAGGATCCAAACGGATCAGGATCAGGGATTCAGACCGGATCAGGTCCAGATCGATTTCAGGCTCCAGTCCTTTCCCAGCTCATCCAGTCCGAATCCGTTCATAATGCAGTGTTTTTCAACCTTTTTTGAGCCAAGGTACATTTTTTTCATTGAAAAAATCACGAGGCACACCACCAGCCAAAAATGTTAAAAAATGATACTCTGTAGCCTATATTAACAATATAGTCATTCTTATTAAAGTGTCTTGAATAGGAATCAAATAAACACAAAAAGAACTTTATCATATAATATATATCTTCTTTCAAATAAAAAGTGCACTTAACATGTCCACTTCAAAAACACAGCTTTAACATAACAAATGCCACAACAATGTGGTCTTAAAGGTAATAGAAAACTTTAAAGTTTTTGCAAACTCTAATTCTGTCCAAAAGCATTTTATTACCAGGAATAACACAACACAACAATACATGAGATAGAGGCAAGCTCACAGCTAATGCCAGTTTAATATCATCATTGTGCATAAGTCCCCATGCAATGTTTTAATGGATAAAGGTTAACATTGTTAAGTTTATAAATCTGTATGCTGTGTGTGCATTTCAAATGGCTCTCATGTTGCAGAACTACCGCTGCAAACTGTCGGTCTGGGGATTCAACCGGTGCTTTGCGTGCCTCCAGTTTCTTGCTGTGGGGTTTTAATTGATTCTGGTGAAGGAGTCGCTCTCATGACTCCTCTAGTGAACCATACTCCCTGGCCAATCAGTGGCATGCTGTCCTCCACGTCACATTTCTGTATCGCCTCAGATTGCCTAGAATCTCGGGTGAGTGAGTACGGAAAGAGGACCGGCAAAGTGTACCTTTCTAATGGAGATGCCGTCAAATCACGGTGAGTCATTCTGTATGGGAAAAGCGGCTTCATTCTCTTGTCTCTATGTACAATGCATTTCGCTACCTGCTGCTATCTAGTCTAATGATATGGAAGAGTATTACATGATTATGCTCCCAGTCACTACTACAGCACAGACACTCATAGCATATTAGGTGAAACTGGATAACTTCCCACGGCACACCTGATGATCTCCCACAGTGGCACAGTGGTTGAAAAACACTGTCATAATGGACTCATTTTCCCAACACGATCTGCATCATCTACCAATTGAAGCTGATCTCAGATCAGATTAGAAACAAAATGGAAACATTAAAACAGTTTTTCTGTAAATCTCATTTTTATCCAGTAATGGCAGAAATAATGAAATTCTCCATTAAAAAATTAATAAAGTGGGGGTTCCAGTTCCGCTCCAGAAGGAGATGGCAGCTTAGAAACTGAGCTCCTCCAAACATAAGGTAAAAGACATCCTGCCAAGTAATAACAGCACGAAACACTTAAGCATCAATGGATTTAAATGGGCAGGACAGCAATGGAAACGAGAGAAAAAAAAAGTAAAAAGCAAGCGATGGAAATGACGGACACTGAAGATGAACTATGAGGCATGGATAGCAATGCTAACATAAAAGATGGCGGCGCTAAGCTAAAAAGTAATGAAAAGCTGAAGGTGACTATGGAGCAGATTCTACAAGAAATTCAAGACTTCAGACAAGAGAACAATCAGAAACTTAATGGTATTAAAGAAGAACTAAACAAAGCGAACCAGCAAGTTGGGGAAGCCAAGGAACGCTTAGCAGAGGCGGAAGCTAAGCTGGAGACGATGGAGCTGGTTATAACAGATGTGCTAAAAATTCAAATGCAGCACAAAGACAAGCTCATATCAGCGTCACCTGCCCCCACCTCAGCGCAGCTCATGTCACCTAGCAACTGTGACAGCACAGCTGTGTAAAAGCAGCTGGTTAAACAGAGAACGAACTTTTGCTCCTTTTTGTGGTTTAATTTTAAATCTTTAATTCAAAATAAACTGTTAAAACAAGCATAACACATTTCAACATCAAGGAATATTTAATTTCCAACTATATTAAGTGAGACATTAATGTAGAATAAAACTATCCAGTTATGATGCTTAACTTCAATTTCAGGCAAACCGATTTGCTGAGGAACAAATGAAACACTGAAACAAACCAAACATCAGCCATTAGAGATCATCTGAGTGAGTTATAACTTCCACTCAGCGGCGAAAGCCAGCGCGGGTTTGAAAAGGATGTGCCGGCAGTCGGATGCTCTCTCCGGCTAAAGCGAGCCTCAATAGTCAGCTGACAGCCAGCGAGGCGAGCTGCTGGTAGAGCAGTGGCAACGGACAGCTCCGAAAACAGCGGAGCACTTTTTGTAATTAAGTGATATCTTGATAAAACGAGCTGATATTTGAGGTTTACACATTTACATTCTCACCTGAAAACATCTTAAGTTTATTTTGTGTCACAGAAACAGTTATTTTTCAAACTTTTTGGCTGCTATCTTCCGCCATTTTTGTGTTTGAGTTTTGATGCTTAATGAATCATGGGATATGGTAGGCCACAAAGGATACACCAGACCCATCCTTTAAATTATTTTTTTTTTTCCCAACAACTTTTATTGTTTTTTACAAAAAAATAGCCAACATGTAAACATAACAGAATAAGTATCATAAAGATTCAAACCTGGCCTAACAAACAGAAAGAAAACCCAAAACATAACATAAAACAAATAGAACAAACTCAGGAACAAAGCAAATACCCTCAACAAAACAAAAACAAACAAATAAAATACTTTTTCAGGTTGCCTGTCATTTCAACATTGCAGTGTGAGATGCATCAATCCGGGACATCAGGGAGAACAAGTCTCCCTACATGATCATAGAAACGATCCCACATTGCACTCAATTTATTCTCTCTTCCCATTAGCATAAATCTTATTTTCTCCAATTTAGCAAAGTAAAGGACTTCTCTGACCCAGTGGGTATGTGATGGTGGTGATGAAGATTTCCATTTTGTTAGAATTAGGCGTCGGGCCAATAAGCAGACAAAGGCTGCGAAAGCTTCTTCCTGAGGAGACAGGTGTATGTAAGGAGGTGGTACCCCAAATACTGCGATACTAGCAACAGGCATAATTTGTTTTCCGGCAGTCTTAGTTACCGAGTCAAATATCTCTCCCCAGTATGATCTCAGGTTAGGACGAGACCACATCATGTGAGCATGGGTTGCGGGCGTCAGACCACAGCGGTCACAGGCAGAGTCCACATCTGGAAACATTTTTGACAACCTGGCTTTCGTTAGTTGTGCACGATGTACTATTTTACATTGAACAAATGCCTGCTTAGCACAAATAGAAGATTCATGCACTTTTCTAAGCGCTTTATTCCATATATCGTCAGTTATCTGCTCCTTCAGGTCTTCCTCCCACAGCCTCCTGAGAGGAGTCACAGGAGTCAGATCCAAAGAGTAAATCTGAATATAAATGTATGAGATCATACCCTTCAAAGATGGGACTGGTCTAAAAAAAAAAATCTAAAGAAGAAACTGGGGGCTCAGCAGGAAAACAAGGAAATCTGTTATTGACGAAGCTACGAATCTGCAAGTATCTAAAAAAATGTTGCTTTGGGAGGGGACATTTTTGGGATAATTGCTCAAAGGAAGCAAAGACATTATTCATATATAAATCATTAAATGATCTGATGCCTAAGTTGGACCAAACGGTGAAAGCGCCATCTACTAGAGATGGGGAAAAGATGTGGTTTGATGTTATTGGGGCCTGCAACGAATATGACTGAAGCCCAAAAAAACGTCTGAATTGTTTCCAAATTTTCAAAGATGTCTTAACAATTATATTCTTTGTATACAGGTCAGTGGCAGATTTAATAGGGGAGTGAACCAGAGCCGACAGAGATACTGGTCGGCAAGTACTGGCCTCCATTGATAGCCATATTGGGATGGAAGCACCTAAATTTGGGTGAAGCCAAAACTGTAATATTTTAAGATTAGCTGCCCAATAGTAGTATCTAAGGTTAGGAAGAGCCATACCACCTAAGGATTTAGGTCTTTGCAATAGCTGCTTACGCATCCGTGGAGGCTTTTTACTCCAAATAAAGTCACATATGCAGCCATCCAGATTTAAGAAGAAAGTTTGTGGTAAGAAAATAGGAACACATTGAAAGAGATACAAAAATTTGGGGAGAATAATCATTTTAACAGTGTTGATACGGGCTGCGATAGATAAATTTAGTAAAGACCAGTGTTCAAAGTCCATCTTTGTACGAGTCAAAAGGGTGGCAAAATTTGCTGCATAAAGGTCCCTAAATTTGGAGGTTACAAGAATACCTAAATAGAGGAAACTATGCTTGACAATCTTAAAAGGCAAGGTCTCTAACGGATACTCATTTGCAGCTTTATTCAAGGGGAAGAGTTCACTTTTGCCCAAGTTTAGCTTATAACCAGAAATAGCGCCAAAGGAGTCCAGAGTGGAGAAAGTTGCTGGGATGGAAACAGAGAAGTTCGAAATATAAAGAAGAAGATCGTCTGCATACAAGGATACTTTTTGCTCCAGACCACAAGAGAAAATACCCGAAATTTTTGAGTTGCTACGGAGGGCAATTGAGAGAGGCTCAATAGCCAGAGCAAACAGAAGAGGGCTCAAGGGACAGCCCTGCCGAGTAGAGCGGTGAAGAGGGAAGTATGATGACTGATCATAATTTCTTCTAACAGATGCCAGGGGAGAGGAATATAAGATTTTCACCCATGAAATGAAATTATTCTGAAAACCAAATTTTTCTAAAGTAAAAAATAGATATCGCCATTCCACCCAGTCGAATGCCTTTTCTGCGTCTAAAGACAACACGGCTAGTGGCACATTGGAAGATGGAAAATGGTAAATTGTGTTGAAGAGACACCTCAAGTTAAAAAAGGAATGTCTGTTCTTTATAAAGCCTGTTTGCTCAGGAGAGATAATAGACGGTAAAATGGTTTCAAGGCATTTAGCAAGTGCTTTTGAAAGTATTTTAAAGTCAACGTTTAATAAGCTGATTGGCTGATAAGACGCACAGTCCAATGGATCTTTTCCTTTTTTTTAAATTAAAGAAATAGAAGCCTGATTTAATGTATGGGGTAATTTGTGTGCTATAAATGATTCATTGAACATGTCAAGCAATACTGGGATCAGTTTGTGTTGAAATTTTTTAAAGAATTCGACCGGAAACCCGTCAGGTCCTGGACATTTACCAGTCTGCATGGAGGTAATGGCATTACCGAGCTCTAAGGCAGTTATCGGTTTCTCCAGATCCTCAACCTTATGAGGGTGCACCTAAGGGGTTTCAATAGATGAGAAGAAATTTTCAAAGTCTTGCTTACCACATTGTATTTCCGATGTGTAAAGGGATTCATAGTACTGTTTAAATTCATTGTTGATTTCTGTTGGATCTATTGTAATTCCTGATGATGTGCGAATTTGAGAAATTTGATGGGAAGAGGACACCTGCTTCAGTTTGTGAGCCAGTAATTTTCCAGCCTTGTCACCATGTTCGTAGAATGTGCTCCCAGATTAAAGAAGCCTTTCAAAAGCATGATCTACAGTAAGATTGTTATACTCTGACTGTAAGGTTATGCGTTCTTTGTACAAGACTGCACTGGGTGAGACTGCATAAAGATGATCTAATTGCAAAATGCGTCTAGACAGGCTCAACAGTTTATCTTTTCTCTTTTTATTCTCATTACATGTATAAGAGATTATCTGGCCTCTTATATAAGCCTTCAAGGTGTCCCACAACACAGCAGAGGATATATCAGGGGTTTTATTTATCGTTAGAAAGAAGTCAATTTGGGAAGAGATTAGCTCAACAAATTTTTCATCCGAAAGCAGACGTACATTAAACCGCCAAGGGGGCCTTGATTGGACACTATCTTTAAACTGAATACACATACAAACCGGGGAATGATCAGAAATTAGACCCATCCTTTAAATTCGAGAAAAGAAGGACGCATTCGTCGACCGCATTTGGAGGAGTCTTCGAATTTGGACAGCCTTCTTCGCCTCGTTGTGACGTAATCCACCTGCAAATCCGGCCTTCGAAGGATGCGGCCCCTGAATTTGGACACAGCTCTTGACTGCATACTGAGGAGGTAATTCAGCCATTTGATTCAGGTGTGTTGGATCAGTGACACATCTAAAAGCTGCAGGACACCGGCCCTCGAGGCCTGGATTTGAGGATCCCTGCTCTTATCTGACTACTTTTTTCGGTAACAAGTAATCTAACGCGTTACTATTTGCAGTCCAGTAATCAGATTAAAGTTACTTATCCAAGTCACTGCGTTACTATTTTTGTCATCTTCCTCAGTACAAAGATATATTTTTGCTTTCTTCTTGCATCTCGCGGAGTGATGTCCAGTGTTAATTTTGAGAGCAAATTTTGATTTAGTTTTAGTCATAATTTAGCCATCTGAATAGTTTTAGTTTTAGTCTAGTTTTAGTTGACGAATTATTGTAAGAATATAGTCGACTAAATCTACAGTCGATTCAGTCGACTCAAATATAAAGGGTGTAAAATGTAAATGCTTTTTCTTCAGTTCCCTTGAATTAGTCATTATACACACACAAAATTATTATTAATATGAATGAATGAATGAATGAATGAATGAAGTTTATTGCCATGTGGGTGAACAAGTTCACACATTGGAAATTGCAGTTACAGAACACCATCCAAGAATACACAAAACACAACACACATGGGGGGATATGTGTCCTAGGGTCATGCAGCCGACTTGCAGCGCTACCTTTGGCAGGAGGAGAAAACAACACATCATGGGGAAGTTAGGTTAAAAAAAAAAGTCATCTGGTACAGTGCTCAAAAAGAGCACTATACCAGGGTCCAAAAAAACCACCTTAGCAAAGCATTTGCACATGTAAAGCAAGGACAGCGGCGGTAGGTGAGGTCAGGTCAGGAGGGAATGCAGACGGAGACGAGAGGTGGGGGCATTGTGGAGCCAGATGCCAGGTTCCAGCCAAAACAGTTCGCTGATAGTGGTGGAATTTCATCAGCGGCCGTGGTACACCAGACCCAGCTTCACAAATCACAACGCGGAGTGGGGGGAAGAGCAGCCGCACACAGAGCCCTGGAGAGAGATATGGTTGCCAACCCAAGGCCGGCAGGGGAGCCGAATTCCTGATAACAAATGTTGTTTTGGAACAGGCTGCTTGTTTTTCCAACAGCCTTCAGTCTTACTGGGAAACCATTCAAAAATCCAATATTCCAAATTCGTTGATTGCCGTCCTCACTGTGCAGAACCGAACTATATCTCCTGATCTAACCCCTCTCGCCTGCGAGCCCGCTAATCTTGCGGCTCAGGTCCACCAGGCTTTGAGTCTGAGTTTGTACGGCTCTGCTCAGCCCTTCCACCTGGGTCGGCAGCCTCTGCAGATGTCGAACCGCCGTCCAGATTTTCTTAATTTGCCAGTAAAGCAGGTATCCACCGAGCCCAAACAGAGAAGATACCGCTACCAAAAGGCCGAATATATATGCGTCTTCCACGTCTTCCACTCCAAGGGCTGAGAAGCACACCGGTCTCCACGAGCTCCAAGAGTCGATGACGTATCCAACCGGGTCTGTTCCACTCGGACACGCAGGCTCCCCTGTCCCGGATCTCATAGTGGAAAAAATTCGATCAATGATGGAGAATGCCCAGTTTGCCAGATCCATGGTTCAATCTTGTTCTAATTCGGACAGTGTGTAAAAGACGCTCTCACAGCAAGCAGCAAGCGGAGAGATGGGGAGGGCAGGGAGAGAAAGATAGTGCGACCGTCTCCGACAAGAGCAGGAAGATATTAACATTAGTGTTTCACCTGCATCCCACACACCTGATCATAATGAACCCATTAGAGACTGAGAGATCACATCTCCATGCTAACAGGAAAACTGGATGCTCTGAATAACTGTTCACTGAGTGTTTGCTGCAGCTGTGAAGAAGTGAATTTAAATTTGTGAGTCTGATGTTCAGCAGCAGATTTCCTGGTTGGTTTCCTGTTTTGGTTTTGCTGCCTGCAGGTCCGGCTTATAGAAAGATATCTGTGGCTGAAGAACAACAAACTTCTGGATCATTTATCATCTCAAAATTTCTTCCAAGAGTAAAGTTTATCCTTGAGGTGGTGTTAAAGGACTCATGCAGAACTACAGAAATTAATCCTGGTGATGCTTCAGTGTGTAATCCTGCATAGATAATCAAACCTTATAAAAAAACAAAAGTCCATCCATCCATTCTCTTCTGCTCATTGTGTTCAGGGTCGCGGGGGGGGGGGGGGGGGGGGCTTATCCCAGCTGTCACAGGGGCGAGAGGCAGGGTGAACCCTGTCTAAGTCGCCAGCCTGTTGCAGGGCCAACACAGAGAGACAGACAACCATCCGCACACACAGTCACACCTGTGGACAATTTAGAATCACCAATTAACCTAACCCAGTAACTGCATGTCTTTGGACTTTAAAAAATATATTTTTAAAAAATACAAATACAAGATAATTTGTTTGTATGATAAAGAGATGGAACTTTGAATTAAAACGTAGCTGTAAAAACTGTAACTTCTAAAACTTAAACTTGAGTATACAGAAAAATCTCAGTCAAAGATGACGACAAACTGAAACATCCATCCATCCATCCATCCATCCATCCAGCCATCCATCCATCCTTCCTTCCATCCATCTGTCACCCAAACCTCTCTCTCCCCAGCCCCCTCCTCTATCCAGGGGAACACTGAGCCATTTCCAGGCCCGCTGAGAGATATAATCTCTCAGCTGGCCTGGATCTGCCCCGGGGCCTCCTCCTGGTAGACCTCCCACTAGAAATTCTGTTCTTAAAAATTATGAACAGAATCTGTGATAAAGGGCAGCCCTGACAGAGTCCAAGTCTGACTTATTGCTGACAATGTGGACCAAGCTGTTGCTGCAGTTGTACAGGGACTCAATGGCTCATAACAATGGGCCAGACACCCCATACTCCCAGATCAACCCCACAGGATATCCAGAGGGATGAATACCTTGTTTTGGTGTACAGCACTTTGTATCTGCTGTGGCTCTTTTAATTAAAGTGCTTTATAAATAAAATCTGGTTTGGTTTGTTCCGCACCTCCATTGTTGAGTCTGCGGCATGGAGCTGGTGCCTGTCGTGTTGGTAAGCCCCGAATCAGAGGACAAACTGACACATTCAGGTGTTATTCAGTAAACTATTCAGTCAGTTTGATTTGAACAAACCCTGAATTTTTTTTTTACCGTAGTTTTAAATTCTTTTTTGACAGTAGAACACAAATTTGTGATTTAAATAAAAACCATGAGACCAAAGTGTGGGGATGTTAGAAATGATAACAGCTTTTCATTTCGTCTGAATGTGAAGAAACAAACTTTAAATCTTCTATCAAACTGCCCCCACCCCCAAAACAAAACAAAACAAAACAAAGTGAGACCTGAGAGCAGCTTCAGAGCCGATCAGACCGATGGACGCCAACGCTGATGAGGAGGAGAAAGAGAGGGAGGATTTTCTGGATGGATCCCATTGTGTTTCCAGATGATCAATACCTCCTCCTACTCCTCCACTGCCTCCTGCTGTAATACAATGCAGTGATGGGTGAGGGAGACATGGAGAGTAATGAGGAGGTAAACGGTCGCCTGGGAGGAGCTGAGTCTCCTCAGCAGAGACACTGAAAGAGGAGCCTGCTGACCTTCACCTCCTCCTCCTCAGAGGAGATTCTATCCACCAGTGAGACTGAGAATTTCTGGATTCACAAGTTGTCCTGGAAAACTATTTGTGTGTTTGTAGCAGCAGGGCTGAACCAGCTGAAGGAACAACAGCTTTATCTTTAGATTTGCGTTTGAGGATGCTGTGGGGGTGGGGGGGGCACCATTCTGATTACCATCTGCGTACACTTTACTTTATGTAGGAAGTCTCCAGGTGGGAGCATGCACAAAAGCTGCTAACTACTTTTAAATGCTGGTAGAATTGCAACCACATATGATAAAGCAATAATTCTTTTTGCATATAAAACCATGTATCTTATCAAGAACACGTTAGAAAGTAACTAAATTATTGAGATCTTGCCTAAATGAGATGGGGTTGATGGGAACTATTTTTTCTTCCACCTGGTAAGTGTGTAATGTGTAAGGAGGTAATGCCCAAGCACAGTGTGCTGCTGCTGCTGCTTACTCACTCACTCACTCAAACATAGACACAATGCAAATGGTCAGGTGTGGAGCTATTTAAGCTCCACAAATAGACAAGACACGATCTATAATGTTTGTGGGAAAACAGTGAGAAGTTGTGGTAACACAACAAACCTTGTTAAACACCTCAGAATACACCACAATACTGAATATGAGGCATATTTATTACACTCACCCATATAATGCATACCGTGTATGCTGTGTACCTTACCGGCTACAAATGTATATAATATTTTGATATCTTTATATAGTGTTTTGACGTGTGTGTATATGTGTGTATATGTAAATGTGGGTATTGACACTGATATATATATTTATGTATATAGTGCTTATGTATATGTGTATAGTTTTTTGCTATTTTATTTTATTCTATTGAATTTTAGTTTTTAGTTTAGTTATTTGTGCTTACTCATCCTTTTCATTTTTTCTCTGTATTGAGCTGCTGTAATGCACAAATTTCCCCTTCGTGGGATTATTAAAGTTTTTTTTTTTTTTTATCTTATGTAACGGAGTTAAGAATGCACAACATTTAATTTCCTCTTCAATGCTGTATTTTATTTTTCAATATATATAGGAATTTTATTGATGTTGTATTTTATTTTGAAAACTTTACTTTTACTTTAATACATTTTTAGAGCACTTTAAACACAGGAACTGTAACAAAGTGCTGTACAGTCAACACACTTACACATTCACATAAAACACAAAACACAAAGCAATAAGAACAGGCTAAAAGCAACAGTCTTAACTCGGGGTAAAAGCCAAACGGTAAAAACGGGTCTTAAGAAGAGTCTTAAAAGTAGATAATAAAGGAGCACTCCTAATATATGATGGAAGGTCATTCCACAGTTTAGGAGCAGCAATACTGAAGGCTCTATCTCCTCTGAGTTTACGTTTTGACCTAGGTACTCTCAGGAGTAGTTGGCCAGCTGACCTGAGTGAACGCGTCGGAGTATAGGGGTCAAGTAGCTCAGAGAGATAAAAAGGAGCAGAGCCATGTAGACATTTAAAAACAAGTAAAAGGCTGTTATATTGAATTCTAAAATGTACTGGCAGCCAGTGCAGGGAAGCCAGTACAGGGGTAATATGTTCTCTCTTTTTAACTCTGGTTAATAGCCAAGCAGCGGCGTTCTGAACCAGCTGGAGATGCTTTATGGACAACTGGCTATTTCCAAAATAAAGAGCATTACAATAATCTAAACGGGAAATAATTAAAAGCATGAATTAAGGTTTCAAATTGTTGCTCAAGGAGAGTGGGTCTTACTTTAGCCAGCTGTCTGAGATGATAAAAATAGGACTTAACCACTGACCTGACTTGGTGATCTAACTTGAGGTCACTGTCAATCTTAAAACCCAGATTTGTGATGGTCTGCTTTAAGTAGGGCATCAAGGGCCCCAGGTCAAAAGAAGATCCTTTGCATGAACTGCGAGGGCAGAAAACCATTACTTCTGTTTTCTTATCATTAAAATTTAAAAAGTTTAAGGCCAACCATGCTTTAATATCCTCAAGGCATCACAACAAGGGCGTGATTGACAGTGCATCTTTTTTTAAGGGGCATATAAATTTGGCTGTCGTCAGTGTAAAAATGGAAAGAGATCCCACGCTTCCTAAGTATTGAACCCAGGGGTAGTAAATAAAGAGAAAAAAGAAGAGGACCAAGAATTGAACCCCGCAGGACCCCATAAGATACTGGAGCAGATATGGATTCTTACTCAGCTATGTTTACGGACATAGTTCTGTCTGTTAGATATGATGTAAACCAGGGCTCTTCAACTCCAGGCCTCGAGGTCCGGTGTCCTGCAGCTTTTAGATGTGTCCCTGATCCAACACACCTGAATCAAATGGCTGAATTACCTCCTCAGTATGCAGTCAAGTTCTCCAGAGTCCTGCTAATGACTTCTATATTTGACTCAGGTGTGTCGAAGCAGAGACACATCTAAAAGTTGTAGGACAGGGGCTCTCGAGGCCTGGAGTTGAAGAGCCCTGACGTAAACCATTTTAACACAGAGCCACGAAAGCCAATCTGGGTCTGTAAGCGGGATAATAAAATATTATGATCCACCATATCGAAGGCAGCAGTTAAGTCCACGAGAACGAGAACAACATATTCCCCCATGTCGTTTGCCCTAAAAACATCATTAAAAACTCTCACCAGAGCAATTTCTGTACTATGATGAGTTTTAAAACCAGACTGAAAAATCTCCATAAATCCATTGTCCTCTAAAAAAGGTTAAAACCCAGAAATGCGCTACGCTCCCGCGAACTTTGGGTCGCTTCACTTCCTCCCTCGCAACACTGTGTTGACTGCTGAGGGGAGCCAGTGCCTGGTGTGTGTGAAGACACTAAAGTGGTGTTTTTTTTTGTCTATCACAGAAATAAAGGTGGTCAACTCTATTCCTGAGTGTTGTCGTGTGTACACGGGTGGATGAAGAGTTCACACCCGTTACACTGGTGCCGTGACCCATTGGATCTCCAGATCTGCTCTATGCTGATCACTGCGGTTGCCTTCCTGTGAATCTACATCACGCCTGGGTCCTCACTTGGTACACCTCTGTGTATTAAAATAAGAACACTTCATACTGTTTTGTACAGTTGTTTTATATCTTACACAATGCAAGTACAGTATTTACTATGGATGATTTTGCTACCCCAGTTTTGCCTAAGGTTAGAGGTTTATGGCTAAGGTCTGATGGTAATGGTGGGAGTGTGGGACAGCCTAAGGGCTTGTCTAATAGTGACGATACTGCACTGGGTGTAAGTGATGGTTTTCCTCATGCTAGTGTGTTTAGTGGAGAAAATGTGCAAACATCTACACCCAACAGTGATGTAAATGCTGTTCACCAGCCCAGATCGATGAATCCATTGTCACCAAATTGATGTCTGCTGGTGTTATTAACATGTCCAGTGATAATCCAACTTCTCCTCCCTCTCATTCTACTCAGCATAATATGACCACATGTGACGCCCCCAATGTAACTGCTCATGTTGCACCTGACAGAGACCTTCCATCTTTTAAAGGTGATGGAACTGACAAATATTCAGTCCAGGACTGGGTTGATTTGACAAAGACTTACCTCAAAAAGAAGGGTACACCATTGCATGAACAAGCAGAGGAAGTCACAAGTTATTTATTGGGCAAGGCCAAAGACATTGTTAAGATTGCCATACATGGAGACCCTGACCTTAATATCGCTCAGGGGCCTAACCTGATATATGACATTCTTCTGCGCTATTTCAGTGATGCCTCCTCATGCCTTCCCCTTGCAGACTTTTATGCCACTCTGCCCAAGCACAAAGAAAACCCAGTTGACTACTGGATAAGGTTGAACAAGGTAGCTGACCGAGCACTGGAGGGTCTGCTTAGTCAAGGCAATAAGACAAGTGATTTAAATAATGAAGTCACTATCATGTTTGTCAAACATTGTTCAGACCCGGACCTGTCATCAACTTTTAAGTGGAAGCCTGTTCATGAGTGGACATTACGTGATGTCCAGCTGAGAATCGATGAGTATCAGGGAGAGTTGCGGGGAAGCCTGCGACCTACCAGTGTGCCACAGCTCAAGTTTCACGCTGCCTCGGTGGTCCCAGAACACTCAAGTCTGTTTTCGGTAGACTTACCCACAGCTGAACAATGCCGGCAAGTTGAGAGTCTCCCTCCATCTCCTGATGTGCCAACCCGGCTGTCACATTCACCCAAGTCTCCCTCTCCTCACTCAGTTCAAGTTACACCTAGTCATGCTCCAAGCACCCCAAGGTATACTTTGGTTCCAGTGATGGCTCAGAACTTGCAGCAGTCAGAGGAGAGGCTACTCAATCGTATAGCTGACATATTTCAGGAGGTGATGGAGAGAGTGCAGTTTCATGGTTCCCATCCCGCAGAGAGTGATGGTCCTTCTCGCACTCGCCGAAGACGTCCTAAGGAGTCAGTTTGCAGAGTTTGTGGAGACAGAAGTCACACCACTAAAATATATAAAGACTATATAAAGACCTTCTAGGCCCTGGCGCTATAGGAGATGGCTGCCTCTCTAGTAGCTCTGTAGTACTTAGTGTTTTAAACCTCTTTTTTTCCATTTTACTCTTAGTTCTGCCTTACATTCTTCATTCATATGCTATGGATCATCTTTCTCACTCATATCCTATGGATATTTTTAACTTTGAACATCAAACTGGAGCCAATCTCCTTTCATACTCAAGAGAGGAATTGCTGGCTCTCAGAACAATGGGACGAGCTGGGATATGACACCCCAACCCGGCAGTGATCAGGAGGAGGCCCAGGGGCTGCAAGGCTGGGACTAAGCTAAAGGCTTGGCTAGTGGACAACCGGAGGCGCTGCAAACCCTCGATTCCATCCGTTATCATGGGAAATGTGAACTCGCTGCCGAACAAGATCGACGAGCTATCCGCACTGAATAACCAGCGGATTTACCGTGAGTGCAGCTTGTTGATGGCGGAGACATGGCTAACCCACCTTGTACCGGATGCTAACGTGGATCTGCGGGGTTTTACTGCTGTGAGAGCCGACAGAGACACTAAAGCCTGTGGTAAAAATAAAGGAGGGGGGGGTCATTATTTATGTCAACGACCGCTGGTGTAACCCAGGACATATTTCCATAAAGACAGTCTTATGTTACCCATACTTGGAGTTGCTAGCCATTAGCCTGCGGCCATATTATCTGCCGAGGGAGTTTAGTCATGTGATCGCCGTCTGTGTTTACATACCTCCAAAGGCAGACGCAGCCAGTGCATGTGAGAGAATTCTCTGTCACAGCAAGGCTGCAGACACAGCATCCTGAGGCATTTATGATCATTTCAGGGGACTTTAATCATGCTACTTTGGACTCTACTTTGGCTGCTTTCTACCAGGTTGTGGACTGTCCAACAAGGACAGTGACTTGCTGTATGCAAATGTGAGGGATGCATCCAGAGTCACACCCCTCCCCCCATTAGGGAAGTCTGACCACAACCTGGTTTACCTACAGCCACAGTACACCCCCCTGGTGCAGAGGCAGACTGCAACAACTCGCTCCATAAGGAGGTGGACCCCAGAAATGGAAGATTCCCTCAGAGACTGCTACAACACCATGGACTGGGATGTGCTGCTAAGCCTTCATGGTGAAGATATGGAGGGGATGACACACTGTAGCCTCTTTCCCACCAACAGGGTTCCGGAGCCGGAGCCGTGAATTGAACCGTTAGGCGGGTTTTCCACCGCCGAAACACTCGGTGCTGGAATTGAAAACGGGTTCAATTCCGGCCCCGCAAACTAGCTGGTCTGGAACCAGGAACCCGTGCCAAAAGCGGCAGAGAGGCGTGACTCTGCCGTCTCAACATCAAGTTTTCTACCATATTACATGTGTATTACAGGAGAAAAGCGAAGCGATTTTCATGGCTGTGAATTAGGTTGGGCTCTAAGGCTGAACTTGCTGCTTTGTATCAGTTCATATCACAGATAAACGGACACAAAGTGCGTACTTGTCGTCTTGCTCTAATCTCTGTCTGTGTTTCCCTCTGTGCTGCACACAGATGCTGCAGTAGTTTGGTTTGGACTGTAAAACGTATTTGCAGCACAAGAAAGGAGAGCGTGTTCTCCCACGTTTGTGCGCTTCAGCTTCCGTGTCCAGACGAGGACCCGCCCACACTCATACGTAAAGGAGCGGTTCACAGAAACGCAGTGGGAACGCGGGCCCGTTCTTAAGCGTTTCGCCGGTTCATTGGGATCGGCACGGGAACTTGCTCCGGAACCTCGGCGGTGGGAAAGTAGCATGTCTGACGGAATATCTCAACTTCTGTGCAGACATTGTCTCCCCCACCGGTGTTACCCTAATAATAAACCATGGGTAACACAGGAAGTCAAAGCCATCCTCAACAAGAAGAAGGCCGCCTTCAGGAGCAGGGACAGGGAGGCAATAAAAGCAGCACAGCAGGAGGTGAAACAATGCGTGAGGGAAGCAAAGGACATCTACAGGAGAAAGGTGGAGAAAAAGCTGAAAGAGAACAACATGAGGGAGGTCTGGGAAGGTGTGAAAACCATCACGGACCACAAAACAAAGACCAGAGCTGAGGGGGGGACAGTTGAGAGGGCAAATGAACTGAACAACTTTTTTAATCGGTTCAATCAGCCCGTATCCACCCCACACTCCTCCTCACTGCAACCACCTTCCCTAATTCCCTCAAAACACCTCCCTCCAGACAACACAGCACCCCTGCCCTCCCCCTCCGTCTCCTCCTCCCCTATTACAACACAGGTGACACCAAGCATTACTGCAGACCAGGTCAGGGGTCAGCTGAGGAAGCTTCATCCTAGGAAAGCAGCGGGCCCAGACAATGTGTGCCCCCGACTGCTGAAGACCTGCGCTGCTGAACTGGGTGACCCACTCCAGCGCATCTTCAACGTCAGTCTGCAACTGGGGAGAGTGCCCACCCTCTGGAAGACATCCTGCATCATACCAGTCCCGAAGAAGAACCGGCCGAGCGAGCTGAATGACTTCCGACCGGTGGCACTCACCTCACATCTAATGAAGACGTTGGAGTGGCTCTTCCTCAGCCTCCTCAGACCCCAGGTGCAACACGCCCAGGACCAGCTGCAGTTTGCATACCAGGCAGGCGTCAATGTTGAGGATGCCATCCTCTACCTACTACATCGAGCACACTCTCACCTGGATAAGGGAAATGGCATGGTGAGGATCCTCTTCCTGGATTTCTCAAGTGCCTTTAACACCATCCAGCCCCTTATACTTCAGGATAAACTAAACAGGATGAGAGTGGACCCCTGCCTGGTCAATTGGATCTCCAGCTACCTCACCGACAGGCCGCAGTATGTCAGGCTGAAGGACACTATGTCTGACACTGTGATCAGCAACATCGGAGAACCCCAGGGGACGGTGTTGGCCCCTCTTCTCTTCACCCTGTACACTGCAGACTTCTGCTACAACTCTGAGCTGTGTCACATCCAGAAGTTTGCTGATGACACAGCCATTGTGGGGTGTATCAGGGATGACAGAGAGGAGGAGTATAGGAGCCTAGTGAGGAACTTTGTTGTCTGGTGCCACAGGAACAGCTCAACACCGCAAAGACCAAGGAGCTGGTCATTGACTTCAGGAAGTCCAGACCAAGGTCACGACCAGTTCAAATTGAGGGAGTTGAGGTAGAGACTGTAGATGCCTACAAATACCTTGGACTGTGGCTGGACAGCAAGCTGGACTGGACGAGCAACACAGAACATCTGTACAGGAAGGGACAGAGCAGACTGTACTTCCTGAGGAGGCTGCGTTCTTTTAACATCTGCAGGAAACTCCTGGAGATGTTTTATCAGACTGTTATAGCGAGTGTCCAGTTTTACACCGTGGTGTGCTGGGGGGGCAGCACAACCAGGAAGGACACATCCAGGCTGGACAAACTGATCAGGTGGGCCGGCTCTGTAGTCGGCATGAAGCTGGACTCTCTGGTGACAGTGGCAGAGGACTATGGACAAGCTACTGGGCATTATGGATGATACCAGTCACCCTCTGCACACGGTCATCAGCAACCAGAGGAGTCTGTTCAGTGACAGACTGCTGCTTCCCAAGTGTAGGACCAACAGACTGAAAAACTCCTTTGTCCCTCACGCCATCAGACTGTACAACTCCTCTTTGGGGGGGAGGAGGGGCAACAGGAGGACGGGGGGGGCAGCAGCCTGAGCCTGACCATAAACACAATGTAACGTAAAACAGTACTGGACAATGAATAATATCAATGTGCAAGTATTACCTCAGCTGTCTGACATCTTATATCTTCTTTGTCTTGTTGTGTCTTTGCTTATTATTTATCTATTTATTCTTTGCTTGTATATTCCTGACTGTATATTTCTGACTGTATATTCTTGCATATTCTTGTAGATTTCTGACTGTATATTTCTGATTGTATATTCTATATATTTCTGACTGTATATTCTTGTATATTTCTGACTGACAATATTTCCAACTATATCTCTGCTTGTGTGACTATAATGTAAAAAGCGCTACTGGAACTTTAATTTCCCTGATGGAACCCTCCCAAAGGGATTAATAAAGTTTAATCTAATCTAATCTAATCTAATCTAATCTAATCTAACTATCTCACACTGCATGTCCGAGTGACTGTTCTTTGGTTGTCTGGCCCCTGGCCACACCAGATTGCAGTGTCCTGTCAATATTTCCAAGTCTCCCCCTTCCCAGACCCAGGGAAACTGAGTGACCTGTATTTGGAAGGAGGCAGTATGGGTCTAGATGTAAACTCCCAGTCTGATGGATTTACTGATGCTAATTCTGTTTACTGTTCTGCTATGGAGTCATGTTCCGGTCATGAAGTTGTAGTGTACCAGAATATTCACAAAGTTGGCAGTAGTGACAGTCTGTTCCAGATTTACTTATATTCTGTTGCTGCCTATCTTGGCCAGGACTCCCTTGAAAAAGAGATTCTTAATCTCAACGGGACCTTCCTGGTTAAATAAAGTTTAAATAAATAAAATAAAAAAATAAGACTGGCACGGTTAGAGCTAACACAGCTACCTGCTTGGAACCGGGTCAAGATTATCTCCTGTGGGGTAAACTGCCTAAAAATACAATTGTATCTACTGGGAGTACAGTGCTAGGAGTGTTATTGTTTCTAAGCTTGTGACTCATCTGTGGAGTGATCGGTGGATTCCCCTGAAGCTCATTAACACCTCCAGTAAGCCGGTGGTGATTAGACGCAATGTGAAGCTAGCAGATGTGTATGCCTGCATCACCCTTGAGGACATTGATGATGCTGAGCAACCTGACACATTACTGCAGAGCTGTGTCATGTCATCTGTACCACCTGCAGTTGGCCTCGAGTACGTCAGAGAACAGCTTAGCTCAATGGGCCTCTCTGATGTCGACATTAACTATGTGAAGTATTGAATGAGTATAAGGGCAGGATGGCAAACCTTGTGTTGCAATATCAGGATGTCTTCTCACACCACGAACTGGACTGTGGTGAGGCGAAGGGTACCAGATACACCTTTCAGACAGCAGACCCTTTAGGCTTCCTTACCGGTGTGTGCCACCAAGTCAGTATCAGAAGTTGAGGCAAGTGTTAAATGAAATGGAAAAAAAAGAGATCATTAGGAAATCAACTAGTGGGTACGCATCGCCTCTTGTGCTGGTTTGGAAGAAGAATGCGATCTCCATATTTGCACCGATTTTCGATGGCTGAATAAAAGGACGCTGAAAGACGCTCACCTGCTTCCCCATCAGGCGGACTGTCTAGCGGCACCAGATGCAGACACTGCACTGGAGTGCCTTGAGATGGTGTTCGGCAGATTGCGTGGCCACAACCTGAAATTAGTGCTAAGAAGTGCTTTTTTTCTGAGAAAGTCTGTCAAATTCCTGGGCCATGTGATAGATGAAAATGGTCTCTCCACGAACCCTAGCAAGGTGGAGGGCATCGCTAACATGTCCTGTGCCAACCTTATGGAGCCTGATGGTGTGACACCTTCCCAAAGGCACCTGATATCATTCTTGGGAATGGTGAATTACTGTCAGCACTTTGTGCCACAATATTCTGTAGTGGCCAGGTCATTGTTCGATCTCCTAAAGGGTGAGAAGCGGAAAGGAAGGAACAATAATTCCAAACTGCAGTACAGTAAACTGTCTTCCACTGACTGGACGACTACACATGTTCAAGCCTTCAAAAACCTGAAAGACAGCCTGACGCATGCTGTAATCCTTGCCCACCCTGATTTCTCTTGGCCCTTTGTGCTTTCAACCAATGCATCTCTGGATGGAATAGGTGCAGTTTTGTCTCAAGTTAAGGAGGGCGAGTCATGCGCCAGACCCATAGCCTTTGCCAGCAAGTCACTGACTCAATCCCAGAAAAACCATCCAGCGCACAGACTTGAGTTTTTGGCTTTGAAATGGGCAGTGTGTGACAAGTTCAGTCACTTGCTGAAAGGCCACAAGTTTTCATTCTGGACGGACAACAACCCACTAACTCACATATTGACCAAGCCGAAGCTTGACTGGTGTGAGCAATGCTGGGTCGCTAAGCTTGCCAGCTATGACTTTGATATTAAGTACTTTCCGGCCAACAGAACACAGTTGTTGATGCCCTGAGCCATGTCCTTTTTGTCAGAGACCCTGTGGGTCAGAGATTGGTTGCTGAGCCCTATCAACATCTCCTCTGTGAGGTCCAGGGTATGTCAGCTGCCTCTATTCATCAGGCTTTTTGTGCTTCCAGTAATCAGGACCAGGCCCTTTGTGATTGTCACCAGTCTCTGAATGGTTCTCTCCAAATGAGCTCTCACGTTCTAGATTTGGCTGTAGTATTCGCTGTCTTACAGTCTCACATGTGCTGGTCCCACTGCCCTTGCTATGGCTGTTTTGCAGCATTTTCCACAGCTGGCCGCTCCGGGATCAGATGCCTTGCCTGCTTACACTGTAAAAGACCTCTGTGACAGCAAGCTTGGGGACAGTAGCCTTTCACGTGTCCTGTTCTATGCTGAGAGGCATCGATGGCCTGCAAGGAGAGAAAGGATGAGAGAACGGATGTCGGTACTGAAGTAACTGAAGCACTGGGACAAACTCTCTGTGATCAACTGTGTCCTGTACAGAGTTTCAAAAGATCAGAAAACTGGAGCCAAACATCATCAGTTTGTGGTACCTGACTCGCTCATAGCCAAAGTCCTGCATGGTGTGCATGACGAAGCAACTCATCAGGCTCAGTCTTGCAGCTTGAGCTTGACCAGACAGAGGTTTTTCTGGCTGACCCTTGAAAGAGACGCGAGGGAGTACATTCGACAGGGCCAGCGCTGGATTGTGAGGTGAACCTGAGGGTAGAGCGCTGCTTGAGAGCATTGTCACATCTTGACCACTCAAGTTGGTTTGCATTGACTTTTGGTCTGCAGAGGACTCCTGTAATAAGTCTATTGATATCCTTGTCATAACAGACCATTTTACAAGGATGGCACAGGCCCTTCCATGTAAAAACCAGACTGTGAAGTGAGTTTCCAAGGTCCTGTGGAACAGGTACTAATGTGTCTTTGGATTTCCAGAAATAATCCACAGCAACTAGGGATTTAACTTTGAGAGTCAGCTGATCGGTGAGATGCTAAAGGTTTCTGGTGTCAGGAAATCTCATACCATTCCTTACCATCCCATGGGAAATGGTTCTGTGGAGCGATTCAACTGAACCCTGGGTGGAAAGATTTGTGGTTTGTCTCCTGAAGCAAAAGCCAGCTGGCCTCGAAAATTGCAGACTTTTGACTTTTCGCCCATGAAACAACGAGCTTTCCTCTCTTCTATCTCATGTTTGGACATGTCCCACGCCTACCTGTGGATGTCCTGTTTTGTTCCCTCCTGCATGATTCGACTGTGAAGGGCTATGACACGTAGAAGAAGAAGAAGAAACAGCCTTTATTGTCCCGCAAAGGGGAAATTTAGGTGTAACAGCAGCAAAAATGTCAAAACACAACAGGACAAGATTAACAATACTACTACTACTAATAATAAAATAATATATATACTGTACAGGATTATAACTACAGTATGTGGAATCCCTCAACAGTGATCTCAAGGAGGCAATGGTGGTTCCTCAAGAACATGCTACCAAGGAACAACACAGAGTCACTTTGGTATACAACAGGAGAGTGAGGTGTTTCAAGATTGAGATTGGCGATTGAGTGCTTTTGGCCAACAGGAAGGAAAGAGGCAAAAAGAAACTTGCTGATAAGTGGGAGTCGACCATCTACACTGTTCTGGATGTTGTTAGTGCGTGTTTTTTGCTTGTGAAGGAATGAGTCATAAACACTTTAGTCTTCATGCAAGAGATTTTATATATATTGTAAATGCTGTTGAGTAATGTTTTATGTGAAGTTCATGATGTTGACTGCTTTATGATTTTACATGATTAGTTTCAGTATATAATTTAAGTTTAAATTGTTCAAATGTGTCATAATGCATAGTAAGTTCTTGTTGCAGTTTGTTTGTGTTGTTAAGGAACTTTAAGATGCAACGTAACGTGTCTCGCGAGGAGTAACGGTTACCGAGGTTACTGAGAGAAACTTTTACCTTTCACGGACTGCAGGAGGGCAGATGTTTTTGATATGACTCTACTGTCTTGTGAGTGAAAAAACAAGGGAACAGTTTACCCTGCCTGGGATAGAGTTACCGGGGCCCCACCCTGGAGCCAGGCCTGGGGAGGGAGCTCGAGGGAGAGCGTCTGGTGGCCAGGCATTAGCCCGTGGTGCTTGGCCGGGCGCAGCCCGAAGAGGTTACATGGGCCCGCCCTCCTGCAGGCCCACCACCCGCAGGAGGTGTTGTAGGGGTCGGGTGCAGTGTGTGTCGGGCGGTGGCCGAGGGCGGAGGCCCTGGCGGACTGATCCCCGGCTATCGAAACTGGCTATTGGGACATGGAATGTCACCTCTCTGGTGGGGAAGGAGCCTGAGCTAGTGCGTGAGGTTGAGAGATACCAGCTAGATATAGTTGGGCTCACCTCAACGCATGGCCTGGGCTCTGGAACTAGTCTCCTGGAGAAGGGCTGGACTCTGTTCCAGTCTGGAGTTGCCCTCGGTGAGAGGCGGCGAGCTGGGGTGGGTATTCTTGTATCCCCCCGGCTTGCTGCCTGTACGTCGGAGTTTTCACCGGTGGACGAGAGGGTAGTTTCCCTGCGCCTTCGGGCTGGGGAACGGGTCCTGACTGTTGTTTGCGCTTATGCGCCGAATGACAGTTCAGGGTACCCACCCTTTTTGGAGTTGCTGGGTGGGGTGCTGGAGAGTGCTCCATCTGGTGACTCCATAGTCTTGCTGGGAGACTTCAACGCTCACGTGGGCAATGACAGTGAGACCTGGAGGGGCGTGATTGGGAGGAACGGCCTGCCCGATCTGAACCCGAATGGTGTTTTGTTATTGGACTTCTGTGCAAACCACAGTTTGTCCATAACAAACACCATGTTCGAACACAAGGATGTCCATAAGTGCACATGGCACCAGGACACCCTAGGTCGCAGGTCGATGATCGATTTTGTAATCGTATCATCAGATCTGCGGCCGTATGTTCTGGACACTCGGGTGAAGAGAGGAGCTGAGCTGTCAACTGATCACCACCTGGTGGTGAGTTGGATCAGGTGGCGGGGGAAGATGCTGGACAGACCTGGCACACCTAAACGTATTGTGAGGGTGCGCTGGGAATGCCTGGCAGAAGCCCCAGTCCGGGAGATCTTCAACTCCCACCTCCGGCAGAACTTCGACAGCATTCCGAGGGAGGCTGAGGACATTGAGTCCGAATGGACCGTGTTCCGCACCTCCATTGTTGAGGCTGCTGCTCAGAGCTGTGGCTGCAAGGTGGTTGGTGCCTGTCGTGGTGGTAACCCCCGAACCAGATGGTGGTCACCGGAGGTGAAGGGAGCCATCAAGCTGAAGAAAGAGTCTTATCGGGCTTGGTTAGCCTGTGGGACTCCGGAGGCAGCTGACAGGTATCGACAGGCCAAGCGGAATGCAGCTCGGGTAGTGGCCAAAGCAAAAACTCGGGTGTGGGAGGAGTTCGGTGAGGCTATAGAAAAAGACTTTCGGACGGCATCGAAGCGATTCTGGCAAACCGTCAGGCGACTCAGGAGGGGAAAGCAGTGCTTCACTCACACTGTTTATAGTGCGGGGGGGGTGCTGCTGACTTCAACTGAGGCTATAGTCGGACGGTGAAGGAATACTTTGAGGACCTTCTGAATCCCACTGACACGCCTTCTGTAGTGGAAGCAGAGTCTGGGGATGAGGGGGATGACTTGACCATCACTGGGGGTGAGGTCACTGAGGTAGTTAAACAACTCCTTGGTGGCAGAGCCCCTGGGGTGGACGAGATTCGCCCTGAGTTCCTGAAGGCTCTGGATGTTGTAGGGCTGTCTTGGTTGACACGCCTCTGCAACATCGCGTGGAGATCTGGGGCAGTGCCATTGGATTGGCAGACCGGGGTGGTGGTCCCCATCTTTAAGAAGGGAGACCGGAGGGTGTGCTCCAACTTTCGGGGGATCACACTCCTCAGCCTCCCCGGTAAGGTCTATGCCAGGGTGCTGGAAAGGAGGGTGCGTCCGTTAGTCGAACCTCGGATTCAGGAGGAACAATGCGGTTTTCGTCCTGGTCGTGGAACGCTGGACCAGCTCTTTATCCTCTCAAGGATATTCGAGTGTGCGTGGGAGTTTGCCCAACCAGTCTACATGTGCTTTGTGGACTTGGAGAAGGCATTCGACCGTGTTCCTCGGGGTGTTCTTTGGGAGGTTCTGCGGGAGTATGGGGTGTCTGGCCCATTGTTGCGGGCCATTCAGTCCTTGTACAACCACAGTGAGAGCTTGGTCCGTATAGCCGGTAATAAGTCGGATTTGTTTCCTGTGGGTGTTGGACTCCGTCAGGGCTGCCCTTTGTCACCGATTCTGTTCATAATTTTTATGGACAGAATTTCTAGGCGTAGCCAGGTGGCGGAAGGCTTCTTCCTTGGTGGCCTCAGAGTCTCATCTCTGCTTTTTGCAGATGATGCGGTTCTGTTGGCTTCATCAGGGGGGGGTCTCCAGCTCGCAGTGGAACGGTTCGCAGCCGAGTGTGAAGCGGCTGGCATGAGAATCAGCACCTCTAAGTCTGAGGCCATGGTCCTCAGCCGGAAAAGGGTGGAGTGCCATCTCCGGCTCAGGAACGAGTTCTTGCCTCAAGTGGAGGAGTTTAAGTATCTCGGGGTCTTGTTCACGAGTGATGGGAGAAGGGAACGGGAGATCGACAGGCGGATCGGGGCTGCTTCTGCAGTGATGCGGACGCTGCACCGGTCCGTCGTGGTGAAGACGGAGCTTAGCGTAAAAGCGAGGCTCTCGATTTACCGGTCGATCTACGTTCCTACCCTCACCTATGGTCACGAGCTTTGGGTAGTGACCGAAAGAATAAGATCGCGAATACAAGCGGCAGAAATGAGTTTCCTTCGAAGGGTGGCTGGCCTCTCCCTTAGAGATAGGGTGAGGAGTGCAGCCATCCGGGAGGGGCTCAGAGTAGAGCCGCTGCTCCTCCACATTGAAAGGAGCCAGTTGAGGTGGCTCGGGCATCTGATTAGGATGCCTCCTGGCCGCCTCCTGGGTGAGGTGTTCCGGGCATGTCCCACCGGGAAGAGGCCCCGTGGTAGACCCAGGACACGCTGGAGAGATTATGTATCTCGGCTGGCCTGGGAACGCCTTGGAGTCCCTCCGGATGAGCTGGAGGAGGTGGCTGGGGAGAGGGAAGCCTGGGCTTCTCTGCTTAGGCTTCTGCCCCCGCGACCCGGCCCCGGATAAGCGGAAGAAAATGGATGGATGGATGGATCTACTGTCTTGTATTTAAGATTCAAGTTATCGTATGAAGCCAAAGCCGATAAGTGACTCAAGGTTTAAATCTCTTTTCATGACAAGCAGCCAACGAGGTATTTTATTGTTTGGATGTCTCTTGTACCGTTATTTCATTCTGTATACATGCTAGGTACAATGTAATGCAATACGCTAACGCAGTTTGTACGGTTTGTTCATGAATACAGTTTTCACGGCGTGACTAAGTGAGCGGAGAGAGAGAGAGAGGGAGAGGGTCAAGCAATAAATGCCTGTTTCAAGGAAACGATCTGTGTCTGTGTTGTCGTGGAGAGAGCTACATATATATATGTTGAAGAATCAGAAAAACCACATGTACATGGATCCTCTCAGCTCAGAAAATCGCAGTCTGCAACCAACCTTACTGAGAAGATGACTTCCTCTAAGCTAACCTAACATTTTATTTCACTACTACTCACAACCCTATTGGTTCAAAAAGGTGGGCGCGGGCTTTGGTTTAGAACCGTGCCTTCCCTTGTTGGTACCCTGAGCTGGTCCCAGCCACCTTGGCACGGCTCGTCCAATTGGCAGCACAAAACAGGTGGGGGCGGGCTGTGGTTTAAACTTTTAGCCCACCCCTTCGTGGGTGCACAGGCTGGTCCCAGCCTCTTGGCACATCCAATCGGCAGCCCAGAAACCCTAAACAGGAAGGAAAACTCCTACAGAGCAGACCATGCTCTCGGAACGTGGCTATTTTGCATTTTCCTGAAGCAGTGGGAGGGGGGGGGGGTGACGTTTACTGTTCACCTCTCACTTTAATACGTGCAGTGTTTTAGCATATTTATCAGGGACTTTACATACCAAGCATATTTTTCCAGCCATGACAGCTGGGCAATAATATTAGTGCATCACTGAAGTCTGAATTTACCAAGGTTCTTGTACAGGACATATTTGAGCCATGATGGCTCGGCTGAATACCGAGATTAATGCATCTTTTTATAGCTTTGAGAACACTCTGACCTCCGATTTTAGATTCTTTCTGCTCTCCGTGTCTCTCTCTTTATTTGAATTCTTTAGCCCACTGCTTCAGACACTGCATAGGTATTTAGTTTAATCATTATTTAAGTCGAAGAATAGTTTTTAATTCCCGTCTGCCCTTTAGTGTTTTGAGCCAGCTGCTGAATTATTATCTGAGTTAAAACAAGTCCCAACAACGTCAATCACGAAACTCACACCTATAAAATCAGTAACAACATTTCTGGAAGAGTGAGGATTGTCCACAGAAATCTGCTGATGCCTGTGAACTTTCTTCCAGTTGAGCTCTGTCATGACCATGACTGCTTCTGTCATGGTCCTGGGCTGGTGGCCCAGTGTTTTGAGCTCCTTTTTGTTTAGCTCTGTGTTGTAGTATTTGATGGGTTGTATTTTATGCGTTTCATAGTTTAGATCCTCAGTTTGTTATGGTTAGGTGTTCTGTTATTTAGTTATTTGTATATTTTTCTAGTTTCCATTTGTTCTGGTCTTCCTTGTGTTTCCCATGAGACACTTCCTGTTTTATTTTGGCAGTCTCGTGTTCCCTGTGCTTTGTGTTTAGTTTTGCTTCCCCTGTGTTATTAGGTTCATGAGTTTCACCTGTTGTTTCCTGTTGTTTCCACTCTCCCTGAATTCCTTGTGTGAATTTAAACCCTCAGTTTTCCTCTGTTTGTTGTTGCGGGGTCGTCATTGTTACTGTCAGTGTTAACCTAGCTGTGTGTTCCCTGTCAAGTGGATTTTTCCCTCTGAGTATTTCTCCCGGGCTTTGTGTTTATTCTTGCTTTGGTTGAGATTTCGGGTTTTGTATTTTCAGTTTTTTTATCTCAGTCCTCTGCAAGTAAAGCAGTTTTTAGTTTAATTCTGTCTCCCGCGTCCTCCGTTTGGGTCTTCCCCTTCCTTCACACAGCCTCAACTGTGACAGCTTCAACATTTGTCAGTGGTTGCTCCATCCCTAGTATTAGTGATGCAGGTGAGACCAGATCTGATTATGAGAGTGATCAGGAGATGATTGATGGCCCTGTGTTGTCTGTTCAAGGGCGGGACCTCTTGGATGCTACAGTGTCTGCTGGCTCTGAGAGAACTGTTGCGTGGATCACGCAGTTAATTGAACCAGACTCAACAGAGGTCGATGTCTCTGGCTTGATCAGTGTCACTTTGGTTCCCCAAGATACTGCCAACTCATCCCCAGACAGAATCCCTGGCCAATATTCTTCCTGTGACTCTGATTCAGTGATTGGTCCTGCCTCTGACTCTGATGATGGGCTGCTTGACAATGGCCTTGGCATGACTCAGACTACTGTTGCCCCACTGACTCTTGGGCAGTCACCCACTGCATGACCTGTTCAACCTGTTGATTAATCTCAAGTGCATTCTAGATTCAGTTGTTTGTTTAATTCAATTTTCAATTCAATTCAATTCAATTCAATTCAATTTTATTTATATAGCGCCAAATCACAACAAACTGTCACCTCAAAGCGCTTTGTATTGTGGGTAAAGACCCTACAATAATACAGAGAAAACCCAACAGTCTAAACGACCCCCTATGAGCAGCACTTGGTGACAGTGGGAAGGAAAAACTCCCTTTAACAGGAAGAAACCTGCAGCAGAACCAGGCTCAGGGAGGGGGGGGTCATCTGCTGTGAGGGGGGAGAGACAGAGATTAATGATAATTAATGATTAAATGCAGAGTTGAGTATAAACAAAGTAAATAAGGTGAATGAAAAGAAACAGTGCATTATGTGAACCCCCCAGCAGCCTAGGCCTATAGCAGCATAACTAAGGGAGGGTTCAGGGTCACCTGATCCAGCCCTAACTATAAGCTTTATCATAAAGGAAAGTTTTAAGCCTAATCTTAAAAATAGAGAGGGTGTCTGTCTCCAGAATCCAAGCTGGGAGCTGGTTCCACAGAAGAGGGGCCTGAAAGCTGAAGGCTCTGCCTCCCATTCTACTCTTAAGTATCCTAGGAACCACAAGTAAGCCAGCAGTCAGAGAGCGAAGTGCTCTGTTGGGGTGATGTGGTACTATGAGGTCTTTGAGATAAGATGGGGACTGATTATTCAAGACCTTGTATGTGAGGAGAAGGATTTTAAATTCTATTCTAGATTTAACAGGGAGCCAATGAAGAGAAGCCAATATGGGAGAAATCTGCTCTCTCTTTCTAGTCCCTGTCAGTACTCTAGCTGCAGCATTTTGGATCAGCTGAAGGCTTTTCAGGGAGCTTTTACGACAGCCTGATAATAATGAATTACAATAGTCCAGCCTAGAAGTAATAAATGCATGAATTAGCTTTTCAACGTCAGTCTGAAAAAGGATGTTTCTAATTTTAGAAATATTGCACAAATACAAAAAAGCGGTCCTACATATTTGTTTAATATGTGCATTGAAGGACATATCCTGGTCAATTTTTTTTTTACGCAGTTACTTTTAAAGTAACTGCATCTTCAAATGAAACCAAAGTAACACATTTTCACTGAAATGTAATTAGTTTCAGGTTATTGTTTTCCAGATATTATCTCCATTTCATGTTTTGATAACCTTCAGTGGCAATAATTTGACAGCTGCCTTTAGTGTTGTAGTCAAGACCACCTAACCCGAGACCGAGACAAGACCAAGACTTTTAGGGTCCGAGACCAGTCGAGACCAAGACCGAGGGGGGGCGAGACCGAGACAAGACCAAGACCAGTGCCTGACACTACATGACACAATAAAATGTGAAACATGATCAAAATCACTTCTCAAATTGATCTGAAAGATCCGCATTCCCATAAAATCATCCTGATATTAAAAACTCACAGCTCAAATAAATATAACCATCTTTATTTAATACTCCTGGGTATTAAATAAAGATCATTTATCACAGAATGTAAAACAATTATTCATAGTTCATCACAATAGTCTTAACTTTTCTCTGCCTTTCATAAACTATGCATAAAGTTGTGCTGTTTTTAAACCAACAACCTTTGTAAAAATGGGTGCTTTTTCAAAACCACATAGCTAAATGTGTAAAACTGAAAAAATGGCAAACACTCATCAACAGTAAGAACTAAAGCCTTTAATCTTATACAGATTAAAGCTGCAGGATGTAACTTTTATAAAAAATCTGGTTTTTACATATTTGTTAAAGCTGTCACCATGTCAGACAGTATGAGACCGATAATCTGCAAAAAAAATGGAGCTCCTCCACCTCCTCCCTGAACCGCTCCCAGTCAAAAACAACCAGTCAGAGCCAGGAGGAGGGTCTTAGCACTGTCAATCACTCCTGGTGTATGCTGCTCAATGTAGTTGTGTGCAACACTTCATAATTTGGTATCGATCCTATGCCAAGTAAACACAGGGCCATTATCACCGATACTGATACCAATACTTTTTAATAATTATGAAGAATTTCCATGAAGTTTAACTGGTTTGGGATTTTTTTCCTTTGGATCATTAATTAGTTAAAACCCAGGATAGAATTGGGCAAAGTTTATATGTAAGTAGAAAATACTTTATCAAAATAAAAGTTATTGTTCTGAAACAATAGAACAAAACAATTTTCCCCATAAATTGATGTCTGGATTTTTTTTCATAAATTAAGTGTACAAAATCACTCAAGAACAAATGCAAACTTTTTTCCAGGTAGATTTTTCAGAAAGTATAATAAAAAAATTTAATAAAAAATGTTCCTTCACTAATTTTCTACAAATTTAAATTTGATTTAAATGTTTCATAGCAAAATCCTTTTTTTTCCCAAATAAAATATGTTATGCGTCACATGACAGTATAACAAAACACTGTGGGGAGGGGAGGAGCAAAGTGCTCTGTGCTGTGACAGGAGCGACACTTAGACAGTCAGCTCGCATCTTTGATGAAACCGCAGCACTGCATACAGGAGAGAAACTGAAGCCAAAGTATCGATCTCATTACACTGATATTGATCAATACCAATACAACGTTGGCATCCATATTATCGATATCAGGATCAATCTGCCCACCACTAGCTCAATGTACTAATGGCGGAGAAACAACTTACTTCTCTGCTGTTACCATTGGTGGTGGCCATGGTAACTTCCGGGTTCTAGCAAGAAATATTTCTCACCCCAGCACTAATGCTAATGCTAATTAGTAAGCTAATACTAACCACCAAATGCCGCTCCCACTTGTTAATTGAGTGATGGGGCCTAAGACATAACCAGAAAGCAGTAATCAGTTTCTTTGGACGTGTAGTTACATTTCTCGAGGTGCATGTCAGGTTTGCTTCAGAGAGGATTTTCAGTTATGCACAAAGGATCAATGCAGAACTCTAAATCAGGCCTTATTAGATCGATAGAATGATCATTTTTGCATATAAACCAGAAAAGTTACATTTATACATCAAGTATTTAATGTGTCCCAGAGTGCCGTTTCCTTCCACTGTCATCCATCCATCCATTTTCTTCCGCTTATCCGGGGCCGGGTCGCGGGGGCAGAAGCCTAAGCAGAGAAGCCCAGGCTTCCCTCTCCCCAGCCACCTCCTCCAGCTCATCCGGAGGGACCCCAAGGCGTTCCCAGGCCAGCCGAGATACATAATCTCTCCAGCGTGTCCTGGGTCTACCACGGGGCCTCTTCCCGGTGGGACATGCCCGGAACACCTCACCCAGGAGGCGGCCAGGAGGCATCCTAATCAGATGCCCAAGCCACCTCAACTGGCTCCTTTCGATGTGGAGGAGCAGCGGCTCTACTCTGAGCCCCTCCCGGATGGCCGCACTCCTCACCTTATCTCTAAGGGAAAGGCCAGCCACCCTTCGAAGGAAACTCATTTCTGCCGCTTGTATTCGCGATCTTATTCTTTCGGTCACTACCCAAAGCTCGTGACCATAGGTGAGGGTAGGAACGTAGATCGACCGGTAAATCGAGAGCTTCGCTTTTACGCTAAGCTCCCTCTTCACCACGACGGACCGGTGCAGCGTCCGCATCACTGCAGAAGCAGCCCCGATCCGCCTGTCGATCTCCCGTTCCCTTCTCCCATCACTCGTGAACAAGACCCCGAGATACTTAAACTCCTCCACTTGAGGCAAGAACTCGTTCCTGAGCCGGAGATGGCACTCCACCCGTTTCCGGCTGAGGACCATGGCCTCAGACTTAGAGGTGCTGATTCTCATGCCAGCCGCTTCACACTCGGCTGCGAACCGTTCCACTGCGAGCTGGAGGCCCCCCCCTGATGAAGCCAACAGAACCGCATCATCTGCAAAAAGCAGAGATGAGACTCTGAGGCCACCAAGGAAGAAGCCTTCCGCCACCTGGCTACGCCTAGAAATTCTGTCCATAAAAATTATGAACAGAATCGGTGACAAAGGGCAGCCCTGACGGAGTCCAACACCCACAGGAAACAAATCCGACTTATTACCGGCTATACGGACCAAGCTCTCACTGTGGTTGTACAAGGACTGAATGGCCCGCAACAATGGGCCAGACACCCCATACTCCCGCAGAACCTCCCAAAGAACACCCCGAGGAACACGGTCGAATGCCTTCTCCAAGTCCTTCCACTGTGTTTGCAGAAATCACATAAAAAATACACAACAAAAACATAATCCAGATTCCTCAGCTGCTAATAGCATTTCCTACATTTGAATATCAGCCACCATATTGTGAGCATAAACTATCACGTTTTTAATGCAACAATAGGAAGTGACATCATCTTGCTGGGAACTGTAATATTTTATTCTTGAAGGCCTCTCATAGCTCTACTGGTGCTGAAAACTAATGTTTGACTATGGCTTTCTGAATACAAGTAGGGCTGCAACTATCAATTATTTAGTAATCAAGTATTCAGTTGATTACTCCGTCAATTAATCAAGTAATTGGATAAGAAATAATTTTTCATTTTAACAATTCATCAGCATATTTTAACTTCCGTACTGCAGATGTTTCTCTGAGTGAAACAAACAGGGTGGATGGAGCAGCTACAAAGTTCTCTGTTCTTCATGTTGCTGATCAGGTGGTTGATAAAAACATTTTGACGGCTCCCCTCTGTACTGAAGGGGGGGGGGGGGGGGGGGGGGGGGGGGGCACGAACGATTGCTAGTGCTAATGGCAGCCCCCCTTTCCCCAGTACACTGTGGTTATAGATCTGTTCTGGTGGCTACAGCTGACGTAAAGAAAAAATAACAGCTGACATCCTCTGCACAACACTCGCGCACATTCAAACATGCGCACTCACAGCACAGAGAAGTGGGGGCGTGAAAAAACATCTCAGCGATCCACTCGTGTTAAAGGGTCGTTTTTGTTTTTTTTGGAAATGCTCCGCTTACACGGAGACACCTGAGCTGCAGAGCTGAAACCAAACATCAAAGCAACAAATTTGTGTCGAGGATTTTTAATAATCGAATTGCGTTATTCCAAGAATCGTTGCAGCCCTAAAACTTGCATTAAATTTTCAGTTTGTGTATCAAATACATGAAGGTTGGTATTTACCTTTCATGCTGGGATTTTTTTGTTGAATCGGAAGCCTGAAATTTTCCTTTGATCTTCATTTTCCCTCTTACTTCTCTTCGTGTTCATGTGGTTGTTATTTCGATTTATGCAGCACTGTGAATGAAACTGTCCGTGCTCTTTGGTAGATTGCAAACTGCGGTGAAATGATACAGGCGTAAGCAGCGATAATAGCAGCGACCTAGCTGGGGCGGAGTCTGTGAGGTGCTCCTTTGAGAGGCAGAGGAGCGCAATATTTGTGGGATTTGAATCAGTACGTTTTGCATCCAATAAAAGCAAAGATGTTAACAAATAAATTGGACAGTATTCTGGCAATTTAGTGATATTTCCACAGCTGTGGTCTTGAAATAATAATAATAGTGTAAATTATTATATTTTTATTTATATTTATAATAACTGCAGCTGCTGTTACACCCAAATTTCCCCTCTGTGGGACAATAAAGGCTGTTTCTTCTTCTTCTTCTTCTTCTAAAATCCCGAGTCCGCAAGGTCCGAGTCCATGACAAGACCGAGACCATCAAAAAGCGGTCTCGAGACCAAGACCGATCTCGAGTACTACAACACTAGCTGCCTTTTGAATTTAAAAGCAATAATTGGATGTCAACAATAACGGGATATACATCTTAATCTTTATTGAAGATGTGTTAAAACTGAGTTCATTTCACTTTCTGTCCCTAAAATTCATACAAAGTCAAAGTAGAAAAATAGTTTATATATGCAGGTGAAACAGAGCGTGCTCAGAGTAACAGCTCTGACTGTTTTTCACCTGTTTATGTGGCCAATGAGAAACACTCTGATTATTTATTCATCAAGTTTGATGAGCATCAGCAGGAAGGAATGATCTCAGGTCTCCAGGATAAAGATGAACGTATCATTCAAAGAATAACAGTGTTGTAACATTTAAAAAACAAAATATTTTCTAAATAAAGTTTGTTTTTTTAAAGTCTATGTTAAAAGAAGAAACAGACCCTGTTATCCTCAGGGTTCTGGGTTCGTCCATGAGCACCTTTCAGCCTCTCATGTTTGTTTCCTGGTTTCTCCAAAGATCATCTAATATTCCAGATGTTTCCACTTCCAGCTGTTCCATCTGGTGTGAGCGGCTCTTGGCTGATGATTTGGTTTGGTTCATTTTATTTAGCTGGGTTTCTGTGTATATACTTAACTGTGATTGGTGGCTATGGAGAGTGGTGCTCTCTGATTGGTCGGTCCATGGTCACATAATAAGAATGCTGCTGTGCTCTATGTGTTTGAGTTTTATTGCTGAGCAGCATCTGGGGTTGGGGTGGGGGTGGGGTGTCAGCTGACAGCCGGGTCATCTCTGAGCGAGGCGGGTGAGGGGGTCAGAGGTCATGGGGTCAGTGGGTGGTGGCTGATTGTTGTTAGGAAACAGGAAGAGAAACAAAAGAAAGTGGAGGTTAGTTTCAGCAGGATGACTTCATGAGCGTTAGTGAATGCAGACTCTGTCGGCCCAGCCTGGATCTGAGTCTCACTCTCACTGTGCTGAACTTTGACCTTGTCTATGTATTTATTGTATTTAATAAACATGTCAAACAAATTCTGCACACCTTAAAGTGCTGTTATGGGTTTTAAACATCAGCTCAGTCTAACACATCAGAACTGCAGAATCAGATGCTCTAAACTCTGCGTACAGCAAGAAACATGAGAGGAGGACTCAGATGACAGGCTCTGGGTGCTCCCCCTCAGCAGGCTTCCTGAAACTGGCCCATCAGAAACAAGGAAGCATTTAAAGGGGGATGAGCTAAACCAGCTTTCTTTAGTCAGAGGAATTGGGGGTCTGCACTGAGATGTGTGAATTGTGCAAACTGCTCTGGCATAAAAGCTTTGAGAGGTTTGGGAGAATCTTTATTTTCTAACAAACATGCAGGAAGAAGCGTGTTTCTGCTGACGTGGACTGACTGAGTGTGAACATTAAAATGACAGCAGAGATGTGAGCAGCAGCTTCCATGTAGTTTCTATGAGCACATCTGTAGACATGATGAAGAGCGCCCCGTCTGATCCTGCAGACAGTTTCATTTGACACTGTTAGCATGATGTCAATTTCAATCCCAAAGAGGCAGACGGCTACAAAAACAGAATTGTCTTTTTACTCAATAATACATTTATTCCTTTTTCAAACAAATTGCTTTTGTTTACAGTAAACATGAAAATCTGTGCTGTGGTGACATGAAGCGATGCTACAGTTTCCTAACAGCAGGTTTGACGCTAACGCGCTGAAAGACGTCCATAGAAAGTTGCATGTAACCAGGAGGCCCTGTCTTATTATAAAGATCATCTCTACAAAGCTGCTACGTCCGTCCTACAAACAGCCTTCTACTGCATTTCTTTGCATAAATTTCACATTTCATAAACATTCCTACGCTTTACTCATATTTATATACTTCAATACATAAATGTTCCTCTCTTCATAATAAATCTAATAGAAATAAAAAGACAGTAACACATAAACATGTGGTAAGATGCATTCATCAAGTCTTCAGATCTTCTCTGAGGTTTGTCGGAGGTTTTTAAATGTCTGCTGCACTGATGGAGGAGCAGGTGGAGGATGAGGTCTGTTCCAGAGCTCCTGTAAACACCTGTCCCTTACCTGTCCTCCACCATCACAGCCAGACATCAGCAAACGCTCTGGTTTACTGCTTACACCTGAATGCAAACTACTGCAGATCAAGGTTAACGCTCAAAGTTTGGAGTCACCCACAAATATTTCTGTTTGTTTTTATTGAAACTGGCCTCAAATAGATCAGAGAGGTCATCCTTCAGTGGTGCTGCACGTAAAATGGGAGATTTGTGCAGGATGAAGGAAGGACAATCAGTTTTGCAGCGCCTCGCCATAACCTGTGACCTCCAACAGCTCAATGAAGCAAGACTCTGAATGATGAAGAACTCTTTATATTCTTTCTGTAACAGAGTAGCAACATCTTCAAAACCAGGCCTGCTGAGCTGCTGCTTAGTCAGTCTCAGCCCCGCCCCTTTCAGACTGCCTAAGCCGCTGCCAGCCCCGCCCCTTCACATAAACCCCTAGTTAAACCCTGAGCTTGGGTCTCTGTGCATTTTCATTGAATTTGTTTTCATTAGTTCTGTCACTGTCACCTATTGATTACTTTGTCCTGATCAATGCAGATTAGTTGATCGTTTTAGTATCAACCTCCTACAAACCACAGCTTTCGTTCTGGATCGGTTTTAAACCACAGAGTACAAACATGATTCTGCTGATGGGCAGTGATTCTCACAGGTGATGCTGGGAACTCTGAGTGGATGATTTTCTGCCATACAGTGATCCGATTGTCAGCTGGGTCCATCTGTCACTATATTTTCTGGAATATTTTCCAGCTATTCTTGTTTTCTTTATCCATCCATCCATTCTTTTCCACTTATCCTGTTCAGGGTCACGGGAGCCTATCCCAGCTGACATAGGGTCGCCGTACAGGTCGCCAGCCTGTCGCTAACACAGAGAGAGACAGACAACCATTCACACGCTCATCCACACCTATGGGCAATTTAGAATCACCAATTAACCTGACCCCAGTACTGCATGTCTTTGGACTGTGGGAGGGAAATCCACGCAGACACGGGAAGAACATGCAAACTCCACACAGAAAGGCCCAAGCCAAGGTGGAATCAAACCCAGGACCTTGCTGTGTGCTGTTTTGCAGCAGTGCTAACCACCATGCCCCTTGTTTCTTTCAAACTACTTTTATTCATCAAAAAAAAAAAGCAAATGTCTCCAGAAAAAATAAAAGTTGTTTTCTTTCAAACTACTTTTATTTTTCTGGAGACGTTTGCTTTTTGAAATATTACAACTTAAAAAAGAGCATTGTTATTTGACAGAGAAAGCTACAAAGTGGCAGGAAAATTCTAATTTGTTTGGCAGAAATGTTCAGATTTATGCGTTGGGAAGGATAGTCGGAAACTCTGAACATCAGCAGAAATATCTGCTTCAGGTGTTCACAGAGTGGTACAAAAGGCTGTTAATTGATCTCTTGATAACCTTAGGGTCTACAGTACCATCACCACTCAGTCTCTGAGTCAAAATTCATCATATGTAGAACTTCTGTTAACAAACATCAACAGACGGCTGAGAACTTGAAAACATCCTGCGTCCCATTCACCGTCTCCTGTCAGCTGCAATCATCTATCCAGGCTGCAAATATGAAATTTAACAAATGCTAAAATAAATCTAGAGACCATCTGGGGTTTCCAGGTCTAGTCCTGGTTTAGCTTAAAATCTGAAGATCTGACACTGACACTGCGAACAGAGTGGGTCTATTAATTTTAATTATGAATTAAACTAATTTATTAATTAGTTTGATCAAAATGAGTTTTCAGGAGTCTGTTATTTTTCATTAACCTCAGAGGATCCATAACGTCTTCAAACAACAGAGCAGGAAATTATTTTTCTAACACACCTCTTCAGCCTGCTGTGGAAGTTTCTGTCTAAAGATGAACAGGGCCACTTCACAGTCACACATCAGGACTGCGTTTCCCAGAAGCCACCAGTTCTCTTTCTGTGGGCTGTCTTTACACCTTGTCTGGGATCAGGTTTCCTCTGATCACTTTTAACTCTGTGTTCATCGATGTACCCAGCCACAGCCTGCAGCAGAGGGCACTATGAGCAGTTTAATTCAATTATAGATGAATAATAGTCCACATAAACAAGACTCCTTGCTTGTTCTGACTGGGTGATTGGCAGGTTTTATAACCAATAAACAATCACTCAATGAACCTTCAGCTCAGGTTTCTTGATGCAGACATTTTAAAATGTGCCATCAGAAAATCTGCTTAAGGTTCAGTTTTAGGGGAAAGAACATTGTATGAAACAGTGGAGGACCAGTGATGGAGCCGTGGGGAACTCCGCATCAGCTTCTTGTATTAATGGCCACCTTTTCACTGCAGAATCACAGATCATTTAATTATTCCTGACATTTTAAGTCAAACTTAAGCTTTATCTGCTGTTTCCATGTTTGGTTACAGTGCAGGACTTTAATATTTTGTCAGTGATTTTATTTTTAGAGGAGATCTAATGCTTCTTGTCATGTGTTTTTCATCTGCTGAACCCACCTGAATGTGTTCGCCTTAGGGCTGAAGCAAATGTAGTTTCCGAACAAAGTAAGCCTCTAATGGACTCTGTGATACCATTGAAGTGGAAGCAGTGGATTGTGGGAAAGGCAGGTGTGCAGCCGGAGGGGTGGGGCTAAGCGAACTAACCTCGGCCTGCGATCAACATCCGTCGGTAAGGACGGACGTGCAGCTCGTGTCTCCGAATTTTAGCTGCCACCACACCTGCACCAGACCGCAAACACCACAAACCGTCATGGAGGACAGGGACGCACCTGTCCATCGTGACATAGCAGGTACGTACAGGTACGTCATGATATCATCACAGCTACGTAAAGAGAGAAAACCATTAGAAACATGCATTAAGGCACAAACTGGGAGAGAATGTTGCTCCAGGTGAGATCTGAGAGGCTTTCAGGTGAGTCTGAACTGTAATGTAATTGCAAGGGCAACGCCCCATTCAGGTACTGCAGTTTGATTGGTTACTGTGCTCATAAGTATTTCAGCAAACAGCTGTAATATGTAAATACATATTTTTTATATTTCAGGAGAAACTTTAAATTTTAACCATTTAAGATTTTATTAAATAATAAATTATAATTCCGCCCATCCATTTTCTGCCTCACATCAACACCCAGGTGTCAGGAGTCCAAGCAGAGACTGCAGACCTCCCTCTCTTCAGCCACCTCCTCCAGCTCTTCTTATTAGTGTCATATTTAGACCTTTTTTTGAAGACTTTGCCCAAAATGTTATGACTTTTTCTCTGAAAGTCTGATTTCACAAAACATCACAGTTATATTTTTGTAAGATATAGTTTAAATAATTAATAATATTCAAAATTATGAACATGTTTCTTACAAAAATAAATCTGATGATCATTTTTGATTTTATACTAAATGTATAGCACTTTGAGGTGAATGTTTGGCACTAAATAAAACTGAATTGAATTAAGGGATGATTCACAATTTTCAACATTTTCCAGTGTACAAAGCATACTCTTTTCAGACACCCCATGGAGTACAAAGAAAATGTTGATCTTTTTTCATGACAGTTAATTTCACCTGGTTCTTTGGTATTTTAATGTAATAGGAAGTATTAAAACCCCCACAAGGGACATGGGAGGAAACAAAAAACATGGGAGAAAAAAAAAGAGATGTACTTTGCGAGATCTTGCAAAACTTTTTTAATTTTAGGCCATGTGCTTCCATGTTAATCTTGATACAGCAGCGTCCATCAACACATTGAAAGGACCGGTGAGAGATTGCCAGGAAAAGTCGCCTTTAATTTATAATTCAGCGGTTACTTTTGATGATGAATGAATGAATGAAGGTTTTATTGCCATGTGGGTGAACAGGTTCACACATTGGAAATTGCAATTAACAAAGCACCCATCCAAGAATACAACAAACACAAACACAACACGGGGGGACAGGTGTCCTGAGGTTATGCAGCCGACTTGCAGCGCTACCTTTACAGTTCCCCGAAAAAGAAAACAACACACATCATGGGGTAGTTAGGTAAAAAAAAAGTCATCTGGTACAGTGCTCGAAAAGAGCACCATACCAGGGTCCAAAAAAAAACCACCTTAGCAAAGCATATTTGCACATTTAAAGCCAGAATAGCAACGGGTAGGTGAGGTCAGGTCAGGAGGGGATGCAGACGGAGACGAGAGGGTGGGGGCATTGTGGAGCCAGATACGGCTCCTAGCCAAAACAGTTCGCTGATAGTGATGGAATTTCATCAGCAGCTGTGGTACACCAGATCCAGCTTCACAAATTCACCCAAGAGTGGGGGGGGGGGGGGGGGGGGGGGGGGGGGGAGCAACTGTCCACATAGTCTGGAGAGATATGGTGCCGATGTTGCAGATGTTGTTTTGGAACAGGCTGCTTGTTTTTTCCCAACAGCCTCAGTCTCCACTGGGAACCATTCAGTAATCCAATATTCCAAATTCATTAGTTACCGTCCTCACTGTGGCAGAACCGAACCTTATCTCCAGATCTAACCCCTCTCGCCTGCGAGCCCGTCAAATTTACGGCTCAGGTCCACCAGGCTTTGAGTCTGAGTCTGTACGGCTCTGCACAGCCCATCCACCTGGGTCGGCAGCCTCTGCAGATGTCGAACTGCCGCCCAGATTTTCTTGATTTCCCGGTAAATCAGGTATCCTCCGAGCCCAAACAGAAGAGATACCGCTACCAAAAGGCCGAATATATAGGCGTCTTCCACGTCTTCGACCTCAAGGGCCGAGAAGCACACAGGTCTCCACGAGCTCCAAGAATCGATGACGTATCCAACCAGGTCTGTTCCACTCGGACATGCAGGCTCCCCTTTCCCCGATCTCATAGTGGAAAAAATTCGATCAATGATGGTGAAGGCCCAGTTTGCCAGATCCATGTTGCTCTCAGTCTTATTCTTATTAATTATTAATTAATTATTAATCTTATTATTATTATTTTGGCCAGTTTTGCCAAAACTGTACAGGCATGAATGAATGAACCTGACTGACTGTCTCACTCTCACACCATCACTGCTTCACTCGATCGCCACCAGTGATGTCAGTAACGCGTTACTCTAATCTGACTACTTTTTTCGGTAATGAGTAATCTAACATGTTACTATTTGCAGTCCAGTAATCAGATTAAAGTTACTTATCCAAGTCACTGTGCGTTACTATTTTTGTAATTTTCCTCAGTACAAAGATATATTTTTGCTTTCTTTAGTCCCGTTTTCATCATGAGGACAATAACAGCACAGCGACACAAATGTAAACAATGGAGGGAGGAGAGAGATGCATGTTTTCTAGCTGAAATACAGACAGAGGCGGGCTGGGGTTGAAATTCAGCCCGGGAGCTTGCTTTGGAGAGGCCTTTTATACGATTTCCCCCCCCCACCCCAATCTGGTGTCTCCATAACTGTCAAGTTTTGTATTTAAAAATATGGGAAATTTTAGCTGCTGAAAGTAGAAGTCGCTCTGACGTCATCGCCTAATTTGCATAATTGTTCATTTGGATATAGTTGCAGCCGAGGCTGAGGGAGAGAGGGAAAACCTCTTCGGAGAGGCAAAAAGTGAAGAAGCGGAGGGAGCGGGTGGGCAGACTCGGTGATTAAATTTGTTTGGGGTTTGAGGGTGGAGGTGAAGTGAGGTTCGGGCGATGCCAAAGTGCACTAACCTCGCAGGAACTGCCACCCAGGCTACTGCAGGTGGCAGTTCTCGGCCAAAACGGGAGACTTGACAGGTATGGGTGTCTCGCCCTTCACCTCTAATGGTGTGCTGTTGGGCTGTTGTGTTTGTAGCCCCTCCCGATGAAAAATGGCTCTCAGTGAAGAGCCAGCTCCGACCGACCATCACTGTCTGCACCTGTGGTCGCGAGAGCTGCAACGCAAGCGCTGCTGGGGGTAAAAAAAATGTTTTACTATTTTGAGTTTGTGTCAGCTAAAAGCAGAGGGAGCGAGAGTCAGCGGGTGTCCCGTTTTGTTGTTGTTTTTGGTGTAGTTGCGGCCCACAGCAACCATTTAACTGCCAATAAAAGGGCAACTTTTGCTGGCAATCTCTCGCCATCTTTTTGAACTTCTTAACAGATGCTACAATATATTCTTTATTAATGAGGTTAAGAACAGGTCATTTCTTCATTTTATATATAAATCTGTGCCCCACAGTCTATGTACTGATATAAGCAAAGAAAAAACATTCATAAAAAAATACATAATCCCTTTTTGACACAGCACTGAAAACCTGAAAACTCCAATGTCACCGTGTTTTGTGTACATACAGCGCTTGTACTGCTGTGGCATCATCCGGATCCCCCCCCCCCCCCCCCCCCCCCCCAAATTTGTCTTTTAGTGACTTCTAGCGATTATTGAGACAGCGAGTTTTGTTACACAAAATTTGGTAACAGTGCCGGCCGCCAGATTACGCACAAATATCCGGGCCAGCATAGATGAAAACACGCCAGGAACATGTAGAATAAAATCCATCATCGTTTTCTGCGGTTTACTGTGTACGGTTTACATTTTTGGAACAATGCTTCCACTTCTTGTTGAATTTATCTCTGGCGGCTTTGGCTGCTTTCCACACCTGCTGCGCTGCACTCAGAACTTGTTCCTTTCTAAAGTCGTCAGTAGAGTCATTTTGTGAATCGATGATGGACTATTTTAGAGAATTCAATGAGGCCTTTGAACTGATCCACCAGACCAGAGGCCATATTGCTGCAGACCACGCAATAGTGCAGCAGTGTGGATGCCTCGGCCATTGGTTGGTCAGGCTGCAGCGCTCAAATTACACAGACCGACTGACATTTTCTAACTTTTTGAAAGGCATATGCTGGGTGTTACCCCCCTCCCCACCCCGTCGTACGCTTTGTACACTTTGGAAAATGTCGATAATTGTGAATCTTCCCTAAATATAAGTCTATATTTGCTGAAGATTACAAATGTTCAGCTTTATTCCAAACTGTGGGGCTAAAACTCTTGCTTTCACAAACATAAAAATCAAAGTTTTACTTTGTAAAGCTCAGTTTTTTTAAGATAATCAGTTTGTTTATGTTTACAACTGAAACGATTTAATTGATTTTCATACAGCCGGGCTGACCTGAAAGCCTCTGCAGGTGGAGCCGTGTAGGAGGCGTGCTGAAGATTAACAGGTGTGCGCTTCAGTGGAGGAAGCTGGGGTCACATGACATCAGTGCTGGAAGTTAACAGTAGTTCAAACATCTTCAGCCAATCAGACAGCAGATAATGATGGAGGGTGAAGACCTCGTCCATCCAGCAGGAGCCGACACAAGGCCGTGTGTGTGTGTGTGTGTGTGTGTGTGTATGTTTTATGGCATCTGATGAAGTAAAAGGCCACAATTTGTTTGTTTGCGTGTTTGTGTTTGGAGCCAGAGCTTGTTTTGTCTCTCAGGAGGCGTGTCTGAGGAGCAGTGTAGGGGCGGGGCTCCACTGGCCATGAGCATGGTGGTGAGGAGTGGGGGAGCAGTCGCAGGAACAAGGGGGTGCGGGCTTACCTAACACCCCTCCAGAGTCCAGTGGGTACTCCAAGATGGAAGCCGGTGCCGCCAGAGCGTATGGGTAGTCGTATGGTGCCGTGTAGATCAGACTGGATTCAGGCCCCGCCCCTGGCATCAGTGCTGGCGTTCCATTGGGCAACACTGTCTGGATCTGACGAATCAGCGGCATGAGGGTGGGGCCTGTGGGAGCGGGTGTACGGAGGGTAGTGGGCGGGGCCAGGACCGGGGCAGGACCTGTGAGGACACGAGAAGTCTGCGTAGACGCTGCAAGAGAAAAGGCAAGGGATGCTGGGGGAGGGGTTATAGTAAAGGGGGAGGAGTTTAGGCTTCTTGACACATTAACACTGATGAGATTCATTTTAGCCACAAATGTGGAATTGATTTTATAAAATGTATTTTATGGGTCCGTGTACTTTGTGGTCATTCTTTTTGTTTTGAAAATGGATATTAAAAAACAAAAATGTTTTTTTCATCTTTATTTCATACTCCAGATACATACAATGTAAAGTGAATTTCTTTTTTCCTTTGAAATCGAAACATAAATTCACAAAGAAATAGAAAAACAGCCAGTCTTATATTTTTCTCAAACCAGAAGTTTAACACTGTTGTCAAGCATATTTGCTCTTGTCAGTTTACGGTTTTTAGAGCTGTCGTTTTTAAATAATGTCGGTTAGGATGGCTGTAGAGCCACATTCTGAGGTAAATGTAGACATGGCAGGAAGGGGACTCTGCTACAACAATCCCTGCGGTTATTTCGCATCGCTATGGAGAAGAAAGGGTTTTCTCTCTGAGGAGCATCGGGAAATTTTGCACGGAAATGGCTGAAGTGGGCTCTCTGATGCACGTGGAGGTTTCAAAGGCCTGAGAGACAAGCATTTGCTGTTCAGAAAAACAATGTACTGCCCATCTTGTAGTAACTTCACAGTGATCAATGGGAAAGTTTCTCTGATGCCACAAAAAACCCCAAAACAAAACAAACAAACAAACAAACAAAAACATATTTCCGGTTTAACAAACTAAAAAAAGACGGACCCTTTTTCTGGTTCTTCGTGAATTTGTGTTCTGATTTCAAAGGGGAAAGAAATATAATTCATTTTTACATTATATGGATTTGGAGTATGAAATGAAAATAAAATGACCCGTTTTTCGTTTTTCAGTATCTGTTCTCAAAACAGAAAAACAAATGACCAAAAAGGACCTTCATGGTATGGGTGACTCTACACACCATTGGTTTTCAGTGTTTGTGTGAAATTCATGTCTCCTGTTAAATTTTGCACTTTAAATAATTTTGGCACAAACTACTGAAACTTTTTTTTTGGAAACATTTAAAATGATTGGTCAGCCTCTGTCTCTTTCTGATTGTCTGGAACGTCTCTTACAGGGTTTAATGTTGGCGTCTCTGTACGTCCCGTTCAGGATGGCTAACTCCATCAGCTGCATCTTCTTCAGGCTGTCCTCACCCTCTGCCTGAAACATAATAACATGTTTAAACATGTGAACATGTGCGAGCAGACTGAATACGCTTCAGACTGGATTCCTCTCCAAAGTCTCCAAACACTTCTGAAACAGAGCAAACACAAATATTTGGAAAATATTAGATAAATACCAAGGAGTATTAGTATGGAGGACCAAAACTGACATAATCAGAAATAAAAGCAGAAATATATATATAGTGTATATATCTTGTTTTTCCTTTTCCTTATACACGCGTTTTCATCAAGAAATATATAAATTTTCTTTTTCCTTTTCCTTACACATGCATTTTCATCAGGAAATGTATATATTTGTTTTGCCTTTTCCTTATACAAGCCTTTGTTCTTTTTACATTTCCTCGTCCGCTTTTCCTTTTCCGTATGCATTTCTGCCTCATTATGCAAATGAGGAGGGTTGTCTTCTTGCTCCAGCTCCTCTACTATTGGTCAATAAACAGGAAGGAGCAGGATCCATGTGCAGATCGATTGTGCATGCCTGCGCCTTTGACTTCAGTTTAGCAGCCCCGAAAAGTTCGGCAATATCCGTAACTGACACACTCGCAAGCAAAAACGACTCCAAGGCATCAGCGGGCAGCAAATATCCAGGTCTCCCAGCAGTTCTTGTGTGGTACAGACTTGTGCAAGCGACACGCCACCTCCTCCAAAATCTGGAGAACTAATGGGTCAGCTTCATTATCCGTGTCTGCAGCTAAATGCAGTAGCCTCTCATTCAAAAATATCTACACTAAACAATAAATAGTCATCACTGACAGTATTGCTTTCAGTTAAGCTAGCAAGGTGACTTAATTCTTCTGCAATTGTCTGAGACAAGACCTGGAAAATTCACGGATGCTCATCATCTTTATGATATAGCGAAAGGTAAGGTTAACAATAACAGTACTTGTTAGTTAGCCGTGGTAATGTTATCCAGCATTGTCATTTTATCATTCTGTATCTGCGTATAAAAGAAACAATCTCTGATTGGAAAGTAAGCTAACATCAACTTTAGCCACAGGTAGCTAAAATATATACTGCTGCCTGTCAGTGCTGTAATGTTAAAAGGTTTACTTTCTATATTAATGTAAAAATCAGTGACATCTTCCAACACTGTTGTTTAGAATAGTGTTTTAAATATTGACCTGAAAGCTATATGCCAAACCATTTCCATGTTCTGTGATTCATAATTTTCTTTTTGCCTTCTTCTTGTGTCCATCTTTCTCAGCAGCAGCCCACCTAACAAGCATGTCAGTCATCAAGATGTTCCTACAGTGTGCCATGCTGTTCCAATAACGAACAAAAAACTAGTGGTATTTGAGTTTCCACGATTTTCCAGTGGACACAGAAATACGTGTCTGTTGAGGGAGAGCGATCAGGAGAGATGAGGGCCAAGTTTTAAAATCCTTTGTGGAGGAGGACAGTGTGTGACAGTGTCTGAAAGGAGACAAACCAGGTCAGAGCCTCCCTACAACTCACACTTCTTGGATGAACATTCATTACTGCAAGCAGCTGTGTTGGAAATCAAATCTCTCTGTACATCTAACCTGTGCTTTTTAAAAAAATAGCTATTAATGAATGAATTGATGTGAAGAATTCTGTAAAATGTTTTGTAAATAGCTTGTCTTGAGTGATATGCATATGTACATCTTTTACATGTAAATTGCATATTTTTGTACATTTTACACATTTGGCAATGGAGCACATGGAGGAGAAAAAATGCTCAAATTAAAGCTTCCATTGTGGAACAAAGAAATGAGGTTTGTGGCAGTTTCTTGCAAACATTTATTAATTATATTAAACACTGTACATGGAGCAGTGATGGTAAAAAATATATATATTAGTACATACACAATTTAGGTCCATTTTGCATTGGCAGAGAAAATGTATTTATGAAAGGCATATCAATTGCATTTCAACATTAAACTAAATAAATTCCTCAGGGTTTTCAACTGAAGAAGACATCCATGTAGATGTCATGATAGAAATGATCAAGTCTCTGTCTCACTGAGAGGATCAGCTCCTCATCCCCTTCAACTCCATGCAGCAGCTTGCATATCCCTGGTTGTGGACGTGTGTCCTTCGGTTTCTCCCTGCTGGCCATGATGTGAGGATCTGGAAGAGGACCTGCAAAGTGAGATACGTCAATTTTAACATAGATTTCATTATGTCATGTGACCTTGCAAACTATGACGGTCAGACTAATCACCTCCCTGTACATGTTTGTAATGCAAAATAACTCCTTTAATAGTTCAAGCTGCTGCAAATTTTAATAGTAAAATTTTATTATAAAGATAATATAGAGGGCATATATGAAAAGCAGTACATACTATTACATACATACTATTCACTCTTATGTTAGAAATGCATTACCATCTTTGAATAGCTGGGGGCTCATATATATGTTTTGACAATATTTATTTATTTACTGTTAATCTATTAGCATAACTTGTTCTTCAAATAGCCATTTAGATGATTGGGGGATGAATGAATGTGACTGCTGCCTGGGTCTTCTAGGTTCCTGTTTGTCTGCAGTGTTTATGTCCTGACATCAGACGGCTCACTGTGCACCTTTCATCCTCGCTGAAGCTGTTCAGCCTGGGATGAGCGTCTTCCTACTCACGTCTGTATCTTTGCAAGAGTTTAATTTCTTAGGACGTGGTGCAGTAGCGGGTGGACAGTAAAAAAATGCGCAGGTGTCTGTCTGTAGGCAACCGAAACTGCAGGACGCTCAGGCAGCACCGGGAAACCACATTTAACTTCCAAATAACAAACGATTGCGTATTTTTCGTGACGGGCGGCAACCCTAGTCTATACTATAAGGATCTAATCAAGATTAGAGCCTAAAGATGTTCTATTTGCAAAACAGAAAGGTCACGTAATGTTAGCTAGCAAACAAATTGACTAATGCTATCCTAGTCTATTAATTAACAGCTAGAAAAGACAAAGACACGTACCTGTGTTCAATGTTCAATGAAGAATTTGTAGCCTTTGTCCAGTTGTGAACGTGTTGTTCGTGAAAACTTGTCATAGTATATCCTAAAACCATATTAGACTGTGTAAACTCCGTGGCCATAGACATATGGCCAAAGGCGCAGGCATGCACAATCGATCTGCACATGGATCCTGCTCCTTCCTGTTTATTGACCAATAGTAGAGGAGCTGGAGCAAGAAGACAACCCTCCTCATTTGCATAATGAGGCAGAAATGCATACGGAAAAGGAAAAAGAGCAGGCAGAAATACATGTGGTAAAGGAAAAGCGGACGAGGAAATGTAAAAAGAACAAAGGCTTGTATAAGGAAAAGGCAAAACAAATATATACATTTCCTGATGAAAATGCATGTGTAAGGAAAAGGAAAAAGAAAATTTATACATTTCTTGATGAAAAACGCATGTGTAAGGAAAAGGAAAAACAAGATATATACACTATATATATATTTCTGCTTTTATTTCTGATTATGTCAGTTTTGGTCCTCCATATTATTAGGGCCACACTGAGAAAAAAAATTTCTGCATTTCGAGAAAAAAGCCGAAATATTTTTTCAAGAAAAAAGTCAAAATGTGGAGATTAAAGATGTTTCAAGTTCAACAACTGCCACGCCACATCTGCTCTACCCTCCAGAATGTTTTATGTTGTGAGTTAGTGAAACTATACTTTAGAATCGGTTTTAGTAACAAGGAAATTATTTCCCTTTTAGTACATAAACAGGATGTAGTGATAAGTATGAGGACGTTAAAGAGATGGTGCAGAAAGCTGCATATTCTCAGAAGGAAAAACCACACAAACTGGCAGCGGACAGACGCATGGATATCAATATTTGCACCTTCATGCAGTACAGAGTACAGCTGATCAAGTTGTTTCACTAACTTATCTACCCGATGCATTTTATAGAGGGTATAGCAGCCGTGGTAGCTGTTTCACTTGAAATGATGACGTTAATCTCAAAATAGTTTTTTGACTTTATTCTTAAAATTTTGACTTTATTCTCAAAATGCACAATTTAAAAGTTTTTTCTTAATGTGGCCCAAAAACTCATTCGTAGATAAAAGAAAAGACATCTTAAAAAAGTAAAATATCCAAAAGTTTCAAAGGAGAGAAATAAAATGTGGAAATAATGATGTGAGAGCATCCACTGAGCATGCTCAGTAATCAACCCTGCTGAGTGCTGTGCAAGTCCACAGAGGGCGCTGCAGTCCACCACAAACACACTCCACAGCACAGCAGCCATGAGCTCGTTAGCTAATCAGATCATTAATGAACATCCTCCATTTTCTTCAGGCAACCACAAACTGACTTCTAAATCACTTTTGCCACTGCAACATGAAACCAACTTAGTGCCCCCCTCCAGTTTCCTCAACACACACACACACACACACACACACACACACACACACACACACACACACACACACACACACAAAGAGAGATCACTTCCTTATTTTTTTTTCTTTCTGGCTCTGGGTTAGCAGAAATCAAGGAAGTGAGAGTGGAGGAAGTGAAGATCAGCAGAATCTGCACTTCCTGTCTGACACACGCATTCTATTCTATTTTATTGAATCTAGATCTGATCATATGAACTGAACACCTCACCTGTCAGCAGCAGCTGATGTTCAGACTATCAGTTTCAAATCAGCCTTGTTTTTACTGATCGCTATTTCCACCCACTCTGCTGGGAACATGTTTATATGATCAGCTTGTTACTGAAATTCTGAATTGAAGTCCAGCTGGAAAGTTACAGCAGCTCAAACTGTGTGCCTCATTGTCACTGAATATGATTCATGTGGTAACGCAGGAAATGTTGCTCTAAATGATTCTAATTTGTTGCTGGAAACACAGACACACACAAGAACACCTGTTTAATCAGTTTAATAAGTGCATTAATCTCACTCTGATCTGAAGTGATTTCCACGTCTCTCATCAGGCTATGGGACAGGAAGCTTTAATGTCACCTTAGAAATCAGCAGTGACTCAGACACACACTCATTCAGATCTTTATTTTCCCGCTCTGTGTCAGAAACCAGCAGATTAACCGGTTTCTGCAGCGCTCACCTTGCAGATCATTTAACTGTTACATTTTTATGTTTATCGATTTTTAGCACCATTTTATCATCATCACCCGATAAGGTCTCTGATTGGAGCAGGCGGTGTTCACAGGGATTACACGATGTGTGAAATACCCCTTTTTATGTGAGCACGCTCAGAGCCTGAAGCAGAGAGCCCAGCTTAGCAGAGACAGTTGATAACCAGCACTGAGACACCCGTTAGCTCTGACTGGGGTTTTAGGATACGTTGAGTCAGCTAATGCAGAGAAAGTCTGCATATGTTGAACCTCCTTTGTAGGCACACCCCTCTGGGCTTTACAAACAAACACACACACACACACACAGGTCAGAGGTCAGCAGTCAGGTGGACTCACAGCAGGCACCAGCAGCTTGGTGACTTCGTCCACAGCTCGTTTGAGTTTGATGTCGGCTCGGTTCTGAGCATCTTCCACCGTGATGAGGACGTGAAGGTCCTCGTTCAGGTGCTCCCAGTTTGGCTTCCCACGGTTCTGCTCCTCCTGCAGGTGGAGACACAGGTGGAGAGAGAGAAGTAGTAAATATTGATACGTTGTCCCTGTGTTGATGATTTGTTGCTATTGATGAAATGCATCCTGTACTTTTAGCTGTACTTTTATATTCAGTTTGTACTTCACAGGAGAGAGGCCAGAAACCTGTAGGCTCTGCGATCCTACTTTTAGAAATTCTAAATAAGCCTGCAGTCTGAGAGAAAAGAGCCCTGTTAGGATAACAAGGTACTATGAGGGAGCAGGTGGAGGAGACTGGAGAGGTGGAGGTATGCTCTGGATAGAAGAGGAATGAAAGTCAGAAGCAAGACAGAATTAATGTGTATCATAGCAGGACTCATTACAGGATGAGACCTGCTATGATGGATGGTTTGGAGAAGGTGGCTCTGACACAAAGACAGGAGGCAGAGCTGAAGATGCTCAGATCTTCGCTGGGAGTCAGCAGGATAGATTAGAAATGAGTCCATCAGAGGGATGACTCAGGCTTGTTGTTGTGATTTGGCACTTTATAATAAAAATGAACTGAACTGAATTGAATCCCAGCCTTGTGCATGTCTGCAATCTTTCCCCTGATGTTCTATGACAGCTCTATGGCCTTACCCATGATGGTGGATTCTATGCACAGGTGTGCATTTTACATACAGTGAATATCTGTAAGTGACTGATTGCAATCTGTGGCCTTTTTCACCGATGGGGTTTCGATGCCAGTGCCAGTATTTGAACCGTTCAGTGGTTTTTCCACCATGAACACACTCAGTGCTTGGCCGAAAAACGGGTTCAACTTGGGCCCCACAAGCTAGCTGGTCTGGAACCAAGAATACATGATGCAAGCAGCAGAAGGGCGTGACTCTGCCATCTCAACATAAATTTTTATACCACTATTTCACTGCATGATGTGTATTAGATGAGAAAAGCAATGCGATTTTCACAGCGTTTCGACTGTTCATTGTAAGCGACACCAACGCTGGCACGAGCAGCGGCACCTCAGCAGCGGAAATGTAGCATGTGTGCCACATGCACACACAGCCAGAATCCTGGCTCGGTTGTAGGGCACCAAATACTTAATGTGTTTTTCTGGAGTTTTGGTTGATATTCTGTCTCTCTTGGAAGTGAGCAAACTTACAAATTTAGCAGGGAATCAAATATTTATTTCCCCTGCTGTGTATCGGACAAAGGATGTTGATGATGGAGCTATCAGGCAGGAAGAAAAAAGGAAGACCACAGAGGAGGTTCATGGATGTAGGGAAGGAGGGCATGCAGAGGTTGGTATAACAGAGGATGATGCTGGGATAGGGAGTGATGGAGACAGATGATCTGCTGTGGTGACCCTAAAGGGAGCAGCTGGAAGGAGAATGAACTCTTTGAGATAAGATGGTGCCTGATTATTCAAGACCTTGTATGTGAGGAGAAGGATTTTAAATTCTATTCTAGATTTAACAGGGAGCCAATGAAGAGAAGCCAATATGGGAGAAATCTGCTCTCTCTTTCTAGTCCCTGTCAGTACTCTAGCTGCAGCATTTTGGATCAGCTGAAGGCTTTTCAGGGAGCTTTTAGGACAGCCTGATAATAATGAATTACAATAATCCAGCCTAGAAGTAATAAATGCATGAATGAGCTTTTCAGCATCACTCTGAGAAAGGATGTTTCTAATTTTAGAAATATTGCACAAATGCAAAAAAGCGGTCCTACATATTTGTTTAATATGTGCATTGAAGGACATATCCTGGTCAAAAATGACTCCAAGATTTCTCACAGTGTTACTGGAGGCCAAAGTAATGCCATCCAGAGTAAGTATCTGGTTAGACACCATGTTTCTAAGATTTGTGGGGCCGAGAACAAGAATTTCAGTTTAATCTGAATTTAGAAGCAGGAAATTAGAGGTCATCCAGGCCTTAATGTCTTTAAGACATTCCTGCAGTTTAACTAATTGATGTGTGTCATCTGGCTTCATTGATAGGTAAAGCTTATAGGGTTATTTTGTTTGAAACCGAACAAAATATAGAAAACTGAAATTGAAAAACCATTTTTGTTAACTGAAATAAATAAAAACTATAATTAAAAGGAAAAAATGATAACTAACTCAAACTATATTCTAAGTTTACAAAACTAAATGAAACTAACTGAAATTATAGATAAAATAACCGTCATTTTCATGTTTGCCATTTTATTTTAAAGCCTTGTGGATATGAAATAATTTTTTTCCGCTCGAGCAGTTTAAGCTGGGAGTGCCATTGGACAACTGTGTGCTTGCGTATGCCTGTGTGCGCTCAATGCGCTGGTCCGAAAAGTAATGGCAGCGGTCTGCCGAGAAAGCGACAGAATCCCATATGGAGTTTCTTTGAGTACGATAGCACAGATAGAAGCGAGTGTCATGTTGTGGATGACGAAAAAAATGTGCGGAGCACTTCTCAAACAGAAAACCACCAACATCAAAGTCCACCTGAGAAGCGCACAACGGCTACAGAAACCGCTCTGAAACGACATAAATTGATGTGCACCTCTGGAGAAATGTGACTACTCATCAGGTCCACGCAGCCACAACATTGTGATTAACCTGTTCAGTCCGTGTGCAGTTCCGGCTACTTTTCGCCACAGTGTTTGAATTTATCAGTCAGAGAACAACAGTCAGGAATAATAATCAAAGCATCAATATAAGGACTCACAAATGTCATCAAATTCCTGGAGGGAGACTGCTGAAACTCTAGGAATGGATGTGAGGGAATGAAGAAAGTGAAAAAACAGAGACAAATATATTTGCAGCCAAAAAACTGAGCACAAAGAGCGAGGACCAAAAAAGAAAAAAAATTCCAGCCAGCACGCGTCTAACCAAGCTAGCTCCAAATCTGAAGCAGCTTCATGTGGTGAGAACATCAGGATGCAGCTGGATTTGAGCTTTGACTCCTTCAAAGAGTTTGTTTTTGTCCAGCACCACATGTAGGTGTTGTTAATCTGCTGCACTGACGCTGGAGTTCATTGTATATTTTATTGAGTTTTGAAGTTCATGTTTTTCTTTATATTTCTCCCTGTTGATGTTCATGTGTGTCCTTAGTATTACACATATTTAGCACATATTTAGTCTGTGGCAGTGGCGCAGTGGGTGGGTGCTCACCTTGCAGCTGGAAGGTTGCAGGTTTGAGCCCCTGTTCCTGCACTGCATTGGGCAAGACACTTAAACCACATTGCCCACGGTAGCACCGGTCTCTGGCTGCATGACTGCAGTTGCTCGTCTCTGGATGAGTGATCTGGAATGATCATTTTGTTGTGTGCCTTGTGCGCACAATGACAATGAGTTGAATCTAATCTAGTGCTGCTGTCTTGTGAACAGTTGGTTGTTGAATATATTTCTTTAAACGGTATCGTTTGTCGAGTTTTTATTACACAATAGTCACTTTTGCACCTGACAAAGTATGAAAAACTAAAAACTAAAACTAATAAAAACAAGCAAAACCACTCTGAAAACTAACTCAAACTAACTGAATTAGAGAAAAAAGTTAAAATGAACTAAAACTAAAATAACCCTGCCCTGAACCCTCCCTTAGTAATTCTGCTATAGGCCTAGGCTGTTCCCATAATGCACTGAGTGTTACTTCTCATTCACCTCTTTTCACTCTGTTTATACCCCACTCTGCATTTAATCATTAATTATTATTAATCTCTGTCTCTCTTCCACAGTGTGTCTTTTGTCTTGTTTCTCTCCCCTCAGCCCCCACCCGTCGAGGCAGATGACTGCCCCTCCCTGAGCCAAGTGCTTGCTCATAGGGGGTCATTTTGACTGTTGGCTGTTCTCTGTAATTATTGTTAGGTCTTTATCTTACAATATAAAGCTCCTTGAGGTGACTATTGTGATTTGGCACTATATGAATAAAATTGAATTGAATTGAATAACAATGAAAATGTATGCTGTGCCTTCTAATAATTCTGCCTAAGGGAAGCATGTATAATGTAAATAGAATTGGTCCTAGCACAGAACCCTGTGGAACTCAATAATTAACCTTAGTGTGTGAAGAAGACTCCCCATTTACATGAACAAACTGGAGTCTATGAGATAAATATGATTCAAACCACTGCAGTGCAGTACCTTTAATACCTATGGAATGCTCTAATCTCTGTGACTGGCATTTCATGTGTTAGCATGTTAGCAGGCCTGAATACACACTGAAGTCTGCTCAGTTAGCAGAGGGTCAGTAGCTGGTTGGAGGATTGTTTTCTCACATAATGATTCATTTTAACAAATATTCTGTGAATTTCAGCAGGACATCAGTACACAACCAACATCCCCATCATTCATCTTCCTCCCTCCTCCTTGTCCCTCTCCTCCATCTGGATTGGGTTGGCCTCCTGCTGCGCCCTCTGTCTCATGTATCTCTGTTAGCATAGCAGGTGGCTAACCTTGTTAGCGTCACACATGCAGAAAGATAAACATGCATGTTGTTGCAGCAGTTTGACCCGAAATATCTCAAATGGTTTCATGGTGAATCAGAGAGATTTTGTCCTGAGGAGATCAGACCATGTGACTTGGCTGTGTTTGCAGACTCAGAGCTTTCACAGGAAGCAGCTCATCAGCTCTTATTTTAGACTTTCAGCTCTTTCCTGAAAGTTCTCACACAAACTTTCTTACGCAAAGCAGCTTGAAGCAATGTCCAAGGGTTATTAAGTGAAGATAAATTCATGTCTTTTTGATTGCAACCTGCAGAAGATGAAAACAAAGCAGAATGTGAGCTGAGCTTCTTTGTTTTGCCTTCAGTTTGAAGCTAAAACACAAAACAAGAGTTTTAAGACCTGATCAGGATGGATGTGACTATTTTTGTGTATTTTGAATAAAACTCCCAGAGTTTTCCTGAGATCAGTAGATTTTTCCTAAAGTCTTAGTTGTAGGGTATTCAGACTGAGACAGACCATCAGATGAATCAGCCTCTGAGACAGCGGATAGATTTTTGGAGCTTCTTTGGAGCCAGCAGATATCTGCACCAACACATTCAGACATGAAATACTTGTCCAAAATAGGCCCATCCCTCTTTAACCACTCTGCACCTGTAACAAATAAAAGCCTGCTCAAACCTGATTGGTCCACAGAACTCAGACTTCTGGTTTCAAACATCTTCTCTTACCTGCAGATCCTGTCTATTCTTCTGCAGATGTTTAGTGTTCTTTAAATGGATGATTGGTATGAATGCACTAACTGAAGCAGCCTCAGTGGCCGACTTCTGTTGGTCTATGGCGTAAACAGATGCTGCTCAGCGACTGCCACCAAATATTTCAGGTGTTTTTAGAGGAAAAGTTCCTGCTATGCTCTCTGCACTGTGTGTTTATAATGAAAATAAATGTGTGTGTGTGTGTGTGTGTGTGTGTGTGTGTGTGTGTGTGTGTGTGTGTGTGTGTGTGTGTGTGTTACCTTCTTCTTGTCTCTCATGGAGCCCCGCCCTCTCACCATGATCTTACATCCAGTTTCAGCCTCCAACTGCTTTGCCGTCAGACCACGGGGGCCCAGGATCCTCCCCACAAAGTTAAACTGTCTCACACACACACACACACACACACACACACACACACACACACACACACACACACACACACACACACACACACCACACACACACAACGTCAGCCTGCTACAATGACACCAATGAGCTGATCCTCTTTCCCCAATAACAAACAATAAATTGGTATTATTTATTTATTAAAAAAACTGGAAAACTGAGCAACACTGATGGACACACACACACACACACACACACACACACACACACACACACACACACACACACACACACACACACACACAGACGTACGTCAGGATGCTCCTTCACAGGAACGTAGAGTTTCTCCTGCAGCTGCACTGTCGGCCCGACACCATCCGGCAACTCGCCGCTCTTCTCAGATCCATTTAGCGTGTCCGTGTACATGTCCTTCCTCACACGACTGATCTCTGAAACACAGACACAGACAGGAAATGGAAAACTGTCCTGGATACTTAAGAGTAGAATGGGAGGCAGAGCCTTCAGCTTTCAGGCCCCTCTTCTGTGGAACCAGCTCCCAGCTTGGATTCAGGAGACAGACACCCTCTCTATTTTTAAGATTAGGCTTAAAACTTTCCGTTATGATAAAGCTTATAGTTAGGGCTGGATCAGGTGACCCTGAACCATCCCTTAGTTATGCTGCTATAGGCCTAGGCTGCTGGGGGGTTCCCATAATGCACTGTGTCTTTTCATTCACCTTATTTACTTTGTTTATACTCCACTCTGCATTTAATCATTACTTGTTATTAATCTCTGGCTCTCTTCCACAGCATGTCTTTCTCTCCCCCCTCACAGCAGATGACCCCCCCTCCCTGAGCCTGGTTCTGATGGAGGTTTCTTCCTGTTAAAAGGGAGTTTTTCCTTCCCACTGTCGCCAAGTGCTGCTCATAGGGGGTCGTTTTGACTGTGTGGTTTTCTCTGTATTATTGTAGGGTCTTTACCCACAATACAAAGCGCCTTGAGGTGACTGTTTGTTGTGATTTGGTGCTATATAAATAAAATTGAATTGAATTGAATTGGTCTCTGGTTTCGCGTTTCTAACCATTTTTCTCCACTCGGCGACACACCCACAGAGGAACAAACTCTGGTTATTGGCGACTCTGTTTTGAGAAACGTGAAGCTAGAGACACCAGCGACCATAGTCAAATGTCTTCCAGGGGCCAGAGCAGGCGACATTCATGGAAATTTGAAACTGCTGGCTAAGGCTAATCGTAGATTTGGTAAGATCGTTATTCACGTCAGCAGTAATGACACCCGGTTATGCCAATCGGAGGTCACTAAAATTAATATTGACTCGGTGTGTAACTTTGCAAAAACAATGTCGGACTCTGTAGTTTTCTCTGGACCAGGAAGCAGAGTTGCAGTCTTACACGCCTCTCTGCAGCTTCTCTCCTCCTGCCATCCCCCCAAAACCCCATCCCCATAGAGTCGGTGCTGCTCCCAGACCACCAAAAACCAAAGCTAAAATCAGCAAAAAGCTATTTAAGCATAAAAATTCAAAAACAATAAATAATACAGCTTCATCAACTGCACCAAAAAATAAAACAATTAAATGTGGATTATTAAACATTAGGTCTCTCTCTTCCAAGTCCCTATTAGTAAATGATTTAATAATTGATCAACGTATTGATTTATTCTGCCTTACAGAAACCTGGTTACAGCAGGATGAATATGTTAGTTTAAATGAATCAACACCCCCGAGTCACAGTAACTGTCAGAATGCTCGAAGCACAGGTCGAGGAGGAGGATTAGCTGCAATCTTCAATTCCAGCTTATTAATTAATCAAAGACCCAGACAAAGTTTTCATCCTTTTGAAAGCCTGACTCTTAGTCTTGTCCATCCTAATTGGGAAAATCAAAAACCTGTTTTATTTGTTATTATCTATCGTCCACCTGGTCCTTATTCAGAGTTTCTGTCTGATTTCTCAGACTTTTTATCTGATTTAGTGCTCAGTTCAGATAAAATAATTATAGTGGGTGATTTTAACATCCATGTAGATGCTGAGAATGACAGCCTCAACACTGCATTTAATCTATTGTTAGATTCAATTGGCTGTAAAGGAGCCCACCCACCACTTTAATCATACTCTGGATCTTGTCCTGACATATGGCATAGAAACTGAAGACTTAACAGTATTCCCTGAAAGCCCCCTCCTGTCTGATCATTTCTTAGTAACATTTACATTTACTGTAGCCCCTTAACTGGCAAGGGCCCGGTGACGGGCCGTTTGTAGTCCCTTTTATATGGCAGGCTAGACCCTCCCATTTTTATTGACACGTCATTCGGCCAATCATGTAACTGGCTGCACCAAATCACCTGACAAAGCTACGTGACGCCCTCTGAGTATTATTGGCTCTGGGAAACCCATTTCTTAACATGATTGGCCGAATGAGGTGTCAGTCAAAATGGGCGGGTCTAGCCTGCCATATAAATGCACTTCATTCGGCCGGCGGACCAGACGCAGCCAGTTAATAGGCTATGAAATGGGTTGTTCAGAGCCAATAATAACCAGAGGGTGTTATGTAGTTTTTGTCAGGTGATTTTTTTGCTGCCAGTTAAGGGGTTAATGGATTACACAGCAGTGGGGAATAAGTTTTATTACAGTAGAAGTCTTTCTGAAAGTGCTGTAACTAAGTTTAAGGATCTAATTCCTTCATTATTATGCTCTTCAGTGCCATGTGCCAACACAGTGCAGAGCAGCTACCTAAACTCTGCTCCCAGTGAGGTCGATTATCTCGCCAATAGCTTTACATCCTCACTGCGTATAACTTTGGATACTGTGGCTCCTCTGAAAAGGAAAGCTTCAAATCAGAAGTGCCTGAAGTCATTCAGGGTGGATGCACCTGGTTTCTTAGGTATGGGGATGATGGTGGAGGATTTGAAGATACGTGGAACTATTGTCAGTGCAAGAGAGGCATTGGATATATCAGTGTACACACCTGCCAGTTGTTCTGCACAGACCTTTAGGACTCTGGGTGAGACACCGTCTGGACCTGCTGCTTTCCGGGGGTTCACCTGTTTCAAAGCCCTCAAACCTGAGTGTGTGACACCTGAATGACAGAATCATCTGGGTTACAGGGGAGTTTTGTGGGAGAGTCTGTGTTAAGTCTGTCAAATCTGGCATAAAAGCTGTTGAGACAGTCTGGAAGGGTGTTGTCTCTGATTTCCATAACCGTGTTTTTCCTGTAGTTAGTGACAGATTGGATTCCCTGCCACGTACTATGTGTGTTGTTGTCTTGGTAGAAGCCTTCAAGTTTTCAGGAGTAAGCCCTTTAAGCAGCTCTGATGGATTTATGCTCTCGTAGCGAGCCCACTTGTATTTTTCACTGTCTCTTGACTTGTACGCCTCATGTCTATTCCTGATTTTACTATGGACATCTGCATTAACCTCTTAACTGGCAGCAAAAAAATCACCTGACAAAAACTACATAACGCCTTCTGATTATTATTGGCTCTGAAAAACCCATTTCATAGCCTATTAACTGGCCGCGTCTGGTCTGCCGGCCGAATGAAGTGCATTTTATATTGCAGGCTAGACCCTCCCATTTTGATTGACACCTTATTCGGCCAATCATGTTAAGAAATGGGTTTGCTAGAGCCAGCGAGAGGGTGTCAAATAGCTTTGTCAGGTTATTTGGTGCAGCCAGTTACATGATTGGCCGAATGAGGTGTCAATCAAAATGGGAAGGTCTAGCCTGCCATATAAAAGGGACTACAAAAGGCCCGTCAGTGGGCCCTGGCCAGTTAAGGGGCTACACCATGGTTTTTGATTGGGGAAAACTTGGACAGATCTGGAGGGGACACAAATGGACGTTTGGATACTGTTTTCAGCACTGTAGCCAGGCTGACAAAGAGTCAGAGCTCTGTAGAGCCGAGTATTCCTTTCACTTTAACTAGTAGTGACTTCATGGATTTCTTTACAAATAAAATTTTAGACATTAGAGAAAAAATTATTCATAACCATCTCAAAGATTATTCTTCATGTTCGGCTGCTTTCAGCACTGCTGGTATTTGTTTAGTCTCTTTCGCTCCAGTTGATCTTTCAGAGTTAACTTCAATAGTTACTTCCTCCAAACCAGCAACATGTTTGTTAGATCCCATTCCTACTAGACTGTTCAAAGAAGTCTTTCCAATTATTGATGCTTCAATCTTAAAAATGATCAATCAGTCTTTATTAGTTGGCTATGTACCACAGGCCTTCAAGGTGGCTGTAATTAAACCTCTACTTAAAAAGCCATCACTGACCCAGCTGTCTTAGCTAATTATAGGCCAATCTCCAACCTTTCTTTTCTCTCAAAGATTCTTGAAAGAGTAGTTGTAAAACAGCTAACTGATCATCTGCAGAGGAACGGTTTATTTGAAGAGTTTCAGTCAGGTTTCAGAATTCATCACAGTACAGAAACAGCATTAGTGAAGGTTACCAATGATCTTCTTAGAGCCTCTGACAGTGGACTCATCTCTGTTCTTGTCCTGTTGGACCTCAGTGCAGCTTTTGATACTGTTGACCATAACATTTTATTACAGAGATTAGAGCTTGCTATAGGTATTAAAGGTACTGCACTGCAGTGGTTTGAATCATATTTATCTCATAGACTCCAATTTGTTCATGTAAATGGGGAGACTTCTTCACACACTAAGGTTAATTATGGAGTTCCACAGGGTTCTGTGCTAGGACCAATTCTATTTACATTATACATGCTTCACTTTTTCAGACGAGTAAATGTGGCCTGCCATCTTTACTTGTCTGTCTTCTTGTTTCAAAACATGAACATTAACATCCTCAAAGAGGGTCCTTTCTCCTTTAGGAGTACAGCTGAGGAAAGGCCCAAACACTACTCACAGTTTGAACTGAGGAAGCATCTCCATTCAGTGCTGAAACATCTTCAAAATCCTAAAAGAAGTCCAACTGCTTTCAAGTTTTCCAGGACCTGCACTCACTTATTGTTAATGGTAGTCATAACAGTATTAGCCATTGCTTTATTACTGTAATATATTTAACATTCTTTATAAAGGATACATCCCATAAATATATAACACTGTGATATTTCTGAGTACAAATACAGCAGAAAAACTTTTACTGCATAACAAACAGCCAGTTAATTACTGTGAGTTTACAATGAAAGGTTTTACAGTGTAAAACCACCAACAACATGCTCCTGTCCTGCACACTGTTACAGAGCTCTGTAGTTAGAAACAGGCTAAAGGAGCCTATAAGATACAGATAAAAAAAAATCTAACAGTGTTATATCAGCCTGTTTTTATACTAGAGTTTAGCAGCAGATGCTAAGCTGCGATATTAAGTTGTGGGGTTCCTCAGGGTTCCTGTGTTGGTCCTTTATGGTTTCATATGCCTGTTTTTAGCATGTCAGTTTAAACACGGTGTTAGATGTGTATTTACTTCATGTGAGTGAGCGGCAAATGAAGCTGCAGCATCCTGCTGTGACTCTCAGAGGTCAAAGCAATGAAAGTCCACTCTGAATCATCTGAGTTTCTCTCTTCAAAGAGCAACATGCAGGGACATGAAACTGCTGCAGCTTTTACAGGAAGTTACAGTATCCCCGGTAACTGTTTCCATGATGATCATACATCGTACACTGACCGACACCAACTTCCACCCCTGTAAGATTTATTTTTGCCTTGCAGTGCATGCTGGGAGACTTAATGAAGCTGTCTGTGTGAGCATTCAGAGCAATAGAACAACACCGCCTCATATTCAGCCAACCACAGGCCAGGACTCTATCTCAGTCAGTCAAGAGTGAGGAATCAAAGTGAGGATATCTCTGCTCTCTGTACATCCTGTCTTCACATCAGGATGCACCTTCGAGGAGCTGTTTGAGTGTTCAGACCTGGTTTCAGGGTTCAGGATGGGGTTTATCTTAAGCTGTGGGTTCATGCTGGAGTTTGTCTCTGGTGTTTAACCTGTGGACACGTCTGCGTGTGTTTCTGCATGTTCTATGATTAAAGTGTCAGGATGATTTATGGTCTCTGTTATTACCGCCTCCCCTCTATTCTCTCTGATAATTTCAGTGATTTGTCAGCATTTGAAAAGTTCAGTATCCAGTAACCCTAACCCTAACCCTAACACCACACACACCACACACACCACACACACGAACAAGTATCTTTAAGACATCTGCAGTCGTCCTGTCCTGAGCAGAGTTCGTTCTCATATTGTCAGTTATTCAGTTATTATTGTCAGTTTTTAACAAGTGTCACTGAGCAGGTGGAAAACACCTGAGTGTCTCCTCAGCAGGTTAGAAACACTGACATACACTACAGACAGAACATCAGAGACTTTTCCATCACTTCCAGTTAGTTTCTCAGCTCGTCCACAGCTCCTGCAGCCTCACTGCTATAAGAACCTACAGCATGTTCACATCTACCGTTCAAGACACACCCTCAGAGTACACCTTTCAACAAACCAACCTGCTTTCAGTCCACCTGCAACATTCACCTCAATGTGATGACCAGAGCACAGGTATGGGCGAGGGAATGAAATGAGCAATGATAACAGGTCATTAACACAGTGAGCCAAAGAGGGCATCTTTGGTTAATACAGCATATAACAACCAGGTCCTTACATGGAGCATTCTTTAGGATAATCTCTTAACATCATCATCCTGATGATGACTCTGATGAAGATGAAATGCACTGAACCCACAATACAGCATCACCCCCCTCACACACACATACATCTGGCTGTCTTTGTGAGGATCGTCTAGCACTTAAACTGACCCTCACAGAGATCTTTGAAGGCTCAACTCAAAATGAGGGCAGGAGTGTCCTCTCTGCAATGATTTAAATGTGATGTCCGTCCTCACAAAAACAGCTACACCATCTCACACACACACACACACACACACACACACACACACACACACACACACACACACACACACACACACACACACACACACACACACACACACACACACTCTTAGTGGTGGTTTTACTGTCTGAGGCCATTACAGCAGGGATGCTAGCCAGAAAGGATTGTGGTTTAAATTGATTTTCTTCTCTCTCTCTCTCTCTCACACACACACACACACACACACACACACACACACACACACACACACACACACACACACACACACACACACACACACACTTCATCTGAGCTTTTGGATTTATTGATTAGACAAATTAAATGATGAATACCTGTACTTAGTGTAATTGAGATGCACACAGAGGACAAAAATAAAGAGAAGGAGGAGGAAGAAGAGGTGGAAGGTTTTATGGTGGCGCTGTCACTGCGGCAGTGTTGCCAATCTGGCCACTTTGTCGCTAGATTTAGCAGTTTTTCAGTGCTCCCTGGTGAGTTTTTTATCAAAAAGCGACTAGCGACAAATTTAGTAATTTTTCTCGGTGACGTCTGCAACTTTTGGAGAGCCTTTTGTTAACCTGAAATCCTCCTCTATCGCCATGTTTTGGATACATACAGCCTTTGTACTGTGTCCATTCAGACGCTTTAGCATCACCCAGACCCCCAAGAGTACTGGACTGTTGGTATGTACCGTAAGTCACATGACCTTAATAGCGGAAGCGAGTCTGATCGTGTCCTCGTGATGCAGCCAGCGGATACAACGCTGCATTGAGCGGGTGGGCATGTTGCTGTGATACATTAGCATATATGTCTATGGATTTACAAACAGGGGTGAAAGTAAGTCAGTACGGTCCGGTACTGCGTACCACTAAAAGATTCTGCGCCGGTACTGCGTACCGGCAAGAGTTGGTGCAGCTGTCAGCTGTAAAGCCGTCATTCTTAACCGGTCATGTCCGTACTTTGAGTCACAATAGATCCGCTAGCAATAAGCAGTCTAAAATATGACTTAATCAATTAACAAAGAGCTTTTTTTCTCATTTCAAATTATTTCTGAACTGTTTGTGCTATGCCGGATCATCGAGTCTCTAGCTTCTCTCCCCTCAGAGATCGAGGGTTTCGTCAACGGACAGTCACATCCCGTAAGCGGGACGGCTGTAGTGCATTTTATATAGCAGGCTAGACTCTCCTATTTTGATTGACAGCTCATTCGGCCAGTCCCCTGGTTATTATTGGCTCTGGAAAACCCATTTCTTAAAATGATTGGCCGAATGAAGTGTCAATCAAAATGGGAGGGTCTAGCCTGCCATATAAAATGCACTACGTACCGGACAGGACGCGGCCAGTTAAAAGGTAACGACATGGGTTTTCTAGAGCCAATAATAACAAAAGGGCGAAGTTTTTTCAGGTGATTTTGGTTCGGCCAGTTAACAGGTTAAAACGTTCACCGTTACGCTTAATGTCGGTCTGCTTGTTATAAAATATCCCAATTAAAAGCAAAGAGAGATTAACTAATTGTGTTTCATGTTATTCTGCTCAAGTTCAACAACACAGCACAGCTTGAAAACACTGCTTATGAGCAGACATTTTATTTATGCTACATGAGAGCGCATTCAGCTCCAAAAGACAGTGGTAGCCAAGGCCACTGAGGTTTGAGAAAGTTTGGTGGTTATTTCTTTCCAGACGTTTTGTATTGGTGGACAGAGCCAGAATGCGTGGAGGTGGTCATCAGTTGTGCTAGTGTACAGTGTGTGCAAACATCTCAAAACAAAACAAAACAAAAAAATATACTCCACATTGTCAACTGATTCTAATATCTGCCTTATCCAGGCAGGCAATAGCACACACACACATATTATATATATGTATATATATATATATATGTGTGTGTGTGTGTGTGTGTGTGTATGTTTTGTCATAGTACTGGCAAGAATTTAAAACTACTTTCACCCCTGTTTACAAATCCTGCTGACTGAAGGATGGAAGTTTGTTCTTTCAGTCTGTTTACATGTTTTGTTATCTTACACAGGAGGAAGCACTTTGGTGAAGTGTGCTTCACTGCAGACTGGCTTTTTAAAGAATCAGTCAGCCTTTTGCTATTTTCGCTCTGTATCTTCTCTGTTACATTTTAATAGCACAGCTGCGAGTCTTTTGTTATGGAGAAAAAAAGCATTAATTTATTTGAGGAGCATTATTATTTGAATATGCCAGTGGTTTATTGTTGAGCAATTTCTCATGTACATCTACAGCTGAATGTTAATAAAAGTGTCTGTGTGACACTTGGAACATGTAACTTTGGCACAGAGGTGCCTTTTTGTTTATACCTTTGGGAGGAAAAAAATATCAAGATAAATTTTTCATATCACCATTCAGGTAAAAAAATATCGAGGTATTATTTTGGTCCATATTCTCCAGCCCTAGTAGTTCTAGGGTGTTTTTCTTCACTTTTTGTCTCTCCAAAGATTTTATTCCTCTCTCCTACAGCCTTGATTGCAACTACATGCAAATAACCAATTATGCAAATTAGGTGATGATGTCATATAGCGACTTCTAGCGACTTTTAGGACATCCAATAGCTACTTTCCTTGCTGAGGGGTTGGCAACAGTGCACTGTGGTATCGTATCACTTCCTGTTCCTGGTTTGGAGCACAGTCGTGTTGTGCTGTCTGTTAGCTGTTAAATCTGTATAACTCGATCTATCTGGATAACAACATATTTTAGTGTAATCTTCACCCACTTTATCTAGCACACTCTTTGCTGAATCACCTGTATTCACATTATTTGTTTTTAGAAATTCGCTAGCTTAGCGCAGCTAGTAGCTTAGCTCTTAGCCGACTCACTAGCAGCATGGCTTCTTCTCCTGTCCCTCCTGCACTTTCCTGCTCTGGGTGTCACATGTTTAGTTTAGGTATGGCACGACACCACTTTTTTAGGTCCGATACCATACCGATATTTTATCTGCTAATACCGATACAAATCCGATCTTTTTAGAAAAAAACAAAAAAAACAATTGACTTCAAATGCCTGGATACATTTTACATACGTCAACAGTCTGAAACACAACAAAATCAAAATCTTTTAGTTGTCTCATGTACAAGACTAAGAACCAGGGAGGGGCAGAGCTTTTCAGGCAGTAGCACGAAAGCTCTGGAACTGTTTACCACTCCAGCTCCATTTAGCTGACTCTGAGTCTTAAAAAACAGTTAAAAACTTTTCTGTTTAACCAGGCTTTCTGCTGACTTTATTTTTATTCTTTTTCTTTTAATATGATAATGTTAATATGTTTTTAACATGGTGTTTTATCTGGGTTTTTTTGATATTGTGTTTTAATTATTGTACAGCACTTTGTGACTTTTTGTCTGTGAAAAGCACTAAATAAATAAACTTACAACAATCGCCCTATCACCTGAATCCTGTTGCTCCTATGTGAGAAGGTGATAAACTGGCTTATGGTATGTTGCAAATTTCATTAGGGCTGCAACTATTGATTATTTTAGTAAATGAGTATTCTATCAATTATTCCATCAATTACCCAAGTAACTGGATAAGAAATAATTTTTTCACATTAACAGTTCATCTGCATATTTTAACTTCTGTACTGCAGTTTTTCCCTGTGTGAAACAAACAGGGTGGATGGAGCAGCTACAAAGATGAAGGATGAAGATGAAGGACCTCCAGCTGTTTCCCAGTAAAGGTTTAATGGTGCTTACAGGGAGAAAACTTCCTTCCGCTCCATCTGAGCTCACCGGCTCCGCCTCTTTGCGCTTGTGCAGACAAACTGCAGGTAAATCAGCTGACTGCTGCTGCTGTGTTATCAGTGTTTATGTTGAAAAACTGGGGGCTGCGTGAGCGTAATCTTGTAATGCTTTATATTCACAAGCATTCTCCTCAATACGTTTCTACTGCAGGTCCATATTTAGTCACTAATCAGGGATTAAAGTATCAAAAATATTTTGACGGGGAAGGGGTCCTTCCGGTACTGGACGCAGCGCTCGCTAGCAGTATGTCCGGGAGCTGAAGTAGAGAAAAAAATAACAGCTGAAATTCTCAGCACAGCGAGCACAACACACAAACACGACATAGAGCGGTGGAGGCGGAAAAACATGTCAGCGATGATCACTCAGTGTCAAAGGGAATCCGTCACAGCGATGGAGAACTGAGGGGGTTATTTCCTGATCCCCACTCCCTTCCGGTAGGTGGCGGTAATGCAGCTCTAAGCTGGTTTGGTCAACCGCAAACCCACAAGAAGAAGAAGACGATGGAGAATTGTAATGCAGCTAATGTGGGTCGGATCGGATCGGATTGCATTTTTTATTTCTTTCTGATATCTGATCTAGTAATTTAGGCCAGGATCGATACTGATACTGATACTGAATATCGGATCGGCGCATACCTAGTTTAGTTACTCCTCGGCCTCCTTTAGCAGTAACAGTACTTGTAATAAATGTAGTCTATTCTATTCTATTCTAGTCTGTTTGTAGCTTTGGAGGCCAGGCTTTCTGAATTGGAGACTTGGCTCCGCACCCTGGAAAATCCTGTATCTAGTAGGGTTTAATCCCGGGATCCGGGATTCCCGGGAAATGCGATCAGAACCATTTCCCGTTTCCCGGGAAACGTTAGACGGGAAACCGGGAAAAAAGTCGCGCGCGTCGATTTGACTTTCAGAAAGAAAAGAAAGCTTCAGAATGTTAAATTTAAGGAAATATTGAGAGAAGGGTTCGTTTAATGCGAAAAGCATTACTCTTCATTTCAGGCACGTTCAGCCTCCGTTTAAGGCTTCAGCCTTCATCTCAAGCGTTTTAATAGAGGTATTAAACAGTTGTACTTTTTTCCTCTTTAATTTGTTGAAATCGTAGGCAATGTGTTTACCCTAAGGTATTTTGTATTATATAATTCTATATTATTATATATTGTTATATTGCATTATATAGCCTATAAAATATGCCTGCCCTGAACAATAAAGAAATATCTGTTTAACTTCGAGTGTTTCTTTTCCTCGTTTGCAGCCGCTTACTAACAATCATGAATTAGGATACGGGCCTAATGTGTGAAGAAATTATCATGAAATAGATTGCTTTAACATATTTCGCTTTTAAAATGGAGTTGAGTAAAATGTATATTTTTTAGGCTATAAGGATTGGCCAGTTTTTCAATAGACGATTCACAGCGAACCTACTTTAACCCTCAGACACGGTGTTATAAATTTGCTGTTGCCAGAATGGCAATGACCAAGTCGTAGTGCATTACTCAAGGCCCTGTGTTATGCCATATTATAGTGCAGTACGGTAGTTAACTTTTCAATGACTATTACAGCGTTCCACTGGTGGAGATATAGTGCAACAGATGTCGCCACGACAGCGTGGCTGAGCCTTTATCAATGCTGTGGAGATGAACCGTATTGTTTTGCACCAGCAATTGTAAAATATCTTGGTATAATTCCATGTACAATGGAGGAATATTCGAATTATATTTGTTAAGGGAGTGTTGAGGAACGATACAACACCGCATAGCTCGAGCACTCCAATGTCCAGATGTAGGTTTTATTGCGTTAATCAAGCCGACGTTGCCCCCTACTGGGCATAACAGGACATAGCTGGAAAGCTACCTCTACAATATCAGAATAGGTTAAGGCCGACACAGGCTACAGAAGGCCTAATTAAAATAAAAAAATAAATAAACTTTTTCCCGGGATTCCCGGGAAATGGCTCGTCATTTCCCGGGATTTGATTCATGTCATTTTCGGGAAAAATATTAAACCCTAGTATCTAGCCAGGCCCCTGTAGTGGGTGCAGACCATGGTAGCTTAGCCGCCGTTACACCCCCCCCAGCAGATCCCGAGCAGCAGGGAAAACAGGCCGGCTGGGTGACGGTGAGGAGGAAGCGTAGTCCTAAGCAGAAGCCCCGGGTACACCACCAACCTGTTCACGTCTCTAACCATTTTTCTCCACTCGGCGACACACCCGCAGAGGAACAAACTCTGGTTATTGGCGACTCTGTTTTGAGAAACGTGAAGCTAGAGACACCGGCGACCATAGTCAAATGTCTTCCAGGGGCCAGAGCAGGTGACATTCATGGAAATTTGAAACTGCTGGCTAAGGCTAATTGTAGATTTGGTAAGATCGTTATTCACGTCGGCAGTAATGACACCCGGTTACGCCAATCGGAGGTCACTAAAATTAATATTGACTCGGTGTGTAACTTTGCAAAAACAATGTCGGACTCTGTAGTTTTCTCTGGGCCCCTCCCCAATCAGACCAGGAGCGACATGTTTAGCCGCATGTTCTCCTTGAATCGCTGGCTGTCTGAGTGGTGTCCAAAAAACAACGTGGGCTTCATAGATAATTGGCAAAGTTTCTGGGGAAAACCTGGTCTTGTTAGGAGAGACGGCATCCATCCCACTTTGGATGGAGCAGCTCTCATTTCTTAACCTTAAATTTATTAACCCTCCTAAAACCTGACTACCCAGGGTTGAGACCAGGAAGCAGAGTTGCAGTCTTACACGCCTCTCTGCAGCTTCTCTCCTCCTGCCATCCCCCCAAAACCCCATCCCATAGAGTCGGTGCCTGCTCCCAGACCACCAAAAACCAAAGCTAAAATCAGCAAAAAGCTATTTAAGCATAAAAATTCAAAAACAATAAATAATACAGCTTCATCAACTGCACCAAAAAATAAAACAATTAAACAATTAGGTCTCTCTCTTCCAAGTCCCTGTTAGTAAATGATTTAATAATTGATCAACATATTAATTGATTCTGCCTTACAGAAACCTGGTTACAGCAGGATGAATATGTTAGTTTAAATGAATCAACACCCCCGAGTCACAGTAACTGTCAGAATGCTCGAAGCACAGGTCGAGGAGGAGGAGTAGCAGCAATCTTCAATTCCATCTTATTAATTAATCACAGACCAAGACAAAGTTTTAATTCTTTTGAAAGCCTGACTCTTAGTCTTGTCCATCCTAATTGGGAAACTCAAAAACCTGTTTTATTTGTTATTATCTATCGTCCACCTGGTCCTTACTCAGAGTTTCTGTCTGATTTCTCAGACTTTTTATCTGATTTAGTGCTCAGTTCAGATAAAATAATTATAGTGGGTGATTTTAACATCCATGTAGATGCTGAGAATGACAGCCTCAACACTGCATTTAATCTATTGTTAGATTCAATTGGCTGTAAAGGAGCCCACCCACCACTTTAATCATACTCTGGATCTTGTATATCTCTTGATCATATTGATTATACTAGATTATAATATTTTTATAATATTTTTATTTTCATTTTAGAGAGTTTGATTTTCTGTTACATGGCACTGAACAGGAGTGGCCCTCCAATCTCATTGTACATCCTGTATAATGACAATAAAGGCATTCTATTCTATTCTATTCTATTGTCCTGACATATGGCATAGAAACTGAAGACTTAACAGTATTCCCTGAAAGCTAACTGATCATCTGCAGAGGAACGGTTTATTTGAAGAGTTTCAGTCAGGTTTCAGAATTCATCACAGTACAGAAACAGCATTAGTGAAGGTTACCAATAATCTTCTTATAGCCTCTGACAGTGGACTCATCTCTGTTCTTGTCCTGTTGGACCTCAGGGCAGCTTTGATACTGTTGACCATAACATTTTATTACAGAGATTAGAGCTTGCTATAGGTATTAAAGGTACTGCACTGCAGTGGTTTGAATCATATTTATCTCATAGACTCCAATTTGTTCATGTAAATGGGGAGTCTTCTTCACACACTAAGGTTAATTATGGAGTTCCACAGGGTTCTGTGCTAGGACCAATTTTATTTACATTATACATGCTTCCCTTAGGCAGTATTATTAGAAAGCATTGCATCAATTTTCATTGTTATGCAGATGATACTCAGCTTTATCTATCAATGAAGCCAGAGGACACACATCAATTAATTAAACTGCAGGAATGTCTTAAAGACATTAAGGCCTGGATGACCTCTAATTTCCTGCTTCTAAATTCAGATCAAACTGAAATTCTTGTTCTCGGCCCCACAAATCTTAGAAACATGGTGTCAAACCAAATACTTACTCTGGATAGCATTACTTTGGCCTCCAGTAACACTGTGAGAAATCTTGGAGTCATTTTTGACCAGGATATGTCCTTCAATGCACATATTAAACAAATATGTAGGACCGCTTTATTGCATTTGTGCAATATTTCTAAAATTAGAAACATCCTTTCTCAGAGTGATGCTGAAAAGCTCATTCATGCATTTATTACTTCTAGGCTGGACTATTGTAATTCATTATTATTAGGCTGTCCTAAAAGCTCCCTGAAAAGCCTTCAGCTGATCCAAAATGCTGCAGCTAGAGTACTGACAGGGACTAGAAAGAGAGAGCAGATTTCTCCCATATTGGCTTCTCTTCATTGGCTCCCTGTTAAATCTAGAATAGAATTTAAAATCCTTCTCCTCACATACAAGGTTTGAATAATCAGGCCCCATCTTATCTCAAAGACCTCATAGTACCATATCACCCCAATAGAGCACTTTGCTCTCAGACTGCTGGCTTACTTGTGGTTCCTAGGATACTTAAGAGTAGAATGGGAGGCAGAGCCTTCAGCTTTCAGGCGCCTCTTCTGTGGAACCAGCTTCCAGCTTGGATTCAGGAGACAGACACCCTCTCTATTTTTAAGATTAGGCTTAAAACTTTCCTTTATGATAAAGCTTATAGTTAGGGCTGGATCAGGTGACCCTGAACCATCCCTTAGTTATGCTGCTATAGGCCTAGTCTGCTGGGGGGTTCACATAATGCACTGTTTCTCATTCACCTTATTTACTTTGTTTATACTCCACTCTGCATTTAATCATTAATTGATATTAATCTCTGGCTCTCTTCCACAGCATGTCTTTCTCTCCCCTCAGCCCAACCGGTCGCGGCAGATGACTGCCCCTCCCTGAGCCTGGTTCTGCTGGAGGTTTCTTCCTGTTAAAAGGGAGTTTTTCCTTTCCACTGTCGCCAAGTGCTGCTCATAGGGGGTCGTTTTTGACTGTTGGGTTTTCTCTGTATTATTGTAGGGTCTTTACCCACAATACAAAGCGCCTTGAGGCGACAGTTTGTTGTGATTTGGCGCTATATAAATAAAATTGAATTGAATTGAATTGAATATAGTGCATATCCACTTTTAGCGCCACTGTCTCCCATCTGAGCTCTCTTTCTCCCACTCTTTATTATATTTTTTTTCTATATTTTCCCCACTTACTGGAGCTCATTCTAACGCTGCCTCCACACTCTGGGCTGTTATGAGTGTTTGGGTGTGCGCCCGGTCAGGAGTGATAAACAGGAAACGGGGGCTTGGAAGGGACAAACTACCTACCACTCTCTTTTGCTTTATTATAGGGCGCCGAGAGATAATCAATGAGTTTCACTCGGAAAGAAAGTCAAGCCCAAATAAGCAACTCCACGTTCAAAAATAAGCCCAAAAAACCGCAACCCACGACTCACGAGCTTTGCAAGTGACTTTAGAAAAAAACAAGCCCAAAGTTGCTTATAATAAGCGGACTTGGCAACACTGCTGAGAATTTCAGCAGTTATTTTTTTCTCTACTTCAGCTCCCAGACATACTGCTAGTGAGCGCCGCGTCCGGTACTGGAAGGACCCCTTCCTCGTCAAAATATTTTTGATACTTTAATCCATGATTAGTGACTAAATATAGACCTGCAGTAGAAACGTATTTAGGAGAATGCTTGTGAATATAAAGCGTTTCAAGATTATGCTCAGGCAGCCCCCAGTTTTTCAACATAAACACTGATAACACAGCAGCAGCAGTCAGCCGTTTTACGTGCAGTCTGTCTACGCAAGCACAAAGAGGCGGCGCCGTTATACACACGGTGAGCTCAGGTGGAGCGAAAGTAAATGTTTTTCTAGTGTCCAAAAGAAGCTTTTCCCCCTGTAACCACCATTAAACCTTTACTGGGAAACAGCTGGATCCACCCTGCTTGTTTCACACAGCAAAGAAACTGCAGTACGGAAGTTAAAATATGCAGATGAATTGTTAATACGAAAAAAGCATTTCTTATCCGATTACTCGAGTAATCGATGGAATAATTGATAGAATGCTCGATTACTAAAATAATCGATAGTTGCAGCCCCAGACTCCAGTTGTCCGAGGTAAAGCCTAGTAGACAGCTAGCAGCTATAGCTGCCTGTGTCACCATCCACCTGTCAGTCAGAGAGGCCACGCCCCTAATAATGCAAACTTTATTTAAACAGGTGAGTTATAGAAACATCCTCCCCCATATAGCTGTTATGAAGGGGAAATTATCTACAGAGACCAAAGCAGTTTCTGTATCAGGCTGTAAAGATATTGATTTCTGTTGTAAAGTGAAGAAATTGATCTATTGTTATGGAATAAACAAAACACTTTTTTATTGATTAACAAAAATGGGTGGGGTGGGGCATGTTTTGGCTGCTGAAGGAGGGGTTTAAGGATCGAAAGGACATCAGGAAACAGTGACATTAACATGTTGATTCAGTTCAGTTTGAAACTTTTATTAAATGAATTCTGAGCAGATTCATGAAAGCAAGAAATGATGATCAGTTATCCCATTAACATACATGAATACCTCCTGCAGTGCAGTGAAAGCTGTAGCTCAGCTAAAGTAACTGATACTCAAGTACTTCTATTTAAAAACACCAAGCAGCCTCTCTGATAGTAATCACTGCAGTGAATGCTGTCCTGACAGCACTTTCACGTGTAGAAGTATGAGGATAATCAGTGAAATGTTGCTGCAGCTGATTTAGTTTTGATTTAAACCCTCACACACACACACATACACACGGACACACACACACAGACACACACACACACACATACACACACACACACACACACACACACACACACACACACACACTCACGGACGATCTGCGGGTCTGTCGGTTGGTCTCACCTTCGTCCAGGAGCCTCTCTAGGTGCTGGAAAATCCCGCAGAAGTTCGGCAGGCTGCTCATCAGCTTCTTGTCGTTCATGAGCTGCATCAGATAATCCGGACCGGGTCTGGGTTTCTCCTTCCCCTCCATCTTCCCCACCATGACCCGCCGAACTACACGGATCCAGACCCCAGCGGACTGCACAGCATCAACATAAATCCAGACACGCTCCAGAGCCGATCCAGAACCGCTTTTAATTCCACAGCTGGTCCGGTGTGAGTGGGGGAGCTCCGGCTATGCCCCGGCTCTGCGCCGCAGCTACGCGCAGAACAGCGGCTGTCTGTCGGTCAGCAGCTGCTCCGACCCTCTGCTCCGCCCGGCGCCAGACACACACGCGCGCACACACACACACACACACGCGCGCACACACACACACACACGCGCGCGCACACACACACACACACACACACACACACACACACACACACACACACACACACACAAGGCAGCACAACCTTCAAAATAAAACTCAGAGTAAAGGCGTGACCCTTCAGATTAAAAGCATTTTAAGCCTCTTCATCCTTTAAACTCACAAAATCAACTAAAAATCAGAACAACATGAAAGTTTTAACTGAAATCCAGCTATTCATATGTGACCAATCAGAACCCTCCTTCTGAACACACTTACTGTTTTTAATTGACATCATACTGGATCATTCACATTTGACTCTTCCTATTGTATGCAACTTTATTGTGAAGGAAACATCACCTAACCACCTGTTCTTCTTCAGGACTTCAGGCTCACCTGAACCTGTCATACTCCCTCTGCTCTCTGATTGGCAGAACTTCACCTGTCAGTCACATGAGCTCACACATGAAGCAATGGTCACTCTGATCAATAACTAAGACTTCAAATCTGTGTGTGTGTTTTGTTCCCAGGCATCACTGTCAATAAAGCTGGTCAGTTTGAATGTGTTGCTGTAAATACATTAATTGGCTTGAATGTTTCCAGTTTTTTTCACATGCAAATGAGTCTCACCCTCCTCTCCATCACCCTCCTCCTCCTCTCTGGAGCCTGGGAGCCACAGTGGAGAAGAAAAGGCCTGAAAGGAGAGGAAGGGGGAGGAGAGGAAGAAGAAAACAACAACTTTTTCTTCTTGTTTGTGAGTTTGGCTGAAAACTGGTTGGTGTTAGGACGATGATGAGGAGGAGGGTGAAGAGGAAGATTCAGGAATGCTTCAGAGTCCATTTTACTGACAGTCTTTGGCCTCAATGAGGAGATGTTTGGTTCCTCTGGAGGAGTGTGAGGGTCATTTAGGCCCCGTTTACACGACAACATTGCCAAATCAAAATGACTAAATTTTGATGTGTTTTGGCCTCCTGTTTACACAAGAATGGAGTAAAAATGATGCTTTTTGGAAATGGACTCCAGAGTGGAGCGTTTTCAAAACGCTCCAGCCTCCACTTCTGTGTAAACTCACAAAAACACTGCTTTTTGGAAATGGGGGCACTCAAACATGCACACCATGGTTGTTGCTCCTATAGCCACACCCCCAACTTGTTGCCTGACAATAGGAACTGCAGCGTTTTCAGCGTCTTGTGTTTCCGTGTAAACAAAGATTGTTTCTGAAACGTCTCCATGTGAATGTGCTACTTTTTGAAAATGAAGACAACAAAATGACACCGTTTCCACGTTAAATGCTCTTGTGTAAACAGGGCATTAAGGTACCCTAACCTTGTCCTGCAGGAAGTACACCTGTAGGCACACCTTTAAGGGGAGCAAGAAGTATATACACCTGGGTCCATACCTCTGAAAAACCTGGGTGGGGCTTGATACTGTTTGGCCAAACTTAGGCAAACACCCTTTTTTTTAATCTCTTACCATCCACCAGCTCTCCAGTAGAGCACATGGGGCAGGGTGTTAAACCTGCGGTCCCCCAGAGGCTCCGATCCGACCCTCTGACACAAGCTTGATGTGAAGGTTTTGTGCCTTTAAAGAAGCTGCAACAAAAAGCTCCCTGTGGAAAAACTGAGCTAATGGTCTATAAAAGGATCACTGAACAGAAAGTTCTGCACTGGTTTTACTGGCTTACTCAACCAACTATGGCCCATTAACTAACCCACCTGATTTAGTGTTAGCTTGCGTTTTAGCCACATGCTAAGCTGTTTTAGAAGCTGTTTGATTGGACTCTCTTACTTTAATTGGACCTTCTGGGTTTTTGGGTCTGACCGTAGGTGAAACTTACATATGAAGGGCAAAGGTTGAGGCTAATGCTGACTTAACCAGATTCACAGACGACCTGCTGGATTTTACAGGAATAAAAATCAACAACATCTGCCCTATCAAACATCATCACCAACAATCAGGAGTAGCTATAACTTTCCTCTAAGGGCATATCATCTTGGAGCTGGAAGGTTCCTTCAGATGGTTTGTGCAGATTATTCAGATTACCTGCAGATGTTCTCACAGCTGTTTTTACATGTGGGACTTTTAAATACCAGTTAACACCTTTTTTTTGTTTTCTGTTAGAGCTGCAGCAGAAACACAAACTGAAGCTGCTCTTCAGTCACTTCCTGCAGAGCTCGGTGGAGGTTTGGGGGAGTTTATGAGAATGTCACCGCTGTAACCCAATCGGTTTACTCCCTCTCATTCTTCATCTCTGCCGGGGTGCCTGGTGTGGTACCCGGTGCCTCCTACAGAGCTGTCACTCCTTCCTCTTCTAAAGGAAGCCTCAGAAGTTCTCACAGTGGATACACATAAACACTCGAGTCACTCAAATGGTGCTGTTGTGGAGTTGGTCTCTGAGAACCGGCCCAGATCTCCACAGGTTTCAGATTAGTTCCCTGAGCTCCTGCAGTGGAAAAATACTTGACGAGGAGGTGTCAGGTTCTCATGGTAGAGTCTGTGAGGAGGTGCTGAAATGATTTTAGAGGATCTTAGAAGAAACTCATCAGGTCCCAAAGAAGCTCTGAGACATCTGAGTAGGTGCTAAGGAGCACTGTCTTTGAAACATTTCAAGGAGTTCTTAACCCTTTATTTACTCACTGAAGTACTTTGAAATTCAAAGTTTCAACCTTAGAGTGTTTTTGGATTACTTTTGTGACATTTTTCAAAGTGTTTCATTTTCATGTATAAAATCAAAGTCAGTGAAGTTTCCATATTTGGTTCCTCACCCATAAGTGGTAAAAAAATTCCAAGAAGTGTAAAAGAAACTCACACATATGGTGAAAGGAATATGTATTTTAGACCATAGCAACATCGGGCCATTTCTTCATAACCACAGCTTCTTCACCTCACTGAGGTGCCAGATGGGTGTTGTATATAAAGTGTGGGAAATTACCAAACTTGCCCAATAAAGGGTTAAATGAACCTTGAACCTTTTCAAAGACCTTTCCAGATTGCTGCCAGGGTAGTCACATGGACCACGGTGGTCAGTGAGGAGGACGCCTGAGCAGGTTTTCTGTTACTGTATGACAGCCCAAGTCTCTGTGATCAGAAATCTGAACCTGCAGAAGGCCTTCGGAGAGTCTCTGTCGGGGGTTGAATAAAGAGAAAAATCACATTTGTGGTGTTAAGAAGTCTGTAGGTGATGGAGCTGCTGGAGGTCCATTTGTGGAGCTGACGTGGTCCATCTAAATGATGTAACCACATTGGTGTCGGCTTAAAAGTTATAATTTTAAATGTCACTTAAATGTTTAAATGTTCCTTTATAGACTACATGAATATCGGGTTTATGATTGTTTACGTTGCATAAATAGTTCTATTTAAATGATATAGTGGAGGAGCGGAGCTTTTGTGCCCCTCAGTCCCAGCTGCATAAACTGGTGCAACTTCCTGCTCACGTTTATATGCAGTCTGGAGAAAGAAAAGACTGTTGGTGTGCTTCTTACTCTTCCGCTCTACATTTATTTTACAGATCAGTACCCAGTTGAAACAACTGTGAGTTAAAGCCTTAAGCTTTGCATCACATCCAGGTTGCTTAGTCACTGCGCAGGATGATTTGCGTGACTTGTGAGGATTGTTTTATTGAGGACTGTTGAGCCGCGATTGGTACTGGCAGTAAACCTGAGCCACATCTCCTTGGTAGTCTTGCAATAATTAGCGTCTTTCTCACAATATTGAATTTGCACCTGAAATGTGATTACAAGAACCAAAATTACCGTATTAATCACCTCATTCATATGTAAATGTCTCTTACTCTACTTTGTATAACTCCTGATGTGACTTGATGAGTTTTATAAGCATAGAATGCTGCATAGTTCTACATTATTAATGTTGTTGTGTTAATGCCAGATTGTCAATGTTAACTTGCTGTATTAGGGAAGTATGTTAGAGCCAAGAGAGTTTAGAGTTAATTAAAATTCCAAAGTGCTAAGTCCAATTATAAATAAGCTAAACATACTTATATGAAAGACATACTTATATGAAGGACAAATAGGAGACAATACTTCTGAAATCAGCTATACCAGCCTCACAAAGCAAATCAATGAGGGGCTAAAAGAAGGCGTTACCGAAGCAGAAATTGTCAGGGGTCTACTTAGAATTGTCAAACCTGACACCTTCAGGGACATGCTCATGCTCAAAGATGAACTGTCTCTCCCTGAACTCCCTGAACAGAAGGTGCAGGACTGTAGTCACTGCTTAGTGTGTGGTGAACTAGGACATAGAGCAGTTGGATGCTTACAATGCACCAAGTTCCAGAGAAACTGGAATCGGTCTCTGTCAAGGGACAGCCAGAGACTGGTACCAGGCCCCAGTCCCATCGAGTAATGTCTGCCAAGCAACACCATAAATAGACTGGAGGACAAGCCAAACGCAAGAGGAACAAACCCTATGCGGCCTCCTGTCAAACTACTATAGACTGTAAAGTTCCCCTAGTCGGTAAGAAAAGTCTCCTGAAATGTTTGATTAATGGTTATCCAGTGTCAGCATTATTTAACTCTGGTTCCCAAGTGAGCATAGTAGACAGACAGTGGGCAAAGACACACATTTCCAGCTATCCAGTCAGACCATTGCAGGAGCTTCTAGATGATGGACTAGAAGGGTATTCAGTCAATGGTCGTGCTGTTCCTTATGATGGGTGGGTTGAACTCACAGTTACTCTCTCTGGTCACAAAGATCCAAATCTAACTGTGCAGGTCCCCTTCCTAGTAAGTAGTCTGACCCTCCCCCTGTCACTAGTAGGAGCTAATGCATTAGGGGCGATTAGTAAATAATAGCTTTTTCCCACAGGCCATCAGGCTGCTCAACTCAATCATGAAAACACGCATAAAATGACCAGCAAACTGTGAAAATGGCAGACTCATCGTCTGCAAAATACTCTTTTTATGCACATGCACATGCACATGCCAAATTCAAATTCATTTTTGTACAAGAACATAACAAGTTTACTAAAACTTATCTCCATGCTGCTATTCTGCACTTTGCCATATTGCACTTTGTATTGTTTTACACCTGTACAATTACCACTGCACTAGAGTACCATACCTCAACTTGACTACATTCTGGTACACTATGTAAGCCTAGAAACTATATCCCCACTGCCTGGCTTATGTTGTGTGATCTGTTTATATTTATTTATTTACATTTTATGTCTAGTAGTGTTTTATATTTAGTCTATGTTTTGGTTTTTATGCTTAGTTGTGTGTCATTTTTGTTTTTAATACTGCACATTTTGGAGTTTTGAGAAACAAAATTTGAGTCTTCTGTGTAATGGACTATTACATGGTGTGATTGACAATAAAGTTCACTTTGACTTTGACTTTGACTATCCAACAACAGAAATCAGATGAAGATGCTAATGCCACATTACTTAGTCTCCTATGCAGGGCTTTTGGTCTGAATGAAGAACAAGTTGTAGCCATGGTTAGTTTTATTCACTTGCCACAAAACGATGACTGTGACCCAGCTTTATGAACCTGCAAAAGAGAATGTCACCTGAAGACATTTGAGTGTTGGAGAAGGGCTTCTAGAGATTAGTATCAACCTAAAACCCCTTGTTAAGATCCCCATCTTCAACCACTCAAAGCATTAAGTAATTATACCAAAAAGAACCACACTAGGCATGAGTCAGCATGTCACTAAAGTAATAGAACAAGACACTGTAGGGTTGCCCCAAACCATGCCAGCCACAGTAACAGCCACAGAGGTGGACCAGTCTACCTCTCCTAAGGCCTCCCCTTCTGAGTCCTGGTTACCACCAGTCAATCTTAGTCACATGAGTCCAGACCAGCAACAGGCAGTGGAGAAGGTGCTGATGGAAGAGTGTGGGGAGTTTTCCCATGACAGTAGTGACATAGGCTATATCCCGTCACTACACACGGATAGCTGACTCAAAGATGACACGTCAGTCCAAAGGGCCTATTCCTCCATCTTGAAGCCCCTTTACTGTGAAGTCAAGGAGTATATCCAACAACTGCTAATCAAAGGATAGATTGTAAAGTCACAGTTGCCATACAAAACCCCTGTTATCTGTGTGAGAAAGAAGGATGGAGCTCTACGGTTGTATATTGATTACCACCTTTTTAACAACAAAAGGGTGCCAGATTGTCATCTGCTTCCCCAAATCCAGGATCTCATAGACTCGTTTGGAGGCTACAGCTGGTTTTCAATCCTGGATCAGGGTAAAGCATACCATCAGGGTTTCATAGCAGAAGGATCTAGGTACCTGACTGATTTCACCACACCATGGAGCCTTTATGAATGGGGACGAATACCCTTTGGGTTGTCAAATGCACATGCAGCCTTTCAGCAGAGCATGGAGGACATGCTCGACACACTCAGGGATGAATGTTGCATCCTCTATCTGGACAATGTGTTGTGCTTCTCCAAGTCATTTGATGAACATGTGCAGGAGAACTAAGCAGGGAGATGTGCCTTGGGTAGCAGCCCTCAACCTAGCCTCATCTAACCAGCCTCTCAGAGTCCCTTCACACAATCAGCCATGATGAATTGGTTCAGGGACAGCGCCAAGATCCTGTTATTGGAAAAGTACTGAAAATGAAGGACATTACACCAAATGAAGACAACAAAGGTAAACTTGACACAAACACTAAGAGACTTTTGAGAGAGTGGAGCAGATTGCACATAGACAATGACCGGCTGTACAGAAACACAACAACACGCAAACAACTTGTCCTACCAGCTACTTATCGGCAGACAGCTCTGACACACCTTCATAACAACATGGGTCATGTTGGAGTGGAACAAGTCCTCAGTCTAGCCCAAGAGCGGTTTTATTGGTCTTTCATGAAGAGAGCAATAGAAGAGTACATCACCAGAAAGTGCCCATGCATTAAACAGAAAAAGCCAGCAACACATGAGAGGGCCCCAACATCCAGTTCATCCCTGGAACTCGTGTGCATACAGTTCTTACATTTAGAAGCTTCCAAAGGTGGGTTTGAGTATATTTTAGTGGTGGTTGACCACTTCACCCAGTTCGCACAAGCCTATCCCACCAAGAATAAAGCAGCTAAAACAGCAGCAGATCAGCTCTTAAATGATTTCATTCCCAAATTTGGAAATCCCGCCAAACTCCACCACAATCAAGGCAGGGAATTTGAAAATGATTTTTTTTTTTTTTAAATTTTCAACATGTTTATTTCTTTTATGACATACATATCTGGTCAGTCACATGGTGGTACATAGCAGCATTAGACATCAGTACACAAAGCAAAACTGAGTAGATAAACTTAACTCCACATGGCTCCGTCTATTGAATCATGCACAGAAAATATCCTAGAGTCCAAATTAAAGTTCAGTCCCAAAACCTCTAGTGGTTAGGGTTTTTTCAGAAAAACATCCACCCTACCTTCAGCATAATATCCAAGTTTTATCAAAACAGAAATGTGGTGGAGGGGAGAAGAAGAGGGTTCATCACTGAGAGGACCCTGGTTCAAATCCTCGGGCTGGCATCACTGTGGGTCCCTGAGCAAGCCCACCCCCCCAGGTTGCTCCCCGGGCGGCCTCTGGCTGCCCCCTGCTCCATGCTGTGCTGTGTGTACTACATACTCCATGTGTGTGATGGGTTAAATGCAGAGAATGAATTTCACTGCATGTATATGTATGTGACAAATAAAGCTCTTAAAAAAAAAAAAAAAAAAAAAATGTCCAGGAGTGTTGACTTCCATATAGAAATGGAGGGAGGTTCATACCCGACCCACTTTAACAAGATAGTTTTCCTTACCAGCAATAGATGAGTTTGGATAATTTCTTCCTGCTGTATCCAGGAGTCTGGGACCCTTCCAAGCAAGCATAGTAGTGGATCTATGGGCACCTGTTTACTTATTCCTTTACTGATGTTAACACATACTGCCCTCCAGAAGGTCTGAACAATGCTACGTTCCCACAAACCTGTTCTAGTTGGCTATGTACCACAGACCTTCAAGGTGGCTGTAATTAAACCCCTACTTAAAAAGCCATCACTGACCCAGCTGTCTTAGCTAATTATAGGCCAATCTCCAACCTTTCTTTTCTCTCAAAGATTCTTGAAAGAGTAGTTGTAAAACAGCTAACTGATCATCTGCAGAGGAACGGTTTATTTGAAGAGTTTCAGTCAGGTTTCAGAATTCATCACAGTACAGAAACAGCATTAGTGAAGGTTACCAATGATCTTCTCACAGCCTCTGACAGTGGACTCATCTCTGTGCTTGTCCTGTTGGACCTCAGTGCAGCTTTGATACTGTTGACCATAACATTTTATTACAGAGATTAGAGCTTGCTATAGGTATTAAAGGTACTGCACTGCAGTGGTTTGAATCATATTTATCTAATAGACTCCAATTTGTTCATGTAAATGGGGAGTCTTCTTCACACACTAAGGTTAATTATGGAGTTCCACAGGGTTCTGTGCTAGGACCAGTTCTATTTACATTATACATGCTTCCCTTAGGCAGTATTATTAGAAAGCACTGCATCAATTTTCATTGTAATGCAGATGATACTCAGCTTTACCTATCAATGAAGCCAGATGACACACATCAATTAATTAAACTGCAGGAATGTCTTAAAGACATTAAGGCATGGATGACCTCTAATTCCCTGCTTCTAAATTCAGATCAAACTGAAATTCTTGTTCTCGGCCCCACAAATCTTAGAAACATGGTGTCTAACCAGATACTTACTCTGGATGGCATTACTTTGGCCTCCAGTAACACTGTGAGAAATCTTGGAGTCATTTTTGACCAGGATATGTCCTTCAATGCACATATTAAACAAATATGCAGGACCGCTTTATTGCATTATATTTCTAAAATTAGAAACATCCTTTCTCAGAGTGATGCTGAAAAGCTCATTCATGCATTTATTACTTCTAGGGTGGACTATTGTAATTCGTTATTATCAGGCTGTCCTAAAAGCTCCCTGAAAAGCCTTCAGCTGATCCAAAATGCTGCAGCTAGAGTACTGACAGGGACTAGAAAGAGAGAGCAGATTTCTCCCATATTGGCTTCTCTTCATTGGCTCCCTGTTAAATCTAGAATAGAATTTAAAATCCTTCTCCTCACATACAAGGTCTTGAATAATCAGGCACCATCTTATCTCAAAGACCTCATAGTACCATATCACCCCAACAGAGCACTTCGCTCTCAGACTGCTGGCTTACTTGTGGTACCTAGGATACTTAAGAGTAGAATGGGAGGCAGAGCCTTCAGCTTTCAGGCCCCTCTTCTGTGGAACCAGTTTCCAGCTTGGATTCTGGAGACAGACACCCTCTCTATTTTTAAGATTAGGCTTAAAACTTTCCTTTTTGATCAAGCTTATAGTTAGGGCTGGATCAGGTGACCCTGAACCATCCCTTAGTTATGCTGCTATAGGCCTAGTCTGCTGGGGGGTTCCCATAATGCACTGTTTCTTTTCATTCACCTTGTTTACTTTGTTTATACTCCACTCTGCATTTAATCATTAATTGATATTAATCTCTGGCTCTCTTCCACAGCATGTCTTTCTCTCCCCTCAGCCCAACCGGTCGCGGCAGATGACCCCCCCTCCCTGAGCCTGGTTCTGCTGGAGGTTTCTTCCTGTTAAAGGGAGTTTTTCCTTCCCACTGTCGCCAAGTGCTGCTCATAGGGGGTCGTTTTGACTGTTGGGTTTTCTCTGTAGTATTGTAGGGTCTTTACCCACAATACAAAGCGCCTTGAGGCGACTGTTTGTATTGATTTGGCGCTATATAAGTAAAACTGAATTGAACTGAATTGAATTGTTCCAATTTGGGTCTTACATTTGGGATAATTTGGGGAAACTCCGCTTTTATAATTACTGTACATATATGGTGAAATGTAAACATTGTGCAGTATGATAAATTGTAATTTATTGAGACCCTGGAAGGCAAAAGCAACAATTTGTCCCAACCATCACTCTGTATTTCACATTTAAGTAAGTTACACCAGGATTTCCTCAACCATTCTAGTTTATCCAACGTCAAACTATATATATCTCAATAAAAAATTTTGATATAAAGTGCTTGTCCACTCTATGGTTCAACAGAAACTTTTCTAACTGGTGAGATTCTTCTGAAAGATTCAGAGAGCCAGCTTTCCTCAGGATGTAATGTCTAATCTGAAGATAGCTATAAAAAATCTTATTTGACAGGCGATATTCAGACTTCAGGGATTCAAATGTTTTGAAACTTCATTATCAAACAGATCATATTTTCTTCTTATTCCTGTCCTTTGCCAACCTGTAAAGGTTAATCCCATGTTTTGTAATGAGAGCTCTGGGTCATCCAATGTTAATAAAATATTAAATGAGCTACCTTTAAACATTGTTGTCATGTCCTGGGCCGTTGGCCCAGCGTTTTGTGTTAATTTATTTCCTGAGTTTGTCCTCCCTGTATGTTTGTCATGTTCCCAGTGTTGTGACTTGTCTGCGTGTTCCTTGGTTTATCACTTCCTGTTTTATTTTGCCAATGTGATTTCCTTGTGCTTTGTGTTTAGCTTTGCTTCCCCTGTGTAATTAGTTTCATTTGCCTCACCTGTTGTTCCCTGCTGTTTCCTCTTGCCCTGATTACCCATTGTGTATTTAAGCCCTCAGTTTTCATTTGTTCTCTGTCGCGTCGTTGATGTTTTGTGCCCGCCTGTTCCTGTGTTCCCTGTGCCTGCCCTTCGTCTCCCTGTGACTCCCTTCCAAGGTTTTTGTATTTGTGTTTCCCCGTTGAAATAAATCCCCTTTTTAGTTATGTTTGCTTCTGGAGTCCTTCATGTGAGTCCTTCCTCGTCCGTTTCCTCCCCGGCCATGACAGAACGACGCGACCATTACAAAACCCCCTCCGGCTCCAATTTTTTCGACGGCACTCGTCTAGCGCTGGGGGGCCCGGCGTCTTTGAACAGTCCCCGTCATCGTCACTCACCTGCCTCCCCTTTCGCTGATCCCTCCCTTCCTCGGCAGCCGCGGAGGAGAGGGAGTTCCCGGCAGCAACGGCGGAAGGCACCCCGAGACCCGAGCGGTATAACGCCGCGGACCGCTTCACCACTTCACACCCAATCCTCCGTTTCCGTGAGTAACACTGGCTTCAACGCTACTATGCCTGCGGACAATTATTCCCGTCACCCCCCTGCCTTTCCCCTCCCTGAGGTGGCAAAGCAGACCATTATCTGTTGGGTGGATTCACTGGTTATGGACCTTCTGGCTGACCCATGTGAGCAGGAACAGCAACAGCTCACGGCCCAGCTGCAAGGGCTAGTCGATGATTACCCTTGGTTATTTGGCTCTCTGCATGGGTTAGTGCAGGATTTCTTAACCTCCACCCTTCACCTACAGCAGTCCCCAGTGTCAGCTCATTCTCAGTCCCCAGTGTCAGCGCATTCTCAGTGCCCGGTGTCAGCTGTGTCTCAGTCTCCCCAGTCAGCTGTGCCTCAGGCTGCTTCCACGCAGTCAGCTCCTCTCCCTAGCTCACAGTCAGTCTCCTCGCAGTCAGTCTCCTCGCAGTCAGTCTCCTCGCAGTCAGTCTCCTCGCAGTCAGCTCTAACGCCCTTAGCTCCTGCTCTCTCTAGCTCGCAGTCTGCTCTTTCTGTCTCCCGGCCTGCTTCCACGCGGCCAGTTTTGACGTACTCAGGCCCCTCTAGCCTTCAGTCGGTTTCCCTAATGTCTGTTCACCCTAGCACTCTGTCAGTTCCTCCAGTGTCAGTTCCTCCAGTGTCAGTTCCTCCAGTGTCAGTTCCTCCAGTGTCAGTTCCTCCAGTGTCAGTTCCTCCAGTGTCAGCTCCTCCTCAGTCGCAGTGTTCCCAGTCAGCTGTAGCTCCAGCTCCTCCTCAGTCGCAGTGTTCCCAGTCAGCTGTAGCTCCAGCTCCTCCTCAGTCGCAGTGTTCCCAGTCAGCTGTAGCTCCAGCTCCTCCTCAGTCGCAGTGTTCCCAGTCAGCTGTAGCTCCAGCTCCTCCTCAGTCGCAGTGTTCCCAGTCAGCTGTAGCTCCAGCTCCTCCTCAGTCGCAGTGTTCCCAGTCAGCTGTAGCTCCAGCTCCTCCTCAGTCGCAGTGTTCCCAGTCAGCTGTAGCTCCAGCTCCTCCTCAGTCGCAGTGTTCCCAGTCAGCTGTAGCTCCAGCTCCTCCTCAGTCGCAGTCTCAGACCCCTCAGTTAGCTCCAGCTCCCTCTGCTCACCCTGCTCCCGCTCCCTTGGCTCCAGCTCCCCCTGCACCCGTACCTGTTCCGCGGGTGGGGGCAGCCACGGACGGGCTGACCTCTGCACCCGTACCTGTTCCGCGGGTGGGGGCAGCCACGGACGGGCTGACCTCTGCACCCGTACCTGTTCCGCGGGTGGGGGCAGCCACGGACGGGCTGACCTCTGCACCCGTTCCTGTTCCGCGGGTGGGGGCAACCAGGTCCAAGCCTTCGCATCGGTTTTCTGTGTTAGCTGCAGCAGCAGGGTCTCAGTCAGCTCTAGCTCCAGTCGCTCTCCCTCGCCTTCAGTCAGCTCCAGTAACTCTTCCTCGGTCCCCAGTGTCAGCTGTTTCAGTGCCCTCTCAGTCAGTTCCCTCAGCCCCTGTCTTAGTTCCTTCGGTTTTGGTCCCAGTTCCCTCAGCTCCTGCTCCTTCTGTAGCTCCAGTAGTGTCAGCTCCCTCTCAGGCCCCAGTGTCAGCGAGCTCTCGGTCTGTCTCCACGCAGCCAGATCTCCCTAGCTCTCGGTCTGTCTCCACGCAGCCAGATCTCCCTAGCTCTCGGTCTGTCTCCACGCAGCCAGATCTCCCTAGCTCTCGGTCTGTCTCCACGCAGCCAGATCTCCCTAGCGCTCGGTCTGTCTCCACGCAGCCAGATCTCCCTAGCTCTCGGTCTGTCTCCACGCAGCCAGATCTCCCTAGCTCTCGGTCTGTTTCCACGCAGCCAGATCTCCCTAGCTCTCGGTCTGTCTCCACGCAGCCAGATCTCCCTAGCTCACGGTCTGTTTCCACGCAGACAGATCTCCCTAGCTCACAGCCCGCTCTCTCTGGCTCCCGGCCTGCTTCCACGCAGCCAGTCGTCTCCCGGCCTGCTTCCACGCAGCCAGTCGTCTCCCGGCCTGCTTCCACGCAGCCAGTCGTCTCCCGGCCTGCTTCCACGCAGCCAGTCGTCTCCCGGCCTGCTTCCACGCAGCCAGTCGTCTCCCGGCCTGCTTCCACGCAGCCAGTCGTCTCCCGGCCTGCTTCCACGCAGCCAGTCGTCTCCCGGCCTGCTTCCACGCAGCCAGTCGTCTCCCGGCCTGCTTCCACGCAGCCAGTCGTCTCCCGGCCTGCTTCCACGCAGCCAGTCGTCTCCCGGCCTGCTTCCACGCAGCCAGTCGTCTCCCGGCCTGCTTCCACGCAGCCAGTCGTCTCCCGGCCTGCTTCCACGCAGCCAGTCGTCTCCCGGCCTGCTTCCACGCAGCCAGTCGTCTCCCGGCCTGCTTCCACGCAGCCAGTCGTCTCCCGGCCTGCTTCCACGCAGTCCCCTGCACCTCTGCTATTCCTCGAGCAGCCCCTGCTGCTCAATAAAGCAGCAGTGTGCCCTGTTCCGCGGTCCCAGCCTACGCATCCGGTGCCTCACTATGTAGGCCCCGTTCAGCCCATGGGCTCAGCTCACTCCAAGCCGATGGGGGTCGCCGCTCATTCCGAGCCGATGGGGGTCTCCGCTCAGTCCGAGCGCTCCGCGCCAGAGGGTCCCGCTCAGTCCGAGCGCTCCGCGCCAGAGGGTCCCGCTCAGTCCGAGCGCTCCGCGCCAGAGGGTCCCGCTCAGTCCGAGCCGATGGGGGTCGCCGCTCAGTCCGAGCGCTCCGCGCACGAGGGTCCCGCTCAGTCCGAGCCGATGGGGGTCTCCGCTCAGTCCGAGCGCTCCGAGCCAGGGGGTCCCGCTCAGTCCGAGCCAGTGGGGGTCTCTGCTCAGTCCGAGCGCTCCACGTCACCCGAGGGTTCCCCACCAGAGCCCGGGGTCGCCCTTCTCCGCCGCCGCATGCCCCGCGGTCGGCCTCCAGAGTCTGCTCCCCGTCGCCGCCGCCGCACGCCCCGCGGTCGGCCTCCGGTGACCCCTCCTCGTCGCCGCCACCGCTGGGAGCGCGGTCGGCCTCCAGTGACTCCCCCTCGTCGTCGCCGCCGCCGCTGGGAGCGCGGTCGGCCTCCAGTGACTCCCCCTCGTCGTCGCCGCCGCCGCTGGGAGCGCGGTCGGCCTCCAGTGACTCCTTCTCGTCCTCGTCGCCGCCGCCGCTGGGAGCGCGGTCGGCCTCCAGTGATTCCTTCTCGTCCTCGTCGCCGCCGCCGCTGGGAGCGCGGTCGGCCTCCAGTGATTCCTTCTCGTCCTCGTCGCCGCCGCCGCTGGGAGCGCGGTCGGCCTCCCTCGTTGGGATTTTGCTTTGTGGCCCCTTGGCCTCTGCGGCCTCCTGAACTGTGTTTTTTGTTTTTGGATTTCCCACTGACTCCCCTGAACTGTGGACTGTTTTTTCCCCTGCTGTTTTTTGTTTTGTCATTGCTCCTGGACTGTTCCTTGTTTCGGCCCCCTGTTTTGGACATTGGAGCTCTCCGGCCTTGTGCCGTCGCCTTTTGTTCTGGTCCTGTGTTTTTGTTTTCTTCCTGTCCGGGTTTGATTTGTTTTGTTCACGCCCTGTGATTTCTGTTTTGCTCCCTGTCTTTGTTTTTGTTTCGGGCCCTCCCTCCTGGTCCCCCGCCTCCCGCCCTTGTCTGGTTTAGTTTCTGGTTTTGGCCGTCGGGAGCCGGCCTTTGAGGGGGGGGTACTGTCATGTCCTGGGCCGTTGGCCCAGCGTTTTATGTTAATTTATTTCCTGAGTTTGTCCTCCCTGTATGTTTGTCATGTTCCCAGTGTTGTGACTTGTCTGCGTGTTCCTTGGTTTATCACTTCCTGTTTTATTTTGCCAATGTGATTTCCTTGTGCTTTGTGTTTAGCTTTGCTTCCCCTGTGTAATTAGTTTCATTTGCCTCACCTGTTGTTCCCTGCTGTTTCCTCTTGCCCTGATTACCCATTGTGTATTTAAGCCCTCAGTTTTCATTTGTTCTCTGTCGCGTCGTTGATGTTTTGTGCCCGCATGTTCCTGTGTTCCCTGTGCCTGCCCTTCGTCTCCCTGTGACTCCCTTCCAAGGTTTTTGTATTTGTGTTTCCCCGTTGAAATAAATCCCCTTTTTAGTTATGTTTGCTTCTGGAGTCCTTCATGTGAGTCCTTCCTCGTCCGTTTCCTCCCCGGCCATGACAATTGTTTTCATTTCCCCCCATGCCCATATTACATTTTTTATTAGGAAGTTGTCTTTAACCATACATGGTAATTCATTTGGGTGTCTCCCTAACAAGTTTAATGAGGACAAAGGTCTGCATATTGCTGACTCCAACTCTATCCAAGGACATTGTAGATGTCCATTAGTCCAGGGAACTAACTGGCCTGAATGGCCAATATATAGTATTCTATATTTGGTAAGCCCCATCCTCCCTGTACCTTTGGCAGTTGTAGAGTAGCTAATTTTACTTTAGGCTTCCTGCCAGCCCAGATAAAATCTGTCATTGCTTTATTGATAACTTTAATATCCTCCAATTTTAATATCAAAAACAACATAGATATGGGATATATAATTTTTTGGGAGTACTGACATCTTAATAAGATTAATTCTGCCTAGAAATGATATTGGGAGATTCATCCATCTGTTTAGACTGTCTTTAAGTCATTTTATCAAAGAGTTAATATTTTTAGCATACAATTGGTCAATTTTCTGTATTATTCTAACTCCTAAGTATACAATACCACTGGCTCCCAGCAGAAGGGCTTAACAGATATAGGTTCAGTGCTGCCTCTCTCACCTAAGGACATAATCTCTGATTTGTCCATTTTAATTTTATATCCAGATATTACACCGAACTCTCCAATACACTCAATCACAGCTGGTAGTGATTTACTTGGATCTGTTAATGTTAATAGGATGTCGTCTGCATATAATAGAATTTTATGTTGCTTCATACCCACTGTTACTCCTTGAATATAGGGGTTTTGTCTAATGGACATTGCCAAAGGCTCAATATCCAGAACAAAGAGGAGAGGTGATAGTGGACTTCCCTATGCTGTGCCTGTGTTTAATTTAAAGAGAGCCATCAGGAGACCATTTGTTAAAACTGAGGCCATTGGAGCTCTACATAAAAATTTGATCCAAGCCAAATAATTTGGTCCAAATCCAAATCGTTATATTATCTCGAACATATTTTCCTACTCAATTCTATCAAATGCTGTCATCAGCATCCATAGAAATGATTGCCCCTGGCATCTATTAACATTCAGATAGTGAATAATATTTAAGAGCCATCTTTTATTATAATATGAGTTTCTTCCTTTAATAAAACCTATTTGATCTGCATCCACGACGAACGTCAAAACCTGCTCCAGTAACAGGAATGTGTTCATTCTCCAGGAAAATGAATGTTCAACGGCTTTTATGGAGCACATGGCCAAATTTACAGGTGCACGATCCAAGATAACTATACGACCGATATCTATCTGATCAACCAAGTGGTCAAGACCTCCAGACATAAAAATATAGTCAATCCGGGATGCCAACTGATGTGGCTGAGAATGGAATGTATACTGCTGTGCCAGGGGATTATGCTGCCTCCATACATCTCTAAGATCAAACTCCTGTATAATATTTAAAAGAACCTTAGCATTTTCAGATTGATCTATCTGTGAAGGATACCTATCCATTTGGGGGCATAGTGCACAATTAAAATCACCTCCCATAATTATATTGATATAGTCCATAGCTGCAAGTTAGCAGTATAAGGATGTATAAAATCCTTCATCTTGGACATTAGGTGCATATATGTTTCCTAACAAGATATCCTCTCCATACAATATTCCTCTTACTAGGACAAATCTTCCGTCTGTATCATTATAGGAGGCTGTGGCAGTAAAAGGTAAATTTTTTATGTATTAGGGTAATCACCCCTCTCTTGTTAGTTGAATAAGATGAAAAAAAGATCTGCCCCACCCAATCTCTGCAATACTTTTTTTGCTCTTCATCATATAAATGTGTTTCCTGAAAGGAAAGCTATCTGTACCCCATCTTTTTAAAGAGTATTTAGAACAGATTTTCTCTTTACTGCATTGTTGGATCCCTGGATATTCCATGTGCTTACCGTAACTGACATCATACATAGGCTACATCCCGAGCTAATGACTTTAACCAAAAAGCCTTTATATGACCAGTCTATGACTTCTAATAGAACAACACTATAATTAACAACACTTAATTGCACCTTAGACCTGTAAAAGTGCAATTACCTGAAGCAGTCTGAACCTTCAGCTCCATGGATTCACTTTGGAGATGGCAGTTTGTTAACATAGTCGTTCATTTGCTCCATGTTTGTAAGGGATCTTGAAGACTGCTGGGTACAGAAAAGAGTACCTTATCCCTGCTTCACGTAGCACTTGATGGGCATTTGCAGACTCCTTCCTTTTTCTTACGTGACCCCCCGAAAATGAACTTTTTAAATCTCTCAGATGCTGGCAGGAGAGGGTCACTCCCGAACATCTCCCTATCACCTACAAGAAAAACAAGATTGATCCAAGATGGCGCCGGTGCGAGTGGCTTGCCGTCAGCTATCGTCAGCTGTGTTTGTGTTTTTGTTATTCGTCATCAGAATAACTCTCTCTGACGGTGTATGATCGCCAGGAATTATTGGATATTCAAAACCTCACTAAAAACTTGATTGGTTATGACCAAAAGAACCAAAAAAGTGGTCTCCCTCCGTTTTTAGCAAATATACCATATTATCTTCTTCATAGACCCATAGATCACTGCCGTAGAGAGGGCATCTTTGGCACCGTGGAAAATGCAGCGGCCGACTAGTTAGGCTGAAAATCTTCCTGGCATCGTACCCTCTGACTAGCTGGCCCGCTCATGCCTTCATAGCCAAACATGGATCAATGCATTCCTACTCTGTCTCTTGGCCTCCCGTGGGGTCTGCTAACATCTGGTTGGTTCCTGCTATCAGCTTCGATGGAGGGAGTGTTTTTCCTCGCCGTCGTTCACTTTGCCGTTGCAGAGGGGGAGCTAACCACTGTAACCTCCGATCGCTGTGACCAGCACCTCGGACGGCTCATCTCCCGCCCCCCACATGGTTTGGTCTGGTTAACGCAAGATCCCTTTCAAATAAGACATTTGTTTTAAAGGAAAAACTGGTAGAGGGGGAGGACTTACGGTGGTTTTTAAGAAAACTTATAGCTGCAAACCACTGTGGAATGTCCAGTTCTCCAGCTTTGAAATATGTATGTTTGAGCTGGGTCGATCTAACCCAGTATTGTGTGCAGCTATTTATCCATCCATCCATCCATTTTCTTCCGCTTATCCGAGGCCGGGTCGCGGGGGCAGAAGCCTAAGCAGAGAAGCCCAGGCTTCCCTCTCCCCAGCCACCTCCTCCAGCTCATCCGGAGGGACCCCAAGGCGTTCCCAGGCCAGCCGAGATACATAATCTCTCCAGCGTGTCCTGGGTCTACCACGGGGCCTCTTCCCGGTGGGACATGCCCGGAACACCTCACCCAGGAGGCGGCCAGGAGGCATCCTAATCAGATGCCCGAGCCACCTCAACTGGCTCCTTTTGATGTGGAGGAGCAGCGGCTCTACTCTGAGCCCCTCCTGGATGGCCGCACTCCTCACCTTATCTCTAAGGGAGAGGCCAGCCACCCTTCGAAGGAAACTCATTTCTGCCGCTTGTATTCGCGATCTTATTCTTTCGGTCACTACCCAAAGCTCGTGACCATAGGTGAGGGTAGGAACGTAGATCGACCGGTAAATCGAGAGCTTCGCTTTTACGCTAAGCTCCCTCTTCACCACGACGGACCGGTGCAGCGTCCGCATCACTGCAGCTATTTATCGTGCTCCCAAATACAGCAAGGACTTTATAACTGACTTTTCCGAATTCCTGGCTGGGATTATGCTGATCTATGACCGGGTTTTAATTGTGGGTGATCTGAATATTCATGTCTGTTGTCCGACTAAGCCACTGTCCACGGACTTTTTAAATCTTATTGATGCTTTTAACCTTGTACAGTCTGTCACTGGTCCAACACATGAGCACGGTCACACGTTAGACCTCGTTTTATCATACGGCCTGTCTGTTAGCAATGTTGCAGTTTCTGAAGCTGTTTTCTCAGATCATAACCCAGTTTTATTTGAGATTTCGCTTCCCTGCTTGATACCTAATAAGTGTATTCGCACCTGTTGTGTTGTTAAACCTACAATGGCTGTTCAATTTCAGAATCAGAATCAGAATCAGAAGGTTTTTATTGCCATATGGGTGAACAGGTTCACAGCATTAGGAAATTGCTGCGGTACTTCGTGCTTAAAGAAAAAACAAATAAGTATAAAAACTATAAGACAATATACAAGTATACAAATTGCAAATATACAGAGATATTAGAGCTATAACTATAACACAATATTACAAAATTACAAAATATACAGTGCAGAGACTAATTAAAAGATAAAAGAATGTAGACTATATTCCACTAATATGTACATCAGTGCAGTCAGACAGGTGCATAGACATAGGGTCATCAGCGTTTGTGGAGGGTGGTGGTAACAGTCTTAGGGTTATTGTTCATGAGTCCAACAGCAGAGGGGAAGAAACTGTTCTTATGGCGGGAGGTTCTGGTCCGTATGGACCGTAGCCTCCTGCCTGAGGGGAGAGGGTCAAAAAGTCTGTGCCCAGGGTGAGAGTGGTCGGCTGTGATCCGACCTGCACGCCCCAGTGTCCTGGAGGTGTACAGGTCCTGGAGAGATGGGAGGTTACAGCCAATCACCTTCTCAGCAGAGTGCACAACGCGCTGTAGTCTCTGTTTGTCCCTAGTGGTGGCTCCAGCGTACCACACAGTGATGGAGGAGGTAAGGATGGACTCAATGATGGCAGTATAGAACTGCACCATGGTCCTTGCTGGCAAGTTGAATTTCTTCAAGTGCCGCAGGAAGTACATCCTCTGCTGGGCCTTTTTGACGACAGAGGTGATGGTGGGCTCCCACTTGAGGTCCTGGGTGATGGTAGTTCCCAGGAAGCGAAAAGAGTCCACTGTGGTGATGGGGGTGTCAGTCAGGATGATGGAGGGTAGAGGGGCTGTGTGCTTCCTAAAGTCCACTATAATCTCCACTGTCTTCTGGGCGTTCAGTACCAGGTTATTGTGGCTGCACCAGGACACCAGACGTTTGACCTCCATCCTGTAGGCCGACTCGTCCCCGTCTGAGTTGAGTCCGATGAGAGTCATGTCGTCTGCAAACTTAATAAGCTTGACAGACTGGTGGTCAGAGGTGCAGCAGTTGGTATACAGGGAGAAGAGCAGAGGAGAGAGGACACAGCTGTGAGGAGTGCCAGTGCTGATGGTCCGGGAGTCCGAGACATTCTTCCCCAGCCTCACGTGCTGCTTCCTGTTCATCAGGAAGTCAATGATCCACCTGCAGATGGGATCTGGCACGTTCATCTGGGACAGCTTGTCTTGGAGGAGATCAGGGATGATGGTGTTGAAGGCAGAGCTGAAGTCCACAAACAGGATCCTGGCGTAGGTTCCCTGGGAGTCCAGATGCTGTAGGATGAAGTGCAGAGTCAGGTTGATGGCGTCGTCCACAGACCTGTTGGCTCTGTAGGCAAACTGCAGGGGGTCCAGAAGGGGGGCTGTGAGGGACTTGAGGTGGGACAGCACCAGACGCTCAAATGACTTCATGACCACAGAAGTCAGTGCCACAGGTCTGTAGTCATTTAGTCCAGTGATCCTTGGCTTCTTGGGGACAGGAACAATGGTAGCGGTTTTTAAAGCAGACAGGCACGTGGCAAGCCTCCAGTGAGGAGTTGAAGATGTTCGTGAACAATGGGGCAAGCTCGTTAGCACAGTGTCTCAGTGTGGCAGGTGAGACACCATCTGGACCTGGAGCTTTGCGAGCTTTGACACTCCTGAACTGCTTTAGCACCTGGTCCTCCTGAATACAAAAGACTGTGGGGGTGGGGGAGGAGGGGGACTCTGGGGTGGGAGTCCTTGATGATGTGGGCTTCTCTGAGGTGTGGGGAGTGGGGGAGGTTGGGGGGTGAATATTTGTGTTGGCTGTATTGTAGTTGGGACTGGTGGAGGTGTGAAGGCTGCTGAACTGACCATCAAAACGACAATAGAACTCGTTCAGTCTATTTGCAGTTTGTAGGTCGTCTGTGGAGTGGGGGGTTTTAGGCTTGTAGTTGGTAATCTGCCTAAAACTTTTCCATACAGAGGCCGCGTCGTTCTCTGAGATCTGCTGCTGTATATTCTCAGAGTGATGTGATCTAGCAGTGGCCACTTCCTTGCTAAACCTGTACTTGGCCTCTTTGTAGCAGTCTTTGTCCCCACTTTTAAAAGCCTCCCTCTTCTCTATCCACAGCTGCTTCAGTTTGGGAGTAAACCAGGGTTTGTCACTGTTATAACACACCCTGGTGCGTGATGGCACAATGCTGTCCTCGCAGAAGTGGATATACGAGGTTACAGTGTCCGTGTAGTCATCCAGACTGTCACAGGCAGCCCTCATTGAGTCCCAGTCTGTAGTTTCGAAGCATGTGCGGAGCTCCTCCAAAGCCTCACGGGTCCACTGCTTTGTTGTCCTCACCACAGGTTTTGAGAGCTTCAGCCTCTGTCTGTACGCGGGGATCAGGTGGATCATGTCGTGGTCAGAGAGGCCGAGTGCAGCGCGGGGCACTGCGTGATAAGCCCGGCTTATCGTGCTGTAGCAGTGGTCTAGTGTCTTCTCCTCTCTGGTCGGACATGTGATATATTGTTTATATTTGGGAAGTTCCTGTCTCAGGCTGGCTTTATTAAAGTCCCCAAGTACGATGATAAGAGAGTCCGGGTATGTCCGCTCCATGCACAGCATCTTTTAACGCTGATACCGAAACCGAGAAGCCCTTCCCGTGTTTACAGACCGAGGAACTTACTTCCTTGTTTCTCTCATCTTGTAAAAACATCCTTGATACTATTGCTCCGTTTAAAACCATACGGCTTAGGTCAAAACCTGAGCTGTGGGTAAATGATATAACTCGTGCCGCCAGATGAGAATGTAGGAAGGCAGAACGCAAATGGAAGAAGGATAAACTACAAGTGTCTTATGATGCTCTCAAGGAAAGCTGGCGGAGCTATCAGAAAGCTATGAAGGCTGAAAAAACTACGCACCAGACTGGTATTATTTTAAATAATGCTCACAAACCAGTTAAGTCTTATCTTAAACCCCTCAATATGAATCTTTTATTTTTTTTCAGCCTCCTGCGAAAAAATTCTCCAGTTCTTTGTGGATAAGGTTACTGTGATCTGAACAAACATCTTGGCTCTGATCTATTGATCCATCTATTCCTGTTGAATGCCCTGCTGTTTTCAGTCAATTTGAACCGGTGTCTCTCCCTTTTCTTGAGAAAATAATTTCTGAGCTAAAACCCTCAGCCTGTCCCACTGGTATTATTCCGACTCGCTTATTCAGGGAAGTTTGGGACACCATCAGGCCTAATATACAATCTATTATAAACAGTAGTCTTGTTTCTGGTGTTGTTCCCTTATGACAGACACCCTCTCTATTTTTAAGATTAGGCTTAAAACTTTCCTCTTTGATAAAGCTTATAGTTAGGGCTGGATCAGGTGACCCTGAACCATCCCTTAGTTATGCTGCTATAGGCCTAGGCTGCTGGGGGGTTCACATAATGCACTGTGTCTTTTCATTCACCTTATTTACTTTGTTTATACTCCACTCTGCATTTAATCATTAATTGTTATTAATCTCTGGCTCTCTTCCACAGCATGTCTTTTCTCTCCCCTCAGCCTAACAGGTCGTGGCAGATGACTGCCCCTCCCTGAGCAGATGACCCCCCCCCCCCCCCTCAGCAGATGACCCCCCCCTCCCTGAGCCTGGTTCTGCTGGAGGTTTCTTCCTGTTAAAAGGGAGTTTTTCCTTCCCACTGTCGCCAAGTGCTGCTCATAGGGGGTCGTTTTGACTGTTGGGTTTTCTCTGTATTATTGTAGGGTCTTTACCCACAATACAAAGCGCCTTGAGGCAACTGTTTGTTGTGATTTGGTGCTATATAAATAAAATTGAATTGAACTGAATTGAATTGAATAAGTAGTCCTGTTTAAATGATGTAGTGGAGGAGCGGAACCTTTGTGCCCCTCTCAGTCCCAGCTGCATAAACTGGTGCAACGTCCTGCTCACGTTTATACGCAGTCTGGAGAAAGAAAAGAGTGTTGGTGTGCTTCTTACTCTTCCACTCTACATTTATTTAACAGACGTTCTTTTTGTTACCGGAGTGTCTGTGTCAGCTGGGACCTGCAACACTGACAGTGAGCCCAGCTGTGGTCAGCTGACAGTATCATGTGACCAGAGACCGGACAACTTGTTACGAGTCGAACAATGAATCTTTTTTCTGATAAACAAACAACAGAACGAGGATGTGTGAGTGTTGACCGAGGCTTGTGTGACTCACTGGTTTCACTGGTCTCTACCTTGGAAGTGAGGGGACTTCTGCTCACTTTGATCAGTTTATTCTTTGGTCACATGATCAGTGCGCAAAGCTTCAGCTGACAGACTTAAAATATGAGAATGATGATCAGAATACCACCAAAGAACTACAGTTCAGAAGAGTACTATAGAGTACTGGCATGTAATACAGAGTACTGAGGGGTAATATGGAACACTGGAGTACTTGTACGGGCACTTTGTTTTCAGAAGAATTTGTGGAATGACTGAAATCTGTGGATCTCTCTGCCCACTCTGGGCTCTGATTGGTGGGAACAAGCAACATCACTGTCATGTGACCTTTAGGTGACCTTCAGACTGTGTAGGTCACATTAATCTCAGATCAGAAGGTCAAAGGTTTAAGGCTGCACTGATAGAAACACAGCCACCTCTGTTGGTTTGCGCAGAGCTGAAGCAAGGGACCTGGGATTGGTTCCATCTTTGAGGTAGAGAATGTGCTGGTTTGAGGTTCTTCTCCTTCTGGTGGATCCAGAAAGTTGTGAAACATCTCCACTTGTGACTCATCTGTGTGGAGTTCAGTAACCCTAAAAGCTTCTTAGTTATTGCTCATCATTATCATCCCCTTTCTGACTTTGTCCCCTGCAGCTGCAGCGTTACCTGCAGATCCTGGGTGAAGTTCTCCTCACAGCGAAGCTAATAATTCTGAGATTTTTTTCAAACTAACCTTCAGATTCAATCATATCCACGGCCCTAAGTCTGATTTTTCTTTAGATGATGATGATTTAACAGTTTATAAATAGTTTATAAATATTTTGCACAGTCTGTCATGGTGTGATGTGTGGCAGATGAGGTTGGACCTGGAATGCAGGACTCATCAAAACTGAAACTTAGCATGATTTTATTGAGAGAATAGGGCAGAAAATAATAAACACAACTACACTAGGGCTGGACAGGTGCCAGAACTAAAACTAAGGAAAATACAGATGGGAAGACACACAGCAGGGAACTCGACAATGATGCAACAAAGAACTGACACAGACTGAGGACTTAAACACAAACACAGGATAACGAGAGGATTGGGAACAGGTGGAGACATGGCTGGGAACAAGGGTGTAGGAATGAGTTTACTATTGGGGGGGGACACATATCGAAAACTCGACAGATCCATAAATACTCTGAGCAAAGCATAAAAAAATGCTATATTGATCACGTCTATCGCAATACATATTGCTATTGATTTATTGCCCAGCCCAAAGATGTATACATTACATCTCATACGCTGTCAACTCTGTTTACAGCATCACCTGACCCTTACAGTAAAAGTTTTCATTTGTTTTAAAACCTGACCTCGAGCCCTGTACCACCCTCTCCTTCTCCTTTGTGCTGCATTGCTGCTCCTAAACATACAAAATGGTTTCAGAGATGAGGAGCAGCTCCTGAACCTAAAGGTGGCTCATTTTATACTAAACGAGAAAAAAATCCACTTATTGGTCACTCTGTACACTCTGCACATGCACACAATCACTTTGCACTACAGCTGCTACAATATCTTATTCTATTTTATGTGTGTATATATAATATATCATGACTCTACTTTATTTCTATCTGTATATTGTCTTTAGTCTCTTTTTATATAGTTTAAATAGTTTTTATATTCTATTTATTTAAGTGTTAGTTCATGTGCAATATTGCTTTGGTTTATATGTGAAATATTGTGGGGCCTGGGCCTAAGAGTTTCATTACTGTTAGTGATGTGCCATTGTTACCTGGACATGATTATAAACTAAATTAAACTATACGTGAGAACATATCTCCTAATCTTCCTTTGGTGCATTTCCATGCATTGATCTTCAGCTATAGCCAGTCCTTAAGTCTGATGCATTTCCGGGTTCAAATGCTCCTAAATAAACAGCAATGGTTTAACCAATGATTGTTCACTGTTAAAGATGATTGTAACATACCTTATCAACTGCAGCCATTTCCGCTTCTCTTTCTCATCAGTAAAATCACAGCTGAGTGTATTTTTTTCGAGTCGGATCGTTAAAATAACCAGGGACGCAGCATTGCGGCATATTGATCACGTGACAGTTTGGACCCGGAAATGGAATTCTATGTCATCACTTAACAACCAGATATACCCACAGATACATGATTTCATCATTATTATACGTTCACACATGTGCACTCACCTGTATACACACCTCATACTCACCTGCTGCAGGTTCTTCTGCTCGTATAAATAGCAAAGATCACTGGGTTCAAAGTTTCATTTATTTCATAAAAATATCAGAATTTCTCATTTTGGATCCTCTGTTTTAAATATTTTAAAGAAAATACAAAAACCACCAAGCCAATCACAACTCAGCCAATCACAAGTCACACCTCAACTCATTATGATGACCCTCACACCTGGCTGTAGTACAGCAAGTACTTTGTGTAATATTACTGTATCAGTACTGTGTATCTCTGTATCTCTTTCTGTCTCTCTGCTAAAGGTAGCGCCGTTGAGAAACGGTTGCATGACCTCAGACATCTGTCCCCCCCCCTGTCTGTGTTATGTTTTTGTTTTGGATGGATGTTCTGTTAACTGCAATTTCCCCGTTTGTGGGACTAATAAAGGCATTCTTGATTCTTGATTTAGTAACACTTTAGCAGTAATATGTGTAGTAGTACTGTAGCAGTCCTGTGTATAGTAGTACTGGTAATTCTCTGTGTGTTGATGAATCTTTTCAGGCTTTGGTTCCTGAGAAGGTGCAGCAAGTGTTCCTGCTCCCATTGGTCCCTCCTCTCTGAGACTCCTCCTCCTTCTTTTCCTTCTCTGTCTGATGGAGTGTGATGTATGGAGGAGGTCCTGGGAAAAGGTCGTGGTTGGTCTTGGCCCAGGTTTTGGCCCAATGTGGTCTGATGTGGTCCAGCCAGCCGAGACCCCACAAATCACCACAAGATGCTTTCATTAAAAGAGCAGCTCCTCTTAGGTAAGTGAGGAGGAGGAGGAAGAGGAGTCAGGGAGATGCCACCATGCCCTCCTCTATCTTTCAGATTTTCTCCCACAGTCGGGTCTTTAAGGCGTTCTGGATTAGCTCTGGGGTGTTTGGGTTCCATCCAGACCTCCACATTGCTTAAAAGGAGGTCAGGGTGCTCCCCCTCCTCCTCCTCCTCCTGGTGTCTTTGTCTCTGTTCTCAGCAGCTTCAGAGTCCTCAGAGTGTCTTTCAGCAGGGAAGAATGGCAAATTGTCTTCATTAAGGAAGACTGCTTGTTTCAGGAAGTCCAGGCTGGGGGAGGGGGGGAGGGGGGAGGTGTGTGTGTGTGTGTTGGGGGGGGGGTGAATGTCACAGTGAAGGAGTCTTTGTGTCGGGTGTTTTCCGCCCAGCGACAACTGATTCATATTCAAATGGAGCTTCTGAATGGACACACACACACACACACACACACACACACACACACACACACACACACACACACACACACACACACACACACACACACACACACACAGTGTGATGTCATTCTGGGAGCAAGAGAGAAATCAGGAGGCAAGCGTGAGGTCTTGAAGAAAATCATGTTACAAACATGTCACATGACCATTGTGCTCCACCAAACCAGAACATCAGAACCAGAACCAAACCAGCAGCTTCTCATTGGTCCAGCAGCCTCAGCCAGCTGTGTTCTCATTGGACACTCAGGGTCAGGTGGGTGGTCCCTTGGTTTTGAGTTATCTTGTGATTCCTGGCTTGTTTTGTTATATTCATATTTCTGGGTTCTTTTCTGGTTCTGTTCATGGTTTCAGTTATATAGTTTTCCCTTAGTCTCTGTGTATTCTCGTCTCCTTGTGTTTCCGAGTCTGGTCCTGGTCTCTGATTTTTTTATTTATATTCATGAATCAGCTCCTCAGACGGAAATCTCATGAAACACAGCAGCTGAATTTCCTGCGATGTGATGATGTTTTTCCTGTTAAAGTTTTTGTTTTATTAACAAAGTCCAAACAGAATCTGAAAAACATCATTCATCTCAGCACATCCTTCATAAACACTTCATATTCATTCAGTAAGGTGAGAGTTTTTGAGGCGCTCTGTCACCTTGCTCTGCACACTGATGATGCATGAAACTACAGCCCCCAGGATCTAAAGAAACAGGTGATTCTGGACCTGCAGTACCACAGTTAAAAGGATGTGAGATGACTGAGCATCAGCAGAAAGAACGGCTTTGCAGAAGGCTCACGGGAAGGAAAGGTGGTGCTCCAGTGTGGCCCCACCTTTCTTCAGTTTTCCTCAGTCCAAACAGCCGACCACATTTACTGCATGAGGCACTCCTGCTGCATTCTCACCAAGTGAAGAAGGAAGGGTAATTAAGTTCATTTGGGTACCAGCACACATGGGCTTAGGGCAAAGAAAATGGCAGATACTGGGGCAAGACAGGCAGCTAAATGTGACAAGGTGCAGGTGGAGGGTCTGTGTGCTTTATGGTTATTTGCTTTAAAAACGAAAAACACATCGTTTCTTTTTTTTTCATTTCATACTCCAAATCCATATGATGTAAAACAAATTTTGTTACTTTTTTCTGAAATCAAAACATAAATTCACAAAGAAACAGAAAAACGGTCCGTCTTTTATTTTTCTCAAACCGGAAATACGTTTTTTGGCATCAGAGAAACTTCTCATTGATCACCGTGAAGTTACTGCAGGATGGAGCAGTGCGTTGTTTGTGTCTTATGGGCTCGACACACGGGGAGCGACAAACGACAGCGACGAATGGGTCGCATCGCCACTGGGGTGAAACCGAACACACGGGACGCGATAGCGACGGCAGCTTTGCGAATCGCGCTCTTACGTCACTCGTCTCCAAGAAATGTGATTGGTTATGAAACTGGAGGGATTTAGACATTTTCAAAGCAGTCCGTGTCAGACACGGCAATAAAGATGAGGAGTCTGAAGATTTTATTGGAACTGACAGAAATCTTGCTGTTAAGTCTCCTCTACAAAAGAAAAAGACGCGTTCATCCTATATTAGCACAAAAGTCCTCTCTAGCGGTCTGTTTAACGTTAGTCTTGCACCAACACGTTCTCATACGGCTGCCTTTTATGTTTAACTCGATAATCACTGCGTGAAGTGTCATATAATATAGGAAAGTCAAACACAGCTAAAACGATGCTTTCCTTCCTGCTGAAAGTGGTTGCAGACTGTAGCATGTAGCATACTCTTCGCTCATTGGTCAGTCAATGAAACTCTTGCTGATTGGTTTAGTGCCACGCGACAGCGACAAAAGTAGAACATTTTCCAACTTTGTTGCGTCGCGTCGCCTGGTCGCGTGTGCACGTCTACGTGTACGAGCTCGAAATTTCACATGCACGAATGTCGCCGGTCGCTTAGCTGGAGGAGGGCAAGCGATTGTCGCCTCATCGCACAAGCTCCATAGGAAATGAATGGAGAGCGAGCGACGTCGCTCCCCGTGTGTCGAGCCCTTTAGACTTTTGACACCTCCACCTGCAGATGTGCAGTCCACTTGAGCCACGCTCCTCGGGGAGAACCTCCTTTTTCTCCATTGCGATGCGAAATAACCGCAGGGTTGGCTGTAGCAGAGTCCCCTTCCTGCTGTGGCTCCAAAGCCGTCCTAACCGACAGCTCTGAAAACCGTAAACTGCAGCAAGCGTCAAATACGCGCCTTGAGTTTTCTTGACGACGGTGTTAAACTTCCGGTTTGAGGAAAATAAAAAGACGGGCCGTTTTTCTGTTTCTTCGCGAACTTATGTTTTGATTTCAAATGGAAAAAGGAAATATAATTCGTTTTACATTGTATGCATTTGGAGTATAAAATGACAATTAAAAAACGACCTGATTTTCGTTTTTTAATATCCGTTTTCAAAACGGAAAAACGAATGACCAAAAGGTACACGGACCATTTGTGACTGGCAGTCATTATATCCCTGGAGTCTCCTACCATCACCCCAGCCCAGTAGGTGGCGGTAAGACACCTGATTGTTGGAGTGAACCACCGAGGAAAACGAAGAAGATGAGAACTTCAGCTCCCAGAGTGCATCGCGGGCCACAGATCGTAAACACACATGAAGGACGAAGAGAGCAGAGAGAAGCATGATCGGTGAGTTCTACCGAATCGGACCGGTTCCGCTACTGATCCGGGTTCCGCTGAGGGTTCTGTGTGTAGATCAATAATAATCAATAACCTGATCAGAGGTCAGGTGAAACACACACTGACTGACGTTTTTACTAACCCTAACACGTGAGCAGGTGATCCCCGTGAAGCGTTTTGAGTAAAACTTCGACAGGTGACAGGTTAAAGCTGTTCACGGATTAAGAAACGCGCCTGTGTCTGCGGATTAATACATTTGACCTTTTAAACTTTCCAGTGAAAACAGAGAAAGTTCAGTTTAAACCCAGTTTCTCAGTTCAGGTGGACCAGAGGAGCAGCTGCCGATAGTGAGGGTGACGTTTAAAGATAAACGCAGAGAAGAGCTGAGCAGGCGCTGTGAGACCCACAGCTTCACCCGAGGTTTAACTTCAGTGAGGAAAGACTCACCTATGATAAAACACACTGAGGCCTGCAGGTAAAAGGATAAAAATGAAATAAACTGATCACACGACGAGAAACAAAAGATACAAAGTATCTGTTTCTGCCCCCAAATCCAATTTTACCTTCAAACTGTGAGAACAGTGACTGTTATCAGTGACACCTGAACCTCACAGTGAACATCTGGACCCGGGTTACAGGTGTTTGCATATCCAGGTTACAGATGCAGAATCATCTGTCTGAACATATGTGCTTTCAGGAAGGGTGAGGTGAGCTCAGGTGCAGAGGAAATGTCTCCAATGTTAAATCATCAGATCTATAGTGTTTTCTCTGAGCTGCTCTCTGATTGGTTCTTCCTGTTTCAGCATTTCTCTTCCAAGTTTCCTTTTTCATTTTGCCGGTGAAGTCACTAACGTGTAGCACTGCAGGTAAATGACACCTGAGTGCATCTCCTTCTGTGGCAGCATGGGCGCCACCGTGAGAGCAGAGTTTCTGCTGTGAGTTCTTTGCTGACCTTTGACCCTCAGGAGGAGCAGAAATGTCCTGGTGCTCCTTATAGTCAGTCAGCCGCTAGCCAGAGGGGAAGGAGGAACATCTGGAACCTGAACTGAGACACAACTGGAGGAAGAGGAATCTGGTTGAAACGCTCTGGTTCATCTGTGTGTGTGTGTGCGCGCGCGCACGCGTGTGTCTCTCCTCAGTGTTTGTGCGCTTTAACCTCGGCCCTGGCGTCCCCGTGGAGCTGCAGGAGGAGGCGAGTGTGGCTCAGCTGAAGGAGTTGGTGGGGAGTCAGCAGGGGGTGCAACCAGAGGACCTCAGGGTGCTGTTTGCTGGGAGGGAGCTGCAGAGCACCGCCACCCTCCAGGTATTGTCAAGAGTCAGAGGTAAGAGGTCATTTCAAACACCAGACTTTGGGTGTGTTCCAAAAGCCTTCTCCTATCTTCTTTTCCGTGACCTCAGTGACATTTTCCTTGAGGTCAAGGAAAGGTGGGTTGGAGAGTTGATATGGACTTAGGAAAAGAAAAGCACTGAGAATTGGAATGGCCTCACATCCGTCTCCTTAATAATGTGCACCGGATGTCTGCCATGTTGGAACCAGGTACTGACTCGCCTCAAACTGAGAAACACTCAGATATGAAGTTAAATGTGAGGACTGTTTAATGGAAAAAACTTTCTAAACAAAGGCATCTGAACCCACTAATCACATTCATCAATAATGCCTCAATAATGAATCAGTTAAAATCTAAAATGATAATAATATATCCATCCATCCATTTTCTTCCTCTTATCTGGGTCGCGGGGGCAGAAGCTTGAGCAGAGAAGCCCAGACCTTCCTCTGCCCAGCCAGCTCCACCAGCTTATCTGGGGGAACACCGAGGCTTTCAGCTGAGAAATATAATCTCTCCCGTGCATTGTGGGTCTGCCCCGGTCCCTCATCCTCCTGGTAGGACATGCCGGGAACACCTCACACAGGAGGTAGCCACCTCAGCTGGTTCCTTTCGACGTGAAGGAGTAGCGGCTCTACTCGGAGCCTCCCCCGAATAGCTGCACTCCTCACCCAATCTCTAAGGCAGAGCCCAGCCACCCTTCGGAGGAAGCTCATTTCTGCTGCTTGTATCTATGATCTCATTTTTCATCTTTAAAATAACTAACAATTTTAGGCCTATTAAAAATTTCAGGCCTAGATTAACAGAGTTATGGCTTTTTCTATAACCTCTGGAGCTTGAAAAAGGCGACTGGACTTCTTTTTGTTTCTTGAAGACGTTTCACCTCTCATCCGAAAGGCTTCTTCAGTTCTCAACCAAAAGGTGGAGAGACCCAGGTATTTAAACCCCTGTGGGCGTAGTCCCCTGGAGGTGGTTATGACCCTCTATTGATCATGTGCGTGAACACATGTGCCCAGGTCTGAAGGGGGCGTGGGTCATATTTAATCAGTGGTTTCAGTTGAAACCAATTTAGGACTCCGCTCCATTGTTTCCTGTGGCCTATTGAGGTCACTGGAACAAAGGTGCGAATGGGGGTTGAGACGTCTGGGAAGGGAGCTCAGGACAGCACTGTAAGCGGGGGAAAGTTGGTGACGTAATCCACCTCCTCTGTTCAATGATGGTTGTTCACAGTGGACATAGATGGCTTCTTTCACTCCTCTTTCAAACCATCTGTTTTCCCTGTCCAAAATGTGGACATTGGCATCCTCAAAAGAGTGCCCTTTTTCCTTCAGATGCAGATGTACTGCTGAATCTTGTCCTGTCGAGGTGGCTCTTCTATGTTGTGCCATTCGTTTGTGAAGAGGCTGTTTGGTTTCACCAATGTAGAGGTCTATAGATCATGTGCGTGAACACATGTGCCCAGGTGTGAAGAGGAGGAGGAGGAGGTGGATTACGTCACCAACTTTCCCCCGCTTACAGTGCTGTCCTGAGCTCCCTTCCCAGACGTCTCAACCCCCATTCACACCTTTGTTCCAGTGACCTCAATAGGCCACAGGAAACAATGGAGCGGAGTCCTAAGTTGGTTTCAACTGAAACCACTGATTAAATATGACCCACGCCCCCTTCACACCTGGGCACATGTGTTCAAGCACATGATCAATAGAGGGTCATAACCACCTCCAGGGGACTACGCCCACAGGGGTTTAAATACCTGGGTCTCTCCACCATTTGGTTGAGAACTGAAGAAGCCTTTCGGATGAGAGGTGAAACGTCTTCAAGAAACAAAAAGAAGTCCAGTCGCCTTTTTCAAGCTCCAGAGACTACTATGACCTGGATGACTGAGAATCTACACAGACATACTTTTTCTATAACGATGTCAGGACTGCAGTTCCATCTGGTGGCAGATTGCTGCGTAACATTTAGGACAGTGAACATCAACTGGCGGTCCGCGAGTCACATCCGGTCCACCAGAGATTTCCATCCGGCCCCCAAATATTATTGACATCAAGACTAGCCTAGTGAGGAGGAAAAAATATGAAGATTTCAGATGCAAAAACCATTAGATGCCACCTCTGACAAAAAAGAGATGCTATTTATGTAATCCTTTCCACACGTACGCCAAACAATCATGTCGCGTCATTACCCGTTATACACCCGTCTCTGACTAGTCTGAATTATCAAAAGTCTCAAAACACCATAAAAGCCTCCATGTCCCTAGAACAAATCAGAATGCAAGATCGGACCATGTGACTTGAAGTATTTTCAGCACTGCACTGCACTGAGCAGCTGGCTTTTGTTGGTGGTGATCAGATTGTTAACACAGCCGAAGGTGAGTCTAACCTTGTTTTGTGTAGATAAATGTTTGGCGATTAAACTTGTTTAACTAAAGGAAGTAAAAGTCGTAACGAGATTTCCGTCGGTCAACCTGCGGAAGGATCGTTACTGGTGTAATCCCCGGCCTGGGCGTCTCCTGTTCTGTGAGGGTCTCTCACACGGTCTGCTCTCGGGGGACCGGATGGGTAGGCGGCTCGGCGTGTACTCGCATGCGGTCATAGTCACAAACCACGCAGGCTATTGTCTAATATTCTGTTATTGTTAAAATAAATGTGCTGCCATTTTGTGCCATTGCGGTTGTACTGTGTGAATCTATGTCAAAAATCTTTTTTATCATAGTCTGATATTTGGGCTCTTTGCTTTCATTCACACTGATCAGAGGACAGACTGAAGATTTTACTGATTTTGCCTCAAAACAAAATATTATTTATTAAAAAGTAAGTAAATTACTATATTTACATTTTTTTTAAAGGCATCTCACATCACCTGTGAAATGAAATTAATCAAATTTACTATAAGATCCAGATAAAGAAAAATGCTCCTTTAAAAGAAAACAGTCCAGGCAGAGTTAGAGGGCTTTGCATCTGAACTCTTCACGTTTCTATATTCATGTAAAATAAAATCAACAATAAAAACGCTCCTGAAAAGTAGATTGTGCAGAGATAAACTCGTTCTCATGTAACATTACATATTCCTGTGCTCATCATATCTATAATGAGGACATCTGCAGCGTTTACATAACAACCGTCAACATAACAGAGAAGAACATGTGAGTGTAAGACTTGCACATCACATCATTAAAAATAGTATAATTTTGAAAGGAAAATTGGTATATTAAATGATAACATATTACTTAGGATACAATATTAATTTTATTTTGCTTTATGAGGGCATCTGGCCCTCACAGGGTCTGCAGAGAAAAATTCTGCCCCTTGGACAAATGTAGATGATGACCCCTGATTTAGGACAAAAATTTACTGGCATTTGGCATCAATTACAATCTGAATTAAAACCGCAAGCGGTGATATCGGGCCCTCGCACCCGGCGCGCGTCGACCCGTGGCGCGCTCCAGCCAAGCCGCGCGTCGACCCGTGGCACGCTCCAGCCGAGCCGCGCTCTGAGTTTCTCGCAGACGAGAGAGTAGTGGGCTCACCCGGCTGCTGACGGCTCAGCAGGCTAGCTGTACCTCCCGTCATTCGTCTCCCGCTTCCACTAGGTGGCGTCGGTGAGTGCCCACTAATGAAAGTATCACAATGCTCTATGTAATGCCCGCAGCCATCAATGAAATTATAATGATCATAGGATAATGGTTATCAGTATTCTACTGATTTCATGTCACCACTAGGTGGCGTTATGAGTGTGAAACAAAGCTGATAGATGGGTGTGTCCAGTCTCCCTTACCCTCCCATTAAGCCTGTGAAGTTTGAGGCACATCGGACAATGTATGTCAGAGATGTAACAATTTGGTGCACTGTGGTATATGAGTAAAATCCCACATTTAGAGGGTTGCTACGGCAACACCGTTCAATGTTCTACAAAACCATGAATATCTTTTGATGGGCTACTTGTGTAGATGATCTGGAGCCATTTTGGTGTGACTGGATGAAAAGCTGTAGTAGAAGATGATTGAAATAGCAGGCCTGAAAAATGTGAAAAATGCTGCAAAAATGACACCTTAATTAGAACATGTCAGGCTTCCTGTTGGATTTCGGCTATCGGTCCAAGAGACTTTTTTGTACGTGTTAGGATGTTACTTCAGCATGCACGATTTCAGGTACACAGACCAAGCACTGCCCTGGGGCTGATGTTTAGAACCTATCTGGGCCTGAAATGGAAAAAAAGTCCAAATTCAGAGGGTTGCTACGGCAACACCGTTCAATATTCTACAAAACCATGAATATCTTTTGATGGGCTACTTGTGTGGATGATCTGGAGCCATTTTGGTCTCACTGGGTCAAATGCCCTAGGAGGAGTTGAGGCAAAAAGGCCTGGAAAAGGCGAAAAATGCTGCAAAAATGACACTTTAAAGTGAACGTGGCTGACTTCCTGTTGTGTTTCGGCTATCGGTCCAAGAGACTTTTTTGTAGATGTTAGCATTTTACATCAGCAGGCACATTTTCAGGTACATAGAGAAAGCACAGCCCAGGGGCTGATGTTTAGAATTTCTGTGAATTTGAAATTGAAAAAAGTCCAAATTCAGAGGGTTGCCATGGCAACACCGTTCAATATTCTACAAAACCCTGAATAACTTTTGATGGGCTACTTGTGTAGATGATCTGGAGCCAATTTGGTGTCACTGGGTGAAATGCCCTAGGACAAGTTCGTTCAAATAGCAGGCGTGGAAATCGCAAAAATGGACACCTTCAATTGAAGAAGGCCGACTTCCTGTAGGGTTTGGGGTATGGGTCCAAGAGACTTTTTTGTACGTCTTAGTATGTTACATGAGCATGTACATTTTCATACATGTAGATAAAACGTAGCTCCGGGGCTACTCAAAAAACTTGCTATTTTAAGATATTCCGAGCTGCCACTAGGCGGCGCTCTAACGTTTATGGACTTTATGCATATGAGTATGTTCAGGGCAGCATGCTTATCACACCACTGAAGTTTGAGCCAGATTGGGCAAGTTGGCTTTGAGTTACAGCCATTTTTGTGTTCATGGCGAATCATCGAACTTTGCCGTCCCATAAGGGTCACGCCCTTTTGTGAAAAACTCACAGTTTTGAAAACACAGTAAGTCCAACTTCTTAAGGCTTTCCAGGTGAAATTTGAGATGGTTCTGCTAAACCACCTTGGAGCTGGACCTCCAAGTGTAAAATATGACATTTCCTGTTCCCACTAGGTGGCGCTGCGACTGATATTAAATATTGTCATATGTATGTGTTCAGGGGGGCACCCTCATCCTACTGGAGAAGTTTGATGCACATTGGATCATGTAGGTATGAATGAGAGGCAATCAAAATTTCATGGCGAATGATCAAAGTTCAAAGGGGCATAAGGACCCCTCCCCCTTGGCAAAAACTCACCATTTTCGAGATTTAGATTCCCCCGGGGGTGTAGGTTAGACAAACCAAATATGAAGATGATAACGTCTAAAACCTCTGAGTTATTAGAAAAAGTGTGAGGGCTGCAAATCGCCAAATTTGCATAATTAATTCAAAATGGCGGACTTCCTGTTGGGTTTAGGGCATGGCTCCAAGAGGATTTTTTGTGCGCCTGGACATGATATACATGTGTATGAAGTTTCATTCATGTACGTGAAACACAGCGGTGGGGCTCCAGTTTAGGGGGCGCTAGCGAGCCATTTGGGCGCGCCCTTGCCCGAGCCCATTAAAATACTTAAATTTTCACCAGGTGTGACGCATGTGCAAAGTTTCATGAGTTTTTGAATATGATAAAGCCCCCAAAAAGCCAATTCATTTGCCTGAATAATAATAATAAAAATTAAAGCCGCAAGCGGCGATGAGCGGGCCCTCGCACCCGGCGCGCGTCGACCCCTGGCGCGCTCCAGCCAAGCCGCGCGTCGACCCGTGGCACGCTCCAGCCGAACCGCGCTCGGAGGTTCTCGCAGACGAGAGAGTAGCTGGCTCACCCGGCTGCTGACGGCTCAGCAGGCTAGCCGTACTTCGCGTCGATCGTCTCCCGCTTCCACTAGGTGGCGTCGGTGAGTGCCCACTAATTAATATGTCACAATGCTCTATGTAATGCCTGCAGCCATCAGTGAAACTGTAATGACCATAGGATGATGAGTATCAGTGTCCTACTGATTTCCTGTTGCCACTAGGTGGCGTTATGAGTGTGAAACAAAGCTGATAGAGGGGTGTGTCCGGTCTCCCTTACCCTCCCATTAAGCCTGTGAAGTTTGAGGCACATCGGACAATGTATGTCAGAGATGTAACAATTTGGTGCACTGTGGTATATGAGTAAAATCCCACATTTAGAGGGTTGCTACGGCAACACCGTTCAATGTTCTACAAAACCATGAATATCTTTTGATGGGCTACTTGTGTAGATGATCTGGAGCCATTTTGGTGTGACTGGATGAAAAGCTGTAGTAGAAGATGATTCAAATAGCAGGCCTGAAAAATGTGAAAAATGCTGCAAAAATGACACCTTAATTAGAACATGTCAGGCTTCCTGTTGGATTTCGGCTATCGGTCCAAGAGACTTTTTTGTACGTCTTAGGATGTTACTTCAGCATGCACGATTTCAGGTACACAGACCAAGCACTGCCCTGGGGCTGATGTTTAGAACCTATCTGGGCCTGAAATGGAAAAAAAGTCCAAATTCAGAGGGTTGCTACGGCAACACCGTTCAATATTCTACAAAACCATGAATATCTTTTGATGGGCTACTTGTGTGGATGATCTGGAGCCATTTTGGTCTCACTGGGTCAAATGCCCTAGGAGGAGTTGAGGCAAAAAGGCCTGAAAAAGGCGAAAAATGCTGCAAAAATGACACTTTAAAGTAAACGTGGCTGACTTCCTGTTGGGTTTGGGCTATCGGTCCAAGAGAGTTTTTTGTAGATGTTAGCATCTTACATCAGCAGGCACATTTTCAGGTACATAGAGAAAGCACAGCCCAGGGGCTGATGTTTAGAATCTCTGTGAATTTGAAATTGAAAAAAGTCCAAATTCAGAGGGTTGCCATGGCAACACCGTTCAATATTCTACAAAACCCTGAATAACTTTTGATGGGCTACTTGTGTAGATGATCTGGAGCCAATTTGGTGTCAGTGGGTGAAATGCCCTAGGACAAGTTCGTTCAAATAGCAGGCGTGGAAATCGCAAAAATTGACACCTTCAATTGAAGATGGCCGACTTCCTGTAGGGTTTAGGGTATGGGTCCAAGAGACTTTTTTGTACGTCTTAGGATGTTACATGAGCATGTACATTTTCATACATGTAGATAAAACGTAGCTCCGGGGCTACTCAAAAAACATGCTATTTTAAGATATTCCGAGCTGCCACTAGGCGGCGCTCTAACGTTTATGGACTTTATGCATATGAATGTGTTCAGGGCAGCATGCTTATCACACCACTGAAGTTTGAGCCACATTGGGCAAGTTGGCTTTGAGTTACAGCCATTTTTGTGTTCATGGCGAATCATCGAACTTTGCCGTCCCATAAGGGTCACGCCCTTTCGTCAAAAAGTCACAGTTTTAAAAACACAGTAAGTCCAACTTCTTAAGGCTTTCCAGGTGAAATTTGAGATGGTTCTGCTAAACCACCTTGGAGCTGGACCTCCAAGTGTAAAATATGACATTTCCTGTTCCCACTAGGTGGCGCTGCGACTGATATTAAATATTGTCATATGTATGTGTTCAGGGGGGCACCCTCATCCTACTGGAGAAGTTTGATGCACATTGGATCATGTAGGTATGAATGAGAGGCAATCAAAATTTCATGGCGAATGATCAAAGTTCAAAGGGGCATAAGGACCCCTCCCCCTTGGCAAAAACTCACCATTTTCGAGATTTAGATTCCCCTGGGGGTGTAGGTTAGACAAACCAAATATGAAGATGATAACGTCTAAAACCTCTGAGTTATTAGAAAAAGTGTGAGGGCTGCAAATCGCCAAATTTGCATAATTAATTCAAAATGGCGGACTTCCTGTTGGGTTTAGGGCATGGCTCCAAGAGGATTTTTTGTGCGCCTGGACATGATATACATGTGTATGAAGTTTCATTCATGTACGTGAAACACAGCGGTGGGGCTCCAGTTTAGGGGGCGCTAGCGAGCCATTTGGGCGCGCCCTTGCCCGAGCCCATTAAAATACTTAAATTTTCACCAGGTGTGACGCATGTGCAAAGTTTCATGAGTTTTTGAATATGATAAAGCCCCCAAAAAGCCAATTCATTTGCCTGAATAATAATAATAATAATAATAATTAAAGCCGCAAGCGGCGATGAGCGGGCCCTCGCACCCGGCGCGCGTCGACCCCTGGCGCGCTCCAGCCAAGCCGCGCGTCGACCCGTGGCACGCTCCAGCCGAACCGCGCTCGGAGGTTCTCGCAGACGAGAGAGTAGCTGGCTCACCCGGCTGTTGACAGCTCAGCAGGCTAGCCGTACTTCGCGTCGATCGTCTCCCGCTTCCACTAGGTGGCGTCGGTGAGTGCCCACTAATTAATATGTCACAATGCTCTATGTAATGCCTGCAGCCATCAATGAAACTGTAATGACCATAGGATGATGAGTATCAGTGTCCTACTGATTTCCTGTTGCCACTAGGTGGCGTTATGAGTGTGAAACAAAGCTGATAGAGGGGTGTGTCCAGTCTCCCTTACCCTCCCATTAAGCCTGTGAAGTTTGAGGCAGATCGGACAATGTATGTCAGAGATGTAACAATTTGGTGCACTGTGGTATATGAGTAAAATCCCACATTCAGCGGGTTGCTACGGCAACACTGTTGAAGATTCTATAAAACCATGAATATTTTTTGATGGGCTACTTGTGTAGATGATCTGGAGCCATTTTGGTGTCACTGGGTCAAATGCCCTAGGAGGAGTTGATTCAAAAATGAGGCCTGAAAAAGGCGAAAAATGTTGTAAAAATAAGACCTTTATTTGAACATGTGAGGCTTCCTGTTGGGTTTTGGGTATGGGTCCAAGAGACTGTTTTGTACGTCTTTGAGTGTTATGTCAGCATGCATAATTTCAGATACACAGACCAAGCTCAGCCCTGGGGCTGATGTTTAGAACCTATCTGGGCCTGAAATTGAAAAAAGTCCAAATTCAGAGGGTTGCCATGGCAACAGCGTTCAATATTCTACAAAACCATGAATATCTGTTGATGGGCTACTTGTGTAGATGATCTGGAGCCATTTTGGTGTGACTGCCAGAAATCCTTAAGTAGAAGATGATTCAAATAGCAGGCCCGAAAAAGGCGAAAAATTCTGCAAGAATGACACATTAACTTTAAAATGCTGGACTTTCTGTTGAGTTTTGAGTATGTGTCCAAGAGACTTTTTTGTACGTGTTAGGATGTTACTTCAGCATGCACGATTTCAGGTACACAGACCAAGCACTGCCCTGGGGCTGATGTTTAGAACCTATCTGGGCCTGAAATGGAAAAAAAGTCCAAATTCAGAGGGTTGCTACGGCAACACCGTTCAATATTCTACAAAACCATGAATATCTTTTGATGGGCTACTTGTGTGGATGATCTGGAGCCATTTTGGTCTCACTGGGTCAAATGCCCTAGGAGGAGTTGAGGCAAAAAGGCCTGAAAAAGGCGAAAAATGCTGCAAAAATGACACTTTAAAGTAAACGTGGCTGACTTCCTGTTGGGTTTGGGCTATCGGTCCAAGAGAGTTTTTTGTAGATGTTAGCATCTTACATCAGCAGGCACATTTTCAGGTACATAGAGAAAGCACAGCCCAGGGGCTGATGTTTAGAATCTCTGTGAATTTGAAATTGAAAAAAGTCCAAATTCAGAGGGTTGCCATGGCAACACCGTTCAATGTTCTACAAAACCCTGAATAACTTTTGATGGGCTACTTGTGTAGATGATCTGGAGCCAATTTGGTGTCACTGGGTGAAATGCCCTAGGACAAGTTCGTTCAAATAGCAGGCGTGGAAATCGCAAAAATTGACACCTTCAATTGAAGATGGCCGACTTCCTGTAGGGTTTGGGGTATGGGTCCAAGAGACTTTTTTGTACGTCTTAGTATGTTACATGAGCATGTACATTTTCATACATGTAGATAAAACGTAGCTCCGGGGCTACTCAAAAAACTTGCTATTTTAAGATATTCCGAGCTGCCACTAGGCGGCGCTCTAACGTTTATGGACTTTATGCATATCAGTGTGTTCAGGACAGGGTGCTTATCACACCACTGAAGTTTGAGCCAGATTGGGCAAGTTGGCTTTGAGTTACAGCCATTTTTGTGTTCATGGCGAATCATCGAATTTTGCCGTCCCATAAGGGTCACGCCCTTTTGTCAAAAACTCACAGTTTTGAAAACACAGTAAGTCCAACTTCTTAAGGCTTTCCAGGTGAAATTTGAGATGGTTCTGCTAAACCACCTTGGAGCTGGACCTCCAAGTGTAAAATATGACATTTCCTGTTCCCACTAGGTGGCGCTGCGACTGATATTAAATATTGTCATATGTATGTGTTCAGGGGGGCACCCTCATCCTACTGGAGAAGTTTGATTCACATTGGATCATGTAGGTATGAATGAGAGGCAATCAAAATTTCATGGCGAATGATCAAAGTTCAAAGGGGCATAAGGACCCCTCCCCCTTGGCAAAAACTCGCCATTTTCGAGATTTAGATTCCCCTGGGGGTGTAGGTTAGACAAACCAAATATGAAGATGATAACGTCTAAAACCTCTGAGTTATTAGAAAAAGTGTGAGGGCTGCAAATCGCCAAATTTGCATAATTACTTCAAAATGGCGGACTTCCTGTTGGGTTTAGAGCATGGCTCCAAGAGGATTTTTTGTGCGCCTGGACATGATATACATGTGTATGAAGTTTCATTCATGTACGTGAAACACAGCGGTGGGGCTCCAGTTTAGGGGGCGCTAGCGAGCCATTTGGGCGCGCCCTTGCCCGAGCCCATTAAAATACTTAAATTTTCACCAGGTGTGACGCATGTGCAAAGTTTCATGAGTTTTTGAATATGATAAAGCCCCCAAAAAGCCAATTCATTTGCCTGAATAATAATAATAAAAAAAAAAAAAAAAAAATAAAAATAATAATAAACGAAGCAATTACAATAGGGCCTTCGCACAGTTCGTGCTCGGGCCCTAATAAACGAAGCAATTACAATAGGGCCTTCGCACAGTTCGTTCTCGGGCCCAAAAAAAAAAAAAAAAAAAAAAAAAAAAAAAAAAAAAAAAAATAATAATAAACGAAGCAATTACAATAGGGCCTTCGCACAGTTCGTGCTCGGGCCCTAATAATAAACGAAGCAATTACAATAGGGCCTTCGCACAGTTCGTGCTCGGGCCCTAACAATTAGATTGAATGACTAATACATCTACTAACAGAATGGCAGTGGTGCAGTGGGTAGGCGCTCGCCTTGCAGCCGGAAGGTTGCAGGTTTGAGCCCCTGTCCCTGCGCTGTGTTGTGTCCTTGGGCAAGACCCTTAAACCACATTGCTTAACGGTAGCGCCGGTCTCTGGCTGCATGACCGCAGATGAGTGATTTGGAACGATCATTTTTTTGTGTGCCTTGTGTGCACAATGATAGTGAGTTGAATCAAACAACTAGTAATGTGCATGCCTAGTTGGAGGTACAAGGTGCAGAAGATCCATCCATCTAATTTCTTCCGCTGGTCCTTTTCAGGGTCACGGGGGTGGGTGGTGGTGGAGGTGGAGCCTATCCCAGCTGTCATAGGGCGAGATGCAGGCTGCACATGTACAAGTCTCCAGCCTGTCACAGGGCTAACAGAGACAGACAGACAACCATTCACATTCATATTCACACCTATGAGCAATTTAGATCACCAGGTAACTTAACCCCAGGAATTGCATGTCTTTGGACTGTGGGAGGAAACCGGAGTACCCACGCAGACACGGGGAGAACATGCAAACTCCACACAGAACAGAACAGCGCGGTTAACACTGTTTTTTCACAGAAAGAAGGTCCTGGGTTCAATTCAACCTTGTCAGCAGAAGATGGACTACAAAATGATCATGTTATATCACAGTTTGCTCTCACCCGGCTGTTCTCAGCAGGTCATTTAGATGAAAATGACAGAAGCAGGAACATTCAACCTGCAGCAGCTCAGAGCCTCTTCAGATGCCACAAAGCTGCTGAAGAGGTTCAGCGCCAGTCTGATATGTACTTGTTTCCCTTTCAGGAGGAGAATATTTAAATGAGTCACTCAAATCTGAATTACAAAGTCTGCAGCACACAATTGACTGCAAACTGCACAAAATGTAACAGTGAAAATGCAGCTGTTGATGAATCCGTGTTAGTGTGCTAGATTCATGCCTTATGCTGCAGTGTGCTGTTAAATAAAGTGATGTGGCAGTAGCACAGGAACAGGGACACTCTGACCTAACAGTGAATGGTGTTCATGTGCAGGTCAGCTGGCCGCCTCAGCGCTCCACCTGAGTCTCAGTCCGCAGGACTCTCTGCACAGTCCCAGCATCTTCTATCAGCAGAGTTCTCCCTTAAATCAAAAGCATGTTGATCCTCCTTCAGCCTCCTCTCACTGATCTGAGCTGCCAAACAGTTACCAAACAGTATTTGTAGAAAAGATAAAGATAATCACAGAATATCTCTGACAGCATGATTACAAGAGTTTTCATTTAATGAGTTTTGTAAATACTGAAAATGTATTTTGTTGTAATCTGTATGATATCTTTACTAAGTAGAAGTATCTGGATCATTCTGTGGAAAAGTAAAAATATTGGATCTATCTTTCATTAGCTCCAGTTTTCAGCATCATAATTGCTTTAAAAGCATTAACATAACTACCTCTCTAAATTTCTGGAATATCAACAATTGAGGTCCATCATACAGGCAAAATATAATCTCAAATTTAGAAATGCCTACGTGGGTAGTAGAATTTCTAAATCTCAGTACCCCTAAATTATTATCAAAACTGTCTAAGTCACTGTTAAATATTGATATTTCAGTTTCTCTCCCGATTGCAAATGGGAACGTGATCTCTCTATTAATCAATTCAATTCAATTCAATTTTATTTATATAGCGCCAAATCACAACAAACAGTCGCCTCAAGGCGCTTTGTATTGTGGGTAAAGACCCTACAATAATACAGAGAAAACCCAACAGTCAAAAACGACCCCCTATGAGCAGCACTTGGTGACAGTGGAAAGGAAAAACTCCTTTTAACAGGAAGAAACCTCCATCAGAACCAGGCTCAGGGAGGGGGGGTCATCTGCTGTGACCGGTTGGGCTGAGGGGAGAGAAAGACATGCTGTGGAAGAGAGCCAGAGATTAATAATAACTAATGATTAAATGCAGAGTGGAGTATAAACAAAGTAAATAAGGTGAATGAGAAACAGTGCATTATGTGAACCCCCCAGCAGCCTAGGCCTATAGCAGCATAACTAAGGGATGGTTCAGGGTCACCTGATCCAGCCCTAACTATAAGCTTGATCATCCAGATCAAAAATTCTCGACACAAGTTTGTTTAAACACTTTCAAAATGATAAAAAGTCCAAACTTACAACTCACACAATATAAAACTATTCATAGAACACACTATACAGCAGTGTTTTTCAACCTTTTTTGAGCCAAGGTACATTTTTTTCACTGAAAAAATCACGAGGCACACCACCAGCCAAAAATGTTAAAAAATGATACTCTGTAGCCTATATTAACAATATAGTCATTCTTATTAAAGTGTCTTGAATAGGAATCAAATAAACACAAAAAGAACTTTATCATATAATATATATCTTCTTTCAAATAAAAAGTGCACTTAACATGTCCACTTCAAAAACACAGCTTGACCATAACAAATGCCACAACAATGTGGTCTTATAGTAGGGATGCGCCGATCCGATATTCAGTATCGGTCCGTTACTGGCCTAAATTACTGGATCGGATATCGGAGAGAAATAAAAAATGTAATCCGATACATTAAATAACGTTTCGCTCACATTGGCTGCATTACAGTGCTCCGTCGTCTTCTTCTTCTTGTGGGTTTGCGGCTAACCAACCAGCTTAGAGCTGCATTACCACCACCTACTGGATTGGAGTGGGGGGGATCAGGAGTTAGGAAAAAACCCTCCGCACATTCTATAAAGGTCGCCGTCGCTGTGACGGATTCCCTTTGACAGTGAGCGATCATCGCTGACATGTTGTTCCGCCTCCACCGCTCTCTGTCTTGTTTGTGTGTTGTGCTCACTGTGCTAAGAATCAGCTGTTATTTTTTTTTTTCTCTACTTCAGCCGAGTGCAGCTATTAGCACCGGTGACCGTCCGGTACCGGAAGAACCCCTTCCCCGTCAAAATATTTTTGATACTTTAATCCCTGATTTGTGACTAAATATAGACCTGCAGTAGAAACGTATTTAGGAGAATGCTTGTGAATATAAAGCATTACAAGATTACGCTCACGCAGCCCCCAGTTTGTCAACACTGATGACAAAACAGCAGCAGTCAGCTGATTTACGAGCAGTCTGTCTGCACAAAGAGGCAGAGCCGGCTCAGATGGAGCGGAAGGAAATTTTTTTTCGTCTTTTTCGTCCCTGTAACCTCCATAAACCTTTACTGGGAAACAGCTGGAGGTCCTTCATCAACCACCTGATCAGCAGGTGAAGAAAAGAGAACTTTGTAGCTGCTCCATCCACCCTGTTTGTTTCACACAGGGAAAAACTACAGTACAGAAGTTAAAATATGCAGATGAACTGTTGAAAAAAGTATTTCTTATCCAGTTACTTAGGTAATCAATATAAATAGAATAGTCAATTGCTAAAATAATCAATAGTTGCAGCCCTAATGAAATTTGCAACATACCATAAGCCAATGCATCACCTTCTCACACAGAAGCAACAGGATTCAGGTGATAGTTATTGTTGTAAGTAAGTGAAATTTATTTATATAACGTTTTTCACAGACAGAAAGGCACTGTACAATAATTAAAACACAATATCAACCCCCCACCCCCACCCCCAGAAAACACTATGTTGAAAACATAATAACATTACCATATTAAAAGAATAAAAATAAAGTCAGAAACCAGAAAGCCTGGTTAAACAGAAAAGTTTTCAACTATTTTTTAAATGATGCCACAGAGACGGCTAAATGGAGCTGGAGTGGTAAACAGTTCCAGAGCTTTGGTGCCACTGCCTAAAAAGCTCTGTCCACCCTGGTCCTTAGTCTTGTATGTGGGACAACTAAAAGACTTTGATTTTGTTGTGTGAGAGACTGTTGACTTCTTTTTTAAAATTTTTTTTTAAAATGTTTTTAAATGCCTAGATAAATTTTAAATATCGGATTTATATCGGTATCGGCCGATATCCAAATTTAAAAGATCGGTATCGGACATAAAAAAGTGGTATCGTGCCATCCCTATCTTATAGTAGAAAACTTCATTCTATTACCAGGAATAACACAACAATACATGAGAAAGAGGCAAGCTCACAGCTAATGCCAGTTTAATATCATCATCATGCATAAGTCCCCGTACAATGTTTTAATTCAAGATTCAAGATTCAAGAAGTTTATTGTCATGTACACCGCAAAACACTGTGGTTATGCTGAGCAATGAAATTCTTACTTGCGACTGCTTTACAAACAATTGAAATAAGCAACTAAGTTAAAATAAAATTTAAGAACTAGTATATTAGGAAAGTAAAAGTAGAAAATAAAAATAAATAAATAATAAAGCAAGTGCAATATATACAGATATATACAGATGAAAGAAAGGCAGGTAATCACAGTTTGGTAATCAGTCAGTGGTTCAGTAGCCTGATGGCCTGTGGATAGAAACTGTTTTTTAGTCTGGTTGTTCTTGCTTTTACACTCCTGTAACGTTTGCCAGACGGCAGGAGTGTGAACAGAGTGTTCTGTGGGTGGGTACGGTCCTTGATGATGTTGTGTGCCCTCTTTATTACCCGGGTATTATAAGTGTCCTGTAGTGATGGGAAGGCAGCTCCACAGATGAATTGTGCTGTTTTGATGACACGCTGGAGAGCCTTCCTGTCCTGACTGGTGCAGTTTCCATACCACACCGTGATGGAGTTTGTCAGGATGCTCTCCACAGCGCATCTGTAAAAGTTGCTGAGGAGCTTGGGGGATAATCCGAATTTCCTCAGTTTCCTTTAGAAGAAGAGTCTCTGCTGAGCTTTCTTGACAGTCTGTGCTGTGTTGTAGGTCCAGGTGAGGTCTTCACTGATGTGGGTGCCAAGGAATTTGAAAGTCTTCACTCTCTCCACCTGAGTCCCGTTGATGAATAATGGAGCATGCTGGTCTCTTTTTTTCCTCGGATCAATAATCATCTCCTTAGTCTTCTCTGTATTTAAGGAGAGATTATTTTCCTGGCACCAGGACACCAGCTGGGCCACCTCTTCCCTGTAAGCTGCTTCCTCTCCCCCAGTAATCAGCCCAATGACGGTGGTGTCGTCAGCAAACTTGACGATGGAGGTGTTGCTTTGGGAGGGGATGCAGTCGTAGGTGAAGAGGGTGTACAGGAGAGGACTGAGCACACAGCCTTGTGGGGTCCCAGTGCTCACTGTCTTTGTTTCTGATGTCCTGGTACCAACTCTGACTGCCTGAGGTCTGTCTGTAAGGAAGTCCAAGACCCAGCGGCAGAGGGAGGGTGGTATTCCGAGGGTGAACAGCTTTTCAACCAGCCTGCTTGGGATGACGGTGTTGAAAGCTGAACTGTAGTCTATAAACAGCATTCGAACATAAGTGTCCTTATTTTCAAGGTGTGAGAGGGCTGTATGGATGGCTGCATTAACAGCATCATCAGTTGAACGGTTCTGACGGTATGCAAATTGCAGGGGATCTAATGTGTCCGGAATGGATCCTTTAATATGGGACATGACCATCCTCTCAAAGCACTTCATTACAAGTGAAGTGAGTGCAATGGGACGATAGTCATTCAAAGAGGTTGTGTTGGTTTTCTTGGGGAGGGGCACTATAGTGGTGGACTTGAAGCATGTGGGCACAGATGATTGGGAGAGGGACAAATTAAAAATATCTGTAAAAACCTCGGCCAGCTCTGAAGAGCAGACCCTCAGAGCACGGCCAGGGATGTTGTCGGGGCCAGGTGCTTTTCGGGGGTTGGTCCTCCTCAGGGCCTTGCACACCTCAGTCGATGTTACAGTGGGTGAAGAGCTCTGTGTTGCCTCCGGTAGTAGAATCTCTCTACGTTGGATGGAGTTGAGGGTGTCAAAGCGAGCATAGAACTGGTTCAACTTATCTGGTAGGGCGTTGTTGCAGGCTGTGATCCTGCTGTTCCTCTGCTGAAAGTCAGTGATGTGTTGCAAGCCCTGCCACATGCGTCGGGAATCAGAGTGTTTGTAATATCCCTCCAGCTTCAGTCTGTACTGCCTCTTGGCTTCCCCGATGGATCTACGTAGGTCATATCTGGTCTTTCTGTAGCCCTCCGTGTCACCAGAGGCAAATGCAGTTGAGCGTGCATGCAGCATGGAGCGTGCCTCACAGTTCATCCATGGTTTCTGGTTGGGATATATCTTGCAGCATTTGGTGGGGACAATATCATCAACGCATGTGCTGATATAACTGGTAACCACTGATGCATATTCCTCTAAATCCACAGAACTGTCCTCTCTCAGAGCAGCATTCTTAAACACATCCCAGTTTGTGGCATTAAAGCAGTTCTGAAGCAGCAGATCAGTCTCTTCACTCCAAACTTTAATGCTTTTAATTGCTGGGGGGGCTTGTTTGAGGAGCTGCCTGTACTTTGGATAGAGGAACACAGAAATATGGTCGGACTGTCCAAAATGTGGGCGGGGCACAGCCTTGTATGCATCCCTCACATTGCTGTACACGTGATCCAGAATGTTGTTATTCCTTGTGGGAAAGCTCACATGTTGATGGAACTTAGGGAGAACAGTCCTGAGGCTGCAATTGTTAAAATCCCCGGCAACAACAAACACAGCATCTGGGTGGGCGGTCTCATGTTTGCTGATGATGTCGTGCAGTACTCCTAGCGCTGTGGTCCGATCGGCTCGCGGCGGGATATAAACAGCCAGCATTAACACAGCACTGAACTCCCTCGGTAAATAAAAGGGTCTGCACTTCACCATCAACACTTCGATGTCAGTACAACAGTGTTTCTCCACCACCTGAACGTCCACACACCATCGCTTGTTGACATAAACACATACACCGCCACCTTTGTTTTTACCCGAGGCAGATGTGCGGTCTCCGCGGTGCACTGAGTGGGTCTGTAGTTGAATGGCCGAGTCCGGCGTAGTTGCAGTGATCCAGGTTTCCGTGAAGATCAGAGCACAGCACTCCCTGATCTCCCGCTGAGCTATTGTCCTAGCTCTCAGCTCGTCCATCTTGTTTTCGAGAGAGCGGACATTAGCTACCAAAAGGCTAGGCAATGGTGGTCGTGTGGCTCTAGCCTTTAGTTTAGCATGTAGCCCTCCTCTCTTGCCACGCTTCCGTCTTGGATGCGCTCGTTGTCGGCTGCTCTGCCTGCCTGAGCGTGATCGTGGTGTTACGGCCTGCTGGCTGGAGCTGGCATGATCCAAACACAGAAGAAGGCTATGGTCCAAAAGGTCTAAGCTAAGCCCATGGGAAACTTTTCCAATGTCCAATAGTGTTTCTCTGCTGTACGTGATCCTTGAGTACAAGCACTGAATATTAGCCACACAAACTAGCACTAGAATAAACAACAAATACAATTGGTGTAGGGAGCGCGTCGCAAACACGTCTGCCACGGAGGGCGCCATGTTGATAATGGATGAAGATTATCATTAACTATAACCCTATACCACCGAACATGTCATAATTGGCTCAGTGTACTTCAGAAGCGCCACCGTTCATGGACTTAGGGCAACAATTACCGTAATAACACCACAGTAATCCCCTATATTGGTTGTGAAGTGCAGTTTCTCAGCGTTCAGAAACTGTTTGAATTTTTCCAATAGGTCGCGTTATTACGGTAATTCAAAGTTCCTTTGATCAGCCGCCTCAGGCTCTGTGCTAACCAGCTGTTCGGCTAGTAGCGGCAATCGCCCGGCTGTATAGGGTTATAATATGTATCCTGTGTGTGTGTTTCAAATGGCTCTCAGCTGCAAACTGTCGGTCTGGGCATTCAGCCGGTGCTCTGCGTGCCTCCAGTTTATTGTTGTGGGTTTTTAAAAATGATTGTGGTGAAGGAGTCGCTCTCATGCCTCCGCTAGTGACGATACTCCCTGGCCAATCAGTGGCATGCTGTACTCCGCGTCATATTTTTGTATCACCTCGGATCGCTTAGAACCTCGGGTGAGTGTGTACGGAAAAAGGACCGGCAAAGTGTACCTGATTCTAATGGAGATGCCGTCAAATCGCGGCGAGTCGTTCCGTATGGAAACGCGGCTTAATTCTCTTGTTTCTATGTACAATGCAATTCGCTACCTGCTGCTATCTAGTCTAGTGATATGGAAGTATTACATGATTATGCTTCAGTCACTACTACAGCACAGACACTCGTGGCATATTACGTGAAACTGGATAATTTCCCACGGCACACCTGACAATCTCCCATGGCACACTAGTGTGCCGCAGCACACTGGTTGAAAAACACTGCTATACAGGACAAAGGATGTTCCACACGGGTCTTGCACACTCAAAACATGTACCTATGGTGCAGGCAATACTCTCGAGGACTTCATGCATGCTATATGATCTTGTACGTTTTGGCAGAAGATATGTGAAGACCTATCTACATGGTTTAGTTGCAATATCCCAACCCCACCCACACTATGCATTTTAGGTGATGTAAGTGAATTACATAGAGAACCAAATATATCACACATAATTCTTACTGCATTATCTATCACTAAGAAAACTATTCTAATGAATTGGAAATCAAAAAATAATTTATTTGTTACACAATATAGAAATTTACTTTTAGACCACTTTAGTTTGGAGAGAATGTCTGCCACCTCAAAAAACCAATTAAATGAATTCAGTTCTCTCTGGTTCCCATTGATCAATTCCATTACTGTTACGGGGTGTGAGCCGTGTACTAAAAGACTCAAGTGTGGTAACCAAAAAGAGCAGTCAAGTAACTCTTCAAGACAGATATTTATTCACAAAAATGCTAATGCATCACAGAAACTCAAAGGGGGCTGAACAGTTATCCTCTAACAGGGCTAGGGGGTCACAGAGCCAGTCATTCAGGTCAGCACGGTGCGTTTGCAAAAGGGGAGCTGGGGCATTCTTGACGTATCCAGAAATCCGGGTCCAGGAGGGGAATAACAAGTTGGTGTGTGAATGTAATCCCACAATTGTGGGATGAGGAAGGGCAGGCAGGTGGTGACTGAAATCTGATCCAAGAGTGGGTAGCAGATTCCCAGGTGAAGAGTAGAGGATCTCACTGGTCCTTACATACTGGATTCTTGATGAGCCAATAAACTTCAGGTGTGACAGCCGGCTGCAAGGGACGAAACTCCACCCAAAGGGAGCAGAGCCAACCAGTCCTAACCACACGCCATTACAGTTACGTAATGGGGGTGGTCGGCCATGGTCTTGCCTCTCCGTGCGCCTTATTGGTGGCTGGGGGTGGACTTTGGGCTGTGGTGCCTGTGGACTACACAGTGCTGGGGGGCTGTGACTGCTGCTTTGCAGCATCTGTGGGTCTGCCCCAGTTGTTGGTGGTGGGGGACCTGTGTGGGTGTTGTTTTGTGGTCTTGGGGTGTGGGGCCTGGGGTGCTTGTGGTGGCGGGTGCCGGCTCTGGGAGGGGTGGCTGGCCTCTCCCGCGCATGTCCGGATGCGGGGCCTGGGGCCCTGGTGCCCTGGTGCCTGGGGTCGCCCGTCTCCTGGTTGGGTCCCTTGTTGAGTGGGGGTGGTTCATTTCACCCCTGAGTGGTTCAACCCGCACCCCTGAGTGGTGTGGGTTGGCCCATGTCGGGTATCCAGTTTGGGGTGCCTGCTGATCCCCTGGGAGGGGGGTGTCAGGTGAGGGAGCGGCTGTCCTCAGTCGTGGGATAGCATAGGAGGGTTGGGAGCAGCTGTCGTCACAGGCCCCGGGCCTACTCTCCGCTGCCGTGTGGTGGAGTGTGGAAAATGGGGGTATTTATGCTACTTTCCCACCGCCGAGGAGCCGGTTTGCGTGCCAGTGCTCGTGCTGTTCCCAATGAACCGGTGAAACGCTTAAGAACGGGCCCGTGTTTCCACCACGTTTCTGTGAGCTGCTCCTTTACGTATGAGTGTGGGCGGGTCCTCGTCTGGACATGAAGTCGAAGCGCACAAACGTGGGAGAACACGCTCCCCTTTCTGTGCGTTTTAGGGTCCAAACCAAACTACTGCAGCATCTGTGTGCAGCACAGAGCGAAACACAGACAGCGATTAGAGCAAGACGACAAGTACGCACTTTGTGTCCTTTTATCTGTGATATGAACTGATACAAAGCAGCAAGTTCAGCCTTAGAGCCCAACCTAATTCACAGCTGTGAAAATCGCTTCGCTTTTCTCCTGTAATACACATGTAATATGGTAGAAAGCTGGATGTTGAGACGGCAGAGTCACGCCCTTCATCACGCGCTCTTGGTTCGAGACCAGCCAGTTTGCGGGGCTGGAGTTGAACCCGTTTTTCGATCGAGCACCGAGTGCTTTGGCGGTGGAAAACCCACCTAACGGTTCAAATAAAGGCACCGGCTCCGGAACCCTGTTGGTGGGAAAGAGGCTTCACTGAGCCACTTAGCTGGTTTTCTCCTTCTGGGGTAGTCTTCTACTCCCGGTCTTATGTCTCCTGCCCCCCCCCCACCCCCCACCCCACTCCCCACATCACTCACATCACTGAATTCAACTGTTCAATCTGACCTTAAAGCTGTGGTGAAAATATCAGCGTTAGGAGCAGGAAGTTGTTACAGATGCGCTAACCCCGCCCAATAAGAGGGTTTTATGGGTTTACTGCATGAAGTGTCACCATAACTGTGACATGACATGTTACATGTCGGTAAAAACATGACAATAGAGACAATTTTACAAAACAACACAACCTCCTCTTCCTCTCAGGGCTGCGACCTCCCAGAGCAGAGCACTGTCCACATCGTTCTCCCTCCATCAGGCTCCTCCACTTCACAGCTCCTCCTCCTGCAGGGTCACCTGGCTCAGGGCAGACAAGAAGAGGAGGAGGGCTCTCTGACCAGGCTGGACCTTAGCTCCTCTCGACTCCTTGCCACCTCCCCTGGAATGGCCATGGTCCTGGAGAGCAGTGAGGGAGGCGTGTGTGGAACAGAGGGGGAGAGTCTGGATGAAGTGCAGGCTGCAGCTCGGAGAGGTCAGTATGTCAGTACTCTGAATACTCTGAGTACTCTTTATGTACAATCAGCAGGCTCATGGTTACAGGTGCTTTAAGACTCCGCCCCTTGCTGTACATGATGCTGCTGCTGCTGAAATTCCTCAAATTTAATCTTCAGCAGTAAATGTGATTTTAATCTTTTATTATGAAACAAAAACAAAAAAAATCAGAGACACGAGAAGTCTTGAGTCTGCGGCTGATGAGTTAAACTGATGTGATTTATCTTTACGATTTCTTCTTATTTAATAACTGATTTATTTATGGAATTTAAACAGTGGTATAGAAACTTTTATTTGCTGATTTCAAACTGCTGCAGTGAAATATTTACAGCAGAAAAAGGTGACAGGTGTTTCCTGTTTTAAATCCTGCCTGTTCTTTTATTTAACGGTGGTCTGAACCTAACATTTTTTGGTCCTTCGAGAGCCGGTTGGGCAGTGAGGAGGTTTTTCCAGCGACTACGGAGGGACGCTGGCAAGCCTGTCCGTACAGCCAGCTGCAATAAAGGCGCTGCACAAAGACCTGGGACGCAAAAAATTTGTCGCCAGGCCCGGCTTCATAGGTTTCTCTGCGGTCGCTGGGAACGCTTTCCTCGAGACCCGATCCACCAACGTGAAGACGACAGAAACCAGTTAGGACAAATCATAGACTATTGAGTCGGACCGGGTCCGATTGCCAGGATAACTTTCAGGGAAAACTAGTCTACGTCCTCCGAACAGGGTTCGTGAGGTAACCGGCCAGAGCTTTTCAGGGAAAAGCACAAACAAATCGTACACTACTGAGTCGGACCGGGTCCGATTGCCAGGATAACTTTCAGGGAAAGTTGGCTTTTCAGGGAAAAGCACCCTCAGAACAGGGTTCACAAGGGGCACCGGCTGAAGTAACTTTCAGGGAAAGTTAGCTTTTCTGGGAAAAGCGTAGAAAAATAAAGTATAAAACAGTACCGTAGGTGTTCTCGCCGAAAGGAGAAAGTAAATTGGTAACTCTCACCCAACGGAGAGGTTTTAATTTGGCCTTAATTCAGAATTTTGGTGTTCTCGCCGTGAACAAAGATTTAAAATAGGCGCCATAAATACGCGTATGTGTGTGTGAATGTGAGTGACTGAGAGTGAAAGCCGTCATTGGAGTGGAAGCAGCAGCATGACGAAAAACCTCACGGTTTTCACCTTCATGATCTGTTGAAGTACACAGTGAAGGGCGGATTTGGGTTTAGGTCTCAATAAAGACACGTGGTCTGTACGGAACTAAGCAAGGGGAGTAAAATGGGGATTACGGACAGCAAACAGAGTACGCCTGACCTAGAAGGGAATTTAAAATATATGGAGAGATACTCTCCGGGCAGCACAACATTTTGCAATAAATGGCAGAAACAGTATGGTTTTAGTGGAAAATTGGAGTTAAGGGAATGTGATGATTAGGTGGGAAATTTAAAAATAAGTGTGGCAACAAAGGAAGGGAAGAGGAAAGTTGAAAAAAGACAGTTAATGGTGGCAAAAACGTGGTTAGAACAGGCACAAACAAGGGCCGCCGTTAGAGAACAAAAGAAGGGAAAACAAACTTCCTGCAATGTGCATGCTGATTTGTTGAGGCCTGAGCATGAGACTGTTAGGCCTCTTAGGGTGCAGCCCCCAGCTCAACCACCTCCCCCAGCTCAACCACCTTTCCAGCTCAACCACCTCCCCCACAGCCACAGTTGGTGGTTCACAGATTGAGGAGGAGGGGGAATTAAACAGCAGGAAGGATGGGGCGACAGGAATCTTGTCTCTCTCATTTGATAAATTTCCATAACAATTTTGGTGATTGTTGGTAGGATCCAGTAAGTTCTTCCACAAAGAAGTGACGAGTCTCTGGCCAGCTGAAGAAAAAAAAAAGCTTCAGTCCTCCTGCATTTGCAAATTATAGAGGAACTCGAATTTTCACCCTTTGCTGGACAGCTGCCTGGATTCAAGGACCCTGCCTTAGAGGCACGGCCGTGACAAAAATCGAGTGAGAAAGATTCAAAATAATTTCAAATAGACATTGGGAGTCTGCTTAAAAAGGTAACACCCATTGGCGAATGGGTGGTACGCAGACTGGGTCGCGTGTAAAAGAGGTTAAAGACAAATTGTGTTCTTTAACCTAATGTGATTAAGCGTCCTTGAACGTGTCCTTTTTTTCTGTCTTCTTACACATAGAAGAACTGTGAGAGACGTCTCACTAGGAAAAAATGGAGATGGGAACACAGGAGTAGAAAATTAATAGTTAAAGAACTCGGCGGAGAGCGAGATCTTAATGGAGTTTTGAGCGGCAGAACAGCTGATGCCCTAATTAATGGAGTGGCGGTTTTGGGGCCACCTCCATTTGCTGTTACTTGTGATACCTCATCTCTCTATGCCCTTTTGCAGGCAAATTTACAAGTTCTGAAAATCTCTGACCCAGATCTGGACTCCTGCCCTCTGATCACACATCGTCCGGACCAGAATGATCGTCGGTAAACACGAGATCCACCACCTCCACCTCCTCATTGAGTCGCTGCCGCACTGCAACCTGCAGACAAGCAGAACAGCTCCACCTCAGAAGAGCCCTCAACGCTGCTCTCCCCTGTATGGAGACGGAGGAGATCGGCTGCTCAGAGCAGAGACCTGAAGTGTGACAGTCGTCACACTGAAGTGAGCGTCATGTGCAACATGCGCAGAAGACGGTTAATCAGAAGAAGAGGAAGAAGATAAAAAGGACAAATAAGATGCTGATAGAGAAAAGCAACATTTACTCTGTATTCAGCACTCACCACTGGGCAAAGTGTTGCCCATGGGAGAGGATGTGGACGAGGGCAAGGAAAGAGCGGGGTGACTTCTCTCGGATGTGCTGTCCGAGATGACAGATAACAACTGCGGCCTGACGGGTCATTGGCGAAATAAATGCCCATGAATGGTGAAGGGAACATGGACTAACCTGACTGTGTCACACTGATCGGAGAGGAGGACTCCAGAGAAGTCAGATGAGGGCGAGTTGCCTGATCAGCAGAGAACGGAAATGAGATATCACCTACAGACACACACACACAACTCACACTCATTACTGACGTATAGCGCCTAACACACACACGCAGCCTAGCACACATACAACAACCCCATGGCAATGACAGATGTCATACAATGGACAAGAGAGGCTGGAGAAGCTTTCACAAAAGTAAAAGAAGCACTGGTAACAGACTTAGTGCTGCCTCTTCCAAATTACAAAACAGATTTTGTCCAGACTGTAGATTGCAAGGATGGGTTTATGACCTCAGCTCTGTTACAGTCTTTTGCAGATAAATTGAGGCCAATTGCTTATTACTCCAAATGCCTAGATGCAGTCTCAGGAGCATTACCACATTGCTCTAGGCCACCTTCGTCTCAAACCCGTGAAGAAAACAACTGAATTCCCCACTAAATAGGGATGGCTCATTCATGTGCAAAGACCACGTGGAACGGGATCTGCACCCTGGGCGCATTGATGACCATCGCGACTGCAACACCACTGAACCACCTCAAGTACCCACATGCCTACGCAACTAACGAATGGTGGTTACTGATGAACGCAACAGCTTATAATAAAAACTACACCAATTGCTATGTGTGCTCCCACATGCCGGTAGCAGCCCATAATTAAGGCCTCAGGCCATATAATGTCAGGTGGACAAAGTCGTGGTGCCTGTACGGCCTGTCAACCCACCCAGGAAGTGGTAGACTGTGGCAGAACTCTAACTTCAGTCAACCATTAAAAATCAATTGGGCCAGAACACCAATCACTAGAGCTGAATGTACCCCAAACGAAGATTTGGTAGCATGGCCACAGCTGTCTGTAGCACTACCAGAAGTATTAATGCTAACCCATCTTCCCAGAAAGGCTTTCCCAGCATGCGTGGTTAACAATGGAACCCGAGAGGTGGGGAAGCTGCCTCACACGTTGTGTTAACAGTACGTTTTCTTACTGTCCACGAAAGAACGAGACGAAGTGCATGTACTGCCTCCAGAATCCCACGTGTGCAAAGAACAGTATGCTCCAAGAGGCAGCATGTGCAATGACCAACCGTTACCATTACCACTGGAAGATGGAAGTCACTGCTCCCGCATAGCCCCTGGGCCTAAAGGAACCCGGGTACTGATGGACTGGTATTTTGTATGTGGACACAAAGCATATGTCTCCTTACCACCTGACTGGAATGGACTGTGCACCATAGCATCGTTATCAGACCACGTGTTCTTTATGCAAAGAACAAGCACAACCAGCAGGCACCTCCGTGAAGTGACTGAACGGGTCGAGGATGTTCCCAAGGAATGGAGAATATGGGGAACCGGGGAAAAGATAGGACAGAGCCTGTTTCCATGGGTCGGAGTTGGACTGGTTCGGGATCATGTCGAGATAAACAGGTACGCCCTACTCCGTCTGATAAACGCCACAAGAACTTTGGGCAAAGGAACTACATGGGAGTTGAGCGCCTTGCGTGCAATGGTGATGCAGAATAGAGTGGTTTTGGACTTGCTGGCTGCTCCGCAAGGAGGAGTATGCAAGATAATCGGACAGACTTGTTGCACCTTCATCCCTGATGAAAACAGTGATGGGGGGGAGTATCCACACTGCTTTGTCTGACTTAGACACCCTGCAGCAGTATGTAGAACGGCAGACACCTGGAGGGAGTCAGGACTGGCTCTCCTGGCTGACTACTGGAGCCTGGTGGCAAGTTCTGCTGAAGGTCTTAGTGCCACCAGGGGTCATTCTGCTACTCTTTTGTTTATTTTTCAGTTGTATTGTTCCATGTTTAAGGAAAATGATGACAAATGTTTTCATTTCAGCTTTCTATCAGTATACCCTTGTGCAGGGTGGGCAGGAGGGTGAAACAGAAGACCGAATATGAAACCCCCATTGAAAATGGGAGACCAAGTGATGGGGGTGGATGTAAACTAGTTTTCAAACTAATGTTTGAAATTTGCATATGTATGTAGGTGTTTCCTCGAGTGAGACTGACTAGCAGTGGCTGCCATGAGCGGCGGGGCCGTTGAGGAGTTTTCCTGTCTTGAAAGAATAGAAAGTAACTTTGGGTCAAAAGAAGGGTAGACAGCTGCACGACAGGTTTTTCGCCTCAACCTCATTCAGGGTAGTATGTGCTATGTTCATGATAAACAGGGAGGAAATGTAGGAATAGATAAACATTTAACTGTTTTCCTATGTATCACAATGTGTTTATCATAAGCATGCACATGGAAAGCAGGTAACGCCTGTTTCCTGGGGACACACACGCACATACACATACACATACATGATACATACATGATGACGGAGACTCTCCCTGCAGGTAAAAAGATCAACTACGGGTTTCTGTGTCTTTCCTTATTTAACAGTGGTCTGAACCTAACAGAAGCCTTCCTCCACATGGCTACGCCTAGAAATTCTGTCCATAAAAATTATGAACAGAATCGGTGACAAAGGGCAGCCCTGATGAAGTCCAACACCTACAGGAAATGAGTCTGACTTACTGCTGGCAATACAGACCATGCTCTCGCTGCAGGTGTTCAGTGACTGAATGGCCCACAGCGATGGACCAGACATCTCACACTCCCAAAGCACCTCCCACAGGATACCCCAAGGGACACGGTTGAATGCCTTCTCCAAGTCCACAAAACACATGTAGACCAGATGGGCAAATTCCCATGCTCACTCAAATATCCTCGAGAAGATGAACGCTCCGTTACACTTTGTGTGAATCATAACCAAACAAATCGCTGCAGTGGAAGCTCCACTTTGATGAGAATATTCTGTACAGGTGGGACTTTTTATCCACTTTCAAATTTCCATGTTCACCAGAGGAATTTTACCTTGTTAAGGATGCAATTCCCAATGGGGTAACTGTGCTTTTTAAAGCTACTACGACCTTACCTTGAGACTACCTGTTTGGTGCCTTCTTACACACCTGTGGGAAAGATGTGCGTCCCTTCACACTTAATCTGTTAACTGGCAGTCCCGCAAGACGTTTATGGTGCTTTCCGACTTTGAAGCCTCATACCGTCACAGTAACGCTGCAGTCTGCGCTTATGATGGTTTTATATGACAGAGTAGACCCTTCGAATTGGATTGACACCTCTTTTGGCCAATCATGTTATGAAATGGGTTTTCCAGAGCCGATAATAACCAGGCAGCGTCATGTGACTTTTCTGGACATGCCCCAAATACTCTCCAATCGTTCTGACTGGTCAGCTCTGACCCAAATTCTAAAACCACAGATGTATAGCCAATAAAATTCGTGACGGGTGGGTATATGGCATCTTGGGGTGTGTTTTCACATGGATCACAAAGTTGCTGCACAATGAGTGCGTATTACGTGCATAAAGTCAAGCCGGAAGTAAGGCTCTGTGCGCTGTAGTGACTCGAGTGTTTACAGTACTTTTTCTCACTAACGGATTGTATAAATATCTCAAAACAAGCTATTTTTCTTCAACGAAGTGACAAAGTGACTCACGAAAGTGGATTATTTATTAGAGGACTTTGTCGCCGATTTGACCGTTTTATCGCTGCAGAATGAACACGAACGAACAGCTGTTACTCAGAAGGCATTTCATAGTAAGTCTAAGTTTTTATTCCCAGCTCGTGCTCGATGAGCTTTCACGGCGGTTACACAATGGCTAAGAGCAATGTTTATTGATATTCATGATATTCTCTTTGTGGTGGGCTTTGGGTTCCTTTGTGTTTGGGGGTGGGGTAATTGTTTGCGAGGAGGTTGTAGGTTGTATATCAGGACAATTGAGAGGATTGTGGTTTTTTTATGTGTATATGTAGTGTTTACATTTACTGTAACTGTTGATCAGTATACAATTTATTTATTTTGGGTGGAATCACTGAAAATAGACGGGGGGGGGGGGGGGGGGGGGTTGTGAATGAAGGCCAAGCATTTTCCTTCTTTTACCAATTAGGGCAACCTCTGATTTACATGTCTATACTTATAATTAATTCACATTATCAGTAACTTTGTGTATAGCAGAGGATCCCTCAGGGTCGTATCTTTGATTAGAGCCTCATTGATTACTGTATGTTTAAGCATTGAGGAGTTACAGCCATTTGAAGTCTGCATATCAAAGGCTGCTAACATGTGAGACCACGCCTGGACATTAGCACACAAAAACCTTTACAAAACAGCAAGTTTTTGTGCTATCTTGATGAAATTTGAAATACACAGTAAAAAGACTTCATTCTACAGCTTCATTATATTTTCCAGTCCATACCTTCTACACTCAGTGTGAAGTTACATAAAAACAAACAGGAAAAATCTAGGGTACACCCTTTACAGGTTGCCAGCCTGTTGCAGGGCTAACACAGAGAGACAGACAACCATCCACACTCACATTCACACCTATGGGCAATTTAGAGTAGCCAATTAACCTAACCCCAGTAAGTGCATGGGGTTAGGTTAATTGACCATAGGTGCGTTTATAACACACTTGTAAAAACTGTAAAATATTTTTGTATTTAAAAAAGAATAATAATAGAGAATAATAATAAATGAGACCCACAGGAACCGATGATAGCACATACAGCTATTGCATATATTTGATTCAGTTTTTAGATCCGAACAGCATCCTCTAAAAACAACAAATGAAAAAAACATTTGCTGAGATATGAATTGTATTTGTGTGTGATTTTTGTGTAGGGTTTGTAGTTCACTTTGCATTATTTTGAGTATTTTAATTTAAAATAGAAAAAGACAATGAATTATCGTTTGGTACCAAATTTCATCGCGGTAGATGAAAAATTGAATGATAAGAGAGGGATGTTTTTTAATGTTTGGAAATTTGAGTGACCTTGACCTTTGACCTTGAAAATGTTGGGCCCCTGAGGAATATTTCATCAGTTTAGAGAGTTTCATCAGTTTTGAACCAAAACTGATGAAACTTTATATTGCTGACAGACAGACAAACATCACCTCCTTCCACCTGTCAGTGGGTGAGGTCATAAATATTTCAAGACAAAAAAATACCCTCAGAAATAGTTTTTTAGAACTGAAATCCTTTTTAGTGCACGCAGTACTTTATTACCCTGACTGTGTTCTGTGTGTACAGGTGCACGTACCTGCAATACTTTCTTCGTGTTCTGTAAAAGCTGCAGGTCGATCCAACCGGGAAAGCTACGAGTTCGCTGCCGAAGCTGCAAACAGACGACGCTGACGCTCAGCAGGGTGGGAGACAGTACCTGTATAAGTACTTATACTAGCACCTGTGTGTGACCACAGGGGGTGCTGTTTCACTGATGGTCTGTGTTTCAGGGTCCCTCCTGCTGGGATGACATTCTCCTCCCCAGTCATATCCATGGCATCTGTCAGTCAGAAGGTTGTCAAGGCCACGAAGCGGTAAGGGGGCAGGGCTTCTATCAAATGAGTGATCAATAAATCTGTATTTCCTGTTGTAGTGATGAAATTAATGATCAATTAGTCAGAAAATAATCAGCAGAATAATTTACAATTATCACTAGGAGGAGCTCAGAGATTAACATATCAAGAAATATTTGTAAAATATTCATCAGCTGTTAGAACACAATGTGTAAAACTGAGGAGTAACTTATATACCCGAGGAGGGTGGGTGTGACACTGAGGGGCGGAGACAAGGGGCAGGGCCAAACTTTAGTTTTTCTGGGAACTATTCCTCCCTGTGCTTGTTTCCACATGGACATGTTTAACAGAAAACCTAATTATCTGATGAGCTGTGTGTGTGTGTGTGTGTCTGTAGGAGTTCTACATGAAGTGTGCGTCCCACCCCACATCAGATAACGACCTCTCCGTGGCCCTCGACCTGATCATGACCAACACCAGAAGTGTTCCCTGCATTGCCTGCACTGATGTCCTGTAACGCATGCATGCACGCACACACATACACATACACATACACATACAGTTTGGATGTCAGTCTGCTGTAACCCCGCCCCCTTTGCCTCTCAGGGACGTGGTCCTAGTCTTCGAGTGCTCGGATCGTCATGTGATCTGTCTCGACTGTTTCCGGCATTACTGTCAGACACGACTGAATGAGCGTCAGTTTGTTTACCATCCTGTGATTGGCTACTCGCTGCCATGTGCAGGTGAGAGAGGGCAGGGTCAGTGTAACCTTTACTTCCCATGGAAATACTTTAGAGTAATGCTGTCTGAGAATCTGATTTTATTTTCCTTCAGTGATTGATAGTGATTGATTGCAGACAGGAGCTCATTACAGCTTGCTTTTATTGTGAAATTCTGACAGATTGAGACTGAAACACAGACTCCACCCCATTTTCATCATCATCCTCATCAAAAGTCAGTGTAAACATGTTTCATGTGCTGTGAATGTGTTTGCAGCCGGCTGTGACGACTCTCTGATTAAAGAAGTTCATCATTTCAGGATCCTGGGAGATGAGCAGGTACACACAGTACTTTTACTGCGTATCAAATATAGGCATGCAGTACACACAGTACTTTTACTGTATATCAAATACAGGCATAGTACTTGTACTGTGTATCATGACTGATGTTTCCCCTGAGGGAAATATTCTGAAGTTTGTAAACACTGAACTAGAAAAAAATTGATTCTGAAGACAAAATGCGAAATAACAAAAACAACCAAAACAAAATAAATAACACAAATATCACTTAAAGGTAAAATGTGATGAAACGATGATCCACCTGTACTGAGCGCACAGAGACAGATGTGAAAAACACAAGCTCAGCAGAAAACAGAAAACTTCTGAACAAAGTGACCCAGTGAGAGACCTCAGCCTTTATCCTGGCAAAGTGAACACAAAGCAGAAACCGTGGCAGCAATAACAACTAAATCCAAGAAAATGTCAAAAATAAGAAGCACTCAGAGTGCAAACCTCCACCAAGGAGGCTCATCTCTGCATAGGATTTCCTGTTAAAGGAATAGTATTGTAGTTCGTAGATATTTGTTTGGTTTTCTTCGTTCTTTTTAAACATACTTTAACAAGTTTATTGAGCAGTAAAAACAAAGTTCAGGCTTTTGTTATTAGCCCTGTAGACACCCATTTTAATATACTTGACACCATTTTGAGCATAATTCTTTTTTATTTATGTGGATTCATTCTGTTTCTCACAACAACACTTTATTTAAAAATAAAACACATTTTGGGGCAAATTTTTAAAAAAAGTGAAATTTAAAAGTGAGGTCAGAGGTCAAATGTGACATATTTGGATGCAAACTATAAAATGATATTTAGAATCTCCAAATACCAGCATCATTTCCTCAGTCCTGCCAATACAAACAAAGGCAGCAGAATTTAAAACAGAGTTTTAAAGATATGACATTTTATGATTTTATGATTATATTTAGACTCCCCATATATCATTCCCTATATGCCTGTATGCTGTCAATACAAACAATGTCAGTGAGAAACAGTTTTAAACAGTTCTATATAGCATTATTATCACTGTGACCTTCAGATCAATCTATTGACCTTGAAAGAGACATCAGAAGTAAAAACCCACAGTGGTCACAGCAATAACTTGAAACTGACGAATGTCATAATAAATAATAAAAATAAAAATTTACTGAAAATTAACTCATGAAAATGAGACATTAGTTTGAAATGTGGTTCAACAGAATTATTTTACAAAACAAACTAATGCTTCATTGTGGTGGAGGGGTTTGTGTGTACCAGTGATCCCAGGAGCTATGTTGTCCAAGGGGCTTTTGCCCCCTGGTAACATCTCCCAAGGGAAATTGGTCCTGGGTGAGGGGACAGACAAAGAGCAATTCTATTGACCCTTGTGAAAGAGCCATCAAGGGAACAGTTTACCCTGCCCAGGATAGGGTTACCAAGGCCCACCTTGGAGCCAGGCCTGGGGAGGGAGTTCAAGGGAGAGTCCCTGGTGGCCAGGCATTCGCCCATGGGGCCTGGCTGGGCACAAACCTCCTGTAGGCCCACCACCTGCAGGAGGAGTTGTAGGGGTTGGGTGCAATGTGTGTCAGGTGGCAGCCAAGGCCCTGGCAGACCAATCTCTGGTTATCAAGGCTGGCTACTGTGACATGGAACATCACCCCTCTGGTGGGGAAGGAGCCTGAGGTAGTGCAGGAGGTTGAAAGATGCTGGCTAGATATAGTTGGGCTCACCTTAACACACAGCCTGAGCTCTGAAACCAGAATCCTGGAGAGGGGCTGGAGTTTGTGAGAGGTGGCGAGTTGGGGTGGGTATTTTTGTATCCCCTTGGCTTAGTGCCTGCACTTCTGAGTTTTCACCAGTGGATAAGACTGTCCTGACTGTAGTTTGTGCTTATGCACCAAATTACAGTTCAGAATACCCAGCCTTCTTGGTGTCGCAGAGTGGGGTGCTCAGGGGTGCTCCATCCGGTGACTCCATTGTCCTCCCTGCTGGGAGTCCTGAGGGATGTGATTGGGTGGAATGGCCTGCCTGATCTAAACTGGTGTTCTGTTATTGGACTCTGTGGAAACCACAATTTATCCATAATGAACATCATGTTAGAACATAAGGATATCCATAAGTGCTCATAGTGCCAGGAAACCCTAGGTTGCAAGTCAATAATTGATTTTGTAATCATATTATCAGATCTGCGGCCGTATGTTCTGGACACCTGGGTGAAGAGTGGAGCTAAGCTGTCAACTGATCACCTGGTGGCGAGTTGGATCAGGTGGCGGGGAAGGATGCTGGACAGACCTAGTGCACCTAAACGTATAGTGAGGGTGCACTGGAAAAGCCTAGCAGAAGCCCCAGTCCACGAGATCTTCAACTTCCACCTCTGGCAAACTTTGACAGCATTCCATGGGAGGCTCCCATTCTACTTTTTTTTTTTTAATTTATTTTTTTGTATTTTCAGTGAAAGAAATCAAACACATCTCAACATACAACCATCAACAAAGGAAGCATACCATCCATTGCAAATCAAAGTTTTGAGTCCTGAACTATATTCTTAAAGAAAGTCCATCCGAAGAGGTTTCACGTACTCAGTCCACTTGGTCCAGATTTCATAGAATCTGTCTTTTTGCATCCTGAGGGAGAAATACAACTTTTCCATGACATATATATCGTGTAATATGTTTATCCAGTCTTCAAAGGTAAGGGGCTCCACTTTCCACCATTTTCTTGTGACAGCTTTCTTTCTTGCGACAAGTAGCATATTCAGTAGTCTTTTATCTCCATTGCTCCATTTGGACACAGGTACATCACCCAGGTACATTGTTTCACATTTGAGGGGAATTTTAGCCCCAAATATATTATTAACATGTTCACCTATTTCTTTCCAGTAGCTGGTTATAACCTGACAGTCTCAGAAGATGTGGTAGTGGTTAGCCCCCTTGGTCCCACACTGTCTCCAACATGCGTCTCCGCTACCTAGGTGGCATTTTTGGATAGGGGTGATAAAATATCTAATTATGTTCCTCCAACTGAATTCTCGCCATGTGTTAGACCCCGTTGTTGTCCATTGTAGTTGGCATATTTTAGTCCAACTTTCCTTGGAGATAGTCATATTTCCCTCATTTTCCCACTTTTTCTTTATACTTTCAGTGCTGTCATGTTTGCTTTGCTGGATTCCTTTGTATAGCCTAGATATAATGTTGTTATGTGGTTTGAGCTCAAGGATAGAAATATCTGCAGAAAGCCTGGCTCCGTCTTTTCAAAGATTACTTTCAAGTTATGATTGAAATGGTGTCTCACTTGCAAATATCTATAAAGGTCATTCTGTGCTAAACCATGTTTTTTCTGTAGGGTCTCAAAGCTTGAAAAAAAACCCTTTGCGGATGAAAGAGAAATAGGTTGTTAATCCTTTTGGTATCCATCTTTTAAAACCATCGTCCTGTGTATTGGGTGCAAACTATCCAACGATCCAAGATGGCGCCGCGAATGGATGCCCTGGTACTTCGGTGCGCTCTGTTTTGTTTGTTTTTGTGCGTTATTTCTGTGTCTGGACACTCTTCTGGGTATTCTTACACCAGAGAAGAGCTTTTCAACATTAGGTCCACAACACCTTCGGATTTATTTCCTGTTTTTGTCGCATCTGCGGCGGATTTATTACACACTCTGGCCCAGAAAGTGAGACGCCGAAAGAGAGGGAAGCGCGCTGGCGTCCTTGTGAGGCTAAGGAGACGTGGATTACGCACAGCCTTACCTGGGATTTTCCTCTCCAACGTGCGTTCACTTAGGAACAAAATGGACGAACTGATACTGATGAGGAGCATGAATAGAGACTTTTCCATATCCTGTGTGTTATGCTTCACGGAGTCATGGCTGTGTGAGGAGATACCGGACTGCGCGCTCCAGTTGGAGGGATTTCATCTCCTCCGCGCAGACCGGCAAGCTGCGCTTTCCGGCAAGGCTACAGGTGGAGGAGTCTGCTTCTACATAAACAGTGGCTGGTGTACGGATGTGACAGAGATTGCTAAGCACTGCTCTCCCTCACTGGAATATCTTTTCATTCACTGTAAACCGTTTTACTCTCCGCGGGAGTTCGCTTCATTCATACTGGCTGCTGTTTACATCCCGCCGGACGCGGACGTGCACGAGGCCCAGTGCGCGCTCACAGAGCAGATTCTGTGCATGGAGCGGACATACCCGGACTCTCTTATCATCGTACTTGGGGACTTTAATAAAGCCAGCCTGAGACAGGAACTTCCCAAATATAAACAATATATCACATGTCCGACCAGAGAGGAGAAGACACTAGACCACTGCTACAGCACGATAAGCGGGGCTTATCACGCAGTGCCCCGCGCTGCACTCGGCCTCTCTGACCACGACATGATCCACCTGATCCCCGCGTACAGACAGAGGCTGAAGCTCTCAAAACCTGTGGTGAGGACAACAAAGCAGTGGACCCGTGAGGCTGTGGAGGAGCTCCGCACATGCTTCGAAACTACAGACTGGGACTCAATGAGGGCTGCCTGTGACAGTCTGGATGACTACACGGACACTGTAACCTCGTATATCCACTTCTGCGAGGACAGCATTGTGCCATCACGCACCAGGGTGAGTTATAACAGTGACAAACCCTGGTTTACTCCCAAACTGAAGCAGCTGTGGATAGAGAAGAGGGAGGCTTTTAAAAGTGGGGACAAAGACTGCTACAAAGAGGCCAAGTACAGGTTTAGCAAGGAAGTGGCCACTGCTAGATCACATCACTCTGAGAATATACAGCAGCAGATCTCAGAGAACGACGCGGCCTCTGTATGGAAAAGCTTTAGGCAGATTACCAACTACAAGCCTAAAACCCCCCACTCCACAGACGACCTACAAACTGCAAATAGACTGAACGAGTTCTATTGTCGTTTTGATGGTCAGTTCAGCAGCCTTCACACCTCCACCAGTCCCAACTACAATACAGCCAACACAAATATTCACCCCCCAACCTCCCCCACTCCCCACACCTCAGAGAAGCCCACATCATCAAGGACTCCCACCCCAGAGTCCCCCTCCTCCCCCACCCCCACAGTCTTTTGTATTCAGGAGGACCAGGTGCTAAAGCAGTTCAGGAGTGTCAAAGCTCGCAAAGCTCCAGGTCCAGATGGTGTCTCACCTGCCACACTGAGACACTGTGCTAACGAGCTTGCCCCATTGTTCACGAACATCTTCAACTCCTCACTGGAGGCTTGCCACGTGCCTGTCTGCTTTAAAACCGCTACCATTGTTCCTGTCCCCAAGAAGCCAAGGATCACTGGACTAAATGACTACAGACCTGTGGCACTGACTTCTGTGGTCATGAAGTCATTTGAGCGTCTGGTGCTGTCCCACCTCAAGTCCCTCACAGCCCCCCTTCTGGACCCCCTGCAGTTTGCCTACAGAGCCAACAGGTCTGTGGACGACGCCATCAACCTGACTCTGCACTTCATCCTACAGCATCTGGACTCCCAGGGAACCTACGCCAGGATCCTGTTTGTGGACTTCAGCTCTGCCTTCAACACCATCATCCCTGATCTCCTCCAAGACAAGCTGTCCCAGATGAACGTGCCAGATCCCATCTGCAGGTGGATCATTGACTTCCTGATGAACAGGAAGCAGCACGTGAGGCTGGGGAAGAATGTCTCGGACTCCCGGACCATCAGCACTGGCACTCCTCAGGGCTGTGTCCTCTCTCCTCTGCTCTTCTCCCTGTATACCAACTGCTGCACCTCTGACCACCAGTCTGTCAAGCTTATTAAGTTTGCAGACGACATGACTCTCATCGGACTCATCTCAGACGGGGACGAGTCGGCCTACAGGATGGAGGTCAAACGTCTGGTGTCCTGGTGCAGCCACAATAACCTGGTACTGAACGCCCAGAAGACAGTGGAGATTATAGTGGACTTTAGGAAGCACACAGCCCCTCTACCCTCCATCATCCTGACTGACACCCCCATCACCACAGTGGACTCTTTTCGCTTCCTGGGAACTACCATCACCCGGGACCTCAAGTGGGAGCCCACCATCACCTCTGTCGTCAAAAAGGCCCAGCAGAGGATGTACTTCCTGCGGCAGTTGAAGAAATTCAACTTGCCAGCAAGGACCATGGTGCAGTTCTATACTGCCATCATTGAGTCCATCCTTACCTCCTCCATCACTGTGTGGTACGCTGGAGCCACCACTAGGGACAAACAGAGACTACAGCGCGTTGTGCACTCTGCTGAGAAGGTGATTGGCTGTAACCTCCCATCTCTCCAGGACCTGTACACCTCCAGGACACTGGGGCGTGCAGGTCGGATCACAGCCGACCACTCTCACCCTGGGCACAGACTTTTTGACCCTCTCCCCTCAGGCAGGAGGCTACGGTCCATACGGACCAGAACCTCCCGCCATAAGAACAGTTTCTTCCCCTCTGCTGTTGGACTCATGAACAATTACCCTAAGACTGTTACCACCACCCTCCACAAACGCTGATGACCCTATGTCTATGCACCTGTCTGATTGCACTGATGTACATATTAGTGGAATATAGTTTACATTCTTTTATCTTTTAATTAGTCTCTGCACTGTATATTTTGTAAGCTCTAATATCTCTGTATATTTGCAATTTGTATACTTGTATATTGTCTTATAGTTTTTATACTTATTTTTTTTTTTTTTTCTGTAAGCACGAAGTACCGCAGCAATTTCCTAATGCTGTGAACCTGTTCACCCATATGGCAATAAAAACCTTCTGATTCTGATTCTGATTCTGAAACTCAGAATCGTAAGCACACCACCTCAAAATTTTTGAGAGATCACCTAGTTTACACTTTTTGACTGATTTATTCCATGAATTTTGTAGGGAGTCAAATATGAAATCCTCCACAAGCGTTGTGGTCTTTTGCAGTTTGATATCTGTCAATATTGCCATATTTGGAAATTTTAACACCTTGACTTCTATTTCCTTCCATCCCGCAGAGTAGGAAGGGGAATTCAGACAGACTAGGGGTTTAAGCTGGGCAGCTAGATAGTATTCCTTAAGGCATGGGAGGCCCATACCGCCTTTTTCTTTTAGCATTTGAAGTGTTTTGTATTTAATCCTTGCCCTTTTATGCTGCCATAAATATTTTGCTATCAACCTGTCCCATTCATCAAAATGTTTTGGAGGTATTTTAATTGGTAAGCACTGAAAGAGGTAAAGCATTCGAGGAAGGATATTCATTCTTATGGATTCAACTCGGGAGTATAGATTTAAGAAGGGAACAGAATTCCATCTTTGTAAGTCAGATTTTATTTTGTGGGTCAAGGGTCCGTAATTGGCCTCGAATAATTTAGATAGGTCTTTTGTCAGGATTACTCCTAAGTACTTAATGTGTTTTGAGTCCCACTTCCAATTGTACTTATTCCTTATTTCAGTTGTCGGGTTATAGTTTAGGCTTAATATCTGGGTTTTGTTAATGTTAATTTTGTATCCAGAGAGTGATCCATATTCCTCTAGTCCTGTCATTACTCTGGGGAGTGTCTGGTTGGGCTGTGTTACATACATCAGCACATCATCTGCAAACAAGGCCAATTTATGTTCACCTGATGCCATTGTAGCCCCTTTAATATCGGGCCTTTGTCTGATCCATTGAGCCAATGGCTCTAAGAATAGGGCAAACAGGAGTGGAGAAGCACCGCAGCCTTGTCTTGTTCCTCTCTGTAAGGTAAAAGCATTCATCAGATCTGCATTTACTTTAACCCTTGCTGTGGGTTTACTGTACAGAGCGGCAAAAGTGTCAACTATGTTGCGGTGGAAGCCGAATTTTGATAAAACTTTATATAAGAAGGCCCAGCGTACCGAATCAAAAGCTTTTTCAGCATCCAAGCTCAGGAGTACAATCTCCAGATTGTTTTGTTTAGCGTGTTTCATAATGTGCAGTCCCATTCTACTTTTAAGTATCCTAGGAACTGACAGCTAAGTGCTCTATTGGGGTGATACTGTACTATGAGTTCTTTAAGATAAGATGGGACCTGATTATTATTATATATAAGATTTGTAGGGCTGAGTACAAGAACTTCAGTTTTATCTGAATTTAGAAGCAGGAAATTAGAGGTCATCCAGGACTTCATGTCTTTAAGACATTCCTGCAGTTTAACTAATTGTCATCTGGCTTCATTGATAGGTAAAGCTGAGTATCATCTGCATAACAATGAAAATGTATGCAATGCTTTCTAATAATACTGCCTAAGGGAAGCATGTATAATGTAAATAGAATTGGCCGTAGCACAGAACCCTGTGGAACTCATTAATTAACCTTAGTGTACAAAGACAACCTCCCTAAAAGAACAAATTGGAGTCTATGAGATAAATATGATTCAAACCACTGCAGTGCAGTACCTTTAATACCTATAGCAAGCTCTAATCTCTGTAATAAAATGTTATGGTCAACAGTATCAAAGCTGCACTGAGGTCCAACAGGACAAGAACAGAGATGAGTCCACTGTCAGAGGCTCTAAGAAGATCATTTGTAACCTTCACTAATGCTGTTTCTGTACTGTGATGAATTCTGAAACCTGACTGAAACTCTTCAATAAACCGTTCCTCTGCAGATGATCAGTGAGCTGTTTTACAACTACTCTTTCAAGAATCTTTGAGAGAAAAGGAAGGTTGGAGATTGGCCTATAATTAGCTAAGACAGCTGGGTCAGTGATGGCTTTTTAATCAATGGTTTAATTACAGCCACCTTGAAGGCCTGTGGTACATAGTCGATTAACAAAGATAGATTGATCATATATAAGATTGGACTATTAATTAATGGTAGGACTTTTTTGAGCTGTCTAGTAGGAATGGGGTCTAATAGACATGTTGATGGTTACCTATTCCTAAGTAACTACTGAAGTTAACTCAGAAAGATCAATCAGAAAGTCTAAACAAATACCAGCAGTGCTGAAAGCAGCTGAACATGAAGAATAATCTTTGAGATGGTTATGAATCATTTTTTCTCTAATGTCTAAAATGTTATTTGTAAAGAAATCCATGAAGTCACTACTAGTTAACGTGAAAGGAATACTCCTCTCTACAGAGCTCTGACTCTTTGTCAGCCTGGCTACAGTGCTGAAAACAAACCTGGGGTTGTTCTTATTTTCTTCAATTAATGATGAGTAGTAAGATGTCCTAGCTTTATGGATGGCTTTTTTTTTATAGATATATAAATATATCTATAATTTTATGATTTTATATAGCTTTTTCCAGGCTAAATGAACATCTTCTAAATTAGTGAGACCCCATTCCCTCTCCAGCTTATGGGTTATCCGTTTTAAGCTTTGCGTTTGTGAATTATACCACGGAGTCAGGCACTTTTGATTTGAGGCTTTCCTTTTCAGAGGAGCCACAGTATCCAAAGTTATACGCAGTGAGGATGTAAAACTATTGACGAGATAATCGACCTCACTGGGAGCAGAGTTTAGGTAGCTGCTCTGCACTGTTTTGGCACATGGCACTGAAGAGCATAATAATGAAGGAATTAGATCCTTAAACTTAGTTACAGCACTTTCACAAAGACTTCTACTGTAATAAAACTTATTCCCCACAGCTGTGTAATCCATTAAAGTAAGGACAAGATCCAGAGTATGATTAAAGTGGTGGGTGGGCTCCTTTACATTTTGAGAGAAGCCAATTGAATCTAACAATAGATTAAATGCAGTGTCGAGGCTGTCATTTTCAGCATCTACATGGATGTTAAAATCACAGGTTGCTCTATCGGAAGATGGCGCCGGTGTGTATGGCTTGCCGTCTGTCACTACCTTGTCTGTTTGCGTTGGTGTTATTATCGACGCTTGTTTTTCAAAATGTTTATATCAGCACTCTACTAGTCTACGATCGCCAAACTCTTCTGGATCTTCGACCCCTGGCAGAGACAAAATTTATGTATGGTAACCAAGAAACTTTGCCTCCGGTTCTGTCGGAGGTTCCCGAATACCTTCTCTGCGCTCTGGCCCCTTCCCGAAGAAAGCGCCACCGTTCATGTGGGAGACGGAGCGGGAGGCTGGTAAAGTTGAAGGCCTGCTTATCGCAGTATGGTGAGGCGACTGTAAGAAGTTTGTTCTGGTGCTCTCGAGAACCTGTCTACACCTGGTTAGTGCCTGTAGCTGGCTCAGAGGATCTGTTGCAGCGGTCGCGGCCTCACCATTTTTCCTCGTGTCGCTCCAAGCAGCAGGGAGTGGATTTGAGGAATCTCCGGGCTCTCCGTCGGGATGTTTGCAGCACTAGCGACCCAGCCCTGCCGGTTCCTGTTAGGATTGGCTTGATAAATGCTAGATCCCTTTCAAATAAAACTTTTATCCTTAAGGATTTCTTCACTTCAAATGGATTGGATTTCCTTTGTGTGACGGAGACCTGGGTGAATGTTGGTGACTTCAGCGTTTTCTCAAAACTATTACCGTCTGAGTGTGATTATTTAAACTGTACTCGGACATCAGGCCGTGGAGGAGGGATAGCGACTCTTTTCCGAAACGTGTATAAATGTAAGTCGCTGTCTCCATCGCTTTCTTCCTCCGGCTTTGAACTGAGTCTCTTTGAGCTGGGTCGCTCTCACCCTGTGTTGTGTGCTGTTATTTACAGGCCACCCAGATAGAATAAGGACTTTTTAAATGACTTTTCTGAACTGTTGGCAGATATTATGCCCAAATATTATCAAGTCCTTATTGTTGGAGATTTTAACATACATGTGTGCTGTCCTGACAAACCAATGGTTGCGGACTTTTTAAATTTGATTGATTCTTTTAATTTTATGCAGTGGGTGTCTGGGCCCACACAGGAACGTGGTCATACACTTGACCTCGTTTTATCATATGGGTTGTCTGTTTCCAACTTAGTGATTTGTGAGGCTGTATTTTCAGATCATAAGCCTGTGCTATTTGACATTGTTCTGCCCTGTAACTTAGTTAAACCTCGTGCTTCTGCACGGCGCTGTCGCATTGTAAACCAGCTCACTGCTACTGGCTTTTCTGCTGTTCTTGATCAGAACTGCAGCATCCCTGAGTCTATATCTTCTGATACAGAGATGCTCACTTCTTGGTTTTATTCTGTTTGCCAGTCCATTTTAGATGAAGTGGCCCCACTAAAAACCAGAAAACCTAAGATTAAATTAGAACCCTGGTTAAATGATACGACTCGTGCTGCTTGACGTGAATGCCGAAAAGCCGAGCGAAAGTGGAAAAAAGATTCAAGTGTCGTTCCAAATATTAAAGGACTGTTGGCATCACTACCAGCTAGTGGTGAAAGATGCCAAACGGGAGCACTTGTCTAGCATCATTCTGCGTAACTGTCGCAAGCCTCGTGTATATTTAATATTATTGATAATGTTTTAAACACCCGTCAGTGTACTGGCATTGAGACTTGTGAGAAATTCTGCAATTTTTTTTGTGGATAAGGTGAACAGTGTTAGGGCTCATATATTATCCCCAGCCTTTGACCCCTCAGTCTCTGTTCATCGCTCTACTGCTTTGTACCAGTTTGAGCCTGTCACTCTGTCTTCCTTATGTGAGACTGTTGGCCACCTGAAGCCCTCAGGCTCTCCGACTGACACTATCCCACCTCGACTTTTTAAGGAGGTTATTTCTGTCTGAGGCCCACTTGTCCTGGCTCTCATTAATAGTAGCCTGTCTACTGGCGTGGTTCCTAAAGTTTTTAAATGTGCAACAATTCAACCACTGATCAAAAAACCTGGTCTTGATCCTTTTGTTTTATCCAATTATAGGCCCATTTCTAAGCTTCCTTTTCTGTCTAAAATCCTAGAGAAAGTTGTTTTTAGCCAATTGAAAACCTTCCTAGATGACAATAATATCCTTGAGGTCTTTCAATCTGGCTTTAAACCTCTTCATAGTACTGAATCTGTGTTGCTGAGGGTTTTTAATGATATCCTTTTAGCTACAGATGCAGGAGACTACGTGGTTTTACTTCTCTTAGATTTGACAGCTGCCTTTGACACTGTGGATCATAGTATTTTAATTTCTCGTTTAGAGCAGTATGTGGGTTTCCAAGGCACTGTCTTAGAGTGTCTTAGGTCATATTTGGCTGATAGGTCCTTTTATGTTAACCTAGGCGATTTTAGATCATCCCCTGCTCCTTTGTCGTGTGGAGTGCCACAGGGTTCGATACTCGGACCTCTGTTGTTTTCTTTATATCTACCCCCCCACGGCTCCATCCTTAGAAGGCATAAAATTGCTTTCCATTGCTATGCGGATGATACACAGATTTATATGCCCCTAAATCGCAAGGAAGCCAACTCTGTACAGATTTTAATTAAGTGTCTTGATGACATTAAATCTTGGATGGCTCTAAACTTTCTAAATTTTAATGACAAAAAGACAGATGTGAGTGTTTTTTGCCCTAGTACCACTAGTGGATTTCCTCCCGTGGACCTGGGTCCATTATCACAATATGTAAAGCCGTTTGTCACAAATTTGGGTTTTATGATGGATGAGAGTTTTAAGTTGGAGGGCCAGATCAGTGCAGTGGTGAGATCTAGTTTCTTTCATTTGAGGCAGCTGGTGAAGATAAAAAATATTTTATCAAAAAAACACTTTGAAGTAGTGATCCATGCCTTTATCACAACTAGGCTGGATTATTGCAATGCATTGTATGTTGATGTTAGCCAGTCTTCCCTATCTCGTCTACAGCTGGTTCAAAATGGTGCTGCACGGCTCTTGACGGGATCACGGAGGAGGGAGCGTATTACTCCTGTTTTATCCTCACTGCACTGGCTGCCCGTCCATTTTAGAGTCCATTTTAAAATTCTTTTATTTGTTTTTAAGTCATTACATGGCCTTGCCCCAGCATACTCAGATCAGCTGAACAACTGTACCTTGATGTGCCGAGGACACAGCGGAGGCTCAGAGGAGACAGAGCCTTTGCTGTGGCAGCTCCTGAACTCTGGAATTCACTGCCATTGGGCATTAAACAGGCCTCGTCATTGGCCAATTTTAAATCTGCTCTTAAGACATATCTTTTTCATTTGGCCTTTGACTAGTATGAGCTGCTGTTTTATTTTGTTTTTATTTTACTTACTTATTTTTTAGGATAAACTGTGTATTTTATTGTTTTTATTTATTAATTTTATTCTATTTATGTATGCATTTATTTATTTTTTAATTACCTTTTTAAATTTTATCTTCTCTTGTCCTGATATGTTTTATGTACAGCACTTTGGTCAGTGGTTACTGTTTTTAAAGTGCTTTATAAATAAACTTGGCTTGGCTTGGCTTGGCACCCACTATAATTATTTTATCTGAACTGAGCACTAAATCAGATAAAAAGTCTGAGAAATCAGACAGAAACTCTGAGTAAGGACCAGGTGGACGATAGATAATAACAGATAAAACAGGTTTTTGAGTTTCCCAATTAGGGTGGACAAGAGTAAGAGTCAGGCTTTCAAAAGAATTAAAACTTTGTCTGGGTCTTTGATTAATTAGCTGGAACCAGGTGGATGGTGTTATGGTCGGCAGAGCCCAGAGGTGGGAGAGCTACCGACCTGTATGCATCAGGGACTGACCCAAAGCATTTATCCAGTGTCTTCCCCATGCGAGTGGTGCATGTAATATATTGCTGAAAGCCAAAAGTTCAGAGAGAGACGGCCAAAAGTTCAGTGTTTTTGGTACACAGCTCCTCCCTCACCACAACCGTCGAGCACCAGCGTGTGTTTACATACAGGCAGACGCCGCCGCCATGTTGTTTTCCAGTTAGCGCTCCATCTCTATCCAGCCTCAATGGAGGGGAAAAGCCATCTATATGCAATGTTCTGTCACAATCGCTTTTATTTAACCAGGTCTCCATAAAAGTGAGAATAGATGCAGTCCTGTATTCATGCAGGTGGTGTATGTTTGCTTGAATCTCATCTAATTTGTTTCGGAGTGAGCGCACGTTGGCTAAGATAATGGGGGGAAGCGGTCTTTGTTTACAAGTCTCCTGCTTAAGCCTGACTCTTATTCCACCTTTTTTCTTACCTCTTCTGGTCGTTTTATATTTATGGTGAGTGTAGTTACTGTGATGGGATGAGTCCTTGCGGAGTATTTCCTTGGGAAACGAGTCTGTGTTGATGGCGTGGTTGTTAATGCCAAGCTGCAGCAGGAAGTCTCTGGGGTAAACAATCCGCTGGTCGACAGAGAAATATATTTTGTTGGTGGAAACGATCCTCCGCGAGAGGAGAAAAAGCAGCATGAGTAATGTCCAGGAAAGTCCACAGATATCCATGGCGAAGGAAGAATTCCGGTAGAGTCCTTAGTGGCAGAGAAGCTATCGCTAGCATCAGCGTGTACGCATGGCAGTATGTTTTGTTCTCGTGTCTACAAGTTTTTTTAAAAAAGAGAACAAGAGCGCGTAAGAACTAAGTGAGATATAATATGGAAAACAGAAATAAAAATGCTAAAAAACACTAAAAGATTGCTCTGCGAGCTGACCGGTCACCCACACGAGCAGTGACCCAGAAGTCCAGAACTCGAAGAAGAGTTGTTTTTGTTTTTCTATCTCTCCTAACAAGACCAGGTTTTCCCTAGAAAGTTTCCCAATTATCTATAAAGCCCACATAATTTTTTGGACACCACTCAGCCATAAATTCAAGGAGAACACATGGCCAAACATGTCACTCCTGGTCTGATTGGGAGAAAACTACAGAGTCCGACATTGTTTTTACAAAGTTACACACTGATTCAATATTAACTTTAGTGATCTCTGACTTGCATAACCAGGTGTCATTACTGCCGACATGAATTATTATTTTACCAAATCTAGGTTTAGCCTTAGCCAGAAGTTTCAGATTTCCTTTTACGTTGCCTGCTCTGAAGCAGAATTTGTTCCTCGGCGGGTGTGTTGCCGAGTGGAGAAAAAATGGTTTGAGATTTGAACGGTTTCGCCTATCACTGGGAGTGAGGTCACTGAGGTAGTTAAACAACTCCTTGGTGGCAGGGCCCCTGGGCTGGATGAGAGTTGCCCTGAGTTCCTGAAGGCTTTGGCTGTTGTAGGGCTGTCTTGATTGACACACTTCTGCAACCTTGCGTAGAGATCTGGGGTGGTACCTCTGAATTGGCAGGCTGGGGTGGTGGTTCCCATCTTCAAAAATGTTACAGCTGTTGTGTTGTGTTTTATTTTGTGTATGCGAGGGTATGTTGTGTTTTCTCTCTCTCCCCTCTGCAGGAGCTGTCATCCTTTTTCCAACAATGGGTGTTCCCATTCTCAATTAAGGTCACCCTGTTTAAAGAGGTGGAAATGGGTTGATGGGCTGTTTTTTTTGTTTGTTTTTTTTGGGGGGGGGGGGGGGGGGGGGGGGGGGGGGGGGGGGGGGGCAGTTGAAGCAGTGCTTTGGGCTGTGTGGATGTGTGAAAGTGAAACGCATGATGTTGTGTTAACTCGCTGTGGAGAGTGATTTTTTTCTGTTGGTTGACAATAGATGTGCGCTGGTACTTCCTAACCCCCCTAGAACCATGGGATATAACAAAGAAGGAGGACCGGAGGGTGTGTTCCAACTATCAGGGTATCACACTCCTTAGCCTTCCTGGGAATGTCTATGACAGGGTGCTGGAAAGGAGAGTTCATCTGTTAGTCAAACTTCAGATTCAAGAGGAACAATGCAGTTTTTGTCCTGGTTGCAGAATGCTGGACCTGCTCTATATCCTCTCGAGGATATTCAAGTGTGCGTGGAAGTTTGCCCATCTAGTCTACATATGTTTTGTATACCTGGAGAACACATTCGACTGCATCCCTTGGGGCATCCTGTGGGAGGTGCTGGCCTGTTGTTGTGGGCCATTCAGTCCTTGTACAACCGCAGAGAGAGCTTGGTCTGTATTGACAGCGATAAGTTGGATTCGGTTTCTGTGGGTGCTGGACATCACCAGGGCTGTCCTTTGTCACAGATTCTGTTCATAATTTTTATGGACAGAATTCTTAGGTGTAGCCAAGTGGAGGAAGGCTTCCACCTTGGTGGCTGCAAAATCTCATCTCTGCTCTTTGCAGATGATGCGGTCCTGTTGACTTCATCAGGTGGTGGCCTTCAGCTCGCAGTGGAATGGTTCACAGCTGAGTGTGAAGTGGCAGGAGTTTAAGCATCACTGGGTCTTGTTCATGAGTGACAGGCGAAGGGAGCAGGAGATGTCAGGCAGATTGGGGCTGTGGCTGCACCGATGCGTCATGATAAAGAGAGTGCTGAGCGTGAAAGTGAAGCTGTCAATTGATTAGTCAATCTACTTCCCTAACCTCATCTATGGTTAAGAGCTTAGAGCAGTGACTGAAAGAATGAAATTGCAGATGCAAGTGGCAGAAATGAGCTTCCTTCAAAGGGTGGCTGGCCTCTCACTTAGAGATAGGGTTAAGAGTGCAGTCATTCAGAAGGGGCTCCTGCCCCCACAACCCGGCCCTGGATAAGTAGAAAAAAATAGATGGATGAAACAAACTAATGAAACTGACCACGGACAAAAATGATGGTACCGCTGTAAAGGATATAAATTAAACATAGGGACTTGTTAAACTAAGGTGCCGTTTACACGAAGCCGTTTTCACTGGAAACGGTGTCGTTTTGATGCGTTTCAGCCTTTCGTTTACACGATGGCGTTTCAGAAACGGTCCGCGTTTACACGATGATATGTGAAACGATGGAAACGATGTAGTTCCCATGCCAGGCCACAAGTTGGCGTTGGTTTTCTCTTTGCAAAGTTTGTTTATGCAAGACGCGCATGCGTGGAGTGACACAGTAGGTAGTGCGGCAAATTGTTCATTACTTACAAAACTGCCAATGTGAGAGGTTTTGTGTGGACTGACGATGAGGTTGGATCGCTGCTGCACACAACGCTGAATTACAAAACGGTAAAAACACAAGAAAAGCATAAGAAGCACTCGTGAATCCACGAGTACTGTTTATCAATTTGCGCGTGCGCGAAAAACTGTGGCCGTCGCAACCAAAGTGCGCATGTGCGAGTCGAGCGTTTTCAAATCACCCCGGTTTCAAGTGTTTACACGAGAACGCAAGCCGGTGCGTTTCTGAAAGGCTCCACTCTGGACCCCGTTTCTGAAACACATCGTTTTCACTCTGTTGTCGTGTAAACAGAAGGGCGAAACGCATCAAAACGACGCCGTTTCAAAATGAAAACGGTCTCGTGTAAACGGCACCTAAGGTGTGTCTTGTAATTTGCATCACAGGTGTCTTCTAACTTGTGGTCAGTCTGCCTATTTAAAGGGTGAAAAGTAGTCACTGTGCTATTTGGTATCATGGTGTGTAACACACTGAACATGGACCACAGAAAGCAAAGGAGAGAGCTGTCACAGGGAACGATTATTGACAAGCATCTTAGAGGTAAAGGCTACAATACCATCTGCAAACAGCTTGATGTTCCTGTGACTACAGTTGCACATATTTAGAAGTTTAAGGTTCATGGGACTGTAGACAACCTCCCTGGGTATGGCTACAAGAGGAAAATTCATGAAAAATTGAAGAGATGTAAAATGTGCTGCCCAGAAAGCTTTGTCTCAGTCACAGGTCGTAGGTTCTCCAACAGCTATCACGTTTACAGACAGAATGACACACAGACGCTACCAAAAACATAACTTCCTTGGCTGATGTAAAATAATCTTGTCTCTAAGATTGAAGTTTATTCAGCCAGAAACAAACAGAGCCTGTGAGCATGCTCCACGTGAATCAGGTAAACCACATGAACAGCAGGTGTAGCCATAGTCCCTCTCACTCACCTGTGTGTCCCTTCAGTATGGGCGGTACCTGCAGTATGGTGCTGAGGAGTGTCTGCTGACCATTGGAGGATTGATGTGTCCATCACCTGGCTGTGGGGCAGGGCTTCTTCCACCTGACAACAGCAGGAAGGTGAAGTGTGACCAACAGCTTGGCTGTGGCTTCATCTTTTGCAGAGTCTGCAGGGGGGAGTACCATGAGGGGCCATGTCAGGTGCTGACAGCTCCACCCACAGTGGAAACTGCACAGGTGAGCTGACCAATCACATATAGATTGCATAATGATGATATTGATGAAGAAGTAGTTGTCTGACTCCTCTTTCTCAGGGTTTTGTGGTCAGGGAAGAGGCATCTCTCAGGGGGAGGTGGGAGCAAGCATCTCTGCTCTTCATTGCGGAGTCAACCCGGCGCTGCCCAACATGTTTGGTTCCTGTGGAGAGAAACGGTAAGTGTCAGATATCATATGTGTTGGTTGTCATGTGACATGACTGATTCTCTGTCTCCCCCTGCAGGTGGCTGCATGCACATGCAGTGTCCGCTGTGCAAAGCTGAATGGTGCTGGCTCTGCGGTGTCCCCTGGAACAGGGAGTGTATGGGAAACCACTGGTTCGGATAAACGGGTCACATGACTGCAGAGTTCACCCTGATTGTACAGCTGCTGAACAATCATAAAAAGGACTGATGACTTTCAAATCAAAATCAAATCAAGTCAAAGTTTATTTGTCACATAGGTACAGGGTACAACTAGCAGTAAAATGCTTTGACGACTGCCCTTACATTATAGCACAAGATGACAAACTTGTTTGCAGAAGCTCCTTCACAATAAAAGTCAGATGATGCTGACTGAAACTGATGTTATTGATCTCTGACTCATGATTGATCTGTTTTTAAAACCAACAAAAGGTGGGTGTGTATGTGTGTGTGTGTGTGTACCTGATTGAAGCTCAAAACAAGAGTCAATAGCAGAATAACTAATGAAATTAACTAATGTAAATCAGACATTGCTTTTGAATTTAACAGAATAATTTTAAAAACAAACTAATGAAACTGGCCTGGATAAAAATGATGGTGCCCATAGAATGAAAATACACTGACCATAGGGATGTTTAACTAAGGTGTGTTCTATAATTAGTATCGCAGGTGTCTTCTAACTTGTCAGTCTGCCTGTTTAAAGGGTGAAAAGTTTTCACTGTGCTGTTTGGTATCATTGTGTGTACCACACTGAACATGGACCACAGAAAGCTAAGGGGAGAGCTACCTCAGCAAATGAGAAAGACGATTGGTTTGAGAACTGAAGAAGCCTTTCGGATGAGAGTTTAAACATCTTCAAGAAACAAAAAGAAATCCAGTCAGCCTTCCAGGCTCCAGAGATGAGAAGGACACTGGCAGTGGCGCAGTGGGTAGGCGCTCACCTTACAGCCGGCAGGTTGCAGGTTCGAGCCCCTGTCCCTGTGCTGCATTGTGTCCTTGGGCAAGACACTTAAGCCACACCGACCTAACGGTTGCACCGGTCTCTGGCTACATGACGGCAGATGCTCGTCTCTGGATGAGTGATCTGGAACGATCATTTAGTTGTGTGCCTTGTGTGCACAATGACAATGAGTTGCATCTAAGAGACAATTATTGACAAAAGTAAAGGCTATAAAACCATCTCCAAGCAGCATGATGTTCCTGTGACTACAGTTACATATATTTAGAAGTTTAAGGTTCATGGGACTGTAGCCAACCTCCCTGTACATGGCAGCAAGAGGAAAATTCATGGAAAATTAAAGAGACAGCTAATACAAATGGTAACCAAAGAGCCCAGAACAACTTCCAAAGAGATTAGAGGCGAACTGTGGTGTTGCTGAGCTGCTCAGTGCATTCATTGTGGTGCTCTCACTTGGAAAATATTTATATCACTTCTTGTTCCTGTTACAAAGCACAGTGGAGTTTTTGTGTAGCTTAATCTGTGTAGCGCGATTAATCTAGATAACTTATTAGGGCCCGAGCACAAAATGTGCGAAGGCCCTGTGAATAGAATAGAATAGAATGCCTTTATTGTCATTATACAGGATGTACAATGAGATTGGAGGGCCACTCCTGTTCAGTGCCATGTAACAGAAAATCAAACTCTCTAAAAATGAAAATAAAAATATTATAATCTAGTATAATCAATATGATCAAGAGATATATAGAAAATAAACAATGTGTAAAATATACAAAAAATAGAATGTATAAATATATATACATACATTGGTGCATCTGTACATTGTAAGAAAGTAAATGTGTGTATACATATAATAATGAAGATGATGAATATTGCACTTGGTGAATGAATATTGCACTAGTGAATGAATACTGGATATTACACAATATAGGAGTGATAGATATTGTTCAGTATGAATGTTAGAATAGATAAACATGTAACTGTTTTTCTATGTATCACAATGTGTTCATCATAAACATGCACATGACCATCAGATTGTAAGCACAAAACATACTCACACACACCCGGACCCTCCAGGTGAGGAAAGCAGGTAACGCCTGTTTCCTGAGGACACACACACATACACACACACACCCACATACACATACATGATTACATCATGTGACGTGAGTGATGTTGTTACCTGAGCTTTGTGTAAACTCACGTGACGCTAAAATAAAAGAGCCAAGCAGGAAGAAGGTTCAGACTCTCCCTCAGACACACACACACGCGTGTTGGCTGACTGAGACTCTCCCTGCAGGTGAAAAGATCAACTACGGGTTTCTGTGTCTTCTTTTATTTAACGGTGGTCTGAACCTAACATTTTTTGGTCCTTCGAGAGCCGGGCGGGCAGTGAGGAGGTTTTTCCAACGACTACGGAGGGACGCCGGTAGCCTGTCCGGACAGCCAGCTGCCTTAGGGGCGCTGAATAGAAGACCTGGATCGTAAACTTCGATACCAGGCCCGGCTTTACAAGTTTCTCCACGGTCGCTGGGAACGCTTTCCTCGAGACCCGATCCACCAAGTGAAGACGACAGAAACCAGGTAGGACAAAACGTGGACTACTGAGTCGGACCGGGTCCGATTGCCATTATAACTTTAAGGGAAAGTTGGCTTTTCAGGGAAAACTGTAGTCTACGTCCTCCGAACCGGGTTCGTGAGGTAACCGGCCGGAGCTTTTCAGGGAAAAGCACAAACAAATCGTACACTACTGAGTCGGACCGGGTCCGATTGCCAGGATAACTTTCAGGGAAAGTTGGCTTTTCAGGGAAAACTGTAGTATACGTTCTCCGAACCGGGTTCGTGAGGTAACCGGCCGTTGTAACTTTCAGGGAAAATTAGCTTTTCAGGGAAAAGCGCCCACAGCACAGGGTTCACGAGGGGCACCGGCCGAAGTAACATTCAGGGAAAGTTAGCTTTTCAGGGAAAAGCAAATAAAGTATAAAACGGTACCGTAGGTGTTCTCGCCGAAAGGAGAAAGTAAATTGGTAACTCCCGCCCAACGGAGAAATTTTAATTTGACCTTAATTTGGAATTTTGGTGTTCTCACCGTAAACAAAGATTTAAAATAGGCGCCATAAATACGCGTATGTGTGTGTGTGAAAGTGAGTGACTGAGAGCGTGAAAGCCGCCATTGAAGTGGAAGCAGCAGCATGAAGAAAATCTAACGGTTTTCAACTTCATGGTCTGTTGGAGTACACAGTGAAGGGCGGATTTGGGTTTAGGTCTCAATAAAGACACGTGGTCTGTACGAGACAAAGCAAAGGCTGATTGTACGTCAGGAACAATGGGTAAGTCCTCTCGAAATGCGAGGCCGCCGTATTAGAGGGCGATGTAAAATTTATGGAATGGCATAAACAAGGGTCAACTCAATATAAACAAATGGAAGAAAAAATATGGGTTTAAGGGAAACTTGGTAGTGACAGAATGTGAAAACTTAGTAACACAGCTGCAACAAAAAGCAGCATTTTGCAAGAAGGCGCAGTTGGAACTGCAGTGTGCAAAGTTTTGGCTGTTACAGGCTAAACGCAGACAGGAACAGCGGAACGCAAAAGCCACAGCAGCAAAACCACCCACACACGTGCATGCAGCTGTAATAAAGGCAGATGAGGAAACTCACATTGTATGTAGATCCCAGCAAGACCGTAGTGGGCCTGACCCTGCGGCACCCGGAGCCGCGCCATGTTTAGAGGGGGGAGGAGCTAACGGGGTAAAACAAGCCGCGCCATGTTTAGAGGGGGGAGGAGCTAGTGGGACAAAACAACATGAGACCCAAGCAAGGGAAGGCTTAACAGCTTTTTCTCCCATTGCGAGCCGCACCAGAAATGGGGAACTTAAAACACTGGCGCACATAGATGTGCATGCCACACCTAAGCCAGCAGGTTATCCCGTTTTATCAGAGTACGGGCATGAAAGGGATTGTTTCAATTGTGGAGGGCCCCCACCCGCACTGGAACCAGTGGCACAAATCTTCCCCATGCTCCAAGTCCCGAACCCAAACACAGGGATAGCAAGCGCCCCTCAACCTCCCACTATTTTGGTTTACCGACCTTGGACTGAGACTGAAATGCAAGAGTCCGTTAAAGGCTTAACCCCACACAAAATTGACATAAAACAATGGGTGACAGGAATCTTGTCTCTCTCATTTGATAAATTTCCATAACAATTTTGGTGATTGTTGGTAGGATCCAGTAAGTTCTTCCACAAAGAAGTGACGAGTCTCTGGCCAGCTGAAGAAAAAAAAATGCTTCAGTCCTCCTGCATTTGCAAATTAGGAGGAACTCAAATTTTCACCCTTTGCTGGACAGCTGCCTGGATTCAAGGACCCTGCCTTAGAGGCACGGCCATAACACATATCGAGTGAGAAAGATTCCAAATAATTTAAAATGGGAAAAAGTTTGATTTAAAAGCTAAATCAAAAATTGCATCTGTCACTGTCAGAGACGAATAGACATTGGGAGTCTGCTTAAAAGGGTAACACCCATCAGCGAATGGGTGGCTTTAACCTAAGGTGATTAGGCCTCCTTGAACGTGTCCTTTTTTCTGTTTTCTTACCTGTGAGAGACGTCTCACTGGGAAAAAATGGAGATGGGAACGCAGGAGTAGAAAATTAACAGTTAAAGAACTCTGCGTAGAGCGCGATCTTAGCGGAGTTTTGAGCGGCAAAACAGCTGATGCCCTAATTAATGGAGTGGCGGTTTTGGGGCCACCTCCATTTGCTGTTACTTGTGATACCTCATCTCTCTATGCCCTTTTTTCAGGCAAATTTATAAGCGCTGAAAATCTCTGACCCAGATCTGGACTCCTGCCCTCCGATCAGACATCGTCTGGACCAGAATGATCGTCGGTGCATCGAGATGACAGATGTTACAACTGCAGCCTGACGGGTCATTGGTGAACTGAATGTCCACAACTGGTGAATGGAACGTGGACTAACCAGACTGTGTCACACTGATCGGAGAGGAGGACTTCAGACAAGTCAGATGAGGGCAAGTTGCTTGATCAGCAGAGAAGGGAAGTGAGATGACACCCACACACACACACCACTCACTCATTACTGGCATCTAACACACACACAACACTAGCACAAAAACCTGAACCACAAACGAAGAAGCATATGATGGCCGTTTTAGGCCTGTGTAATTATTGCAGAGCATGGATCCCTTTGCGTGCAAGCAGTATGTGCAGCAGCACTCGCTATGTAGGCTTCCAGAGAACTGGTGCTTTTCCACTCACTTACACTTGAGGTGCTGCTCTTACAGAGTAAAATGACATTCTTATCTCCAGCCAGACACCGGAGCTGCATAGCTCTCCTGTTATCGCAACCACACATAACTATAGAGCGCTGCATCACTCTAAACCCAGCCACTCTGCTACCAACGCCACATGACGGCGACCCTCATGACTGCAAAGTGCTGACGGAACAAAACAGCAGGCCAGCTTAGACTTGCAAGATGAACCACTGGCGAAAGGCCACGTTGTTTGTGGACGGCTCAAGCGGGAAAAACGATAAAGCAAAACAGAAACGGGCTACGCTATAGTCACCAATACCACCATAATCAAAGCGGAGAACCTGCCCTCACACCTCTCTGCTCAAGCAGCCGAGTTAATCGCATTAACCGAAGCATGCAAGCATCATGCAGGTAAAGAAGTCACGATTTACACTGACAGCCAGTATGCCTTTTCTGCCGTATGTTCGTTTGCAGCACAGTGGGCGAGAAGGGGAATGCTGACCTCTACAGGGAAGCCAGTAAAACATGCTGAACTGTTTAAAAAAACCTATTAACGGCCATAAAACTACCATCAGCCCTGGCCATTTGTAAATGCGCGGCACACAAAACAGGCACAGACTTGATAGTATTGGGAAACAGCTACGCTGACAAAGCAGCAAAGCTGGCTGCAAGTGGTAAATATGGCACCTCAGCAATTGTCTGTGTAGATTCTCAGTTATCCAGGTCATAGTAGTCTCTGGAGCTTGAAAAAGGCGACTGGACTTCTTTTTGTTTCTTGAAGACGTTTCACCTCTCATCCGAAAGGCTTCTTCAGTTCTCAACCAAATGGTGGAGAGACCCAGGTATTTAAACCCCTGTGGGCGTAGTCCCCTGGAGGTGGTTATGACCCTCTATTGATCATGTGCTTGAACACATGTGCCCAGGTGTGAAGGGGGCGTGGGTCATATTTAATCAGTGGTTTCAGTTGAAACCAATTTAGGACTCCGCTCCATTGTTTCCTGTGGCCTATTGAGGTCACTGGAACAAAGGTGTGAATGGGGGTTGAGACGTCTGGGAAGGGAGCTCAGGACAGCACTGTAAGCGGGGGAAAGTTGGTGACGTAATCCACCTCCTCTGTTCAATGATGGTTGTTCACAGTGGACATAGATGGCTTCTTTCACTCCTCTTTCAAACCATCTGTTTTCCCTGTCCAAAATGTGAACATTGGCATCCTCAAAAGAGTGCCCTTTTTCCCTCAGATGCAGATGTACTGCTGAGTCTTGTCCTGTTGTTGTGGCTCTTCTATGTTGTGCCATTCGTTTGTGAAGAGGCTGTTTGGTTTCACCAATGTAGAGGTCTATAGATCATGTGCGTGAACACATGTGCCCAGGTGTGAAGAGGAGGAGGAGGAGGTGGATTACGTCACCAACTTTCCCCCGCTTACAGTGCTGTCCTGAGCTCCCTTCCCAGACGTCTCAACCCCCATTCACACCTTTGTTCCAGTGACCTCAATAGGCCACAGGAAACAATGGAGCGGAGTCCTAAATTGGTTTCAACTGAAACCACTGATTAAATATGACCCACGCCCCCTTCACACCTGGGCACATGTGTTCAAGCACATGATCAATAGAGGGTCATAACCACCTCCAGGGGACTACGCCCACAGGGGTTTAAATACCTGGGTCTCTCCACCATTTGGTTGAGAACTGAAGAAGCCTTTCGGATGAGAGGTGAAACGTCTTCAAGAAACAAAAAGAAGTCCAGTCGCCTTTTTCAAGCTCCAGAGACCACCTCAGCAATTACACGACAATTGTGGAACGCTTGTGACCCGAAGTGCTCCATGAGATGCAGCAGCAAGCAAAATTGAAGTGGAACAACTTCCTAGGTCACTATTCAAAACAGCAGCCATATTGATACATGCTTTAACACATGTATCAGGGGGGGATAGTGAGTAAGACCTATAAGTATTGCTTAGTCGTAAAACCTAGGGGTACAGCTAAAAAAATCACTGTTCTTATCATCCGCAAGAGCGTAGGACTCGTTGAAAGAACGAATGGCACAGTAAAAAATAGACTAAGGAAATGTATGGCAGAAACGGGAAGGCCCTGGGTAGAATACATAGACTTAGTAAAAACATACATGCATGTGACCCCCAACGACACAGGGATAACCCCCTATGAGGCATTGTTCGGCCAACCTTTTAGACTCCTGGTGTGAACAGAAGAACAACAAGCAGAGGAAGAGACAGACTTGAGTGATTGGATGAGAAAGTTGTTCAAAAGCAAAAAGGTTGTTGCCACAAATAAACGGCCAGGAAGGCTTTTCTGCTTCTCAACAGGAACATCTGGTGGCTGTGGGAGACTAGGTCCTGGTCAGAGTGATCAAGAAGAAGTGCTGGAACCAACCCCGGTGGGACGGACCCTACAAAGTACTACTGACTACACCAACTGCAGTCAAAATAGCAGAGAGATCCACGTGGATCCACCTCAGCCAGTGCAAAAGGATTGAGCCAACCAACGCTGAGTAGGGGATGGAAGTCGGGGTACAAAGGGGGGGTGAGCCCTAGGCCACCTTCGTCTCAAACCCGTGAAGAAAACAACTGAATCCCCCAATAAATAGGGATGGCTCGTTAACATGCAATGACCACGTGGAACTGGATCTGCACCCTGGGCGCACTGATGACCATCGTGACTGCAACACAGGAGTTGAGCGCCTTTCGTGCAATGGTGATGCAGAACAGAGTGGTTTTGGACTTGCTGGCCGCCCCGCAAGGAGGAGTATACACCCTGCAGCAGTATATGGAACAGCAGACACCTGGAGGGAGTCAGGACTGGCTCCCTTGGCTGACTACTGGAGCTTGGTGGCAAGCCCTGCTGAAAGTCTTAGGGCCACCAGGGGTCATTCTGCTACTCTTTTGTTTATTTTTCAGTTGTATTGTTCCATGTTTAAGGAAAATGATGACGAATGTTTTCCTCTCAGCTTTCTATCAGTATACCCTTGTGCAGGGTGGGCAGGAGGGTGAAACAGAAGACCAAATATGAAACCCCCATTGAAAATGAGAGACCAAGTGATGGGGGTGGATGTAAACTGGTTTTCAAACTAATGTTTAAAATTTGCAAATGTATGTAGGTGCTTCCCTGAGTGAGACTGACTAGCAGTGGCTGCCGTGAGCGGCGGGGCCATTGAGGAATTTTCCTGTCTTGAAAGAATAGAAAGTGACTTTGGGTCAAAAGAAGGATAGACAGCTGCACGACAGGTTTTTCACCTCAACCTCATTCAGGATTGTATGTGCTATGTTCATGATAAACAGGGAGGAAATGTTAGAATAGATAAACATGTAACTGTTTTTCTATGTATCACAATGTGTTCATCATAAACATGCACATGACCATCAGATTGTAAGCACAAAACATACTCACACACACCCGGACCCTCCAGGTGAGGAAAGCAGGTAACGCCTGTTTCCTGAGGACACACACACACACACACACACACCCACATACACATACATGATTACATCATGTGACGTGAGTGATGTTGTTACATGAGCTTTGTGTAAACATATGTGATTTCATCATGTGAAGGTGATTTCATCATGTGAAGTGAGTGATGTTGTTACCTGAGCTTTGTGTAAACTCACATGATGCTAAAATAAAAGAGCCAAGCAGGAAGAAGGTTCAGACTCTCCCTCAGACATACACACACGCGTGTTGGCTGACGGAGACTCTCCCTGCAGGTAAAAAGATCAACTACGGGTTTCTGTGTCTTTCTTTATTTAACGGTGGTCCGAACCTAACAATGAATAATATAATATTGCACAGAGATGTGGGTATTGCACAGTTACGGTGGGTGAGTGTGTGAGTTCAGGGTGGTGATTGCTCTGGTGAAGAAACTGTTCTTGAGTCTGTTTGTTCTGGCTTTGATGCACCTGTAGCTTTTCTGAGGGCCTAAACATGCTCAGAAACTCATGAAATTTGGCACACATGTCAGGTCTGGTGAGAATTTAAATATTTTAATGGTTTCAGGCATGGCCCTTTCAAAATGGCTCTACAGCACCACCTTTAGTTCAATTCCCACTGCTGTGTTTCACATACATGTATGAAATTTGGTACACATATGTAACATGTCCAGATGAACAAAAAAGATCCAGGGTCCAATGACCTAAACCCAACAGGAAGTGCGCCATTTTGAATCAAATGGCTGATTTTAGCCATTTCCTGCCCTTATACTCTCTCTAATAACTCAGAGGTTTTAGATGTTATCAACTTCATATTTGTTTTGTCTCATCTACACACCAGGGGGAATCTAAATTTAAAAAATGGTGAGTTTTCACCAGAGGGCGTGGCTGTGACACTACAGTGAATTTCGATCATTCGCCAGGAAATTTTGATTGCCTCTCATTCAAACCTGCATTATCCAATCTGGATCAAACTTCTGCAGTAGGATGACGATCCACCCCTGAACACATACATATGATAATATTTACTGACTGTTGCAGCGCCACCTAGTGGGAGCAGGAAATGTCATGTTTTACACTTTGAGGTACAGCTCCAAGGTAGTTGAGCCAAACCATCTCAAATTTCCCCTGAAAAGCCTTAAGGAGTTAGCCTTACACTGATGCCAAAGGGCGTGACCCTGGCAGGATGGCAACATTTGGTGTTTCGCCATGAACACAAAAATAACAGTAACTCAAAGCCAACTTGCCTAATCTGCCTCAATCTTTAGTGGTTTGATAAGCCTCCTGCCCTGAACACAATGATATGCATAAAGTCCCTAAACGTTAGCGCGCCACCTAGTGGGACCTGGAAATATCACGAAATACCATGTTTTTTGTGTAGCCCTGGAGCTACATTTTATCTACATATCTGAAATTGTGCAGGCTCATGTAACATCCTAAGACATACAAAAAAGTCTCTTGGACCCATACCCGAAACCCTACAGGAAGTCGGCCATTCTCAATTGAAGGTGTCAATTTTTCCCATTTCCAGGCCTGCTATTGAATCAACTCCTCCTAGGGCATTTGACCAAGTGAGACCAAAATGGCTCCAGATCATCTAGACAAGTAGCCCATCAACACTTATGTAAGGTTTTATAAAATCTCGAACGGTGTTGTCGTGGCAATTGTCACATCTCAAACATACATTGTCCAATCTGCACCCCAAACCATCACTGACTGTGGAAACTTTACACTGGACCTCAGCCAGCGTGGACTCTGTGCCTCTCCTCTCTTCCTCCAGACTCTGGGACCTTGATTTCCAAAGGAAATGCAAAATTGACTTTGATCAGAGAACATAACTTTGGAGCACTCAGCAGCAGTCCAGTCCTTTTTGTCTTTAGTCCAGGCGAGACGCTTCTGACGCCGTCTCTGTTCAAGAGCGGCTCGACACGAGGACTGCGACAGCTGAACCATGTCTGCATATGTCTGTGCTGGTGGTTCTTGAAGCTCTGACTCCAGTTGCAGTCCACTCTTTGTGAATCTCCCCCACATTTTTGAATGGCTTTTGTTCCACAATCCTCTCCAGGGTGCAGTTATCCCTGTTGTTGTACACTTTTTTCTACCACATCTTTTCCTTCCCTTCGCCTCTCTATTAATGTGCTTGGACACAGAGCTCTGTGACAGCCAGTCTCTTTAGCAATGACCTTTTGTGTTTGCCCTCCTTGTGCAAGGTGTCAAAGGTCATCTTTTGGACAACTGTCAAGTCAGCAGTCTTCCCCATGATTGTGTAGCCTACAGAACTAGACTGAGAGACCATTTAAAGGCCTTTGCAGGTGTTTAGAGTTAATTAGCTGATTAGAGTGTGGCACCAGGTGTGTTCAATATTGAACCTTTTCACAATATTCTAATTTTCTGAGATACTGAATTTGGGGTTTTCATTAGTTGTCAGTTATAATCATCAAAATTAAAAGAAACAAACATTTGAAATATATCAGTCTGTGTGTGATGAATGAATATAATATACAAGTTTCACTTTTTGAATGGAATTACTGAAATAAATAAACTTTTTTATGGTATTCTAATTTTATGACCAGCACCTGTAGTTACTCCTCGGCCTTCTTTAACAAGAACTGGACTTGTAGCAAATGTAGCCTGTTTGGAGGCCAGGCTGAGTTAATTTGAGATTTGACTCTGCACCCTGGAAAATCCGGTAGCTAGCCAGACCTCTGTTGTAGGCTTGTTTTGCTTATTCACTCACCTCCATACACCACTACCAATTACACAATCCAACCCTGGGCTCACCACATGTACATATCATAGACTCTCAAAGTGGCAGTAATTACTTAAAAAAGCCATCACTTGACCTAACCCTAACCCAAATGCTTGCGCATAGGGCATTGTTTTGTCTGTTGGGTTTTCTCTGCGTTATTGTAAGGTCTTTACCTACAATAGAAAGCGCCTTGAGGTGACTGTGATTTGGTGTTATACAAAATTGAATGAATTAAAAGTCTCTGGAGCTTGAAAAAGGCGACTGGACTTCTTTTTGTTTCTTGAAGACGTTTCACCTCTCATCCGAAAGGCTTCTTCAGTTCTCAACCAAAAGGTGCTTTTGGTTGAGGCTTCTTCAGTTCTCAACCAAAAGGTGCTTTTGGTTGAGGCTTCTTCAGTTCTCAACCAAAAGGTGCTTTTGGTTGAGGCTTCTTCAGTTCTCAACCAAAAGGTGCTTTTGGTTGAGAACTGAAGAAGCCTTTCGGATGAGAGGTGAAACGTCTTCAAGAAACAAAAAGAAGTCCAGTCGCCTTTTTCAAGCTCCAGAGACTGCTATGACCTGGATGACTGAGAATCTACACAGACGAATGAATTAAAACTGGTCCTAGCACAGAACCCTGTGGATCTCCATAATTAACTTTAGTGTGTGAAGAAGACTCCCCATTTACATGAGTAAATTGAAGTCTGTTAGATAAATAGGATTCAAACCACTGCAGTGCAGTACCTTTTAATACATATGGCATGCTCTAAACTCTGTAATAAAATTTTATGTTCAACAGTATCAAAGCTGCACTGAGGTCCAACAGGACAAGCACAGAGATGAGTCCACTGTCAGAGGCTGTGAGAAGATCATTGGTAACCTTCACTAATGCTGTTTCTGTACTGTGATGAATTCTGAAACCTGACTGAAACTCTTCAAATAAACCGTTCCTCTGCAGATGATCAGTTAGCTGTTTTACAACTACTCTTTCAAGAGTCTTTGAGAGAAAAGGAAGGTTGGAGATTGGCCTATAATTAGCTAAGACAGCTGGGTCAGTGATGGCTTTTTAAGTAGAGGTTTAATTACAGCCACCTTGAAGGCCTGTGTACACAGCCAACTAATAAAGACAGATTGATCACATTATACATGCTTCCCTTAGGCAGTATTGTTAGATAGATATAAGATAGATAGATACTTTATTGATCCCACAAGGGAAATTATTGTATGACAGCAGCAAGAAAAATACAGTCTACAGTAACTAAACATCAAAGTGAGAGTGCCAACGATGAGTGCTAAAACTATACATATAAAAATGAAATAGATAAAAAGTAAAAACATAAAAAATGTACATACAAGAGAGTAGTGCAAACCACATTGATAAATAATATATTATGTAATATATACACTATAAATCGGAGTATGTACAAAAAGAATCTGGAAGACAGCAGAAAGAGGATACAATACAAAATTTGTGTGTTGGATCTTATGTCCTGACAGGTGTGTTCACCTGTCACAGAAAAAAGAATTGTTATACAATTTTATGGAGAATGTAGGAATGATTTCCTGAAGCATTCTTTATGGCAGCGAGGTTGAATCAGTCTGAGGGAGAAGGAGCTCTGCTGCCTCAGCAGTGTGGAGTGGAGTGGGTGAGATGGGTTGTCCATAATATGAGAGCAGTTTGTTCAGTGACCTCCTGTCCCTCACTGACTCAAACATCTCCAATATCTGACCTATGATAGTTCCAGCCTTGCAAATCAGTTTGTTGATCCTGCTGGCATCTCTGGCACTGATGCTGTCCCCCCAGCAGACAACAACAAAGTAGATGGCACTTGCAATCACAGACTGGTGGAACATCTTGCTGCATACATTAAAGGATCTGAGCTTCCTTAGAAAGTAGAGTCTGCTCATCCCCTTCCTATACACAGCATCACTGTTGGTCCTCCAGTCCAGTCTGTCATTCAGGTGAATGCCCAGGTACCTGTAGCTGTCCACCATTTCCACATCCTCTCCCAAGATGTTAATGGGCTTATTCACAGTTTTATTCCTCCGGAAGTCCACCACCATCTCTTTTGTCTTGCTCACATATCAGAACACAAAATTAATTTATATGCAGATGATGTATTGCTTTATCTACAAGAACCTACAAACTCGGTGCAGGAAGTATTTAATCTCATAACAACCTTCTCACAAATATCAGACTATTCTATAAATCGGTCAAAATCAGTAATGCTTCCTATAACACAGAACTCATGGAATTCTGCAGACCAAGATAAATACATCTCTTTCTCAGTGGGCAATATCAAGTATCTAGGCATAAATATCTCCTCTAAGATTTAGTTCACCTAAACTTCACTCCACTTTGGATAAGATTAACAGCAACATGAAACGCTGGAATAATCTTCCCATTTCCTTAACAGGACGAATAGCTACCATAAAAATGAAAGTTTTACCCCAAATCAACTATTTTTTCCCAGTAATTCCATTCGAATCTACATCCAAATGGTTTCAACTGCTAGACTCTAACATCATAAAGTTCTACTGGAAAAATAAAAAAGCAAAAATTAGTCTCTCCACTCTCCAGAAAAACAAAAGTAATGGAGGTCTGGAGGCAGCTAATTTTTTGGTCTACTACTTAGCTAACCAGATACAATATATTAAATGGATTCACCCAAATGAAGCCCACAGCTCTTGGATAGAATTAGAACAGATAGATTGTAACAACATTAAACTTTCAGACATCACCTGTCATGGTCCTGGGCCAGTGGCCCGGTATTTTGAGTTTCTTTTGTGTAGCTTTCTTTTGTTGCATTTTTCAGGTTGTGTTTCTTATAGTTTAGTTTCTCAGTTTGTTGTTTGAGTGTGCTGTTTTCCCTTGTTGTTTCTTTGTGTAATGTTTCATTTGTCAAGTTTTCTGTGTTTAGTCTGCGTGTGTTATGTTGGTCACTTCCTGTTTTATTTTGTAGTCCTGTGCTCCTTGTGTGTTGTGTTCAGTTTATTTCCCCTGTGTTATTAGGTTTATTTGTTTCACCTGTTCCCTGTTGTTTCCACTCTCCCTGATTTCCTCGTGTGTATTTAAGCCCTTAGTTTTCCCTCTGTTCCTTGTTCGGGTCCTCATCTTGTCTACGTGTCTGTGACAACGGCTGTGTGTTTTGTTTCATAGTTTCAAGTTTCGGGTTTTCAAGTTTCAAGTTCCTAGTTTTGAGTTTTATGTTTCTTTATGTTGTGGGCTCCCCATCCGCCTGTTTTATGTTTGAATCCTTTTCTAAATAAATCTGCATGCCAAATCAGCTCTCACCTGCGTCCTGCTTTGAGGTCCTTCCTGCCTCGCCTGCACCAGCTGTAACATCACCTTTATTACTGCCTCAATTAAACGCCATAACTGTTTCAAAAACCCGTTGATCTCTTCTACTTTGACAGCCTGGTGGAAAACCCTTGAGATCACAAATTCACAAATGGAACCCTGTAGTATCTCACCAGTCTAGCACAACCCAGATTTTCAGATTAATAGAACAAATGTCCACTTTAAAACATGGGAACAGAAAGGAATCACACACCTCCATCACCTCTTTCAAGATGATAAATTCATGTCAGCTACACACTTGTTTTTAAAAATTTGGACTAGGAAATGGCAATTTTCTCTACTACCAGCAATTAAAGAACTCAATTAAGAAAAGATTTCCTGCACTTAATAGTCCTTTACAACCACCTACAGTAGTAAAAGAGAGTTCAAATCTTTGTATAACAAATAAAAAAATTATTTCAAAACTCTATAAATTAATTTCAGTCACAGACTCAACGTGTTTAACATCTCCAAATGGGAAAAATACTTTCCACTGTGTTTAGATCCTGATTATTGGACTCAGATTTGTAAAAATACATTTTCAATGACAAAAAATAGCAATTTACAACTTATTCAATACAAAATTTTACACAGAACCTATATCACACAGCACAGCATGTTGAATAAAATGGGCTTCTCAGAGTCTGAGGTTTGTACTCAGTGTACTCAAAACACTACAGAAACTTATTTTCATGCACTGTGGCTCTGCTCACTGGTCCAGAACTTCTGGCTTAAAGTCACACAAAAACTTTCCTCTATCTTGGGCTGCAGAATCCCATTATCTCCTCATTTGTGCTTGCAAGGTGAAATAACTTCAACTAATCTTCCAACCAAGCAAGCTAAAGTTACACTCACAGCTTTAGTTATTGCACAGAAAACAATACTTGTTAACTGGAAAGATAAACAATTGCTTACTATTAATCACTGGTTAAATCTCCTGATTGAGCACATATCAATAGAAAGAGTTTCTGCCTCCCTAAAAAACAGGATGACACATTTTATTGAAACATGGTCTCCATTCATGAACTCTTTAAATATAACTCTAGAATCCAGATTTTTACCTGTCAACGAATACCTTAATGTACATTGCTAAGTATATTATTATTATTATTATTATAAATAAAGTGGATGGTTGACATTATCACTACTGGCATTTTTGCTAACATTTGTGTGTTTTGAGTTATTAACTTTTCTAATCCGTGTTGCAGATACAGGATCAGGAGCTTGCTGTTGTTTTCTCTCCCCCGTTTGCAGACAGCAACTGATTACTCAAGGGGTCCCAGCATGAGTTAATTGGGCTTTCTATTCTTTAGGATTCATGGGGTACCCTTATGTTCCGATGGGGGCTGTATGGTCGACCCGTTCTGCCTGGAGGGTATGGGCGCTTGGATGGTGGGGTTCTGGGCGCTGTGGGGGTTGTGGGGTCCTGTTCGGGCCTTGACCTTTGGGGGGTCCGGGCTGGTCCTGGGGTGGGGGTAGTCGGCTCTCTGGGTGCCCTCCCAATGCCCCTCCTCTCTCACCCCTGGCGCCCCCTGGCCTGGGGTGCCAGTCGGGAGTGGGGCCGTTGGGCCTGTTGGGTGGACTCGGGGCTGTGCTGCTTGGGCTTCGTGGGGTGGCGATGGATGGGGAGACTTTTCCTGGGGTTGGGAGAGGGTTGAGGGGGTTGACCGTGGTGTCTTTGCGTGAGGCCTGGCCATGTACATTGAAGGTGCAACTCCTTCCCATGGCCCCATGTCCCTTTCCTTGGTTGCTCCTCCTCCTGGCGGTCTCTAGCTTCCTTCTCGCCCTTGACCCTTGGCGCTCTAGACCCTGTCTACTCGCTGTGATTTCTGCCTCTCTAGGGATCACACACACACATAAGAGTCATAATAATTGTATTTATGTAGAGCACAATATATCTCACTACAGGTGTTGGGAGCAGGCTGGATTGGTAGTGGGAGGCCACATAGCGAGTCGGGCCATCTACAGAAATGTGGATCGGCCCTCACCCGCCTCACTCTCCCATACCTGCCTTCCATTTTAATGCATCTCACAAGTCACTTTACACGGGTAGGTGGGACTCACATTTAAAAATAAATAAATTCCAATCAGGAAATTGGAAAATGCATACAGTGTATCACAAAAGTGAGTACACCCCTCACATGTCTGCATATATTTAAGTATATCTTTTCATGGGACAACACTGACAAAATGACACTTTGACCCAATGAACAGTAGTCTGTGTGCAGCTTATATAACAGTCTTCATGTAGAGCAACAATTCGTCTTTTAAGATCCTCAGAGAGTTCTTTGCCATGTTGGAACTTTCAGTGACCAGTATGAGAGTGTGAGAGCTGTACTATACTATATATTTTATAGCTATACTATAAAACTGAACACACCTGCTCCCTATGCACACCTGAGACCTAGTAACACTAACGAGTCCCGTGACATTTTGGAGGGGAAATGACAAGCAGTGCTCAAGTTGGACATTTACAGGTGTAGTCTCTTAGGGGTGTACTCACTTTTGTTGCTGCTGGTTTAAACATTAATGGCTGTATATTGAGTTATTTTGAGGGAAGAATAAATTTACACTGTTGTATAAGCTGCACACAGACTACTTTTCATTGTGTCAAAGTGTCATTTTGTCAGTGTTGTCCCATCCTGTGGGCTGGGTTGTCCTGTGCTGCTGGGGCTGTGTCTGGGCGCCTGGGTTGTCCTGGCTGTTGTGCCTCCTGGGTTCTTGGGTCTGTTCACTGTCCCGCGGCACGCGTGGTGCTTTGGGCTCCTTTTCTGGGTGCCTGTGCTGCCTGCCTGCTCTCAGCCTCTGTTGGCTTTGTAGAGGGCCTCAGACACTGATGCAGACCTTCCTGCATGTTTCTGCCCTGGCACGGGGGTTTCCACTGCTTCTTGGCCTTTAATGCAGGTTGCTGACACTTGGGTTCTTGTTGCCATCCTGTGTTGTGATGTTTGGACTCACGACACTGACTGATTTGGTTTCCGATACTCTCTTTGTCCTTGTTTAGGGGTCTGGATGCTGGTCATCACTGAGGTGCTTTTATTCTTGTTTATTTTATTATTTATTTATTAAAAAGGCCTGAAGGAGACAGTCAAGGTCTCATAGTTCTTAGTGCAGGTCTGTTCAATTACAGTAAACTGTGTAGCCCAGTTCTTATCAATAAACATACACAGCCCACCGCCAACTGATTTTCCAGATTTTACCTTGTCTCTGTCAGCTCAGATCATGGTGTATCCACACAGCTCCACGGTGTGATTACAAATCAGCCAGGTTTCAGTGAAGCAGATTACGTTGCTGTGACAAACATCATCTGTCATGTCCTGGGTCATTTGCCCAGCATTTTGTGTTAAGTTTTTATTTTCCTGAGTTTCAGTCCCCAGTTTGTTTTGATGACTTGTTCCCTTTGTCCCTGTCTCCCCTGTATCTACTACTACTACTACTACTTTATTTATAAAGCACTTTAAAACAACAGCAATTGCAACAAAGTGCTGTACAGATAGAAGTCAAATAAACTAATACACATAACAATGACAACAACGACAATAAGCACCAACACAATAAAACAAATAATACGAATAAAATGAGTCTCAGCATGTATTAAAAGCCAGGGAATAAAAATGTGTCTTAAGAGCAGTTTTAAAAGTCGCCAATAAAGGAGCGCTCCTAATATGCAACGGCAAGTTGTTTCATAGTTTAGGAGAAGCAACACTAAAAGCTCTGTCACCCCTGAGCTTCAACTTCGACCTTGGTACCTCTAGGAGCAGGTGATCAGCCGACCTGAGGCAACGAGCTGGGAGATATGGGTTTAATAGCTCACAGAGATAAGATGGGGCAAGACCATGCAAACATTTAAAAACAAATAAGAGAATCTTAAAATGAACTCTAAAATGTACTGGCAACCAGTGTAGTGAAGCCAGAATAGGAGTGATATGCTCTCTCCTTCTGGCCCCCATCAGAAGCCGCGCAGCAGCATTTTGGACGAGCTAGTCCAAAATGTCAAGCCGAGATGTAATGCAGGCATGGATCACTGTTTCAAAATGTGGTTTTGAAAGGATCAGTTTAATCTTTGCCAGTTGCCTAAGATGGTAAAAACAGGACTTAACCACTGCCCTGACCTGGGAATCTATTTTAAATTCGCTATCAATTTTTACACCTAAGTTTGAGACGGTCTGCCTTAAATAAGGTGCCAAGGGCCCCAGGTCAATGGAAGATGTTGCGTAGGAGCCACTGGGACAAAACACCATTACCTCAGTCTTCTTATCATTAAAATTTAGGAAATTTAAGGCCAACCGTGCCTTAATGTCTTCAAGACACAGCAATAATGGCTTAATCGAGTGAGTACCTTTTTTTAAGGGCATGTATATCTGGCTATCGTCTGCATAATAGTGAAAGGAGATCCCATGCTTTCTAAGTATTGAGCCCAATGGGAGCAAGTAAAGTGAGAAGAGCAGGGGACCGAGGATTGAGCCTTGAGGGACCCCATAAAGTAGGGGGGCAGATGAAGATTCAAAATTGGCTAACCTTACAGACATGGTTCTGTCTGCCAGATAAGACCTAAGCCATTCTAATGCGGTGCCACTGAAGCCAAACTGGGTTCATAAACGAGCTAATAAAATACTGTGGTCCACTGTGTCGAATGCTGCAGTTAGGTCGAGGAGAACAAGAACAACATGCTCCCCGGCATCATTTGCCCTGAAAATATCATTAAAAACTCGCACTATAAAAAACGCAGACTCCGTACTGTGTAGGGCCTTAAAACCTGACTGAAAAACTTCCGCAATGTTATGTTTGTCTAGATAAGACGTAACCTGAGTGGAAACAACTTTCTCTAAAACTTTGGAGATAAAAGGCAACTTAGAAATAGGTCTAAAATTAGCTAAAACTGTTTGATCAAGGCCGGGTTTCTTAAGAAGAGGTTGCACCACAGCGTGCTTAAAACTCGCAGGAACTGTACCTGACAGCAGGCTGTTATTTACAATGTCAAGAATAATCTGTCCAATGCTGGAAAAGGCCTCCTTAAGAAACTGAGGGGGAGCAGGGTCACGAGGAGAACCTGATGGCTTGATATGTTCGACTATATCCTTTAAAAAAGTCAGATTCACTGATTCAAATTTTTCAAACAGGGCTGGATAAGGAGCCATACAGGAAGGATCATAAATAGGTGGTAAAATAAGGGCTCTTGCAGCAGCTACCCTATCTTTAAAAAAGTGCAGAAAATCATCACATGCTTTAGGACATGCCTCTACACAGGCAGGCTGCGGGGCATCAATCATTTTAAACAACATACGTGAGTTATCACGATGGGACACAATAATCTTGGATAGGTATTCCCTTTTTTCTTCCTTGACGGTGTTCTGATAGTGTCGCCAACAGTTTTTGAGGATCTGGAAGGAAACTTGCAAATTGTCCTTCTTCCATTTACGTTCAGCCTTACGGCATTCCCGCCTGGCGGTGCGAGTTTTGTCATTAAGCCACGGATCAGTTTTTACTTTGGACTGCATGATTTTCTTAGGTGTTACAGCATCCAAGATACACTTACAAGATCCGTCCAACCAGAGACTTAGTTGCTCTGTATCTAAGTCAGAGGGAACGTTAAGCTGCTCAAAGGCAGCAGAAAACTGTGCAAGAGTAGAAGAGTTAAAAACTCAACACCGACCAGCGGGAAGGAGAGGTTTAACTGTGGCAGCAGATAGAACAACATTTAACAGAACAGGCATATGATCAGAGATAATATTATCACCTATTTCTAGATCAGTCACAGGCAAGCCATAAGAGAGAATAAGATCCAATGAATGACCATGTTCATGTGTGGGGCCAGTCACCCACTGCACCAAATTAAAAGAGTCTATAAGAGTAAGAAAGTCCTTCGCCATCGGTTTCGCAGGACAACATACATGAATATTAAAATCTCCAAGTATAAACACATGATCATACTCAGTCATTATACCTGATAAAAAAATCAGAAAATTCACCTAGAAAGTCCTTGTCAAATTTCGGGGGACGGTAGACGACGGCACACAGCACCGGGTTAGAACAATTCACTTCAAATAAAGTTACCTCGAAGCTTGAGGATGGTATATGACGTGGCTTACATTTGAAGTTGTTCTTGTAAACAGCTGCTGTTCCTCCTCCGCGTCTGGAAGTCCGAGGGGAACTTAAGTAGGAGAATCCAGACGGTAAAAGCTCCACAAAAACACTGGAATCACCAGCCTCGATCCAGGTCTCCGTTATACAGAGAAAATCCAGGCAACTGGAAGTGATGAAGTCCCTTACAATGAAGGTTTTATTTGCCAGAGACCTGGCATTAACCAAGCCGAACCTAACGGGGGCCGCGGCCTGTGGCTTAGCAGACCGAGGGACCCGAGGTAGTGTCTTCAGATTCCTCGGGTTAACTCCGTGCTGGCGGAGCCCAGAGAAGCAGGGGGGACGTGGCAGGGTGCACCTATCCACGCTAGAGACGAGCAGCAGGCCAGTGTCGATCGGATCCAGAAAACGCCGTGGCATAGAGAACAGCAATCCGTTATTCACTGGAACCATGGGGGCCGAGCGTGCCAGGCAGCCCTTGAGTTTCACCAGCTGTCCACCACGCTTGCCACGGTAACGGCGGCGCTTTTGCCGAGAGCACAAATCCAATGCCCGGAAGAGGTGAGTTGGAACACTCAATAGGTGTGGGGGCAGAGTATCGTGTCCACCATAATCAATTACACCTAAACTTTCGGCTCGAAGCTGAATGTCCAGGAGAGATTGGCGATCATATACAAGCAGAGACTCAGCGCACAATACTGAACATGAAAACAATAAAAACACAAACAAAGTAACAAGAGGTCGACGGCCTGCTGAACACACTGGCGCCATCTTGCTTAATGGTCTTGTGTCTGTTTTCTCATCTTGTTCCGTCTGTTTTCCTGGTGTCAAGTCTGCGTCTTTGTCTCCCTCTTCTGTCTTCCTGTTTTACTTTGATAGTCGTCTGTTCCATGTCTGTTATCTTCAGTTTTGCTTCCCCCAGTTAAAGTAATTAGCGTCACCTGTGTTCCCACCTGTTTCCTCTTCCCTCATCAGCCCCTCTGTGTATTTAAGTCCTGTGTTTTCTCTGCCTGCTGTCGTGTTGTTGATTCTGCTGCATCAAGTGTTCCTGTGTTGTGTGTGTCCCTGCGCCCTGGTTTTTGCGATTAGTCCTGGCACCTATCCAGCCCCAGTATAATTGAGTTTGGTTTTTCTGTTGTCAATAAATCACCATTTTTGTTACAACCTCTGTCTGACTCTGCATCTTGGGGTCCTCTCCTGCCTGCCACACACACTCTAGTCATGACATACGCTGTATAACATCTTCCATAGGTAAAACAATATTCGCTTCTAGGCTTGCAGCATTAACCCTAAGGGCAAACAGCGTCTCTCGAGAGTAAGTGATAATTTGTGTCTGAGACCAATTAACCTGGTCACTGCGTGTAACACAGTCCTTGGCATTTCCTCTCAGTGTCCATACGAAGAGGATCAAAAAAACTCCAAGGATGTCAGGATTCATCATGTCCAGAATGTCGCCAGAAAACTGCTGAATAATCTTCCAATGATCAAACTGTACACCAGCACATATACATGTAGCACAGAGATAAGCACTTGGTATGGCTCGGGCTCCAATGAAAAGAGCCACATTTAAGGCAGGGGTAAGTAAGCTGTCAAGTATCATACGGTGCTGCTGCCCCTCCGACAGACTAAGGTCACTTAATACCTGCTTGGCTCTAAGCCGCCATACTTTATAATCTACTTCTGTAGGAGGTTTTGGAGTGTTGCCAGAGAAAAGGCGTAACTCCTTTGGAGGAGGCTGGTGCACTGGTGAGTCATGCTTTACAGTATGCTCTACTATGACTTTTTGGACATCAGCAGGCAGAGAGTTGATTAATCCAGTCTCGTTTGATGCCTGTGCATGAGTTGATGCAAGGTTTATGTCACTGGAAACCGCTGGACTTGCACGAGTGGCAGGTTGTGTTTTGAGTGCAGATGCTGGAGTTGATGAAATGGGGCTTCTTTCATCGCTTTTCCCACAAATGCGACTTGCAGCTGCCTGACTTAATGTAGCGGAGTCCACTTTTTATGTTAGGGTCACCTCATGCACTTGTTCCTGAAAACTCATTGTTATGTTTCCAATGGCACGAGCAAGGGGTAGTACTTTCTGACTGAATGACTCATTTTCACACGTAGGGGAGCAGTAATCATCAATCTGTATAACCTCCCAAAATGAACCAGCATCTGAGTACTCAGACTCCAATGACATGGGAGTAATACCCTCACCAAACTGGCACAGAATGGTATTGGGGAGACTATCAATGAATTGTACTTTGATAACATCATTAATTGAAGAAAATAAGAACAACCCCAGGTTTCTTTTCAGCACTGTAGCCAGGCTGACAAAGAGTCAGAGCTCTGTAGAGCCGAGTATTCCTTTCACGTTAACTAGTAGTGACTTCATGGATTTCTTTACAAATAAAATTTTAGATATTAGAGAAAAAATTATTCATAACCATCTCAAAGATTATTCTTCATGTTCGGCTGCTTTCAGCACTGCTGGTATTTGTTTGGTCTCTTTCGCTCCAGTTGATCTTTCAGAGTTAACTTCAATAGTTACTTCCTCCAAACCAGCAACATGTTTATTAGATCCCATTCCTACTAGACTGTTCAAAGAAGTCTTTCCAATTATTGATGCTTCAATCTTAAAAATGATCAATCAGTCTTTATTAGTTGGCTGTGTACCACAGACCTTCAAGGTGGCTGTAATTAAACCTCTACTTAAAAAGCCATCACTTGACCGAGCTGTCTTAGCTAATTATAGGCCAATCTCCAACCTTCCTTTTCTCTCAAAGACTCTTGAAAGAGTAGTTGTAAAACAGCTAACTGATCATCTGCAGAGGAACGGTTTATTTGAAGAGTTTCAGTCAGGTTTCAGAATTCATCACAGTACAGAAACAGCATTAGTGAAGGTTACAAATGATCTTCTTAGAGCCTCTGACAGTGGACTCATCTCTGTTCTTGTCCTGTTGGACCTCAGTGCAGCTTTTGATACTGTTGACCATAACATTTTATTACAGAGATTAGAGCTTGCTATAGGTATTAAAGGTACTGCACTGCAGTGGTTTGAATCATATTTATCTCATAGACTCCAATTTGTTCATGTAAATGGGGAGTCTTCTTCACACACTAAGGTTAATTATGGAGTTCCACAGGGTTCTGTGCTAGGACCAATTTTACTTACATTATACATGCTTCCCTTAGGCAGTATTATTAGAAAGCACTGCATCAATTTTCATTGTTACGCAGATGATACTCAGCTTTACCTATCAATGAAGGCAGATGACACACATCAATTAATTAAACTGCAGGAATGTCTTAAAGATATTAAGGCCTGGTTGACCTCTAATTTCCTGCTTCTAAATTCAGATAAAACTGAAATTCTTGTTCTCGGCCCCACAAATCTTAGAAACATGGTGTCTAACCAGATACTTACTCTGGATGGCATTACTTTGGCCTCCAGTAACACTGTGAGAAATCTTGGAGTCATTTTTGACCAGGATATGTCCTTCAATGCACATATTAAACAAATATGTAGGACCGCTTTTTTGCATTTGCGCAATATTTCGAAAATTAGAAACATCCTTTCTCAGAGTGATGCTGAAAAGCTAATTCATGCATTTATTACTTCTAGACTGGACTATTGTAATTCATTATTATCAGGCTGTCCTAAAAGCTCCCTGAAAAGCCTTCAGCTGATCCAAAATGCTGCAGCTAGAGTACTGACAGGGACTAGAAAGAGAGAGCAGATTTCTCCCATATTGGCTTCTCTTCATTGGCTCCCTGTTAAATCTAGAATAGAATTTCTTCTCCTCACATACAAGGTCTTGAATAATCAGGCACCATCTTATCTCAAAGACCTCATAGTACCATATCACCCCAATAGAGCACTTCGCTCTCAGACTGCTGGCTTACTTGTGGTTCCTAGGATACTTAAGAGTAGAATCGGAGGCAGAGCCTTCAGTTTTCAGGTGCCTCTTCTGTGGAACCAGCTTCCATCTTGGATTCGGGAGATAGACACCCTCTCTATTTTTAAGATTAGGCTTAAAACTTTCCTTTATGATAAAGCTTATAGTTAGGGCTGGATCAGGTGACCCTTAACCATCCCTTAGTTATGCTGCTATAGGCCTAGGCTGCTGGGGGGTTCACATAATGCACTGTTTCTTCTCATTCACCTTATTTACTTTGTTTATACTCCACTCTGCATTTAATCATTAATTGATATTAATCTCTGGCTCTCTTCCACAGCATGTCTTTCTCTCCCCTCAGCCCAACCGGTCGCGGCAGATGACTGCCCCTCCCTGAGCCTGGTTCTGCTGGAGGTTTCTTCCTGTTAAAAGGGAGTTTTTCCTTTCCACTGTCGCCAAGTGCTTGCTCATTAGGGGGTCGTTTTTGACTGTTGGGTTTTCTCTGTATTATTGTAGGGTCTTTACCCACAATACAAAGCGCCTTGAGGCGACAGTTTGTTGTGATTTGGCGCTATATAAATAAAATTGAATTGAATTGAATTGAATTGCTGAAAAGACCCTTTTTACATCATCCAGTTTAGTTGTATCTGGGACACCCTTAAGCATTACCATGCACTCTGGGTCAAAACCATATATTTTGCAGAACTCCATTCTTTTCTTTTTTAATTAACTATGATTCGTTCATCAATATTAGAGACGAGCAGGATGCCTTTCGAGTCCCTGTTCGGGCGCCATTTTCTCTCTACTACTTTCGATGTAACCAATGAATAGAATTTACTCGGGTTCAGATAGCAATTTACTATCAACCAGTTATGTTTATTATAATTCACTGGACTGAAACACATCCAATCTCATCTCAACTTGGGCATAAAGTTCCCAACACAAAAAAAACCAAAACAGTACAGTCAATACAGTCAACCAGCTTATTTCACTTGAACATGCTTCAGAACTATGTGGGACAAATTATATTTGTCTCCTTATTTAATACAAAGTCCTTCTCTCTATATGAAAATAAAATAAAAAATAAATAAAATCACCAAATATTCCTTTTGGGGTCCTTAGTAAAAAAAATTTTTTTTTAAATTAAGTGCTGGCCAGCAAACAAACAAATGTTTATATAGAGCTCTATATTTATGTGTGTGGTGCATACGGAAGAATAAGTTGAGCGGGGTTGTCCTGACTGGGAATGGCAACCCAAAAAGATGATGGCTGTTGTCTGAAGATGCCAGAAGATCAGCAGCTTCTTTGTCCTCCTCCAAAAAGGGCACAGGTAACTTCAGTGATGTTGCTCTCACCAATGTTGTCCAAAATAATGCACTATCAGGAAAACATCACATTATCAGGCATATAGCAGGCATATAGTGGTTTGTCAGTGTTTCTGAAGTTCTGGTCCGATTTGCTGGTCTGTTCACTCGCTGGAATGTATGTGGGAATGTGCAAGATTTGTTTTTTTATTGAACAATATGTGATGTTTACATGGTTTTTATTGGTTGTAGTGTATTTAATTGTGGAAGCAGATTGTTTAGTGTACAATTATGGTTATTTTCTGTTGAGTAATTGTTTCTATTCTTCCCTGATTGTTTCGATTTCATTTCAGTTGCTGGAGGCCGTGGTGGCAGTGCTGGTGGCGTGGGTGGTGGTTTCCCCCTACCCCTTGTCTTTGTGTTTGCTGTGTTTTCCTGGGATTGAGGTCTTCACTCAAGGGTGTGGTCAGCACGTGTCTGGGTGATTAGTTTGCTTTAGTTTTCTTTGTTGTTTTGGAATTCCATCCTCCTTCACACTGGTCCCTGTCCCCCATAGGGCCTCAGCTACTTGTTATAATTTTGTTCATTTTTGCTTCTGTGGCTTTTGCATTTAAATATTTTTTCTTAAAATAAAATTGTATAGTTTTTAACATTGAACCTCGTCTCTTGCCTCCTTAGTGGGCGAACTTGTGCGTGCCTTCAGGTAAAATCCAAAATTCCCTGGGTGAAATTCCCAGGGAAATTCAGATTTCAGACTGTGCTCCCTACTTTTTCCACTTCCCTCATTATCCCCTGGTGTATTTAAGTCCTGTGTTTCCTCTGCCTGTTGTTGCATCGTTGGTGTTGTCATGTTGGAGTGTTTGTGTTCCTGTCAAGCCTCACTCTGTTTTTTGGATTACACTCTACTGTCACGGTCCTGGGCTGGTGGCCCAGTGTTTTATGTTTTGTTGTATAGTTCTGTTTTATCTTAGTTTCTGTGTTTGTCTCCCTGTTGTTCTGGTGTTGCCTGTGTTTCCTCCCAGCTGTTTTCCATTTGCCCATTACCTCCTGTGTATTTAAGTCTGGTGTTTTCCTTGCCTGTTGTCGCGTCATTGGTTGTTCTTCGCTGTCCTGCATGTACGTCTGGTTGAATAAGTCAAGTCTAGCTAGCTTCGCGTCTCTCCCCCCATTAAGTGTATGCCAGGGAGAGCTCATGTTGATGTCTGTAAGATTGGTGTAAATAAAGCATGTAAGTGAATTACACCCTTCCTGGAGTCTGCGTTTTGGGGTCCTCCTTCCTGCCTGCACAGCAGCCAGCCGTGACATCTACGTTTGGCTCCCAAGAGGATTTTGTATTTTGTTTTTGTGCTTCTCAATAAACACCTTTTATTTATGTCTGTCTCTGGAGTCTTGCAACTGGGTCCATCACTTCATGTCACACTGCCCACCATGACAGAAGGTTATGAAGCAGGAGCTAATCTTGTTTTAACAGGACAAACTTCATCTAGAATGGAAAGACAATGATCATTAAAAAGATTTGTTGAGTGATCAACATCATTACAGGGAGATAAAAATAAATTAAACTTGTCTGAGAATTTCTCTGCAGTAGATGTCTGTGTAGATTCTCAGTCATCCAGGTCATAGTAGTCTCTGGAGCTTGAAAAAGGCGACTGGACTTCTTTTTGTTTCTTGAAGACGTTTCACCTCTCATCCGAAAGGCTTCTTCAGTTCTCAACCAAAAGGTGGAGAGACCCAAGTATTTAAACCCCTGTGGGCGTAGTCCCCTAGAGGTGGTTTCCATTTCCAAACACCTCGCCACCATCTTATCACCGCTTGTTGGCATCACACCCCACCACATTGAAAACTCTACAGATTTTACTAACAAGGTCCAGAATCTTGTACTGGATCCAGATGAAACCATGGTGTCCTTTGATGTGGTTTCACTTTTCACTTGCATACCCACAACTGAGGCAGTGGAGACCGTCAGAAGACGACTACAGGAAGACGATTCCTTACTGAACAGAACCAGCTTCACCCCAGATCAGATTTGTGCACTTTTAGATCTCTGCCTTACCACAACATATTTTAAATACAATGATGGATTCTACAGACAGAAGCATGGATGTGCCATGGGCTCCCCAGTGTCTCCCATTGTAGCCAACCTTTACATGGAGGAAGTGGAAAGTAAAGCTCTTGGTTCTTTCAAAGGGATGGCACCTAGCCACTGGTACAGATATGTAGATGACACCTGGGTCAAAATCCAAACCCAAGAAGTAGAAGCCTTCACTCGTCACATTAACTCAGTGGATAAATACATACGTTTTACCAGGGAGGACACCAGAGATAACAAGTTACCATTCCTGGACTGTGCAGTGCTTATTGAGGAAGATGGAAGCCTCAACATTGAAGTTTACCGGAAGCCCACACACACAGACCAGTATCTCCTCTTTGACTCCCACCACCCTCTGGAACACAAACTTGGGGTGATCAGGACCCTACAACACCGTGCGGAAAGTGTTCCCTCTAAGGCAGAAGGGAAGCATAAGGAACACACACACATTGAGAAAGCCCTCAAAACATGCGGTTACCCCAACTGGGCCTTCATCAAATCAGCTAAGATGCACAGGAATGAAGGCCAAACACAAACTACAGAGAATAGGAAGGACAAGAGGAACAACATTGTCATCCCATATGTGTCAGGCTTGTCAGAGAAACTCAGAAGAATTTTCTCCAAGCATGACATCCCAGTATACTTCAAACCAAGTCACACCCTAAGACAAAAACTGGTTCATCCCAAGGACAAACCCGCCAAACACAAGATCAGCGATGTAGTGTATGCTGTTCAGTGCAGTGAAGAGTGCTCGGACCTCTACATTGGTGAAACCAAACATCCTCTTCACAAACGAATGGCACAACATAGAAGAGCCACCTCGACAGGACAAGATTCAGCAGTACATCTGCATCTGAAGGAAAAAGGGCACTCTTTTGAGGATGCCAATGTTCACATTTTGGACAGGGAAAACAGATGGTTTGAAAGAGGAGTGAAAGAAGCCATCTATGTCCACTGTGAACAACCATCATTGAACAGAGGAGGTGGATTACGTCACCAACTTTCCCCCGCTTACAGTGCTGTCCTGAGCTCCCTTCCCAGACGTCTCAACCCCCATTCACACCTTTGTTCCAGTGACCTCAATAGGCCACAGGAAACAATGGAGCGGAGTCCTAAATTGGTTTCAACTGAAACCACTGATTAAATATGACCCACGCCCCCTTCACACCTGGGCACATGTGTTCACGCACATGATCAATAGAGGGTCATAACCACCTCCAGGGGACTACGCCCACAGGGGTTTAAATACTTGGGTCTCTCCACCTTTTGGTTGAGAACTGAAGAAGCCTTTCGGATGAGAGGTGAAACGTCTTCAAGAAACAAAAAGAAGTCCAGTCGCCTTTTTCAAGCTCCAGAGACTCTCTGCAGTAGAGGAATTTAACATGTGAGAACTGAGTACACAGCAAACAGGAGCCAGAGGGACATGATAAAACAATTTAAAACGAATACAATGGTGATCAGAAATAAAAATGTCTTAAGAATATATAGAAATAAAAATCGAATTTTTGGGGGTTTTTTTTCCTCCTTTTTTTTCTTTTCTCTTTCTCACTCCTTTTCCTACCTTTCCTTTCTGCCTGTCATGCCTGGTATAAATAAATAAAATAAAATTAAAATACAAACTAAATACATACACTGTAAAAACGAATTTGTTGACTCAACTTGACTCAGTCAAGTAAACTAGTTGCTTTGACTCAGTTAAGTTTTGAAAATGTAAAGCTTCAAGTAAACTACACTTAAATAAATGAGTTGATCCAACATGCAGTTTGTTGACTTTATATAAAAAGTTAAGTAATTTGGATTAAAAATGATTAGTTAGTTGAACTAAAAGCATGTAATCTGAACTTGATAAACTGAGTTCAGATTACATGCTTTTAGTTCAACTAACTAATCATTTTTAGTCCAAATTAATTTATATGAAAAGTTAAGTCAACAAACAGCATGTTGGATCAACCCATTTATTTCAGTGTCGTTCACTTGAAGCTTTACATTTTCAAAACTTAACTGAGTCAAAGCAACAAGTTTACTTGACTGAGTCAAGTTGAGTCAACAAATTTGTTTTTACAGTTTAAGTTTTGGAAAAGCTTATTTCAATGAGAAAACTAATACCTACAAAACTACTATAATTCAACAATGAACAAATCCATCTTAAACATAATCATAATGCACACAAAAATATCTCAAGATGTATTTCAGTCAAGAATTTTATTGCATTAATGTCAACAAGAGACTTGTGCTTATGTAATCCTTTGTCATATCATTCAGCATCCAGGGGGCACAAGTGTTGTCCTGCTCACTGTGGACTAGTTTTGTTTTTTGTCTGATTTTAAATGATAAACTCTTACCTCACACATCTTCAGGAATGCAGGATTCTTCCTCATGTACCCTGGTAGGTCCTGCAGTGCTGCTGCCCAACTGTCTTTGATTCGATGCCTGCCAACAGAGCATACAGCTGCCATCAGAATTATATGAGCCCATCAGTCCACAAGTGATTTCAAGTACACATTTTGGTTCCACACTGTGATGCTTGAATTTTACAAGACAATATTTATTTAATAAAAAATATTTTTATACACAAACTAATAATAAATGTAAAAGAAAAAATAAATCAAGGAAGCATTACATGATTAAGACAAGTAGATCAGAGAAGGGACTTGGCAACATTAAATCTACCTTTTTAGTATTTAGGTTCACCCGCTCTCCTAATTCCCATCTGCTTCACTCCTTTCATTTCCATCTTTCCTCCTCCTGCCTTATCCCTATTGATACATTCTCCTTCTTTCAGCTGCTTCGTTTAGTGGTCACCACAGTGGATCATCTGCCTCCATGCCACCCTATCCCGAGCATCCTCGTCTGCCATGCCAACCCTCTGCATGTCCTCATTCCATGAGTCTTCTGAGGTCTTCCTCCTGCCTTGCAGCTCCATCTTCAGCTTCCTTTGTCCAGTATATCCACTATCCTTTCTCTGCATATGTCCAAACCATCTCAGCCTTGCCTCTCTAATCTGCTCAGTTTAAGCAGTTTGGAGACTAAGTTGTTTGCCTCTGATGTCACTATTTCTGATCCTCTACATCCTGGTCACTCCCAATGGAGAGCTGAACATTTTCAACCCAGCCACCTCCAGCTCTGCCTCCTGTCTTTTTGCCAGAACCACCGTCTCCAAACCACATATCACAGCAGGTCTCACTACCAACTTGTAAACCTCCCCCTTCACTCTTCTACTGGCTTTCTACTGTTGTGCTCATTTTCTGCATGAAACCATCCTGCTGCTCACTGACCGTCACCTCTCTTCTACAATTCTTTCCCATACCTTCATGGTATGGCTCTTCAGCTTTATCTGTAGCTGCTACAGCTCTGCATAAGACAACCCCAGCTGATGCTGTATAGAATTCTCATTCTTGCTGATCTACATGTATGATTTGGCAAAGATTTTACACCGGATATTCTTCCTGATGCAATCCTCCCCATTTATCTGTGCTTGTGACAAACACTGAGTATACTGGCAAGTCTGTAGTCTCAAGTCTCTATTGCACTGAAACAATTTCAAAGTAAAGAAATGTACTCACATCCTTGTGAAGACGTTCCAGTATGGATGTAATTTCTTTAACCCCCTCATTTGACCTGAACCACTGAATAGACAGCTGTCCAGATGCTCATAGAATGAACTGAGGTCGATCAGCCTTGTGAATTACATGAGGACCTATATGAAGAGGTGACATTACATAATTTTAGTACAATATTTTCATTTTAGTCCATGTTAGGTGACATTACAGCAAGATGTCTAGCAAACATTCAAAAAATGCATAATTACCAAATAGTCCTCACCCAGTCAAAGTACTCTAAATACAACACTTGCAAGACCACCTTATTGACTGCACTGCACAGCCTGCATTGAAGCGTAAAATCATTTTTTACTAAGAAGTAAAAAAAACTGTTTTCCAGGTTTTAATGTATTTAGATATGGAGACACTTCAGTTTATTAGAAACTACACTGAATGACAACTGATAACACTGCAAAAACAGAAAAAAAATTAATAATGTTAAGTGAACTGATTTTAATGATGATTTAACTGTAGTAAAATTAATATGAATGAATAGAAAAATCAAATACATTAAAATTTAGCAATACCTTTTGCTTCTGTGTGTTGACTGCAGCTTGGCTTCTAAAAAACTGCAACTGCACAAAGAGAAAGAGATGATCAAACAATCTGTAACACTGTAACACTTTGGCTAAAGTTTGTGTATTAAGTTATCAATGTATTATTTTTTTACATTGAAACAATTCAATAATTAGCACCTTCTTTGAACCAGTAATTAGTGCTGCCATAATTTGATTTTTATAAATTATACTGTCAGAGCTGATTGTCATGCCTTATGAAATATGATACAATGATGTGTGTATTTTATTATATATACTATATAACATATAGTTTGTGTCACAAAATGACTTAATGAGAAACAAAGTAATTACATTATTAATATTAGTACTCCTATTTAATATCAATAATAATATCATTTCTGAAAAGTAAAACTATCAATTCACCAATTATTAACCGTGGTTATATACAGTGTCACCCAATTTCTGTATCTCACAAAACTGAATTTTAGTTTCAAAGCCATGATGGAGAAAACCAAACTCCTCCTCCTGCCGCTGACAGCAGACAGGAGGAGAGGACGTTAAGCTGATGATGATGATGATGATGATGGTGGGCCCATTCTAAGAAACATGCAGCAACCTTTACAGCATGCACACTAATATAATTTTAACATCACATTACAGAACTTTAGTCATCAGTACAGACAGGCGTGTGCATGTGCGCGCTTTCTCGTCAAATCGCCGACAGCCGTTTTTGTTTGTTCAATGCAAAATGCAGAAACCCTTTCTGCAGAGGGAGGTGGAGCTGCAACGGTTTGTGCATTCATCCAAGACAGCTAAATATCAATAAGGGAAATATTTAGAATAAAGACTGTATCCGCTCACCAAAACTAACCGCAGATTTAATCAAATCTGACGTTAAGTCAACAGGTTTTGCAAGCTAGCTAACCAGCGAGCAAACTTGTACTGCCTAAAGCCACAACGAACTAAACATGAAATATGCATTAAAAGTTGTGGTGACTGACTGAGGCAGAGTATGGATGTTTAATGCTTCGGAATAAAAAAGCTAGAAATACTTACTTGATAATAACGTACAGTCCACTTCTTAACCAACATGGCTGCCAGGTTCTTCGCTAAATTTCAAATGTGACCCGCGACTGTGAGCATCATGTGACCATGACGTCATATTAAGGGCGCATGCGTATTACATATAATACAAATCCTAACGCGATTTCTTTAGTTAACTGAATGGATGATTTTGAGTTTTTACGTATTTTTTCAAGTTGAAGTTGTTGTAACTCATCTTCGTTAGTTGTAATGGGCACTGAGTTCACTCAGCATAAATAAGATTAAGATTAAGATAGTGTTTATTTGTCACATGCACAGTTATACACAGTACAATGCACAGTGAAATGTATTTTGTACCTGCAACCATATATACACACACATATAAATAAGAAGAATAAAAATAAAAAAAGTAATTCACACTATACACTATACTCTATATACTATACACTATACACACTTTTATAAATTATAATATTTACATTGTGCAATAATGGTCCAGTTAGGGCTCAGAGTTGAGCAGACGGATGGCTTGTGGGTAAAAACTCTTCTTCAACCTTTCAGTCTTAGTCCTCAGGCAGCGGTAACGCCGGCCTGATGGGAGCAGGGAGAAGAGAGAGTGTCCGGGGTGGCTGGGCTGTTTTAGGATCTTCATGGCCCTCAGCCTGCACTGCTTGGTGTAAATGTCCTGCAGGTTGGGGAGGGTGGTTCTGATGGTCCGTTCAGCTGAACGAACCACCCTTTTTAGGGCCATGAAGTCCTGCTTGGTGCAGTTTCCCATCCAGGTGGTGATGCTCCCACGCATGATGCTCTCGATGGTGCAGGTGTAAAAGTTCCTGAGCACCTTGAGTGGGAGCTTGAAGTCTCTCAGCCGCCTGAGGAGGTAGAGACGCTGTCTGGCCTTCTTCACAGTGATGTTTATGTGATGAGTCCAGGACAGGTCCTGTGAGATGGTCACTCCCAGGTATTTGAAAGTGTCCACTCTTTCCACCTCAGCACCACTGATGACAAGTGGATGGTAGTCCCTCTGCTGCTTCCTGCTGAAGTCCACGATCAGTTCCTTCATTTTGCTGACGTTGAGCAGGAGGTGGTTCTCCTGGCACCAGTTCTCCAGGCGGGAGACCTCTCTCCTGTAGGCTGTCTCCTCATTGTGAGAGATTAGTCCCACAACAGCAGTGTCGTCAGCAAACTTGATGATGACGTTGGACTCTGACGTGGCCTCGCAGTCATGGGTGTACAGTGAGTACAGCAGAGGGCTGAGCACACAGCCTTGGGGGGATCCAGTGTTGAGGGTGAGGGAGGATGAGGTGAGGTGACCCACTCGTACCACCTGTGGTCTGCTGGTCAGGAAGCTGTGAACCCACCTGCACAGGGATGGGCCCAGGCCCAGGTCCAGCAGCTTAGAGACCAGCCTGGAGGGAACTATGGTGTTGAATGCTGAGCTGTAATCTACAAACAGCACTCTCACATAGTTCCCCTTACCAGTGTCTATGTGTACATGAGTCCAGCTGACTAAAACCCCAAATCCCTTTTTACAGTGTACTAACAAGAGTAGCCTATTGTAAAACTAACAGAGCTATTCTTGGAAAAGCAAATATGTTTGGTACACCAGCGTATTCTGATTGCGAAAACTGCCAGACATGACAGGCTATTAAAAAAAAAAAAAAAAAAAAAAAAGAATAAATAGAATCAATATTTAAACCCAAAGTAAAAACAAGGTCCAATGGCATGTGTGGGGCCGGACACATGCCGAGTGAAATTAAAAGAATCCATGATGCTGATAAAACCTCTGACAAAGGGGTCAGAGTCATCATCAATGTTGATATTAAAGTCCCCAATTATAACCAGTCTGGACAACTTTATGGTAGATGATAAGAAGTCACTAAACCCCTTTAGAAACATGCTAATTGGGCCAGGAGGATGATATACCACAGCACAGGACAAAGGATCCTTATTTCCAACTTTAATCAGCTGTAGTTCAAATGATGAAAAGTGTCCGACCTTCACTGAGTGACAAGAGAACCGGTTCCAAAACACTACAGAGAGACCTCCTTCTCAGCCTGATATCTGAGGCTGGCTGATGAAGGAATAACCATTGGGGCAAAGCTCAATGAGGGACGAATAGTCAGAGTCACGCTGCTAGGTTTCAGTGAGGAATAAAAATCCAATTCTTTGGAGAGTATAAAATTGTTCAACATGAACAATTTATTAGTCACTGATCGGGCATTAAATAGTGCCATGTTCAGCAGGGAGGAAGCCTGGTTATTAGCTGATGCTTGAGTTACAGGATGTAAATACTGAGGGTTTGAACCATGACCCTCATAAATTCCACTCACTGTAGGGGAAAAAGGGACAAATAACTGGCGAGTCTGGATGAACCCTCCTGAGGTAGCAGAGTCTCACACAACCAGGGCCTGAATATTGAAACTGGGACTTTGAAGAAAAATCCCCTTTGATGGAAACTGTCCAAGCACAGGAAACCAAAAACACTCAACATTGCTTTCCTGCCACACCATGCTTCTAGAACAGTCTGAGCTTCACCTGGACACCTGCTCATTTCCCTCTCCTCCTCCGTGGTCTGCGAGTCCCCAGGAAAGCACCATTGAGGACACCGGACGAAGCTTCAATCCCCAGCAGTATAGGATGGAAACTGCCGTCACCGGGAGATAAGGTATCTTGAGCCATCATTGAGAATTGGATAGACAACAGTGTCTGGCAATCATAAACCAAGGCAGGCAAACCACTGCTGATACAGAGTGAAAACAGCAGAGCAGAGAAAAATAGCAGTAGTGTGGAGAGGAACAAACTGAGGCCGGCAGCAGCAAAGCCAAGCACAGGTGCCATAATACTGGACATTGTGCCAAGTGTAAAGTTTGGTGGAGGGGGGTTATGGTGTGGGGGTGTTTTTCAGGAGTTGGGCTTAGTTCCAGTGAAAGGAACTCTTAATGCTTCAGCATAGCAAGTCATTTTGGACAATTTCATGCTCCCAAATTTGTGGGAACAGTTTGGGGATGGCCCCTACCTGTTCCAACATGAGTGGACACCATTGCAAAAAAGCAGGTCTATAAAGACATGGATGAGCCAGTTTGGTGTGGAAGAACTTGACTGGCCTGCACAGAGTCTTGACCTCAGCCCGATAGAACACCTTTAGGATGAATTAGAGCAGAGACTGTGAGCCAGGCCTTCTCTCCAACATCAGTGTCTGACCTCACAAATATGCTTCTGGAAGAATGGTCAAAAATTCCTATAAACACTCCTACACCTGTGGAAAGCCTTCCCAGAAGTGTTGAAGCTGTTATACCTGCAAAGGGCAGGCCCACATCATATTAAACCTTATGGATAAAGAATGGGAGGTCACTCAGGTTCAGTAGTAAAACCCCTGTCTGGTGCTTGGGTGACATAAGGGAACGTTACAATACTTTTGGCAGTATAGTGTATTTACAAATGGGCAGGAACTTAAACGGTTCCACCCAGTCACACTAAAGGTTTAATAAGGTTCTTTATTTACTGAGAGTGTACAATAAACTGTTTCAGCCATGTTAATGTGCTGTGTGTGTGTGTGCATGTGTTTGTGTGTGTGTGTGTATGCATGTGAGGGTGTGTGTGTGTGGGTGTACATAAGAGAGAGCGAGAGAGATCTCTAAAAATGTATATGAAGCCCTGTAAGACTGTGTTAAAGTGCTTTCAGAATAGATATATTCTGAAAGCACTTTAACATAAATAGATGTATAAAAACAAGCCCATTTACCCCTACTTTCTAAAACTGGTTCACATCTCCATGTTTGGACTGATGGTGAAAACATGTTTGATATTTAGGAGATGACACAGATTTATTATGTGACAATAAACAGGAAAACAGAAAGCATTTGTCCAGTTTGTTTGTGTTTGTTTCTGTCAGTGAAGAAGGAAAAATCCAATTAGACTCCTCCTGTTTGAACCTCCGATCATAAACTGGCACCTTGACCTGGACCTGAGGCAGGACCCTCCCACCTCCACCCACTGATAAGACAAACCATAAACCTTTGATCTGAGAAACATCTTCGTCAGCTGACTTTAAAGGTTTGTTTTCCTCATCTGAAACCAGTAGAAAGATCACCAGTCCATCAGTGTGGATTTCAACAGAACCAGAATGAAAGAGGGAACCCGGATCAGTCTGACAGGTCTGCATAATCCTGGACTGGAGCTGGAGGAGATGACAAGAAAAAACATACAGGTCAGTCTATTTGTCCAAGTCTGCAGGAAATCCCAGCTGGCAGGAGCTTAATTTAGGAGCTCTTGAAAATATTTGTAGTCATAATAAACTTTAGAATTTAGCAGAAAAACATCAAAGTGAAAAGAAGGAGCCCTGTGTTTCCAGGTGTCCTCAGTTGTCTGTTGTTCCTCAGGACTTTGGGTGTCCTCAGAGGTCCAGATCATCTGTGTCAGCAGCAGCTTGGTGGTTGTCTTACTACAGAGGTCGCTGGAAACAGAAAAGAAGAAAACTTACAGGTGAGTCCAGGTGGGCTTAGTTCTTGCAGCAGATCTGTATTTGATCTTCTTGACTGATTTGTGTTCAGGAGTTCAGCTGGAGGTGAAGTACCATGGTCTGGCTGAGGATGATAAAGGTGATGAAGAGCAGAGAGATGAAACGGATGACATAAACCAAAACCAACAACTGAACAAAATACTGCTTGATCACTTCAGACACCTGGCTGCATCCAACAAGGACACCGACCAGGTAACAAAACCAGCTAACACAACCAGGTAAAACAACCAGGACACTGACCAAATAACACAACCAGATTAAAAAAACAAACGAACAAAAAAAAAACAGGACACTGACCAGGTAATACAACCAGCTGACACAACAGAACACTAACCAGTTAATAAGACCAGCTAAAACAAGGACCCTGACAAGGTAACACAACCAGCTAACACAATCAGTACACTGACCAGGTAACACAATCACAACACTGACCTGTTAAAACAACAGGTAGCACAACCAGGACACTAACCAGGAAACATGACCGGCTAACACAATCAGGTAACAGAACCAGCTAACACATCAAGTACACTGACCAGGTTATGCAACCAAGACTCTGACCAGGAAACACAACTGGCTAACACAAGCAGGACACTAAACAGGTAACACAACCAGGTAACACTCCATATAAAATAAGTCTTGAACGTCTTTGTTTTCCTCTGTTTGTTTGTATTTGTGTGTTTATGGTTGTGTTTTTGTTCAGGTGGATCTTCAGCTTCTGGATCAGGTGATCTCAGATGGAGCCGATCCAAACGCTTCAGACAGATATGGACAGACCGTCCTGCACGAGGTCACACAGGAAATCACTTCTGTTCATTTTATGTGCTAGTTCAAAGTCCCTGAAGAAACTGGAGAACAGTCACTGATAGCTTCTGGAGAACTTGAGTTCTGTTAGTGTGGTATAGCTTTGTGTTCATGGAGAACTAATGCAGCTATATGTGTATGTTCAGATCTCCAGGGCGTGGAGTGTGGATGTGATGCGGTTCTTCCTGGAGCGGGGTTCAGACCTCCTGCGCCCGGATCAGTTTGGAGTCACCGCATTGCATGTGGCCTCAGCGCTGGACTATCAGGACATGGTCCAGTTTCTACTGGACCAAAAAGGTCTGTTGACACAGCTGAAGTATGAACAGAGTGTGGTGAAAGTCATGTAACAGAATTGGGTGACTGTGTGTGTGTTGAGATCAGCTGATCTGGAGGCTCGCACTCTTCTGGACCAGCAGACCCCTCTCCACTACGCTGCGAAGAATGATGCTATCGGTTCGATCAAACTGCTGCTGCAGGCTGGAGCCTCAATCAGCTGCACTGACTACAAACAGAGGACACCACTGCAGCTTGCTGCCAACCTGGGTACCACTGACATAACTAGGGCTGCAACGATTCATCGATTAACTCAATTAATTCGAATTTAAAAAATTATCGACACAAATTTACTGTTTCGATGCTTCGTTTAAACTCTGCAGCGTTCAGTTATTTCCATGTAAGCGGCGCTCCTCACTGGCATTAGCAGCATTAGTGCTCCATCATCTTTTTGTGGGTTTATTGGTGGCTGGCAAACCAACATAGAACTGCATTACCGCCACCAACTGGACTGGAGTGTGAATCACGCATGCACACACACACACACACAGATTCTAAAAAGCTCTCCGTCGCTGCGATGGATTTCCTTTAACACAGAGTGGATCATCCCTAGAGTTGCCACCTGTCTCGTAAAATACAGAACCCCGTATGTTACGGGACTCCGTGGAATACGGCTCCGTAACATGCGGGGGTTCCGTACTTTACGGGTCGGATGGCAAGTATCGCTGACATGCATTTCCACTGCTCTCTGTGTGTCTCTGTGTGTTGTGCTTGCTGAGAATTTCAACTGTTATTTTTGTCTTTACTTCAGCTGTAGCTACCAGAACTGGTTTGCTAGCGAGCGTGGGCCATTAGCACTAGCGAAGGTTTGGTACCAGAAGGCCCGCCCCCCAGGACCGAAGGGCTCAAAATATTTTTTATACTTTAATCACTTATTAGTGACTAAATATCCACAGGTTTCTGGAAGAGAATGCGTAGGCTGCTGTGAAAGACTGCTATTTCTGCTGTAAGGTTTTATACTTCCGGTTACCTAAAGTCAGAGCCAAAGTTAATGACAAAATTCGGATACTTTATGCAGTAACGGGCTTCTTTATTAGTTGGAACATGAGCTCGGATTCAACTTGTGCTGTTGCCGGGTGTCACTACATCAGTCTGTACATTTTCTGTACAAAATCTGTACAAAATTATTTTATTCTGTAAATTTGTTCTTTTTCCTGAAAATTATACTACCCAGTTGCACATCCTATTACTCCTCACTAGCATTAGCATCCTATTATTTTTTCCTTATGTTTTAAGTTTTCCTTTAATGTACAGCCTCCTATTTTTTTACGTTATTTTATTTATACTGCGACACTACAGTATACAGCCTACATAAAGCTTTAAAAATGCGTGCCTTTCACATGTAAACATGTAGCATGACAGCTGCGTGTCTCCTCGATCACAGCCTTCAGCCAGTCCAGTGTTTCTGTTTCAGTGATCTGAACATTCTGATATCCAGATCAGTGATTTACCTTCCACAGAATAGCTGCAGCATCACTACATGATTTCTCTGATCAGCGATTCAGGAACAGCTGACTGTCTCCACCACTCCAGTTTCCCTTAGAATGACCCATGCTAAGCGCTTAGCTTGGCCGATGCTCTGGCTCGGCTCTACAGCTGCTTTAAGGAAAACAACGTTGTCTTGTTCGTTCAGCATTACTTTATTGATTTTATTGCTTTGAAGGTAATCTGGTGCTCTTATAATTACACGATTCCCCGCCATCAACACCTTCGGAAAAAACAAGATAATTGATAATGTCAATGTAGCTGACTGTTACCGAATTGTCCTCGCTGCTTTTTAAAACATCCTTGCAATGTATCCACCTCCGATATGGTACCATTTAGGCCAGGTAAAAGAAACTCCATTATAAAATGTTTAAAAGAATGGCAAGTGCGTAAGCCTGCAGCCGTAAACAACAGCGCAAATGGAAGTAAAGTACCGGCTTCTGCTATGAATTATGGGTAATGGCGCGAAGTCAGGAATACTGTGGATAGACCTGCAGTAGAAAAGTATTTTTGAGAATGCTTGTGAATACAAAGCATTACAACATTATTCACACATGCGCCATGGCTCCCACAGCCGCTAGTTTTTCAAAAACACTCATAGCAGGCAGCAGTTTTAACTGCGCAAGTGCAAAGAGGCGAAGCTGTTATAGAGACGGTGAGCTCAAGTAGTGCAAAAGGAAACGTTTTTCCAGCGTCCAAAACAGCAGCTTTTTCTTTTAGTAACCACCATTAAATCTGTGAAACAGCTGGAGGTCCTTCATCAACCACCTGATCAGCAAGTGTTAAGGTGAAGAAAAGAGAACTTTGTAGCTGCTCCATCTGCCACTGTTTGTTCACACGGCAAAAAACTGCAGTTCAGAAGTTAAAATATGCAGATAAACTGTTTATAAAGTATTTCTTATCCAATTAATTGATGGAATAATCGATAGAATACTCGATTACTAAAATAATCGATTTATGCAGTCCTAGACATAACTAACGACATCACTGATATAGCACTGTGTCCATTTCTCTTTTATGCAGATGATACCAAGTTATATTTATCAATGAAAACTGATATAACAAATCAACTAGTTAAACTGCAGGAATGTCTTAAAGACATAAAGGCCTGGATGACCTCTAATTTCCTGCTTCTAAATTCAAATCAAACTGTTCTTGTACTCAGCCTTACAAACCTTAGAAACATGGTGTCTAACTAGATATATACTGGATGGCATTACTTTGGCCTCCAGTAACACTGTGAGAAATCTTGAAGTAATTTTTGACCAGGATATGTCCTTTAATGCACATATTAAACATGTAGGACTGTTTTTTTGTTGTTGTTGTTTTTTGCATTGTGCAATATCTTTAAAATTAGAAACATCCTTTCTCAGAGTGATGCTGAAAAGCTAATTCATGCATTTATTACTTCTAGGCTGGACTATTGTAATTCATTATTATCAGGCTGTCCTAAAAGCTCCCTGAAAAGCCTTCAGCTGATCCAAAATGCTGCAGCTAGAGTACTGACAGGGACTAGAAAGAGAGAGCATATTTCTCCCATATTGGCTTCTCTTCATTGGCTCCCTGTTAAATCTAGAATAGAATTTAAAATTCTTCTTCTCACATAGAAGGTCTTGAATAACCAAGCTCCATCTTATCTTAAAGACCTCATAGTACCGTATCACCCCAATAGAGCACTTTCCTCTCAGACTGCTGGCTTACTTGTGGTTCCTAGGATACTTAAGAGTAGAATGGGAGGCAGAGCCTTCAGCTTTCAGGCCCCAGTTTGGATTCAGGAGATAGACAACCTCTCTATTTTTCCTTTTTGATCAAGCTCATAGGGCTGGATCACATGATCCTGAACCATCCCTTAGTTACGCTGCAATTAGGGCTGCAACTAAAGATTATTTTGGTAGTTGACTAATCTGTCAATTATTTTATAGATTAGTCGATTAGTCAATGATTATTTCAATCTTATTTCACCTGTTCAAACCTGCCCACCTGTTAACATCACCTTGTCTCTTCTCACAATTAAAATAATGACCCATAAAAATACGAATTTGAAACTAATCAAATGTATTTTTAACATTAATGTGGCCATCACAATGAATATCAAATAAACACTATGTGGCAGTATTGACGTCTCTTAATGAGCCTGCCATTCTTAGCCACTCAGTGGTGAGAGTGATTGTATACAGCGCCTCTACCTGTCTCCTCCTGACTCCCAGCTGATTGTCATTTCCGGGCTTCTGGTCCCAGTCTCCGACAGAATAGCAGAGGTGTTCGCTCTTGGCATCCGTATAGGTAGTGATGTGTTGTTCTGTGTCGAGGCTTTGAAGCATGTATCGAGTAATTGAGGGAGACTTTTGTGAAGCGCGCATCAACGATTGTGTCGGTGACGTTTGAAGCCTCGCAAGCCGGTTGTACGATGTGACTGGTTCAGGAAACGATTCACGGGTTCAGCGTGCAATTCGAAATTTTAGAGGCAGCGAAACGCAATGGACCCCCCCCCACAGTTTGTGGCACTGGGGACTGTTGATGTTGGTTTGCAAAGTATTTGAGCTGTTTCTTTTTTGGTGATAGAACCACCCAGAAAGATGAGATTTTCTGTCTCTGAGAATATTTTGAGCCGATCTCTTTATATCAATAAAGCTGAACCAAATCATCTTCTTGTGTTCTCAGAGCGCAGTGAAGCAGCTCGGGTTCTGTTGGAACTTGGGGCACAGGCGAGGTTGAAGGACTCTGATGGGCAGTTCTGTATAACTGCTCTGATTGGTCGGATGAGTCCAGTGGTATATACCTTCCCTTCCAACAAATACAGGACTGTCATTTGTTACACAGACATTGTTTTGTAACATGTAATTGTGTTAAGGCTCAACTGGCTCTCAGTCAGTTCCACGTAATAGACAGAATGACAAGGCAACAGTACTACTACCTGAACCTGCTGGAACCAGAACCAGACTCAGCTGAGGACCACCTGTCAGGTAACCTTGCTTCAACAGAACTCCTACAATTTTACTACAGCCTCCAGCAGCCTCACTGCAGTACTTCTATGGTACTTTTGCAGTACTGCTGCATCCCACCTCTCCGTCTCACCTTTCTCTGAGTGGGCATTGTAGATGAGTCTGGGAGCATGGTGCAGCGTGAGTGCATTGCCTCAAACTCCTCTCTTTTTTTCTGCGTCCAAAGTGCTTTTTTCTGGTGTTTATGGGTTTATTGGTTGGTATTGGGATGTCTGGAGAGCAGAAATTTTGGAGGGGAGGGGTGGTTGGAGTTTTCTGAGTAACTGCTACCAGCATGATGGTGGTACAGGACTCTGGTCTCCCTGGCTTTGGTAGTGTTACTGCTGGCTTCTCTGGCAGAGCCGTTGCATTCTGAGGGAACTCCATCACCTCTAGAGACTGGCTTGCTGGTCCACCTCACTGGTCCATGTAGATTTTCAAAAAGTAAAAAATGGCACAAATAATGAGGGGAGTGATTTCACAGACAGTCACATAGGAGAAATCCATTTGACAGAAGAGGCAGACATTGGACAGGTGAGCAGGACGGTAGTGAATAAATGTATGCAGATATGGAAAAGGGAAAGCAGAAGATACACACCCTCCAAAAGTATTGGAACAGTGAGGCTAATCCCTTTACTTTTACTGGAGACTGAAAACATTTGGGTTTGACTTCAAAAGATGAGACAAAAGATCAACATCTCAGCTTTTATTTCCAGGTATTTACATCTGGATCTTGTACAGTTTCCAGAAAATAACACCTTATATCTGATGCCATCCATTTTTCTTTGTGAGTTAACATATTGAAAAATGTTACTGACAGGCACAAACATTAGCCATAGCCAGTACAATCAATTGAAGCATCCAGAAGAAAAAAGTCACCACTGGTGTACTAAGTAACAGGTGTCAAACGGGTCAACCAAAGAAACCAACAGCACTTGTGGCATTAGATTAGTCCCACAACAGCTGTGTCATCAGCAAACTTTATAATGATATTGGACTCTGACCTGGCCTCACAGTTGTGGGTGTACAGCAAGTACATCAGAGGCTTGGTGTTGAGGGTGAGGGCAGATGTGGTGAGATAACCATCTCATACAACCTGTGATCTGCTGGTCAGGAATCTGTAAACCCATCTGCACAGGGATGGCTCCAGGGCCAGGTACAACAGCTTCGAGACCAGTCTGGAGGAGTAACCCCAAAACAAACAACATCTGAAAGAGGCTAAGGTGAAAGCCTGGAAAAACATCACAGAAGAAGACTGGGAAAACGATGTTGAGATGATAATGACATTAGCAGGTCACAGGCTTGATATAGTTATTGCAACCAAAGGATTTGCAACTAAATATTGAGTCTTATTCACTTTAATCTATTTTATGTCGGTCTGTTTTAATACTTTTGCTCACAAGACAAATATACAGGGGAAGCAAATGTGCTGAGCTTTTTTCTCACCAGTCTACTGAAAGTGTCATTGAATATGATTGAAGAGCTGGAGGGTGGGATCTTGTAGCATGAACTGTTTACTGCTCTGCAATCCATGTATAATGGAAAAGCTTGAGGGCTTTACAGACTATTGCCTGATTTCTGTAAAATATTCTGGTCAGATATAAATGAGGATGTTCTCTCTGACAGTCTGCAAAAGGGTTGTCTGCTTTTGCGCTGCAGGAGAGATGTTTTCACCCTGCTACCTAAAAAGGGTAGCAGGAACTGGTGACCAGTGGCCCTCTTCTGCACAGACTACAAGCTCCTCTCCAAGGTTTTAGCCAACAGGTGAAGTGATGGAGCAAGTTGTAAATGTGAACCACACCTACTGTGTGTCTGGCAGGTTGGTTACAAACAACATTTATCTGATTCAGAATGTTTTGTACCTCTCCAGCTCATTGGCTATTGATCTTAGTCTTATATCCATAGACCAGGAAAAGGGGTTTGATTAGGTTGAATATTCATATATATGGCAGATGCTTGAAGTGTTTGGGTTCAACCCAAGTCTTATCAGCAAGATCCAGGCCCTGTATGGAGACATTGAGAGTGTGACTTGGTGTTGGCTCTCATTACGGTATTGTATCACTTCCTGTTCCTGTTTCGGAGCACAGTTGCTGTCGATTACCTGTATAATCTGTGTAGCTCGATTTATCTGGACAGCAACATATTTCAGCATAATCTTCACCTGCTTTATCTAAAGCACACTCTCTGTTGTATCACCTGTATTCACATTATTCACTTTGTAGGAATTTGCTAGCTTAGCGCAGCTAGTAGCCTAGCTCTTAGCCAACCAGTGTTAATTTTAACAGCAAATTTTGATTTAGTTTTAGTCATAGTCTTCTGACAAAAATGCAATTTAGTTTTAGTCATAATTTAGTCATCAGAATAGTTTTAGTTTTAGTCTAGTTTTAGTCGACGAATTATCATAAGAATATAGTCGACTAAATCTACAGTCGATTTAGTCGACTAAAATATAAAGGGTGTAAAATGTAAATGCTTTTTCTTCAGTTCCCTTGAATTAGTCATTATACACACTTACACAAAATTAAACATTTGTTAAATGTTATGGAATATTATTAATAATAACATTAGCGTTTCACCTGCTTCCCACACACCTGATCATTAACATCATCTTACTGAGATAATACGAGCTCTGAAAGGTACAGGGCAGTGTTCAAGACTAAGATTAGGAAAGGCTAATCCACCGCGGTGTGGAGATTTTCTCTAAACACAAACGCTAAACTGGGAAAAACACTTTACCCTGCATGACATTAAAATGCTTACCTTTGCATGGAGATCTGGGTGACTGGTTTGCAGATGTCATTTATGATTTGTCGTGTTTTTACCTGAGATACTTGCCCACATGGTTTACACACAAGCAGAGAAGCCCAGGCTTCCCTCTCCCCAGCCACCTCCTCCAGGTCATACAGAGGGACCCCAAGGTGTTCCCAGGCCAGCTGAGAGATATAATCTCCCCAGCGTGTCCTGGGTCTACCACGGGGCCTCATCCCGGTGGGACATGCCTGGAACACCTCACCCAAGAGGCAGCCAGGAGGCATCCTAATCAGATGCCCGAGCCACCTCAACTGGCTTCTTTCAATGTGGAGGAGCAGCGGCTCTACTCTGAGCCCCTCCTGGATGGCTGCACTCCTCACCTTATCTCTAAGGGAGAGGCCAGCCACCCTACGAAGGATACTCATTTCTGCCACTTGTATTCGCGATCTTATTCTTTCGGTCACTACCCAAACTTGTGACCATAGGTGAGGGTAGGAACGTAGATCAACCGCTAAATCGAGAGCTTCGCTTTTACACTAAGCTCCCTCTTCACCATGACAGACCGGTGCAGCGTCCGCATCACTGCAGAAGCAGCCCCGATCCGTCTGTCAATCTCCCGCTCCCTTCTCCCGTCACTCGTGAACAAGACCCCGAGATACTTAAACTCCTCCACTTGAGGCAAGAACTCTTCCCTGAGCCAGAGAGGGCACTCCACCCTTTTCCTGCTGAGGACCATGGACTCATAATTAGAGGTGCTGATTCTCATACCAGCTGCTTCACACTCAGCTGCAAACCGTTCCACTGCGAGCTGGAGGCCACCCCCTGATGAAGCCAACAGGACCACATCATCTGCAAAGAGCAGAGATAAGACTCTGAGGCCACCAAGGAAGAAGCCTTCCGCCACCTGGCTACGCCTAGAAATTCTGTCCATAAAAATTATGAACAGAATCGGGGACAAAGGGCAGCCCTGACGGAGTCCAACACCCACAGGAACCGAATCCGACTTATTACCAGCTATACGGACCAAGCTCTCACTGTGGTTGTACAGAGACTGAATGCCTCACAACAACGGGCCAGACACCCCATACTCCCGCAGGACCTCCTACAGGATACCCTGAAGGACACGGTGGAATGCCTTCTCCAAGTCCACAAAGCACATGTAGACTGGTTGGGCAAACTCCTATGCATACTCAAATATCCTTGAGAGGATAAAGAGCTGGTCGAGCGTTCCACGACCAGGACGAAAACCGCATTGTTCCTCCTGGATCCAAGGTTTGACTAATGGGTGGACCCTCCTTTCCAGCACCCTGGCATAGACCTTACCGGGGAGGCTGAGGAGTGTGATCCCCTGAAAGTTGGAGCACACCCTCTGGTCTCCCTTCTTAAACATGGGGACCACCAATCATGACTACTCCCCCGAGCTACAGAATAAGAGAGCACTAGTACGGGCGGCGATTAAACAACTAAAACAGAAGAATATAAAAGCAAAATGCTTGTACCCAGCACAGATTAAAATATGGATGGATAATGGAGACAAAACTTATTCGACTATTGTAGAAGCCTTACCGGCTCTCCAAAAGCTGGGAGTCCACATCCAAGTGAGTGAAAGAGAGCGGATAGAAGCAGATATGTCCCGCCGTAGATGGAGCACGGCCGGAGGACGAAAGAAAGGCCCATGCGAGCTCTCACACATCGAGATCAAAAAGTTTCTGAGCACAGACGAATAAACCTCAACCACGCCGAGCCTATGCCATGACACAAAACAATACGTTAGGAGAAAATGAGGACTTATGTATTTGTTTTTTGTTTTATCCCGCGGACGGATCGTTCACCCAGTACCTTCTACGCTCTGCAACGCGCCGGCCCACGAGACAGACGACAGCAGCCCAACACTGCGTGTGTTTTTTCCCGGAGGAACGGTCACCACCCTCCGCCCAAGTTACAGCGGGGACTGGTTAAAATAGGTTTGAAAACTGATTTCTAAGTTGGACTAATAAATCCAGTTGGATATGTGGAAGTACAGTTTGTTTTGTTTATTTGTTACCGGTTCAATTGTGTTATTGCACCTTGCCCTGAGACTGAATGGGAGCCGATTCTTTGTTAAATATGACATCATTTCACAATGCAGGAATATAAAATCAACCAGGGCAAAAACGTGTTAGAATAAAAGAAAATAGTATGGAGGGTTTAACTTGTGTTACTTATAATGTGAAAGGTTTGTGTAGCCCAATTAAGAGAGAGAAGATTTTCAACCAATTAAAAAAGTTAAATTGTGCAATAGCAATGATACAGGAAACACATCTGTCAGATAAGGAACACGTGAAATTAAGAAGAGAGTGGGTAGACCAGCAGTACAGCTCATCATTTGAGGGCAGGAGAAAGAGAGGAGTTGCAATTCTTTTGAATAAATCAGTATATTTCTGCCATAAAAAAACATTTACAGACAAAGAGGGGAGATATGTGATGATAACTGGGAGCATAGGGGGCACTAAAATTACTTTACTCAACCTATACGCACCAAATGAGGATAGCCCCAACTTCTTTAAAAATATTGCATCTCTGCTTGCAGACAACTCAGAGGGTACTATCCTGATTGGAGGAGACTATAACTGTGTTTTGGGAGAATCAATAGACCGCCTCCCAGCAAACAAGAACTCTAAGTCGAAGAAATCAACAACACTAAATGCAATGATAAAGGAATTATGACTAATTGATATCTGGCGTCATTTACATCCCAAAGAAAAGGACTTCACCTACTTATCACAAGTACACGGCAGCTACTCTAGGATAGACATGTTCCTGATTTCAGGGACAGATTGTCATAGAGTCACCCAGTGTAACATTGAAGCTATAACTCTATCAGACCACGCCCCAGTGGTTCTGAAATTAAAAGTAGGACCGACCAAACAATTCAAATACTGGAGAGCTAATGTATCCCTTTTAAATAATGAAGCAAATCAACAAGAAATAAGACAAGGCCTGAATGACTATATAGAATTTAATGACATAGGAAATGTCACGCCTACAATTCTATGGGAAGGGGCCAAAAGTGTTCTGAGGGGCAATATAATCGCTCTTTCATCCAGACTAAAAAGGAAGAGAGTAGCAGAACAATTAGAATTAGAAAACAAGATAAAAGAGTTAGAGAAAGAATATCAACAATCCCAAAAGAACTGTACGTTGAAAATGTTGAAGGAGAATAGACAAAAACTGAACGATTTATTAACTTACAGGGCTGAGGGTCAGTTACGTTTTGCTAATCAGAGGTTTTATGAATCAGGCAACAGAGCAAGCCGACTGCTAGCCTTTCAGCTGCGTAAAATACAATCGAACAGGGTTGTCTATAAGTTAAAATGCACCGGGGGACTTTCTAGTCATCCTGAAGATGTTACAAAAGCATTTGCCAAGTATTACCAGGAACTTTACAAGGAAGAAAAACATACAAACAAGCTGGGAAAAATTAAGCAATTCTTTAACTCAATCAACCTCAACAGGCTGAGTAGTGAGGAAGCAGATGTTATGACACAACCTATCACAGGGGAAGAAATCCAAGACAGTATCCTCAGACTTAAGAATAATAAATCCCCGGGAGTGGATGGCCTCCCTGGAGAATATTACAAAATGTATGCCCATGAACTAACCCCAATTTTGGTGAGGGTTTATAACTATGCACTGACAGAAGGGGACCCTCCCAAGTCATGGTCTGAAGCTATAATTAGTGTCATTCATAAAGACGGAAAAGACCCAACACTGTGCACATCCTACCGGCCGATCAGTCTTCTCTGTGTTGATTTAAAGATACTTACCTCTATTATTGCCAATAGAATCCAAATGTATATAAGGAAGCTCGTAAAACCGGACCAAACTGGCTTTATAACACAAAGACAGGGAATTGACAATGTGAGGAGGGCCCTGAATTTACAGTTGTTGGCACAAAAGAGAGGTGCTCCGTCAATGCTTCTCAGTCTTGATGCTGAGAAGGCATTTGACCGAGTAGACTGGGAATTTTTACAACAGACACTCAAACAAATCGGCTTCAATGACACTTTTCTTAGATGGATCCAAGTCTTTTACAAGAACCCCAGGTCTAGAGTTAGGGTTAATGGACATTGCTCTGAGTTTTTCCCGCTGGGGCGTGGCACCCAACAAGGAGACGCCTTGTCACCCTCGTTATTCGCGCTTAGTATAGAGCCGCTTGCAGAATTGATTTGGTCCAACCCCAGGATCCAGGGAATATGTGATGAAACAAACGCTCAACATAAATTGTCACTATTCGCGGATGATATATTAATATTCTTGGAGAACCCCATTACATCTGTCCCCGCTCTTCTCCATAGCCTCAATGAGTACAGTGTAATATCAGGATACAAGGTTAATACAAATAAATCTGAAGCTATGATGATTGGGGGAGATTGGCCCCCTCAATTAGATGATTTAGTCTCCTTTAAAAAAGTCAAACAAGGATTTAGATACCTTGGAGTATTTCTCACTCCGAAGACCACCCAAATATTCTCCTCCAATTATGATAAATTAATAAAAAAGCTAAAGCAAGACTTAAATAGATGGGATATGCTTCCACTCTCACTCCTTGGACGGATTGAATGCATTAGGATGAATATCTTACCAAGACTGCTATTCCTCTTTCAGTCACTCCCAGTTTTTATACCACAGTCTATATTCAAAATGTTAGAAAGAATTATATCAAGGTTTATTTGGCAGAATAAAAGACCGAGAATAAGACTCAAGGTTCTGATGTCAGGTAAAAATAAAGGAGGCTTAGGGATACCCAATTTAAGACTCTATTATTGGGCAGCCCAAATAAGATATAATAGTGGCATGGATCATCAAGGACCCAGAAATACAATGGGTCTCTATTGAGGAACACTCATTACCAGGTATAAGCCTCTCAACTCTCCCGTTTCTTAGTAGGCGATCTCTGAAAAAAATTAAAATAAGTAATACATGGGTCAAACAAACATTGAAAGTATGGAATCAAATACAGAAACGACTAAAGGGAACTATAGCTCTATCAAGGGCCATGCCTATCAAGGGAAATGTGGAGTTTGCACCCTCTCTGTATGATAAGGCCTTTGACAGATGGGCTGAACACAGGCTGATTACAATAAATCAGTTATTTGAAAACAATGTAATTATGACCTTCCTCAAATTAAAGGATACTTTTGCCCTTCCCTCAACCGATTTGTATAGGTTTCTACAGGTTAGGCATTATTTAACACAACATCCAGATTGGGAACACATTAAAAGAGAACCAACAAACATAGAAAAACATTTAATTGATCTACTTGAAAACTCAGGAAACATGAAAAACAAGTATCCTTAATGTATAAAAAATTGATGATGGACGAGGCAAATGACACTCAGCATATTAAACAACAATGGGAGATGGAATTGAATATCACTTTAGAGGAGGAATTATGGGAGGACATCTGTACTGGTTGCCACAAAGGAATTGCGAGTCAGTACTGGAGAGAATTTGATTGGAAGTGTAAAATAAGATTTTTTCAAACTCCACTCAAGAGCTATCTCTCAAAGAGCAGTGTAAGTGATAAATGTTGGAGGGGATGTGGCCAAATAGGCGATCAGACCCACATATTCTGGGACTGCCCTCAGATACAACCTTTCTGGAAAAAATGTTAAAGAGGTACTAGAGAGAATACTAAAATTAAACATCCCTTTTGAGCCTGTAACTTTCATACTTGATGTGTTCTCTGATCACCTCACACATGACCAAAGAACTCTGCTACATATCCTTCTAATGACAGCTAGGAAGATGATCACAACGAATTGGATGAAGCCCGACCCACCAAATATGCATCAATGGACACAGAAAATTAAGCATGTATATATAATGGAAAGACTAACTGCCCAACTACAATTGAAAGCTCAGAGCTTTGAAAGACTTTGGAAACCTATGGTGACCTTTCTTAATTAAGGTGCATATTTCTTTGATCTGCCTCTCTGTCTGTTATGTTGGGGTACCTGTCCTACCTCACCCTGTATGATGGTAAATGGAAATTTGGGATTCAGTGTAGGGATAATGATGTGAAGCCCCAATTTCAGTCTCAAGATAAAAATGTTTGTAAATTGCCTTTGTTTGGTTGGCAATAAAGTTCAAAAAAAAAAAAAAAAGATGGGGACCACCACCCTGGTCTGCCAATCCAATGGCATTGCCCCAGATCTCCACGCGTTGTTGCAGAGGCGTATCAACCATGACAGCCCTACAATGTCCAGGGCCTTCAGGAACTGAGGGCGAATCTCATCCACCCCAGGGGCCCTGCCACCAAGGAGTTGTTTAACTGCGTCAGTGACCTCACCCCCAGTGATGAGCAAGTCATTCAGGAGGTCCTCAAAGTACTCCTTCCATCGTCCGACTATAGCACTGCTTTCCCCTCCTGAGTCACCTGACGGTTTGCCAGAATCGCTTCAATGCCATCCGAAAGTCTTTTTCCATAGCCTCACCGAACTCCTCCCACACCCGAGTTTTTGTTTCGGTCACTGCCTGAGCTGCATTCCGCTTGGCCTGCTGATACCTGTCAGCTGCCTCTGGAGTCCCACAGGCTATCCAAGCCCGATAGGACTCCTTCTTCAGCTTGATGGCTCCCTTCACGTCCGGTGACCACCATCTGGTTCGGGGGTTACCACCACAACAGGCACCAACCACCTTGCAGCCACAGCTCTGAGCAGCAGCCTCAACAATGGAGGTGCGGAACATGGTCCATTCGGACTCAGTGTCCTCAGCCTCCCTCGGAATGCTGTCGAAGTTCTGCCGGAGGAGGTAGTTGAAGATCTCCCGGACTGGGGTTTCTGCCAGGCGTTCCCAGCGCACCCTCACAATACATTTAGGTGCACCAGGTCTGTCCAGCATCTTCCCCCGCCACCTGATCCAACTCACCACCAGGTAATGATCAGTTGACAGCTCAGCTCCTCTCTTCACCCGAGTGTCAGAACATGCGGCCGCAGATCTGATGATACAATTACAAATTCGATCATCGACCTGCGACCTAGGGTGTCCTGGTGCCATGTGCACTTATGGACATCCTTATGTTCGAACATGGTGTTTGTTATGGACAAACTGTGGTTTGCACAGAAGTCTAATAACAAAACACCATTCGGGTTCAGATCGGGCAGGCCGTTCCTCCCAGTCATGCCCCTCCAGGTCTCACTATCATTGCCCACATGAGCGTTGAAGTCTCCCAGCAAGACTATGGAGTCACCGGATGGAGCACTCTCCAGCACCCCGCCCAGTGACTCCAAAAAGGGTGGGTATTCTGAACTGTCATTCGGCGCATAAGCGCAAACAACAGTCAGGACCCGATCCCTGGCCCAGAGGCGCAGGGAAACAACCCTCTTGTCCAGCGGTGAAAACTCCAACGTGTAGGCAGCAAGCTGGGGGATACAAGAATACCCACCCCAGCTCGCCGCCTCTCATCGAGGGCAACTCCAGACTGGAACAGAGTCCAGCCCCTCTCCAGGAGACTGGTTCCAGAGCCCAGGCCATGAGTTGAGGTGAGCCCAACTATATCTAGCTAGTATCTCTCAACCTCACGCACTAGCTCAGGCTCCTTCCCCACCAGAGAGGTGACATTCCATGTCCCAATAGCCAGTCTCAATAGCTGGGGATCAGTCCACCAGGGCCTCCCCCCTTGGCCACCGCCCGACACACACTGCACCCAACCCCTACTACACCTCCTGCGGGTGGTAGGCCTACAGGAGGGTGGGCCCATGTAACCTCTTCGGGCTGCGCCTGGCCAGGCACCAGGGGCAAATGCCAGGCCACCAGACGCTCTCCCTCGAGCCCGCTCCCCAGGCCTGGCTCCAGGGTGGGGCCCCTTGATTAGAGGCTGTACAATTGCATTTTTAAAGGCAGCTGGAACACAACCAGATGCAAGAGAACTATTAATCAGAGCAAGGATAGTTGGTCCCACTGAATCAAAAGCCTCTCTAAAAAGGCAAGAGGGAACACAGTCTGTGGGAGAGTTCACAGGTCTCATATTTTGAATCACCTCCTTTAGTGTGGAGAGTCTGACAGGCTCAAACTGCTCAAAGACAGCTCTGCTGGGAGGAGGTGCAGATGAGTCTGTTTCAGCCTGAGGTGATGAAGGTCTGAGGGCAGAAATCTTTTCCACAAAAAATTTGTTAAAGTTTTCACACAGTGCAGGACAGACCTTTGCTTGGTTTACATTACAGCAGGGATCAGCTAGTGAATTAAAAATACTAAAAAGAAAATGAGGCCTATGACTGTTACTTGAAACAATGTTAGAAAGGTAAGCAGACTTTGCATATTTGACTGCTTTTTGATATACTCTTTAAGATAGTCTTTAAGATATATAGAGCAATAGAGCACTTTGATCCCAGATTGCTGGCTTACTTGTGGTTCCTAGGATACTTAAGAGTAGAATGGGAGGCAGAGTCTTCAGCTTCCAGGCTCCTCTTCTGTGGAACCAGCTCCCAGTTTGGATTCGGGAGACAGACACCCTCTCTAAGATTAGGCTTAATACTTTCCTTTTTGATCAAGCTTATGGTTAGGGCTGGATCAGGTGAACCTGAACCATCCCTTAGTTATGCTGCTATAGGCCTAGACTGCTGGGGGTTCCCATAATGCACAGTTTCTTTTTACTCACCTTTTTTACTCTGTTTTTACATCACTCTGTGTTTAATCATTAATTATTATTAATCTCTGGCTCTCTTCCACAGTGTGTCTTTTGTCCTGTCTCGCTCCCCTCAGCCCCAACTGGTCACTGCAGATGACTGCCCCTCCTTGAACCTGGTTCTGCTGGAGGTTTCTTCCTATTAAAAGGGAGTTTTTCCTTCCCACTTCCACCAAGTGCTGCTCATAGGGGGTCATTTTGACTGTTGGGTTTTCTCTGTATTATTGTAGGATCTTTACCTACAATACAAAGAACCTTGAGGTGACTGTTTGTTGTGATTTGGCGCTATACAAATAAAACTGAATTGAATTGAATTAATATTAATGGTGGTTTAAGTACCCCTTTTAAAATAGAGAGGGGTGTTAATCAAGGCTGTCCCCTCTCTGGTATGGTCTGGCCATAGAGCCCATGCTCCACAAACTCAGGCAAGGTCTCACTGGTTTTAAACTCCCAAATGCTGAATCTGCTTTTAGACTGTCTGTGTATGCAGATGATCTTGTTGTAATGGTTACTAAACAAAGTGATGCAAATTTTCTAAAAGCACGGTGGCGCGGTGGTTAGCACTGCTGCCTCACAGTGAGAATACCATCTGGAAGTCCTGGGTTCGATTCCACCTTGGATGTGTGGAGTTTGCATGTTCTCCCCGTGTCTGTGTGGGTTTTCTCCGGGTACTCCGGTTTCCTCCCACAGTCCAAAGACATGCACTTACTGAGGTTAGGTTAATTGGAAACTCTAAATTGCCCATAGGTGTAAATGAGAGCATGAATGTGTGTGGCCCTGTGACAGGCTGGCGACCTGTACAGGGTGTACCCTGCCTCTCACCCTATGTCAGCTGGGATAGGCTCCAGCCCCCCTGTGACCCTGAGAGATCTTGGAGAGATCTCTTCAGCCAAAGTAAACAATGATAGCCCCACAATCGCAATTGTGATGGGGAAATTGAATTGCACACAGAAGAGATTGTAACACTTGCTTCTCCAAATAAATATAAAACAAAACGTGTAAAACACCAAGATCTATCATCTGTTTTTCCTGCTGTGGGACAGTGGTAGGAGAGGGAAGACCTCATGCTGGGTCCCTGAGTTGGGAGACTTTGAGACTGTGGGGAACAAAGCACTTTAACATGTTTGTGTTAAGGTACTAAACATACGTTCTCTGGTGGAGGTGAGGGTTTTGAGGTGGACGGAGTTCTTTGACGTTGGGTCATCCCTGAGGGGGTGTTGGTGGTCACTGTACAAAGCCCCCATTGATAAGCGGACAGGCAACCTCCAGTAGAGGATTGTACATGGGACCATAGCCACAAACAGTTATCTGGTGCATCGCAATCCTGGCACGTGGTGGTTGTGCTTTTTGTTTACAGACTGAGACGGTTCAACATTTGTTTGTTCAGTGTGCCAGACTAGTTCCACTTTTTAGTCAGCTTAAGTCTTGGTTTCAGGGTTTGGGAGAATATGTCTGTGTAGATTCTCAGTCATCCAAGTCATAGTAGTCTCTGGAGCTTGAAAAAAGGCAAGTGGACTTCTTTTTGTTTCTTGAACACGTTTCAGCTCTCATCCAAAAGGCTTCTTCAGTTCTCAACCAAATGGTGGAGAGACCCAGGTATTTGAACCCCTGTGGGCGTAGTCCCTTGGAGGTGGTTATGACCCTCTATTGTTCATGTGTAAACACATGTGCCCAGGTGTGAAGGAGGCGTGGGTCATTTCAATCAGTGGTTTCAGTTGAAACCAATTTAGGACTTCGCTCCATTGTTTCCTGTGGCCTATTGAGGTCACTGGAACAAAGGTGTGAATGGGGGTTGAGACGTCTGGGAAGGGAGCTCAGGATAGCACTGTAAGCGGGGGAAAGTTGGTGACGTAATCCACCTCCTCTGTTCAATGATGGTTGTTCACAGTGGACATAGATGGCTTCTTTCACTCCTCTTTCAAACCATCTGTCTTCCCTGTCCAAAATGTGAATATTGGCATCCTCAAAAGAGTGCCCTTTTTCCTTCAGATGCAGATGTACAGCTGAGTCTTGTCCTGTTGTTGTGGCTCTTCTATGTTGTGCCATTCGTTTGTGAAGAGGCTGTTTGGTTTCTCCAATGTAGAGGTCTGAGCACTCTTCACTGCACTGGACAGCATACACTACATTGCTGATCTTGTGTTTGGGGGGTTTGTCCTTGGGATGAACCAGTTTTTGCCTTAGGGTGTGACTTGGTTTGAAGTATACTGAGATGTCATGCTTGGAGAAAATTCTTCTGAGTTTCTCTGACAAGCCTGACACATAAGGGATGACAATGTTCTTCCTCTTGTCCTTCTTATTCTCTGTAGTTTGTGTTTGGCCTTCATTCCTGTGCATCTTGGCTGATTTTATGAAGGCCCAGTTGGGGTAACCGCATGTTTTGAGGGCTTTCTTAATATGTGTGTTCCTTTTGTTTCCCTTCTGCCTCAGAGGGAACACTTTCTGCCCGGTGTTGTAGGGTCCTGATCACCCCAAGTTTGTGTTCCAGAGGGTGGTGGGAGTCAAAGAGGAGATACTGGTCTGTGTGTGTGGGCTTCCGGCAAACTTCAATGTTGAGGCTTCCATCTTCCTTGATAAGCACTGCACAGTCCAGGAATGGTAACTTGTTATCTCTGGTGTCCTCCCTGGTAAAACATATGTTTTTTCAAGCTCCAGAGGTTTGGGAGAACATTTTTATTTTTGTCTCTTTATTTTTGAACCATGGTACTCAGCTAAGAAGAAGGCTGTAAATATGCTGATTAATTTAATTTCAGGTGTGGCCAAACTGGCCATATGGAAAACCAGAAAAAACTGTGTAAGAGATGAAGGGTCAGTTGATGTGCTTTTCATATTGACTAGGCTCCTGGCAGCTAGGCTTAAGGTAGATTTTGAATATCACAAACTGATGAATTTTTGTGAACTTTTGGGGTAAGCAAGATGTGTTGTGCTCAGTCGTAGGAAACTCTTTAGTATTGCACTTCTGATGGTTTTGTTTTTTTTCTTGTCCTTGTTTTTCATTAATCTTCCTTGTGTTGTAATTTTTGTATTTCTGAATTAAGTCTTTTTCAATTTTTCAACAGGCTCAACTGGAAATAAATATTTGTTTGAAATTCAAATTTCTCTCTCTCTCTCTGTCTGTAGGTGTGGTGGTCAGTGAGCCAACATCTCCGGTAAGTTTCAGCAGTAAAATGTGAGCGCAGAAATGAGTGAAGGGAAGCCTTGGTTCAAACCTCCAACACTTCCATTAGCACCACCACCCAAGCTACATGTAAAAGAAACAAATCTATTTTCCTTCTGTCCTGTAGTGATCCCTGAGTTTTAATAAAGTGAAGAAAATATCCCATAATATTACTGGTGGATTAATAAACTAGAAAACAGAACTAAACTGGTGGGCATTTGCTCAGTCAGTCCACATGTATTCTGTGGACTTCGAGAAGTCATTCAACCACATCCCTGGGGGGATCCTGAAGGAGGTGCTTCAGGAATATGGAGTGAGGTGTTCCATTGATATAGACTATTCTGGCAGTAAATCAGACCCATCCCTGTTGCACTCCAGCAGGGCTGCCAAAATTTTGAGGTGCAGCCAAGTAGTGGAAGGTCTCCACTTTGGTGGCCTTGGGATCACCTTTCTGGTTTTTGTGGATGATGTGATTCCTTTGGCTTCCTCAGGCAGTGACCTCCAGCTCACCTGATGGCTTACAGCTGAGTACAAAGTGGTGGGAATGAGAATTAACACCTCCAAGTGTAAGGCCGTGGTTCTCAGAAGAAAAAGGGTGGAGTGGTCATTCTGGGTCAGGGATGAGTTGCTGGATGAGTTGGAGGAGTTTAAGAATCTCAGGGTCTTGCTCACAAGTGAGGACAGAGGGGAGTAGGAGATTGACAGATGGACTGGGACCATGTCTGCAGTGATGCAGATGCTGTACTGGTCTGTTGTGGTGAAAAGAGAGCAGGGGCCTATTCCAGGAAGCATGTTCAACAAACTCTGAGTTTAAAAACATACTCTGAGTTGATCAACTCTGACATCTGCAACTCTGAATTTCCCGTTCGAGAACAGCTGATCAGAGTTAGTTCAATCAACTGTGAGTATGTTCATCCTGATTTAGCGCATGCGTGAGTAAGGAAAGAAAGCCATCAATGGAGCGCCGACACCATGATTCACCATGGCAGTGGGTAAATAAAGAGCAGAGCCTCCATTTTAATCTGATGGATGGAGGATCGCATGTGTCAGTGTGGAGCATGACGAGTCACTATAATCAGCCTGACCCACTCTGTCATCGTCACACACAGAATAAAAGTTTGTTATAAAATATATAATTTCTTTTATAATATCTGCTGTCATCATTTACACAACTTGAATCTCCATCAGATGAAGCTGAATCCTAATTTTACATTTGATTTATAAAATCTAAATTTTGAGCTACAGCCTGATGGACAAAATGCAGGAGACAGAAGGTGAAGACAAAAATGTAGAGAAAGAGCTCAGACTGAATTTACTGACCGACAAGGCACACAATGAAATGATCGTTCCAGGTCACTCATCCAGAGACGAACATCTGTGGTCATGCAGCCAGAGACCAGCACTATCGTTAGGCAATGTGGTTTAAGTGTCTTGCCCAAGGACACAACACAGCGCAGGGACAGGGGCTCGAACCGGCAACCCTGCAAGGCAAACGCCTACCCACTGCACCACTGCCGCTAACTGTGTGTTAGAGACTGAGACAGCAGCAGACGCCGGGGCAGAGCTGAACTCAGGTCAATTTGTTACTTAATAAAAACTGTGTTTGCTGCAGTTTATGACACTTCAGTTTATGGCCATTTAATTGTTTAAATAATCATACAGTAAAAATTAGGGATGTGCCGATCCGATCTTCAGTATCGGTATCGGTCCAATCCTGGCCTAAATTACTAGATCGGATATCGGAAAGAAATAAAAAAATGCAATCCGATCAGACCCACATTAGCTGCATTACAGTTCTCGGTCATCGTCTTCTTCTTGTGGGTCTGCGGTTGAACAAACCAGCTTAGAACTGCATTACCACCACCTACTGGAATGGAGTGGGGGATCAGGAGTTTGAAAAAAAAAAAAAAAACCTCAGATTCTATAAAGTTCTCCATCGCTGTGACGGATTCCCTTTGACACTGAGCGATCATCGCTGACATGTTTTTCCACCTCCACCGCTCTCTGCCTTGTTTGTGTGTTGTGCTCGCTGTGCTGAGAATTTCAGCAGTTATTTTTTTCTCTACTTCAGCTCCCGGACATACTGCTAGCGAGCGCCGCTATTAGCACTGGTGACCGTCCGGTACCGGAAGGACCCCTTCCCCGTCAAAATATTTTTGATACTTTAATCCCTGATTAGTGACTAAATATAGACCTGCAGTGGAAATGTATTTAGGAGAATGCTTGTGAATATAAAACATTACAAGATTACGCTCACGCAGCCCCCAGTTTTTCAACATAAACACTGATAAGACAGCAACAGCAAATCAGCTGTTTTCTGTCTGTCTGTCTGCACAAGAGCAAAGAGGCGGAGCCGGTGAGCTCAGATGGAGTGGACGAAATGTTTTTCTAGCTTCCAGATGAAGCTTTTCTCCCTGTAACCTCCATTAAACCTTTACTGGGAAACAGCTGGAGGTCCTTCATCAATCAACTGATCAGTAAGTGGAAAAAAAAGAGAACTTTGTAGCTGCTCCATCCACCCTGTTTGTTTCACACAGGGAAAAACTGCAGTACAGAAGTTAAAATATGCAGATAAACTGTTAATATGAAAAAAGTATTTCTTATCCAGTTACTCGGGTAATTGATGGAATAATTGATAGAATACACGATTACTAAAATAACCATTAGTTGCAGCCCTAATGAAATTTGCAACATACCATAAGCCAATGCATCACCTTCTCACATAGGAGCAACAGGATTATGGTGATAGAGTGACTGTTGTAAGTAAGTAAGTAAAGTTTATTTATATAGCACTTTACACAGACAAAAAGTCACAAAGTGCTTTACAATAATTAAAACACAATCTCAAAAAAAAAAAACCCAGATAAAACACCATGTTAAAAAATAACATTAGTATATTAAAAGAAAAATAATAAAAATAAAGTCAACAGAAAGCCTGGTTAAACAGAAAAGTTTTCAACTGTTTTTTAAAAGATGCCACAAAGTCAGCTAAATGGAGCTGGAGTGGTAAACAGTTCCAGAGCTTTGGCGCCACTGCCTGAAAAGCTTTGCCCCCCTAGTCCTTAGTCTTGTATGTGGGACAACTAAAAGATTTCGATTTTGTTGTGAGAGACTGTTGACTTATGTAAAATTGATTCAAAAACAATTTCTAAAAATAATAATACAAAAAAGATCGGATTTGTATCGGTATCGGCAGATATCCAAATGTAAAATATCGGTATCAGACATAAAAAAAGTGGTATTGTGCCATCCCTAGTAAAAATAGAATCTATTGATGGAATAGCACGTTCACTTTATTCATTTTTTAAACGGAGATTTCAGGTGGACATGGACGCGGTTTGCTGATCCTCAGTGTGTGTATGTTGAGATTCATACTCTGAATTTCAGACATCATAACTTTCAAAATGTTGATTTAAGTCACTTTAAGGTGTCAGACAGGTGGTTTAGGTGCAGCAGGAAGGGAGGAGTCAGAGAGACACTCAGAGGTTGTTGGATAAAATCTGCCAGCAAGCAGGTTAGGTTCACAGAATCTGTTACCTCATTAACTGACTCCGAGTTGGAGTTAGCTTTCTAACTGGAACAGAAAACCCAAGTTTCCCTCATTTTAGGGTTAACAAACCCAGAGTTGTTAGCAAAACCTGCTTCCTGGAAAAGGCCCCTGAAGGGCTGAGGGTGAAAGCAAAGCTGTTGATTTACTGGTCAATCTACATTCCTACCCTCACCCAGAGGTGGGAAGTAACGAAGTACAAATACTTCGTTACTGTACTTAAGTAGATTTTTCAGGTATCTGTATTTTACTTAAGTATTTATTTTTCTGAGTACTTTTTACTTTTACTCCCTACATTTTTACACAAGTATCTGTACTTTCTACTTCTTACATTTTCAAACAGACTCGTTACTTTTTAACACGTCAGAGAGAATTTTGCATTTCCGGTCAGTGTGCCGCCAAACATCAAACGATCTGAGCCTAAATGGAGGAATAATAACATGTAAGAGACAATCGTACTGGCGTATCCTCCATCACCGGGCTTATCGGGTACAAAGGGATTAAATACACAAACACATATAATTTATGTCTCATTTATAGCGTTATAATCAGGGGTTACAGCGGGCCGGACCGAGTCCATAAGTTGTGCTCGCTGGACATAAACAGCTTAGCTAGCGCTACTGAAGAGGAGCGAGCATAAAGGGAGTAACGTGTGGCAGGTAAATGCAACGTTTCTGAATGCTCAACAAATATCAGCGCAAACACAAAGTGTGTGCAGTTTGTCACACAGTGTGTCTGCTAGCTAAAAGAAGAGCTGCTGTATTTCAGGGAGAGCAAAGAGAGAGAAGTTCACTCAGAGATGGAGAAAGAGGACAGGAGAGGAAGAAGAGAGGTTAGATTTAAAGGGAAGGACTGGAAAACAAACTGAACTATGCTGACTTTGTGTAATTCAAAGATTGTATGAAAATACTGCAGTTTAGTGTGTAATAAACAGGTCAGCTTGTTGTACTGTATTTACAGTACAACAAGCTGGAAGCCATCCTGAACAAGTGGATCAAGAGCAAGATGGCGCCTGTGTGCGGCTTGACCTCTGCTCTGTCTCCTCTCTCTCATACTCTTGTAATTTGTCTAGTAATGTATTTTGCCTTATCAAGCTCGTCAACCAACTGTGTCTTGGCTGTTAACCAATATCGATATGATCGGCACACGTTATTCTGCATAAAGAAACATATGGAGGATGTTTGTATGGAGCTAAATTGGGGCCATAAAGTTTGTTCGAAAAAAAAAAAAATTGAAACTGAAAAATTATTTTGAACCCGGAAAAAAAATTTAAACAGGAACAAAAAAGTTTTGCAACCAAAAATAAATAGTTTGAAAATGAAAAAAAGTTTTGGAACTGAAAAAAAAAGATGTGAAACTAAAAAAATATATTTCAAAACTACATTTAAGATTCAAGTTTTTTTTTTCACTTTCAGATTTTTTTTTTCGCAGTTTCAATTTTTTTTTTCGATTTCAAACTTTTGGCCCTGTTTTGGCGTGGGGGGGCGGAGCCTCAGATGACGGGGGTGTGGAATCATGACTGACAGCTCAACACAGTGGCTGAACAACATGGTCCCAGCTGTTGCATTCAGGGACCGTGGGAACTGGAAATGTCTTTATTGCAGCATTGATATTCTATATGTATGTGATTGGTTTTGAAAGATAACATGCTTCACCGATACAAGCAGCTTATGTAAATACACGACCCGAATCTCTGAGGAAAAAATATGATCTTGACAGATTTGCACAGCATTTTAAGCCCGTGTTGGAGATTTCCCATGCCCTCAAAGTAAAGCAGAAGCCTCGTCTTCATAGACATATGTTCGTCCTCATCTGCGGGCGCTAGCAGTGATTTAGGAGGAGATCATTTAGTCATTTAGGAGGAGATCAGAATAGAGCTGCTACTCCTCCACATCAAAAAGAGCCATCTGTCATATGTTGCTGTGTGACTGATGAGGGTGACCCCAGAATGCAGGACTCAGAGACGGAACTAAACTTAAAGGTGATTTATTAATGAAGAGCAGTGAAACAATTAACAGGGCTATACTGGGTTGGACAGGTGCCAGTATATGCCAAAACAATGGGCAAGGTGACACACAGTAGGGATACAATGATGAACGAAACAACTAGACGAAGACAGAAGACTTGACATACTGCACAGGAAATAAACAACACAACAAAACACATCAGACCAGAGACAATGACAGAGGGACAGGACAGACACTAGAACACAAAGTCGCAGGGGAGACCAGAACAAAGGGAACTAGGAATCAATGTGTAAATAGCAATAACTAATAACGAGAGAGGAACTAAGATGAATAAACAAAACCAAAACCAAAACAAACTGGGAACATAACAGAGAACTCAATTAAAACAAAACCTAAACAAAACTAGCTGTTGTTAATCTGCTGCACTGACGCTGAACTTTACTGATAGTTTATTGTAGAATTTGAGTTTGGGAGTTCATGTTTTTCTGTTTCTCCCTGTTGATGTTCATGTGTGTCCTTAATATTACACACATTTAGCACGTAGTGCTTCTGTCTTGTGAACAGTTGGTTGTTGAATATATTTCTTTAAACGGGATCTTTTGTTGAGTTTTTATTACACAATAGTCACTCTTGTGCCTTGAATCTTGCACCTGACAAAATATGAAAAACTAAAACTATCCTGCCCTCGCTCTCAGCTTAGCAGGTAGATAACCATCATTTCCAATAACCACACCGTCGGCCGTTTTTCTGATTTTATTGGCTGGCATGGATGCGTGAATGGATGAATGAATGGTAAAACTGCAATAAAGAAACAATGTACGTAAGTTTTGGTGTAAACAGACACAATTCTCTCTTACACGCTTTAAATAATAAACTCAAAATAAACCCAACATAACCCCAAAATATGCATATATACACAATCACGTATCTGACGTGTTAATGCTAGCCGCTAGCTAGCGACTGGGTAGCGCGTATGCTAACGTCTTTTAAACCATTTCCTTGAGGGCGTAACTTGCCATAAACCTCTTTATATGACCTAGAACGTGGTACTACTTATGCATAAATGAAATACACAATACACATCGGCTTACATGCTGTACTGGCCAAAAACGCAGCACAGAGGATCAGATGAAGCCACAAAGTATCATTCGCCAAACAGGAAGTCACGAACCGCTCAACTTCCGGTGCTTTCAAAATAAGACGATGTCAAAAACATAAATAAGAGGCAAATACCACATAACTTAAACATAAACAATATACGAATATGTGCCTGGCTCTTAAGGAGCCAGAACACTCCCCGCCTGACATCGGAAGATGTCACACCCAAAAACCAAAGTTATCACACCCCATCTGATACAAGAAGAACAACATCTGTAACTGGTCTAAGGTAAACTTTAGCTTTACCATCTTTAACTATTTTAACTTCTACTTTCCTAACGAGGTCATCTCTGCTGGAATGAACCTTTGTAATCACTCCCATAGGCCATTGGTTCCTCTGCACAACAGCATCCTTCAGGAGGACTACATCGCCTTGCTTCAGGTTTGGTTTGATGGAACGCCACTTGCAGCGATATTGCAGTGTCGACAAGTATTCCTTCCGCCAGCGATGCCAGAAAGAGTTGGCAAGGCATTGGACTCTTCTCCATTGCTGTCTGTATAAGTCTTTCTCCTCAAAGTCACCCTTGGGTGGAGGAGCCTCTCCAATCTTCTGCGTGAGAAGAGTGGCTGGAGTGAGAATGAATGGGAAGTCTGGATCACTGGACACTGGAACCAGCGGCTGCGCATTGATGATGGCAGCCACTTCTGCTAAAAAGGTGGTTAGGACGTCGTGCGTGAGGGGTCTGGAGCTGAGTTGAGAGAGCTGGGAGTCCAAAATCTTACGTGCTACTCCTATCATACGCTCCCAACTGCCCCCCATGTGCGATGAATGAGGAGGATTAAAGGCCCAGAAGCATCCGCTATCGTTTAAGAATGACTTAAAGTTTGGGTCACTAGGAATCCTTTTGTCCAAACCAATGCCCCTACGAAATTTGTCCCACAGTCTGACCTCAACTGTTTTGTGGGCCCCCTTACTGAAAAGAACCTGCGGAGAGCATTGATAAAGCTAGATGTGTCCATAGCTTCTATGACTTCCAAGTGAACTGCCCTAGTGCTCATGCACGTGAACATCACGGCCCATCGTTTGCTGCTGGCAAGCCCACCCCGAGTTTGACGAGAGGTAACTGACCATGGGCCGAACACATCAATGCCTACATAAGAAAATGGTGGTTCAGTACTAAGACGCTCTGTAGGTAAGTCTGCCATTTTCTGGTAATGTGTGACCCCCCCTTAGTTTACGACAAACCACACAAGAGTAGATCAGGCTACTGATCTGACGTTTACCTCCTAAGACCCAGTAACCCGCTGATCTCAAAGCACCTTCAGTAAAATGTCGCCCCTGATGCCTTGTCTTTTCATGGTAATAGCGTATTAACAGGTTACTTACATGATGTTTGTGTGGCATGATCAAAGGATGTTTTTCTGCGGTTTTAAGGTCGGAGAGAAGGAGGCGTCCGCCCACTCTGAGGAGGCCTGAGCTATCTAGGTAGGGGGAAAGTTTAGCTAAAGGGCTTTTCTTTGAAATTTCCCTCCCTGCCTCAATCTGACTGAGCTCCTCTGTGAACTTTTCTTGTTGGACTGATTTTATAATTGTCTCTGTTGCTTTCTCAAAATCGGAGGGGGTGAGATCCTGACACATATGCCATCCCTTGCATTTTCCATCTGATTGCTTCAGTTTTGAGGTATGCACAATGTGTGTCAAGCGGGCAATGGCTCTGGTAAGGGACTGCCAACAGGAGAAGGACTCTAAGTTAGCAGCCTTTAAAGAGGGCTGTGACCCTTGAATGGTGGCAACAAGCAATGGTCGAACCTCAATGTCCTTGTCTGGGTTTTGGAGTTGGAACATATCAGGTGAGTTAGTCCCTATGGGTTCTAAGTGAAACTCTGGCCCAATTAACCAAGTGCTGGACGACAACTTGTCAGCTGATAGAGATCTGGACCCGTGGTCGGCTGGATTGCGCTCCAAGGGTACATAACTCCACTGAATTGGTTCTGAAGCTTGTCTGATGCATTGCACGCGATTATTCACATAAACATGGAACCTCCTTGACTCATTGTAGATGTAGCCAAGAACGATCCGGCTGTCTGAGAAGAAGTGCATATTACTGATCTCAATGTCCATTTCGTCCCTGATTAGCTCACCAACCTCCACCGCCAACACCGCAGCACACAGCTCAAGTCTGGGTATGGTAAGATCAGGCTTGGGAGCAAGTTTGGCTTTTCCGAAGATGAATGCTCTCTTCCACAGCATGTCTTTCTCTCCCCTCAGCCCAACCGGTCGCGGCAGATGACTGCCCCTCCCTGAGCCTGGTTCTGCTGGAGGTTTCTTCCTGTTAAAAGGGAGTTTTTCCTTTCCACTGTCGCCAAGTGCTTGCTCATAGGGGGTCGTTTTGACTGTTGGGTTTTCTCTGTATTATTGTAGGGTCTTTACCCACAATACAAAGTGCCTTGAGGCGACAGTTTGTTGTGATTTGGCGCTATATAAATAAAATTGAATTGAATTGAATTGAATTGAATGCGAACTCTGTTTTGCCTTCTTTGTTTGTCGCCCTCAAGTAAGCCACAGCTGCAATGGCCTGGGTTGATGCGTCGCAGAAAATCCATATTTCTTTATGTTCTGCAGTAGCGAAGGAGAATGAGCAATATGGTCTTGGGATGTGAGTCTGTTCAAGATCTTTTAGAGAATTTTTCCATTCTGTCCAGTCTTTGAACATGCCCTCAGGAAGAGTCTCATCCCACCCGCAAGTCTCTTTGGTCAACTCTCGTAACAGTGCCCTCTCCTTAATGCTTACTGGTGCTGCAAACCCTAGTGGGTCAAAAAGACTATTAATAGTGGAAAGAACACCTCTTTTTGTGTAAGGCCTTTCGTTCTGGGAAACCTTGAATGTAAAGGTGTCCTTTTCAATGTCCCAACATACACCAAGACTTCGCTGCATTGGAGGAAACTCTGTATTGAAATCAATGTCTTTGAGCCCAGATGCTAGGTCTTCCCTTGGAAATGCCTTCATGACGTTTGGGCTGTTTGAGGCAATTTTATGGAGCCTCAAATTGGATGCAGCGAGCAGTTCTTGTGTGTCTTTGAGAAGCTTGATTGCCTCAGACTCAGCGGCTACCGATTTCAGTCCATCGTCCACATAGAAATGTCTTTGTACAAACTGCTTAGCCTCAAGGGAGTACTGTGTGTCCAACTGGTGTGCTGCATTTCTCAGACCGAATGTTGCGACGGCTGGCGACGGGCTATTGCCGAACACGTGTACTTTCATCCTGTACTCGACAATTTGCTCACTTGGGTCGTTGTTATGGTACCACAGAAACCGGAGGAAGTTCCTGTGGTCCTCCCGCACGTAAAAGCAGTGGAACATTTGTTGAATGTCCGCTGTTACTGCCACCGCTTTAATCAGATCAGAATCTTTATTGTCATTGTACACAGAAGTTGCACAACGAAATTTAAAATGCATTCCTTTGTAGGTGCCTCAGACAATAAATAATAAAATAATAAAAATATGAGTGATAAAAATGATTACTAAAATACAGTGCACAATAGTAAATTAAGATGAATCTAGCCCCAATACACACACCAACGCACGCACACAGTCAGCACTACCACCCCACATCACTGTCCAAACCACACAGAGTTCAGTTCAATGATAGCCCTGGCATAAAAGCTGTTCCTCAGTCTGTTTGTTCTGGCCTTCATTGTCCTGAAACGTCTGCCTGATGGCAGTAGCTGAAACAAGGAGTGTCCAGGGTGTGAGGGGTCCTGGAGGATGTTCTGTGCCCTCCTCTGGCAGCGGGCATTGAACAGTTCCTGGAGGGAGGGCAGAGGACAGCCTATGATCTTTTGAGCCGTGTTGATGATTCGCTGGAGTGTTTTCCTGTCTGCTGCTGTGCAGCTGTTGAACCACACGCACAGACAGTAGGTCAGGATGCTCTCTACACAGCAACGGTAGAAGGACACCAGCAGATTCTGGGTCAGATAGTTGCTCCTAAGAACCCTCAGGAAATGCAGTCTCTGTTGGGCCTTCCTGTAAATGCTGGTCGTATTGATACTCCAGGTCAAATCATCCTGCAGATGTACTCCCAGGAACCTAAAATCTGAAACCAGCTCCACTTCATCCCCCTCGATGAACAGAGGTTGAATGACATGTGTTGTCCTCCTAAAGTCTACTACCATCTCCTTTGTCTTAGTGGTGTTCAGGATCAAGTTATTCTCACTGCACCACCTTGACAGCCGCTGCACCTCGTCCCGGTATGCTGACTCATCCCCGCCTGATATGAGCCCCACCACAGTGGTGTCATCCGCAAACTTAATGATGCAGTTACTGGCATGTATGGAGGTGCAGTCATGTGTGTAGAGGGTGAAGAGTAGGGGACTCAGCACACAGCCCTGTGGAGAGCCGGTGCTGAGGCTGATGGCTGAAGAGAGGTGGGGACCTACTCTTACCCTCTGGGAACGGTCTGTCAGGAAGTCCTTGATCCAAAGACAGGTGGAGCGTGGTATCCCCAGATCTGACAGTTTAGTCACCAGTCTGCCAGGAAGGATGGTGTTAAACGCCGAGCTGAAGTCCACAAAGAGCAGCCGAGCGTAGTTCCCCCCCTGCTCCAGGTGAGAGAAGGCAGAGTGGAGGGCCGTGGCAATGGCGTCCTCTGTGGACCGGTTGGCTCTGTAGGCAAACTGGTGGGGGTCTAGTCTGGGAGAGAGACTGGAGATGACGTGAGCCCGGACAAGCTTTTCAAAGCACTTCATAACAATTGGTGTTAGTGCTACTGGCCTGTAGTCATTCAAACCTCTGATAGTGTTCTTCTTGGGGATGGGGACGATAATGGAGGACTTCAGGCAGGAAGGGACAGCAGCCTGGCTCAGGGACTGGTTAAAAATGCTGGTAAAAATACCAGCCAGCTGAGCCGCACAGACCTTCAGTATCCGTCCAGAGACACCATCGGGCCCCACAGCTTTCCTGGGGTTCACAGTTTCCAGCATACGCCTCACCTCTTGCTCTTGCAGCCTGAGGATGCTGCTGCTGCCTGCTGAGGGATGTTGGATGGCTGTCTCTGATTGCTGTACCTCAAAGCGTGCAAAGAAGCTGTTCAGCTCCTCTGCCAGATTGATGTTACGCTGATCAACTAACAGGCTGGGTTTGTAGTTCAAAATATGCCGAACCCCTTGCCACACCTGCCTGAAGTCGTGGCTCTGGAAACAGTCCTCAATCCTCCTCTTATACACAGCCTTGGCCTCCCTGATGCCCCTCTTCAGGTTGGCTCTGGCAGCGCTGTAAAGCGCCCCATCACCAGCTCTGAAGGCGATGTTCCTTTCTCTGAGTAAGCTCTGCACCTTTCCATTCATCCATGGCTTTCTATTTGGAAAAACCCGGATATTCTTGTCCACAGTTACAGTGTCGGTGCAGAACTTGATGTAGTCCAGAACAGCCGAGGTATACTGCTCCAGGTCCTGGTGCTTGAATACGTCCCAGTCAGTTGTTTCAAAGCAGTCCTGCAGCTGTTGAGAGGCACCTTCAGGCCAGGTCTGAACAGTCTTAGATGTAGAAAGAGCAGTTTTGCTGAGGGGGGTGTATGCTGGAATCATAAGCAGGGACAGATGGTCTGACTGGCCCAGATGTGGCAGTGGCACAGCCCTGAAACCCAGCTTGATGTTAGAGTAGACTTTATCCAGTGTGTTGTTCCCTCTTGTAGGGCATTTAACATGCTGATGGAACTTGGGTAGAACAGTCTTTAAATCGACATGGTTAAAGTCTCCTGCAATGATGTGTACAGCCTCAGGATATCTGCTCTGTTGACTGCAAACCGTGTCATGTAAGAGACTAACAGCCGAGTTAGCATTAGCATCAGGGGGAAGATAAACAACAGTGATCAAAACAGCTGTAAACTCACGGGGCAGATAGATGGGCCTGCATTTAACAGTCATGTACTCCAGGTCCGGAGAGCAGTGGCTGTTCACAGTCATACTGTCTGTACACCAGCTGTTGTTTACATACAAGCACACACCCCCTCCTCTGCTCTTACCGGAGGTCCGCATTCTGTCACGCTTCTTCTCTGAAACGGATAAGCACCCCTACCAAACTGTTATTCATGTTTGGACCCTTGAGCAACACGTCATTTAAAGACGTCCCCTGAAACCTTGCACTTGAGTCAAACACCACCCTTATGTTACCTGACTTCCGTGGGTGGTAGACGCCGAAGAAAGGCAGATACCAGCATTCCTCTTCTTCACCGAGAGCTGGTGCTGACTCCGCATGATCTTTGTCAAACAGTCCCTGCATGAACTCCATGAAATGTTTCTCCACCTCTGGACGTTTCTTTAATGTGCGGCGCAGTGACTCCAAGCGACTGAGTGCTATATTTCTGTTGTTTGGGAGGCGGGTTCTTGGTGTGCGGAAAGTAAGTAGAGCAATCCAGTTGTTTGCGTTGTCTTGGTAAAAGTCTCTTTCCATAATCCGCAGAAAGGCTTGGTCTTCAAAGGAAGGGGCAAGTCGTTCATCCCTCTCGCATTGCTGAAATATATGTTCTCCTACTTGACCTGAACTACGAGTTTCTTGAAGCTTACTACTGTATTTGGCTGGACCTGATCCTTTACATGAAAACTGTTCTGACAGGGTGGTAGGAGAATAGGACGCCCATTTTCTAGAACACTAGTTCTGTACGTGCCTACAACAGCTGGTTTATGCGCTCCCCCTAGGCATACATCTCCGATAATGACCCAGCCTAGTGCAAGTCTCTGGGCAAACGGGGCATTTACCGGTCCGTTAACTCATTCGTACACTTTGTGTACTTGTATTATGTCCCTGCCAAACAGCAAGATTATCTCAGCCTGTGGGTCGAGAGGTGAGATTTGGCCAGCAATGTGTTTAAGGTGTGGATGGGCTAAAGCAACTTCTGGTGTTGGGATCTCAGACTTGTTATCCGGAAGTGAATCACACTCGAGCAGGGGGGGCAAAGGAGAGCTAAACTGGCCTTCAATGGACTCTATACACAGATTCTCGGCTATGCGACCGTTAGTCGTGGAAACCCCTGTGCATGTCTTAAGTGTGTACGGTGCTAGCTTGTCCATTGAAATGTTAAATGTGTCAAAAAGGCTCGACTTAGCTAGTGACCTATTGCTTTGATCATCTATGATAGCATAAGCCTTAATTTTCTTACCTGGAGCCTCCTTACGATAGACATAAATTGGGCATATTTTTGAACAAGATCGGCCCCCATTGAGGTCCCGGCAAACTCAAGTGCAAGCCGAACTGGACTCTAAACCAAGGCCGCTCTCCCCGCCATACTCCTCTCTGTGCTCACTACTCTGGTCTGGTTGAGTGTTTTGAGCCTTTGCGTTTTGTGCCCATGGAGCAGGACCTGCGTGCAATGCAGCTACGTGCTTGTCGCTGTTGCATTCTGAACATCTGATTTCTTCCTTACAGTTTCTTGCTTGGTGAGTTGAAGAATCACAGCATCTAAAAAAAAAAAAAAAAAAACTGCTTGTTTGTGAACTCATTTGCGTAAACAGAACTTGTTTTCTGAGTTTTGCTTACTTCAGTTTTGTGGACACCAACAGGGAATCTTGACTTGGACTTGGACAGCTGACGTAGAGGTGGGAACTGAGGAAGCAGATTTAAAACTGGGGTCATTCCTCATTCTTGCTTCGTCTTGGATGAAGCGGCAGAAAACTGAAAATGGAGGGTAACAAACGTTGTGTCTTAGCTTATATTTGCTACCCTCTGACATCCACCTGTCTTGGAGATTCATTGGCAATTTATCCATGATGGGGGCAATGCCACGTGAGGTGTCTAGATACACTAGTCCCGGTAGCGAACCATCAGATTTGGCTGCGTCTATTTCAGAGAGCAGGTCACCAAGTTCTCTCAGTTGTTTGGGCTCTTTGTTGGAAATCCTCGGGAAGTGTTCGAGTCTGTCGAGGAGACTCTTTTCAATAGCCTCTGAAGTGCCATAACATTCCTGCAGTCGTGCCCAGACTCGACATAGACCCTCACCTGGATTGTTGAGGTTGACGGAGCGTATGCGTCTGGTGTGTTTGGACGACTCCTCTCCAAGCCAGCGGGTGAGCAAATCCAGCTCTTCGCTAGGTTTTAAGCTTAACCCTTCTATAGCACTATAAAATGAAGCTCTCCATGCCCAATAGTCCTCTGGTCTGTCTGTGAACTTGATTAGACCATCTGTGACCAAATTTCTTTTTGCTAGGAATGTGGCAAGATTAACGAGGTCTCTGTTCCTATTATCTGGTATTTGGTGGAATGGTGGACCGTAAGGGGACAGAAGGCTTGGTTGGAGTACCTCATTGGAGTACTTACTATCACATTTCTCTTGGGTGGCCGGAGCCAGTGACAGAGGGTTAGCAAAGTCATCTTTGGTCTGCTGTGTTGTATGTGGGACAGCTTCGGGTGAGATGACGGACTCAAGCAACGGACTCTTGGCACGCTGTTTAATTGGTGTAAAGCGTTTCGTATCTGGCACATCTTCCCCACGGTCTGGTGAGTGTTTGAAGTAACTTTGTAGTTGATAAGACTTGCTTGAAGCTGGAAGCTGGCTTAGCGTGTGAGGGTTCAGTTGGAGTCGCGTGTTGTCTTCGCTTTGTCTCGTTTCCCCAAGTTTTTGTGACGTATGTGTTGACAACGTTTCCCCGTTTACCTCTTCTGCTATTGCTGCCTCGAACACATTGGCTTCAGCGAGCGCAGCCTCTGCCTCCTTCTCTTCTTTCAGCACTTCTAACGTTGCACTCAACTCTGCTTGTTTCATTTTAATTTCAATTTCTCTTCATGCAAATTCAGCCCTAGCACACGCTGCTTCGGCTTTTGCATGTGCTTCAACCGCTGCTTTGGTGAGTGAACTGCGGGATCTGGATGATGAGCTGGAACAGGCAGATCGGACCTCCAGGTGCTCCCCTTCTGCTGACGACATTATTGCACATGGATCTGAAGCCTCTCTGCATTTCCTCCTGTTATGGCCGTTTCGTAAGCATTTTTACTGTCCTGCCCTCGCTCTCAGCTTAGCAGGTAGATAACCATCATTTCCAATAACCACACCGTCGGCCGTTTTTCTGATTTTATTGGCTGGCATGGATGCGTGAATGGATGAATGAATGGTAAAACTGCAATAAAGAAACAATGTACATAAGTTTTGGTGTAAACAGACACAATTCTCTCTTACACGCTTTAAATAATAAACTCAAAATAAACCCAACATAACCCCAAAATATGCATATATACACAATCACGTATCTGACGTGTTAATGCTAGCCGCTAGCTAGCGACTGGGTAGCGCGTATGCTAACGTCTTTTAAACCATTTCCTTGAGGGCGTAACTTGCCATAAACCTCTTTATATGACCTAGAATGTGGTACTACTTATGCATAAATGAAATACACAATACACATCGGCTTACATGCTGTACTGGCCAAAAACGCAGCACAGAGGATCAGATGAAGCCACAAAGTATCATTCGCCAAACAGGAAGTCATGAACCACTCAACTTCCGGTGCTTTCAAAATAAGACGATTTCAAAAACATAAATAAGAGGCAAATACCATATAACTTAAAAACAATATACGAATATGTGCCTGGCTCTTAAGGAGCCAGAACAAAAACTAATACTGAAACTAATGAAACTAAACTAAAACTAAGCAATAAACCAAAAATAAAAACTAATAAAAATGAGCAAAACCACTCTGAAAACTAATTAAAACTAACTGAATTAAAGGGGAAAAAAGTAAAAACTAACTAAAACTAAATGATAATGTAAAATCCTAAACTATTATAACCCTGGTCTGTACATACTTACAATGATTTGAACCAGAAATGTCAAATGTGGAGCCATCACTCCATTAGACCTGTTGCCACTGATTTTCAGTGCAGTTCTTGTGTAATGTGGCAGACCTCAGCCTTTCCTTCCTGTTTCACTTCCTTAAGAATAACTTCCTGACAGCCACCTTTCCACTAAGACAATTTCTGATGAGGCTTCAGTGAACAGTTGATGGATCAGCTGAAGGTCCAGATGCATCTCTCAGGTCCTGTGTCAGGTCTTTGCTGGATTTGTTCCTGTTTCTTAAGGATGTGACTTTCAGATCCTGTTCATCTGCTGTAGAGTTTTTTTAGGCCTCACACTTCTTCTTCTGTCCTCCACATGTCCAGTTTCCTCAAATTTTTCAAGGACTCACTGCACAACATGCTGAGATATGCCAGGGTTTCAGCTAACAGCTCTTTGGGAATCACCTATGTAGTGCAATTTTATGCTGTCAAATTGTTATCTTTGGTATTTTTCATAGATTCAACAAAAAAACTGGGAATGAATGATGTTTTTGTGACAGGCTATAATAGGGCTGTAGGCATTAATAAAGTGCCTAAAGATACAATTTTAAAATTGGTTCTTTGCTAAGTTGTCTGTTATGCATAGACATTTGAGTTAGGACCCTGTTTATGTTTGAATGCTTCATAGGTCAGAGTTGACTGGTGTAACAAGGTAAAAACATTCCTGTGAAAATGGTCGGGTACAAGGACTGGACTGAAAATGGGTGAAAACACAGCCAATATCCAAACAAGAACTTTGAAAGAACTTCAGAACAGTGGAGAAAGATTGCTCAAAAGATGAATTTAAAAATGACAAGTCTACAAGAAAGTAATATTTTGGAAATGAATGTAAAGAAATAAGGGGAGTGTCATGGTCCAGGGCCCTTTTGACCCTGTGTGTTTTTGTTTTATTTTGTCTGTTCTGTTCTGGGTTTCTTTTGGTTGTGCGGTTTAGTTGTTTCTAGTTCCTTGTGTTCTCCCTGTATTCTCTGTCAGGTCTGCATCTTGTTCCCTTGTCTTACTTCCTCTTTTATTTTGATAGTCGTCTGGTCCCTGTCTGTTGTGTTCAGTTTTCTTCCCCTGGTCTTTTCATAGTAATCAGCGTCACCTGTGTTCCCACCTGTTGCCCATTCCCTCGTTATCCCTCTGTGTATATATTGTCTGTGTTCTCACTCGTTCCTTGTCGTGTCCTTGTCTCTGTATGGTCAGTGTTGTCGTCACTGCCCTGCTTTATGATTCATGCCATGTTTTTTCATAGCTATGTTGAAGTTTAGTATTGTGTACTGCTGGCACCTGACCAGCCCTGCTTTGGTTCGACGTTATAAATAAAGTTTAAGCTTAAGTATAAGCCCTGCCTCCGAGTCCTGCTTTGGGGTCCTCTGCTTTGCCTGCACCAGCAGAACGTGACAGTGAGATTCAAAACTTTTGCACAGTACTGCTGTTAAGCACTGCTATGGCAGCTTAAGAGCTGCTACTGCTTTACATTTGAAAACACAAAACAGTCACAGGTTAATTTTGTTTGATGCTTATGACATCAGTACATGGAGCAGATTGTTTTTTCTCCAGTAAGTGAAATTTGTAAAATTCTGTGTATGAAGGTGGCCTGTATCTTGTTTTTAGCATTAGAAATCCAGTCGGATATCACCTGTATGTGGTGCCTCACACCTTTACCTGTTCCAGCTGCAGGTGGTGGTTCAGGAGGGTAAACTGGATCTCATCATGAATCCTGTGTTTCTCAAACTGATCCAGGTCAAATGGAAACTCTATGGCAGGTAAACTGTCTGATTGATTACTATCAGGTGAAAGGACACTTTTCTACTTGCATTTCTGTCTGTGCCGTTGACAGGTTGGGGGCATGGCTTCTCTTCATCCTCAACTTCCTGTTCAATGTTTCCTGGACGATCGTCGCCATCTCAGTGTCTGTCCACAGAGACTTACCTGATCGCTATGTCCTTCCCCAGGTAACCTGTCTTTCACACGTGCCTCATCCTAACCTATCTCTGCCTCATCTTTTACTCTCTCACCTGTTTGTGTCTTACCTGTCACACCTTTCTATCTCTTGCCTGTGTCTCACTTGTTTGTCTCTCACCTGTCTGTGTCTAACATGTCTGTCTCACCTCTCTGTCTCGCACCTGTTTTTCTCACCTGTCTCCCCTATGTGTCTCAGGACTGGTGGCGTGTCCTCTTTGTGATCCTGGCACTCCTGTTGACCCTGGAGGAAGTGCTGAGGGAGGTGCGGGATATCCTGCGCTCAAGGAGAAAGCACCGCCTATGGTGGTGGTGGGCAAAATGTCGTCTCCAGGACGACATGCAGTGCTCACACCCCATGTGGCCCCAGGTAGGAACCAGGATGCTGTGGTGGGCAGGAACAGAACGTATCAGGTGTTTCAGGTGTGTGTTGTTTCTGCAGGAGAGAAGGTTTCTACTGGATCAGAACAAAATGATTGACAGGAAGAGAGGAAACTACAGTCAGGACCTGTGGTATACACACACACACACACACACCTGCACTGCTATGTGGGGACCTTCAATTATGTGCTGCTTTATCAGGACCCTCAGTTTGATTCTTTTAAACATTTCCACACATCCTCACATCAAAATGTATTTTGATGTGAGGATGTGTGGCTTTGAGATGTGATTACATTTTAATCATGTGTTAAACAGATTATTAAATTTTAGTTTAACTATGTCAGAGCGTATCTCCATGGTCACAGGTAGTTTTGGACAATCAGACTCCATGTGTGGCCAATGAGCAATGTCATCTGTTAGGAAAATAAAACATGATGGATCTCAGCTGTGCAGACCAATGATACAATGTTATTAAAAGTATAACAGAGAGAGACAAATGAAGCCTGGCTTTGGTATCTTTCTACGTGAATCCAACGAATACTTTTTTTAAAACAAATCCATTGGAGGAGACAGAAAAATGGTTGGAAAAGGATAAAAAACTAAGGCTTTGATAACAGATTCACCTTTGGTTTGTATTGATACGTGAGTACATTAATGGATGTGAACTGGATTTTAACTGGAGCTTTGAGTTTTAAACGACTTTGATTTGGTAAAAGGGACATGTAAAAGCAATGTCCCGGACTGATATCTTTTTTTCATTAGAGATCCTTCTCACTGGAACTTCTCTGAGATTAAGAGTTGGACAGTGTTTATGTTGTTGTTGTTAGGCAAAGTGTATTTTTGGTACACATTTTTTGTTTTTGGTGGTTTGTTCTGTGTTCAGTTTGGCCCTATGTTTAACTTTCTTATTTTCAGTTATACACAAATGAAGCTCAGGTCTCCAAACAATAATTTATGTTATAGTCATTTATGTCAGGTCTGAAATTGTGCACACAGAATGTGAATAATAATGAATTAGTCTTATATAGCGCTTTTCTAGACACCCAAAGATGCTTTACAATTTCATGCACTATTCATTCAGACGTCAATCATACTTGGTGGTGGTAAGCTACTAATGTATCCACAGCTGCCGTGGGGCAGTCTGACAGAGGCGTGGCTGCCAATTTGTGCCGACGGCCCCTCAGACCACCACCAAACAAACAACCACGTTCACACTTGGGCAATGTGGGTTAAGTGTCTTGCCCAGGGACACAATGACAGCATGCGCTCAGACGGGGACTCGAACCAGCAACCCTCCGGTTGCAAGGTGAACACCTGCCAGCCCATGGGAATGGGATACATACATTAAACGGAAAAAGGTTTTAAATTATCTCAAAAAAGAAGGGGTACAGATAGCACTATTGCAGGAAACTCATTTAAATGACAGTGAACATTTAAAGCTTCAACAAGAAGGTTTTGAGCAGGCATATTTTTCATCTTTTACAACAAGAAGTAGGGGAGTGGCCATTTTGATTAAAATGTCCTCTTTAAACTTTTGGATTGTATAAAGGACAAACAGGGATGTTTTGTGATTGTGAAGGGTTTGCTTTTTGGAGAAGAAATAGCTATACTGAAAGTCTATAACCCACCTGGGTCTCCAGTAGATCTTTAAATATCTCTGTTCCCTAAAGTTATAAACCTTAGCATCAGACAGACAATCATAGGGGGCACTGCATGAAAAGTGGGTTTTTCGACAGCATGTAATATTGCTGCGCACCTTGAGATTTAGGGCTCTCAGCAGGAGGCTTTGGTCAGAACAGAAAACTGTAGGAAACTGCCGTGGACTCTCTGTGTCAGTGCTCCCCCAGCTCCCCCCTCTCCTCAGGTCTAGGGCAGGCTTTCATATGTAAAGGAGGTTTCTGTGAGTCATACAAATGCAAATCAAATACTCACCAGTTGTGACCAGTACTCACCAGTGGTCTACCCCTCCTTTTGTAGACAAGTGTCCACTTGGTAAATTAACACTTTCAGCTCATGCTAAGATTAATCCATTTTGTGAAGAGATGGACTTTGTAGACATATGGAGGACTCAAAATTTGCTGTTAAAGAATATACTTTTTGTTTTTTCAAATGTATCCAGATCTTATAGTAGAATTTTTTGCTTCCTAAATTCGTGGCCCAGTGTTTTGAGTTCTTTTGTGAAGTTCTGTTTTGTTGTATTGTTTGGGTTGTGTTTCTTGGCTTTTCTCACAGTTTAGATCCTCAGTTTGTTATGGTTAGGTAAGATAAGATAAGATAAGATAAAACTTTAATGATCCCACGACGGGGAAATTTGTGCATTACAGCAGCTCAATACAGAGAAAAAATGAAAAGGATGAGTAAGAACAAATAACTAAACTAAAAACTAAAACTAAAATTCAATAGAATAAAATAAAATAGCAAAAAAACTATACACATATACATAAGCACTATATACATAAATATATATATCAGTGTCAATACCCACATTTACATATACACACACATACACACACAACTTGAACCTAAGGTACACAGCGTACACGGTATGCATTATATGGGTGAGTGTAATAAATAAAATGTATCTGACTGTATGGATAAAGTGATGGCAGTGTAGGTAAAGTGTCCAAGTGACTCAAGACATTATGATGTGTTATACAGTCGAACTACTGTTGGGATGAATGACCTGCGAAAGCGCTCCTTCCTGCAGCTAGGATGTTTCAGTCTCTGACTGAAGGAGCTGCTCAGTTCACCCACGGTCTCATGAAGAGGGTGATGGGGGTTGTTCATGATGGATGTCAGCTTTGCTAACATCCTCCTCTCACCCACCACCATCACAGACTCCAGAGGACATCCCAACACAGAGCTAGACCTCCGCACCAGTTTGTCGATCCTGCTCCTGTCCCTTTCGGTGCATCCACCCCCCCAGCAGGCCACTGCGTAGAAAAGGGCAGATGCTACCACTGAGTCATAAAAAGTCTTTAACAGAGTCCTGCAGACACCAAAGGACCTCAGTCTCCTCAGCAGGTGGAGTCGACTCTGGCCCTTCTTATACAGGACGTCTGTGTTTGTACTCCAGTCCAGCTTGTTATTGAGATGAACACCCAGGTACTTGTAGGAGACCACTGTCTCAATGTCCTTTCCCTGGATGTTCACCAGTGCTGTAGGGGGTGGCTTCCTCCTGAAGTCTATGATCATCTCCTTCGTCTTGCTGGCGTTGATTTGGAGTGCGTTGTTCTCACACCAGCCGACAAAGTCACTGATGACCCCCCTGTATTCCTGGTCGTTCCCATCTGATACGCATCCGATGATGGCCGTATCATCTGAGAACTTCTGTAGGTGGCAATGGTCTGAATTGTACCTGAAGTCTGAGGTGTACAGACTGAACAGGAAGGGTGAGAGGACAGTGCCCTGTGGCGCCCCCGTGCTGCAGACTACTACATCAGACACACAGTCATGGCACCTCACATACTGTGGTCTGTTGGTGAGGTAGTTGATGGTCCATGCCGTCAGCTGCTTGTCCACTCCGGCTCCCTCCATCTTCCCTCTCAACAGTGCAGGCTGGATGGTGTTGAAAGCACTGGAGAAGTCAAAGAACATGACCCTCACAGTGTTTCCTGCCTGCTCTAGGTGAGAGAGGGATCTGTGCAGCAGGTAGATGACGGCATCGTCCACCCCGATGCCAGGCTGGTAGGCGAACTGCAGGGGGTCCCGCGCTGAGCTCACCAGTGGGCGGAGGTGGTGCAGGATGAGCCTCTCCATGGTCTTCATCAGGTGAGAAGTCAAGGCCACAGGTCTGTAGTGGTTGGACTCCCTGGGATGTGCGATCTTTGGCACTGGAACTATGCAGGAAGTCTTCCACAGTTCAGGAACCCTCTCCAGATTCAGGCTCAGGTTGAAGATGTGCAGGACCACCTGACAGAGCTGGTCTGCACAATCCCTGAGCAGTCTGGAGCTGATTCCATCTGGACCCGCTGCCTTCCTGATCTTCGTCTTCCTGAGCTGACTTCTCACCTGATCAGCTGTGAGGTGGATGTGAGGCTGGGTTTGGGTGGTTGATGGGGCTGGCTCCGCTGTGGGTGAGGGTGAGGAGAGCGCAGGCAATGATGGCATTGCACCAGGAGAGAGGGGGGTCAGCATAGGGAAGGGGGCAGATGGGAGCTGAGGGGTGGGGGAGGTGGTCAACGACCCAGAGTCAAATCTATTGAAAAACAGATTCAAGTTGTTAGCCCACTCCCGGTCAGCAGACACTGTGGCTCCTCCATTGTCCTCAAAGTGGCCAGAGATTTTTTTCATGTTTCTCCAGACTTCTCGGACTTTGTTATGTTGGAGCTGTTCCTCCATCTTCCTCCTGAAGCTCTCTTTGCCTCTCCGGATCTTGTATTTTACATCCTTTTGCACTCTCCTCAGTTCCTCCTTGTCTCCAGATCTGAAGGCCCTCTTCTTCTCGTTCAGCAGGGCCTTCAGCTCTGGGGTCACCCACGGTTTATTGTTGGAGAAGCACCGTACCTTCTTGGTTGGCACAGTGTTCTCCACACAGAAGTTCATGTAGTCTGTGATGCAGTGGGTGAGGGCGTCGATGTCCTCACCATGAGGCCTGCAGAGTTCCTGCCAGTCTGTACATTCAAAACAGTCTCTCAGGGCCTCACTGCAGTCCTCAGACCACAGTCTTATTGTCTTCTTGGTGGGGGGTTTCCTCTTCACAATGGGGGTGTAGGTGGGGTGAAGAATGACCAGGTTGTGGTCTGAGTGGCCAAGCGGGGGTAGAGGTGATGAGCTGTAAGCCTCCTTTGTGTTGGCAAACAGCAGGTCTATAGTTTTATTGTCCCTTGTGTGGCAGTCGACATATTGGGTGAAGTTAGGGAGAGTGGAAGAAGGTGAGGCATGGTTGAAGTCCCCAGAGATGATAATCAGGGACTGCGGATGTGCCGTCTGTAACTGAGAGACGGTGGTGTGTTCTGTTATTTAGTCATTTGTATGTTTTTCTGGTTTCCCTGTGTTCCTGTGTGTTTTGTCTCTGTGTCTTGGCCCTTCTGTGTTTAGTCTCCCTTCAGTTGGGTTCCTTGTGTTTGGTATTTGGGTTCCCTCTATGTATCCTAGTCCTCGTGTTTTGTTAAGTCTGCATGTGCATCATGGTGAGTCACTTCCTGTTTTATTTTGACAGTCTTGTGTTCCCTGTGCTTTCTGTTTAGTTTCACTTCCTCTGTTATTAGGTTCATTTGTTTCACCTGTTGTTCCCTGTTGTTTCCACTCTCCCTGATTTCCTTGTATGTATTTAATCCCTCAGGTTTTCTCTGTTCTTTGTTGCGGCATCATCTGTGTTTCCCCTCTGCGGCTGTGTGTTTTCTAGTTTAGTGATTTGTTTTTCTATTTTTTTCCCAGGCTTTGTGTTTTATTTTGCCATGGTTGAGATTTTGGGTTGTGTGTGTGTGTGTGTGTGTGTGTGTGGGGGGGGGGTTGTATTATTCAAGTTACCTGCAAATAAAGCAGTGTAAGTTTAGTTCTGTCTCCTGCGTCCTGCGTTTGGGTCCTCCCCTTCCCACCACACAGCCCTAACTGTGACACTAAAGGTATTTTAAGTTCAGTAACTTCCAGTTCTATAGGCCCAATAACCATTTCAGACCATGCTGTTTTTTTTGTTTTTTTTAAACTGTATACCTTATCAAACCCCTCAAAACAGACTATACACTGGAGGTTTGCACCTTATATCCTGACAGACCAAAAGTTTTTGACTTACTTTAAAGAAGAATTTGAGATATTTATGTCAACTAATTTATCGTCTAGAAATGACCCATCAGTAATATGGGAAACATCCAAAGCTTTTTCTAGGGGTCTTATTATATTCTATACATCTACTAAGAGATGTAGGGACGCTGAGCAAAGAAAGATTTTAGAGAACAAATTAAAGCGGGCTGAGAGGAAATATGTCACACATTCATCTGCACAGAATTTTAAAGAAATAGCTACACTTCGAAGCGCCCTTGACACACTTCTGACTAAAGAAGCAGAAAATCAGATCAGATTTGTGAAACAAAAATTGTACGAGCATGGAGACAAGGTGGGGAAATATTTAGCATCTTTAACAAAGAAAAAGGCTGACTCCCATACTATTCCTTCGGTCACAGATGACCAGGGAAAGCAATTTTTTTTAGAATGCAAACATTAATAACATATTTAAGAACTTTTATGAAAAATTATATAAATCAGAATTACAGCCCAATGCAGCTGAAAAAATTGATAGGTTTTTCTCCTATATTAAGCTCCCTTGTCTGAGGACCAGAAGATGAGCCTTGATGCTCCTGTATCTAAAAAAGTTCTATATGCAATAAAAGATTACAATCTGGCAAGTCGCCTGGCCCCGATGGACTTAGCGTTGAGTTTTACAAAGAGTTTCATAGCCTCTTAATTCATCCTCTCTTAAATATGTTTAACTATTCTGAGACCCATTATTATTACTAAGACCCAACTGGATTTATGAAAGGCTGTAATTCATACAATAATATGTGTCGGCTGCTAAACACCATCCAATTTTTTTCAGCAGAAATCTTTAAGTGGTCTTGTGCTTTCTCTTTATGCAGAGAAGGCATTTGACCATGTGGAATTATCACATTTGTTCTATATGCTGTGTAGGTTTGGACTGGGGAAAAGTTCACAAATTGGGTAAAACTCTTATATGAAAATTGTATCTCAGCTGTGTACACAAATGGATTGCGGTCTTCCTACTTTAGTGTCTCAAGAGATACAAAACAGGACAAAACGTCTTCCCCCTGTTTGAACACTTTCAGCTAGACTTACAGAGAATGAATACCCTTCCTTTATCCTGGATAGGTCTAATTGCTTTTTCAAAAATGAATATTCTACCCAGGCTACTCTACCCAATACAAATGGTCCCAGTAGTACTATTGAGTAAGGCCTTAAAACAATTAAATGGTTGGTTTAGCTCCTTTATATTGTCAAAAAGAAAGGCACGTCTCAAAATGGCCATATTATGTCACTCTTCAGTAGAGGGGGGGCCTTGACCTCCCTGATATCCAAAAATACCAACTCAGTGCTCACTTGCGTGTCATTGCTGATTGGGTGCACAATAAATCTACTTCACTCTGGATTTGACATAGAGAGCTCTATGTCTGACTTTCCATTAACAGCTTTACTTTTTTTTAAAGAAAGCAAAATCCCTTAAATTGGTCTGTAACAATCCAATTACTATAGCCGCAGTTACGGGGTGGCATACAATTAGAAAATTAGAAGGTAGGTCACAAACAACCTCGGTTTTTACTCCAATTTGTAATAATCCAGATTTCTTGCTGGGAATAATGGATAATAACTATAAAACCTGGACTGACAAAGGAATACTCAAATTACAGGACTTTATGGAAAATTCTACTCTGTCATTCAATCAATCCATCCATGCAGCCATCCATTTTCTTCCACTTATCCGGGGCCAAGTCGTGGGGGCAGCAGCCCAAGCAAAGAAGCCCAGACTTCCATCTCCCCAGCCCATCTGGAGGGACCCCAAGGTGTTCCCAGGCCAGCCTAGAGATATAATCTCTCCAGCGTGTCCTGGGTCTACCCCGGGGCCTCCTCCCGGTAGGACATGCCCTGAACACCTCACCCAAGAGGATTGACTGTTCACTGATGTTCTCATCATTTTTTCATTGTCTCCTGCTATTTGTTTCCTTTTAATTTTTGAGACACTTCTTTTTTTTTTTTAAAGATTTGTTTTCGGGGTTTTTTGGCCATAGTGGTCAGGAAGGTGGGAGGAGAGATGGGGGAAGAGACGCAGCAAAGAGCAACAGATCGGGACTCGAACCTGCGCTGCCTGCATTTTGCCTCGCAGCATACATGGTTGCTTGCTTTTTCACTGAGCCACTCGGGCGCCCAACTGAATTTTCTGAATTCTGACAAAGTCTAGTAAATCAAAGTTTCTTTATTCTTTCCAGAGATTTAAAGAAATAAAATTTATTTTTTAATATCTAAAGATGCCATCCTATTGGAGCCTGTTATTGCTTCCCTCTGATTTTTTTTTCTGAAGTTTTCACAATTTTTTTAGATGGTTTTGCTTTGTTTTAGATTTTATATTCACCAAATCTTTGTTTAAAAACTTTTTTATTCATCACAAAACAACATGTTTATTTAGGGTGTTCTGCTATTTAAACTCAGGAACATCTTTGATTGGCTGGTGTACTCTTTGTTGACTGCATCCTTCAGCGTCCATGTGGCCGATGTGGTTGATCCATCCACCTTTCTTCACACCGTAACTCTGCGTCTGTTCTCCATCACTGTCATCTTCCTGTGGCTGCGACTCATGAAACATGTCAGAGGCTTCAGGTAACAAAGAGCTACAGTTTACTGCTAAATCATATGGTTTACTGCACAGGTAAAGTTTATTTTGCACTTTCAGGCTGATGGGGCCTTTCATCGTCATGCTGGGGAATATTGTTGGGGACGTGATGCGTTTCCTGTTCCTGTATGCTGAGATCTTTATCCCATATGCCTGCAGCTTCTGGATCATGTTTGGAGGTCTGTGTGTGTAGGTGGGTGTGTTGGTAGTTGTGATACCATGATAACAGCAAATTAATCCCACCCCCAGGCATGACCTCGATACCCAGCATGCAGTCTGTCTTGGGCCTGCTGTACAGTCTGTATCGGATCACTCTGGTGGATGAGTACGAGTATGCTGCCATGGTGGCGGTGGATGGTGTCATGGCTCCTTTGCTGTGTGGGACATTTCTGGCAGCATCTTCCATCCTGTGTGTGAACCTGCTGATTGCCCTGATGACTGATACCTTCCAGAGGTCAGAGGTCACACCTGCACTCACCTGACAAATAGTTTTATTCAGTGAACTTCTAAAGTTGGACAGACATTCAGTTGGACCGACAATCAGAGAGAGCAAAAACTTTAGGAGACCACAAGTCAATAATCTGGTTTATTCTTAGAATAGAATAGAATGAAGGAAAATGAAGGAATGCACTGAGCAGCTCAGGAATGCCAAAAAGGCCTGAAAGACCACATAAGACAGCTAAAGAGGATAATGTCAGAATTATTTTCCCTGTTCATAAAAAAAAAAAACAAAAAAAACTCAAGACTGGCTACACTCAAGAAGGATAGATTAGAGTTTAGGGGTCATTCACAAATATCGACATTTTACAGAGTGTACAAAGCGTACTCTTTTTCAGACCCCCCCCCCCCCCCCCCCCCCCCAAAAAAAAAAACACAAAAAAGCATACAGCAATCCTTCGCTATTTCGCGGTTCACTTTTCGCGGACTCTCTGTTTCGCGGGTTTTCAATTGATATTAGTGTAAAATATTTATTGTGGTATTTTCGCTGTTTTGCAGGTTTTTGCGGTACTCATTCTTCACATGCGTAGTACGTGTTGTACAGTAATGTATATATTTGGTGTATAAGTGTGTGGGGAGGGTTTGCTGTATAACTACTAAAATAGCGTATAAGTATTAAAATAAATATAGTGTCCCTACTTCGCGGATTTTCACTTATCGCAGGTGGTCCTGGAATGTAACACCCGCGATAAGTGAGGGATTACTGTACAAAGAAAATGTTGATCTTTTTTCATGACATTTAATTTCACCTGGTTCTTTGGTATTGTAATGTACTAGGAAGTATTAAAACTACGGAACCCCACAAAGAATATAAGAGAAAAAAAAGATTTACTTTTGCGAGATCTCGAAAAACTTTTTAATTTTAGGCCGTGCGCTTCCGCGTAAATCTTGATATGGCAGCGTCCGTCAAGACGTTGAAAGGATTGGCAAGAGATTGCAGCAAAAGTCGCCTTTAATTTATAATTCAGCGATTCCTGTTGGCTGTAACCACGCAAAAACTGTACAGACATGAAGGAATGAACCTGACTGACTGTCTCGCTCTCATGCCATCACTGCTCGACTGATCGCCCCACACACACACACACACACAGAGCGCTGCCCCTCTCCCTTCTCCTCTAAGCCACTCAACTACAGTTATGAGGACACATACCTGTTTATCTATATCATATATATATATTCATTAAAAAAAGTGTGCGTGTGTGAGATCTCACAAAGTTTTTGCAAAATCTCGCTAAAGAACATCTGTCTCTTTTTTCCCTCATTTTTTTTCTCCCATGTCCCTTGCAGGGTTCCATAAAAACACCTCCTGGTGTTGAAAAATTCTGTAGATCTTGGTATTAAATATACTCTTTCCTATCTATTAAAACATTGTATTGTTGTACTAATAAAAATCCATCCATCCATCCATTATCCTTTTCCGGGTCGCAGGGGGGCTGGTACCTATCCCAGCTGTCATAGGGCGAGATGCAGGGTAATTCAATTCAATTCAATTTTAGTTATATAGCGCCAAATCACAACAAACAGTCACCTACTGTAAAGGCGCTTTGTATTGTGGGTAAAGACCCTACAATAATACAGAGAAAACCCAACAGTCAAAACGACCCCCTATGAGCAGCACTTGGTGACAGTGGGAAAGAAAAACTCCCTTTAACAGGAAGAAACCTCCAGCAGAACCAGGCTCAGGGAGGGGCAGTCATCTGACAGGAGAGAGACACGACAAAAGACATGCTGTGGAAGAGAGCCAGAGATTAATAACAATTAATCATTAAATGCAGAGTGGAATATAAACAAAGTAAACAAGGTGAATGAGAAACAGTGCATTATGTGAACCCCCCAGCAGCCTAGGCCTATAGCAGCATAACTAAGGGAGGGTTCAGGGTCACCTGATCCAGCCCTAACTATAAGCTTGATCATAAAGGAAAGTTTTAAGCCTAATCTTAAAAATAGAGAGGGTGTCTGTCTCCTGAATCCAAGCTGGGAGCTGGTTCCACAGAAGAGGGGCCTGAAAGCTGAAGGCTCTGCCTCCCATTCTACTCTTAAGTATCCGAGGAACCACAAGTAAGCCAGCAGTCTGAGAGCGAAGTGCTCTATTGGGGTGATATGGTACTATGAGGTCTTTGAGATAAGATGGGGCCTGATTATTCAAGACCTTGTATGTGAGGAGAAGAAATTCTATTCTAGATTTAACAGGAAGCCAATGAAGAGAAGCCAGTATGGGAGAAATATGCTCTCTCTTTCTAGTCCCTGTCAGTACTCTAGCTGCAGCATTTTGAATCAGATGAAGGCTTTTCAGGGAGCTTTTAGGACAGCCTGATAATAATGAATTACAATAGTCCACCCTAGAAGTAATAAATGCATGAATTAGCTTTTCAGCATCACTCTGAGAAAGGATGTTTCTAATTTTAGAAATATTGCACAAATGCAAAAAAGCAGTCCTACATATTTGTTTAATATGTGCATTGAAGGACATATCCTGGTCAAAAATGACTCCAAGATTTCTCACAGTGTTACTGGAGGCCAAAGTAATGCCATCCAGAGTAAGTATCTGGTTAGACACCATGTTTCTAAGATTTGTGGGGCCGAGAACAAGAATTTCAGTTTTATCTGAATTCAGAAGCAGGAAATTAGAGGTCATCCAGGCCTTTATGTCTTTAAGACATTCCTGCAGTTTAACTAATTGATGTGTGTCATCTGGCTTCATTGATAGATAAAGCTGAGTATCATCTGCATAACAATGAAAATTGATGCAATGCTTTCTAATAATACTGCCTAAGGGAAGCATGTATAATGTAAATAGAATTGGTCCTAGCACAGAACCCTGTGGAACTCCATAATTAACCTTAGTGTGTGAAGAAGACTCCCCATTTACATGAACAAATTGGAGTCTGTTAGATAAATATGATTCAAACCACTGCAGTGCAGTACCTATGGCATGGTCTAAACCAGTGGTCACCAACCTTTTTGAGCTTAAGATCCTTGAGCTTGACCCTGAACAAGGCAAGATCTACCTGTTGAAGCACTGAACATAAAAAAAAAATAACCCAAATACTTTCCAACTCTAGGCTTTTATTTATGTAGTAAATGTGTTGTTCATAGTGGACAAAAAAACCCAAAAAACAGTTTATTTCTAATAGTACAGATGTGGTACCATTACCGTGACCAAACCTGCCCCATAGAAATGACTACATTTACTGTTGTTCATTCTTGTTTAACAGAAGGGTAAATTAACACATTTTTGTAATGCACAGATAACACATACTGCCATTTATATAATTTTCCTGGTTGAACTTTACTAAAGTTGCTACATTTCCTTTTAACATGTGAAATAGCAGGATGCCTGGCAACAACCCCCCTAATCAAATAAATTGAATGTGGTTCTGAACAATCTTATGCAGTATCACTTTTTTACAGAGCCAGAAGGAAAAGCTTCTCCAGAAAAGCTCATTCAAGTCAGTGTGATGGTTGGGAATGAACACTTTCTGTAAGTTTTTTGTAGTTTGGCTCATAGGTGCAGACAGCCAATCTGATACAGTCTGTGAGGTGTCTGTCAGTGAGGGAGCTCCTATACTTTGACTTACCGTATTTTCCGGAGTATAAGTCGCACTTTTTTTCATAGTTTGGCTGGGGGTGCGACCTATACTCCGGAGCGACGTATATGTGACATTTATAACACATGAACCAAAATACTCCAGCCACTTGACATCTCCGTGAGCTGCAGCTTTAAGGCAGTCTTGCGTAACCTGTGGGCGCAGTGGATGATGGATGGAGAGCACAGCTTAACGGCAACTGGGAGAATGCGCCACCCAACTTTCCTGGAAGTCATTGGATGGATCAAGAAAACATGGGCTTCAGTGACAACCAAACCATCCTGTTGGGATTCAGAAAGGCTGGAATAATTGGAACTGCAGCTGACGACGAGTCTGACTAACGCGACACAGAAGAGGAAGCGGCGCTTCGTCTACGGAGTGTACAGAATTGTTTAGAAGTGACACCGAGGATGAAGAATTCAATGGATTGATGGTTTGGTTAACTTGTTAGTATGTTCTTTATGCTATGGTTATCTGAATAACTTAATGTTACGTTAACATACTGTAGCGATTCTCTTAGTTAGAGAGCGTGTTGATGTTGTGGGATTTCGGACTGTTCGGGAGGTTCGTGAAGGCAGCATGGAGAGAGAGAAAAAGACCGAGAGCTTGCCTGTGTGTGTGTTGCTGTTCCGCTGTTGTAGTTATGGTTGGCGTGGCTGTGGCCTACAGCAGCTGTTTTTCTGTTAATAAAGACGACCTTTGTTGTGAATATCGCCGACTTTGGAAGTGTGTTTACAACGTTACAATACCGAACACGTGTTCGTTGTGCGTCATGTAGCTGAATGTGCTACGTTAGCATAACGTAGGCGTAACCGTGTTCGTCCTGTTCTTTAATCCATTATTATTTTAAATTGCCGTTCAAGATGGAATTTCTGCTCTGGGTCTCGGATTCTATCACCCCCCCCCCCCCCCCCCCCCCCCCAAAAAAGTGCGACTTATTGTCCAGTGCGACCTATATATGTTTTTTTCTTCTTTATTATGCATTTTTTGGCTGGTGCGACCTATACTCCGGAGCGACGTATAGTCCGAAAAATACGGTAATTATTTTCATCTGTGAAAATGCCATCTCACAGAGGTAAGTGGAGCCAAAGTAGGCACTCAATTTCAGTGCACATGTAATGAGAAGAGGGAACTTCTCCCTGCTTACAAGTCCCCAAAAGTCATTGTCCTTTGATCTGGCTTTCAGTTCTGTCATTTTGCAAATCAATTATCTCCATGTCCACACCAGTTTGTAATGCAAATGCATGATGAAATTTTGCTGCTGTCTGCTCTACATCAATGTGCTGAAAGGGGTTTGAGACAAATGCAGCAATGTCCTCCATGACATTTAACTCTGCTGTCACTTTGTCCAGATGTGAGCAGTACTCCTCAGGATGGAAAGCAGCCTGGTCTTTGATTGTTTGAGAGAATTTTTCCAGGTTCGGAAAATGTGTTAGCTTTCTGGTGTTCAGATGTGTCTTCCAAACACAAAGTTTAGCTTTGAATGCATTTACTGCACTTATCATGTGGGACAGGTGTTTGTTTTTTCCCTGGAGTTCAGTGTTGAGGGCATTCAGTTTAGCGGTTAAATCCGTCAAAAACCTCAGATCAAGCAGCCATGCATCATCAGACAATTCTTTGTGCTCCTCATTCCGAGTTGACAGAAAAGTCTTTATCTCTGGAAGTAAATCAACAAACCTCTGCAGCACTTTGCCACGACTCAGCCAGCGAACGTCAGCGTGGAGAATTAGGTCTCAATACGCAGCATCAAGTTCATCCATTAACAACTTGAATAAGCGGTGTTGCAGAGCTTTTGCTCTAATAGAGTTGATCAGTTTGACTACCAATGTCATGACATGAGAAAAGCCCAAGGCTTTCCCAATCAAGGCCTGTTGATGAATCATACAGTGGTAGCTCATAAAGTCTGGGAAATCGGGATCATTGCGACACAGCGCTATAAACCCCAAGCGCACACCCCGCATCGCCGGCGCTCCATCAGTAGTGATCGCTACCAGTTTATGGATAGGAATGTCATTTTCACACACACATTTTTTAAACTCGTTGAAAATATCCTCACCTCTTGTTCTGTCCTTCAAGTGCAAAAGAGTGAGAAAGTCCTCCTTTGATGTAAAATCCTGGAAAGCCATTCTCACAAATACAATGAGTTGCGCTGTGTCGGTTACATCCAAAGATTCATCCAGTTGTAGAGAAAAATATTCACAAAGTGACAAGTCCTTTAAGACCTGTCGATCCACGTCCTCCGACAGTGATTCTACTCTTCTCCTCACAGTTGCAGGCCCGAGCGGGATACTCTTGATTGCAGCTTTGATTTCATCTTTGTTTTTGAAGTCGTTAAAAATTGTGTTTGCTATGATAGTCATTGCCTCCCTAAATAACTCCCCATCGGTAAATGGCTTCTTGTTTTTAGCCAAAACATTACTTACATGAAGCGATGCTTCTGTTGCAGCTTTATGTCGTGCAGTCGGTGTAATGAAGAGTGACTGCTGGGCTTTCAACTCCGATTTCAGCTCCAAAACTTTCCTAGCACGGATACCAGTCTTTGGTGAGAAGAGTTACTTGAATTTTGGGTGGTTTGTGTTGTGGTGCCGCTCCAGATTTCCTCTTTTACTCAGTGCTTGAGTTTGGTGACATAACATACATATACACTTGTCTTTAACTAACGTAAAAATAAATTCATCCTCCCATTCTGGATGAAAATGGTATGTTTTTGACTTCTTCCGCAGGGCCTCCGCCATTTTGGCAGCCTGCTACCTTGCAAAGTTGCGTCTTGTGATTGTGTGAGCGATTAGCTAAAAAAAAAGCACAAAGTTTTCTTTGGTCGCTATGGCTATGGGAGGGGAGGGCACACAAGTAGTACGCAGATGGTGCGTTTAATTTTCCTGTTATTTTCGGGATTTACTGGTAAAGTCTCAAAGATCTACTGGTCGATCGCAATCGACGGGTTTACGACCTCTGGTCTAAACTCTGTAATAAAATGTTATGGTCAACAGTATCAAAAGCTGCACTGAGGTCCAACAGGACAAGAACAGAGATGAGTCCACTGTCAGAGGCTGTAAGAAGATCATTTGTAACCTTCACTAATGCTGTTTCTGTACTGTGATGAATTCTGAAACCTGACTGAAACTCTTCAAATAAACCGTTCCTCTGCAGATGATCAGTTAGCTGTTTTACAACTACTCTTTCAAGAATCTTTGAGAGAAAAGGAAGGTTGGAGATTGGCCTATAATTAGCTAAGACAGCTGGGTCAGTGATGGCTTTTTAAGTAGAGGTTTAATTACAGCCACCTTGAAGGTCTGTGGTACATAGCCAACTAATAAAGACTGATTGATCATTTTTAAGATTGAAGCATCAATAATTGGAAAGACTTCTTTGAACAGTCTAGTAGGAATGGGATCTAATAAACATGTTGCTGGTTTGGAGGAAGTAACTATTGAAGTTAACTCTGAAAGATCAACTGGAGCAAAAGAGTCAAAACAAATACCAGCAGTGCTGAAAGCAGCCGAACATGAAGAATAATCTTTGAGATGGTTATGAATAATTTTTTCTCTAATGTCTAAAAATTTTATTTGTAAAGAAATCCATGAAGTCACTACTAGTTAACGTGAAAGGAATACTCGGCTCTACAGAGCTCTGACTCTTTGTCAGCCTGGCTACAGTGCTGAAAACAAACCTGGGGTTGTTCTTATTTTCTTCAATTAATGATGAATAGTAAGATGTCCTAGCTTTACGGAGGGCTGTTTTATAGAGCAACAAACTCTTTTTCCAGGCTAAATGAGCATCTTCTAATTTATTGAGACACCATTCCCTCTCCAGCTTACGGGTTATCTGCTTTAAGCTGTGCGTTTGTGAATTATACCACGGAGTCAGGCACTTCTGATTTGAGGCTTTCAGAGGAGCCACAGTATCCAAAGTTATATGCAGTGAGTATATAAAACTATTGACGAGATAATCGACCTCACTGGGAGCAGAGTTTTGGTAGCTGCTCTGCACTGTGTTGGCACATGGCACTGAAGAGCATAACAATGAAGGAATTAGATCCTTAAACGTAGTTACAGCACTTTCACAAAGACTTCTACTGTAATAAAACTTACAGTGGCTTGCAAAAGTATTCATACCCCTTGAACATTTCCATATTTTGTCACATTACAACCACAAACATAAATATATTTCACTGAAATTTAATGTGAAAGACCAACACAAAGTGGTATACAATTGTGAAGTGGAAAGAAAATTATACATGATCCAAAACATTTATTTACAAATAAAAAAAATGTCTCCACCAGCTTTGCAGTGTGGGTGGTGGGTGCTGGCCTTGAACGTGGCAGTGCCCTGGGGGTGTTTGGTGAGCCAGTAGTTTGCTGGCTCTCTCCCTCCAGGGGTAGTCTTCTACCTCCTGGTGTTACGCCCCGATCTTGGGGCTAGAGTGCAACGCCAAAAGATGGACAGGTGGCCCCCCTTGCCTCAGCCCCAAAAGCACCACACACCACAAGCGGGTCAGACATAACGATTTAACAGTTTATTGAATGTGCGAAAACATAGGCTCCTGGGTGAGCCAAGGCCAAAACAACAAACAAAATAGCTAACCCAGGAGGGAAAAAACTAACTAAACCCTACCCAAAAAAATGACATTCGCTACCCCTTACTCCCTAACCACAAAACAGGAGAAAAGATCTTCAAAAGAAAATGGCAGCTCACCCCTTATGCTTCGCACCTGAAACACATGGAAAAAAACACAACACTTTGCACTGCCAATGGGTGGATGAGGCAAGGTCTGACAGACAATATGCTCAGCTCAGCTGCCCTCACAGGTGCCGGCTGCAACGAGCCTTCGAGCTGTCAGCTGGCTATCAGCTGGTACCCAGAGCCAGTCGCCAGATGGAGTGCGAAACCCTCAGGACGTCCAATGGCCAGCGAAGGAGGCAGGGCAGTGAGTAGGGCTACTTCCTTGGCTCTGCTTGCTGTGCTGCATGATGTCCCACCCCTCCTTTTTAATTACATCATACAGCTCACAACACGTCATAGTACACATAGGGTCTTGGGGGGCAGGTGTACCATTCGGTGGTTAGTGGATGGAGCTACTGAGGTGGCTCCACTTATTTGTTCACTGCTGCCTGCTCCTCAATGGGCCTTGGGGGGTGGTTTGGATGGGCGCTGTTGCTCAGTGCTCATGTTATATCTGTCTCTCCAATAGCACTGTAGCTTTCACACAGTCATACACATTCCTCCCACTACATACACTCACATAAACCTAAGACATCACCCCAAACACTTTGAGTGGGAGGAGGGGGTGGGCGGGTCTTCCCACACCTCGGTTTCGTGTGCCCTGCCTGGGGTGGGGACTGGCTAGTGGTTCGGGGCTGGGATGGCTGATTCCCCAGGATGCCGCTGGCTTGGTGCTGGTACCTGCTTGCCCACACTTAGTGTCCATTTAAGGTCCGTATGTGTGTGTGTGTGATTGGCATATGTGTGTATTAGTATAATAACCTGTGTGTGTGCGTTTGCGCGCATGTATGAATAGCTGGGCCTGGGTCTGTGGCTTGCCTTGGCCCCTGTGGGATACAGTTGCGGAGGGTGGGAGTTACCCTCCCTACTGCTGCTCACTGCTCCTCATTGATTGTAACTGCTGCCCCTGGGATGTGGGTGCCTGTGGGTCCTGGGTTGCGTGGCCAGATGTCTTGGCGTGGCTTTTGGCCTGCTCCCTTGGTGACTGTGGCCGGGGGGTGGCTCAAAATTCACATTCAAAATTCAGATGTTCTCTGCTTTTCTCTTATAATCTTAACTTTAAACAAATCTACCAAATGAAGAAATGTAAATGCAGAACCACTCCTTTGAGTGTGTCTTGCTAATTGCCAATAATTACCACCTGTTATCTATTCCATTTGCACAACAGCATGTGAAATTGATAGTGAATCAGTGTCGCTTCCTAAGTGGACAGTTTGATTTCACAGAAGATTGATTTACTTGGAGCTATATTGTGTTTAAGTTTATATATATATATATATATATATAATAAAAATTAGCAACTACCAAAAAACTAAACTGAAAACAATGACAAACTAATGGCCTAATCTATAACTTAACATAACTCAGAAGAAACATAAAGCACACTGGGTGAACAGCCCAGCCCAAATAGTCATTTGTCTTCTGTCTAGTATTTATTTTAGAAAAAAGTTCTGTGTTAGCATGATAACCATTTTTTATAATAATTATGCTTATGTATATATTGCTCATTGAAAAAACTGCATTAGTGATGAACAGAGATGCCTACGTGAAGAGGAAACCTTTGTATGACCTCTTCAGGAACCTTCTGTACAGAGTATGTTTCTTTTAAAATAACTAAAATTATAAGGCAAAGTCTAACCGCAGTGTGGAGACCTTCCTTTGACCTGTCTGAGTTTCATATTTGTGTAGTTACCAAGAAAGTTGATAGAAGTGAAATGTTATATTAATTCTTTTGTGTCATTTGTCTTGATTAGGTTCAGCTGGTCCTTGTTCTCCAACTTTTTCCTCTTGCATTGATTACTTCATGTGTAACCTCACTTTTGCCTGTTTGTCACCCACATGTGTTCCTGCTGTTTGTTGGAAGTCTGTTATTTTTAATTGTTCTTTATATTGTTGGAACTACCTCTCTACCAACATTAAGAAGTGTGTTTTGAGTTTGTTTCATCTGTTTTGGAGTCCTTTTTTGGGTCCATTTGCTGCCAACCCTTGACTGTGTGTGTGTGTGTGTGTGTGTGTGTGTGTGTGTTGTAGGGTTCATGATAACTCACAGGCTAACGCTGTGATGCAGCAGGCTGCTGTCATCCTGCAAGTGGAGGACTCCATGCCCTTCCTGCATTGTTTCTATGATGACAAGTACATCTCCAACCACTGCTCACCATTGGCCGAACCCTACGATGATGCCATCACAACAAATCCCCATTACCATGATGAGATGGGACGTATTACAATACAGATCAAGGTGTGTTTCTGAAGAGAAGAAATCTAAAGTCATGTACTTCAGGTTCTGATTGTATCTGTGTGTCTTCAGGAGGTTCTGGACCAGTTCCTGGTCCTGCAGCGGGAGATGGAGACCACCACAGATCCACGGTGAGATCAGCAGAACACCAACACCATTGAGACTCAGTTTGTCTTTATTCAGCTACTTTAACATGGACTTCTCTCCTTCAGAATCCGGATTGACCAGGTGCAGCAGAACCAGCAGGAGGACCAGGATCTCCAGAATCAGTACCAGGAGAACAAAGACCTACAGAACCAGGACCAGGAAAGCCAGAAGCCTCAGGGCCTAAAGCACCTGAACCAGGAGCTTCAGGCTTTCCGAGCAGAGATGAAGGAGCTCCGGACTCTGGTCTTGCAGCTGGTTCAGACCAAGACTGAGTCTGTGTCTGTGTAACAGCTGTGAGTGGGGCTGGGAGGAACCTCAGAACATTGGACAATGGTGACACATGTTTCTGGGTTCTGGTTTTCCAGAAGCTCCTCCAGTCCAAGACTTCCTGTTCCCTTGTTATTTACAAATGCTAATAAATTTAAAAAGTCAGTGAGAAGCTTTCTGATGGTTCAGAGAATGTCATTCATCTTTAGACCTGCACACTGTGAGGTTTACCTGTTCACCTGCATCCAAACTAAGTCTAAAGTCTCGTCACTTGGCAGCCATCTTAGAACAAATCTGATAGTTATTTAACCCTATAACCCAGAAGGTGTTGGCCGTGGCACAATGTACTTTGAAAGTGCCACTGTCTGCGGACTTCCGGCAACAAATACCATAATACCCCTAAATGGCTGTGAAGTGCAATTTCTGTGCTTTCAGGAACTGTTTGAATTTTTCTGATAGGACAAACGGTTGCAGAGTTATGGTAAAAAGCTGACTCAGCTGTGATACGTTACATCTTAACCAGTTGTTTGTGGCTTGTAAGGGCAGGAAACTGGCACTTCAGCGGCGATTGCTCTGAGTTAAAGGGTTAAAAGCCCCGATGTACATGGATGGGGGAGAGAATCAGAACTTAAATTAAAAGGTCATCAGGAAAAGGAGCAAGATGGCGCCAGTGTCTGTGGCCTGCCTTCTGTCTCTACGAACTGTGGTTGTTTTCCTGTTGTTTTGGTTGCTTGTTACGCTTGGTACACTGAATGTCAACTCTCTATTTGTTTATGATTGCCAAACACTCCTAAATATACGTCAATCATGCATATGTTGGGAAGGTTTCAGTCAAGACGGGCAGAGGACCTTCTACCTCCCGCCTCCTTTGGGTATACCGGCTTACCTCCACCGTTTTCCGGCTCTTTCTGCATGCAGAAGGCGCAGACATCGTGGGAAATGCAGTGGCAGGTTGATAAAACTTAAAACCAGTTTGGCGTGCTCTCCTGTCGCTTTCTCTGGATATACTGGGCCGGCGTCTCTTCGCTTTATTTCGTGGCGGTTCCTGGATCCGATTGCCTCCTCTCTGGTTCCTGTGGTCGGCTCGGATGAGGTGCAACTGACAGGTCTCTCCTTTCCCTACCTCAGCGGTCGTGGGGTGAACCTATGCAATCTGCGGCCTCTCTCTCGGGCCCAACAGTCGGCTAATGCTGCGGCTCCTGTCAGGATGGCGCTGGTAAATGCTAGATCGCTAGCCAACAAAACGTTTATCTTGAAGGATTTCTTTACATCCCGCAGACTGGACTTTCTCTGTGTTACTGAGACATGGATGACTGTTGGTGAGTCTAGTGCTTTCTGTGAAGTTACACCACCCGACTGCACTTACTTTAATTCTCCGAGGATGTCAGGATGCGGCGGAGGCACAGCAAGAGTTTACAAAAGAACGATATAAGTGTAAACGGGTCAATCTGACAACATCTTATTCCAGCTTTGAAATTAACTTATTTGAGCTTTGCTCTGCCTCCCCAGTGTTGTGCGCTGTTGTATACAGACCACCCAAGTATAACAAAGATTTTATTGGTGACTTTGCTGACTTCTTGGCAGGAATAATGCTAAACTATGATCGGATTTTAATAGTTGGTGATTTTAATATTCATGTATTCCGGCCCCTGAAACCGTTGACCAATGATTTCCTACATCTTATTGACTCTTTTAATTTTGTACAGTCAACACAAGAATGTGGCACACTCTCAACCTTGTTTTAACATAGGGTTTTACTGTTTCTAATTTGGAGGTTTGTGATGCTATTTTTTCTGACCATATGCCCATTGTTTTTGACATGCCTTTCTTTTGTCATATGGTGAAATCTCACACTGCTACACAGCGCTGTTGTGTTTTTAATTCCTCCACTGCCGCTCAGTTCTCCGCAGCCGTTAACGCTGCAATCAGCCCTTCTGAGTCTCTCAGCTCTAATTCAGATGTCGAGGAATTTACCTCTCAATTCAACTCGACCTGCCAGACTGTCTTAGATACCGTGGCTCAGCTGAAAACTAGATTTTCCAAACCTCGATCTGAGCCTTGGATGAATGACACTACGCACGCTGCCAGGCGCGCTTGCAGGAGAGCTGAGCGAAAGTGGAAGAAGAACAAGTTACAAGGTGTCCTTCCAGTTGTTACGTGACAGCTGGCGTTTTTTATCAGAAAACTGTGAAAGCTGCTAAATCTAAGCACTTTCCTGATATTATTTCTTCTAACTGTCACAATCCCCATGTTCTTTTTAAAATTGTAAATTCTGCTCTAAATGCACCACAATTGGATTGCCTGGAGAGCTCCACTGAACTGTGTGAGAATTTCATGAGCTTTTTTATTAATAAGGATGCTAGCATCAGGGCCGTCATTAGTTGTTCTTCTTATGACCCCTCTATCTCTGTGACATGCCCAGCTGTTTTTGACCAGTTTGAGCCTGTCAGTTTGCCATCTCTGAGAGATATCATTGGTCATTTAAAGCCTGCTGGTTCTCCAAATGACCCCATTCTACCTCATCTTTTTAAGGAGGTCCTTTCCACCTTGGCACCATATGTACTTAAAATTATTAATGGGTGCTTAGCGAATGGTGCCTTCCAGCATTAAGAAGGCAGTGGTGTCCCCACTTATTAAAAAACCTGGTTTAGACTCGAAAGGAGCCAGTTGAGGTGGCTCGGGCATCTGATTAGGATGCCTCCTGGCCGCCTCCTGGGTGAGGTGTTCCGGGCATGTCCCACCGGGAAGAGGCCCCGTGGTAGACCCAGGACACGCTGGAGAGATTATGTATCTCGGCTGGCCTGGGAACGCCTTGGGGTCCCTCCGGATGAGCTGGAGGAGGTGGCTGGGGAGAGGGAAGCCTGGGCTTCTCTGCTTAGGCTTCTGCCCCCGCGACCCGGCCCCGGATAAGCGGAAGAAAATGGATGGATGGATGGACCACACTTATAGTAGGAGGAGACTTCAACCTGTTATTTAATGCAGATATTGACAGGCTCAGTACAGCAGTGAGTCAAAGGAACTGGCAGTCTGCAGACATTCTTAAACAATACATAAAGGATTTTGTTTTTTGTGATGCTTAGCGTTCACATCACCCCACTGTGAGAGATTATACTTTTTTTCCCACCAGAACGTCACTCTCACTTACAGTGGTATGCAAAACTTTGGGCACCCCTGATAATTTTCATGATTTTCCTTTATAAATCATTGGTTGCTTGGATCAGCAGTTTCAGTTAAATATATCATATAGTAGACGAACACAGTGATATTAGTGATATTTGAGAAGTGAAATGAAATTTATAGGATTTACAGAAAGTGTGCAATAAGTATTTAAACAAAATTAGGCAGGTGCATAGGTTTGGGCACCCCAATAGAAAAATTACATCAATATTTAGTAGATCCTCCTTTTGCAGAAATAACTGCCTCTAAATGCTTCCTATAAGATAAGATAAAACTTTAATGATCCCACAACAGGGAAATTTGCGCATTACAGCAGCTCAGTACAGAGAAAAAATGAAAAGGATGAGTAAGAACAAATAACTAAACTAAAACTAAAATAGAATAGAATAAAATAAAATAAAATAGCAAAAAAACTATACACATATACATAAGCACTATATACATAAATATATATATCAATGTCAATACACACATTTACATATACACACATATACACACACATCAAAACACTATATACAGATATCAAAATATTATATACATTTGTAGCCGGTAAGGGTACATTTTACATAAGTCAGCAGTCTCTCACACAACAAAATCAAAATCTTTTAGTTATCCCACATACAAGACTAAGAACCAGGGAGGGGCAGAGCTTTTCAGGCAGTGGTGCCAAAGCTCTGGAACTGTTTACCACTCCAGCTCCATTTAGCTGACTCTGTGGCATCTTAAAAAAACTGTTGAAAAGTTTTCTGTTTAACCAGGCTTTCTGCTCACTTTATTTTTATTCTTTTTCTTTTAATATGGTAATGTTAATATGTTTTTAACATTATGTTTTATCTGGGTTTTTGATATTGTGTTTTAATTATTGTAAAGCACCTTTCTGTCTGTGAAAAACACTAAATAAATAAACTTTACTTACTTACAACAATTGCTCTATCACCTGAATCCTGTTGCTCCTATGTGAGAAGGTGATGCATTGGCTTATGGTATGTTGCAAATTTCAGTAGAGCTGCAACTATCACTTAATTTAGTAATCGAGTATTCAATCAATTATACCATCAATTACCAGAGTAACTGGATAAGAAATACTTTTTTCACATTAACAGTTCATCTGCATATTTTAACTTCCGTACTGCAGTTTTTCCCTGTGTGAAACAAACAGGGTGGATGAAGCAGCTACAAAGTTCTCTTTTCTTCACTTACTGATCAGGTGGTTGATGAAGGACCTCCAGCTGTTTCCCAATAAAGGGTTAATGGTGCTTACAGGGAGAAAACGTTCTTCCGCTCCATCTGAGCTCACCGGCTCCGCCTCTTTCCGCTTGTGCAGACAGACTGCACGTAAATCAGCTGACTACTACTGTTGCGTCATCAGTGTTTATGCTGATAAACTGGGGGCTGCGTGAGCGCAATCTTGTAATGCTTTATATTCACAAGCATTCTCCTAAATACGTTTCTACTGCAGGTCTATATTTAGTCACTAATCAGGGATTAAAGTATAAAAAATATTTTGACGGTACCGGACGATCACTAGTGCTAATGGTGGCGCTCACTAGCAGTATGTCCGGGAGCTGAAGTAGCGAAAAAAATAACAGCTGAAATTCTCAGCACAGCGAGCACAACACACGAACACGCAGAGAGCGGTGGAGGCGGAAAAAACATGTCAGAGCTTCTGTTTACAAGCATCCTGGAGACAATTTGATAAGCGGCAGTCCAAGGCCGCCAGGGAGCCAAATTCCTGATTCTACAACTTGTTTTGGTACAGACTGTACTGATTAATTTGTTGACAGCCTTCAGTCTTACTGGCACCTCTCTGTGGTGAAAAAAATCCAATTCATCCGAATCTTCTTGGTTCATTCCTTCGCTGTGCAGAAACAGATACATACATCTCCAAGATCTTACCCCTCTGAATCAGCTCCAGATATACAGAGTCTGAATTTGAGTCTGTACCTTCCTGCATTCCTGTCATAAGCAGCCTTACCCAGGCCAGATAGCTGCCTAGACTTCCTGAATTGCAACGACAAGCCAGGTATCTCCCGGTCCAATTCGGAGAAATCCCAGTGTCAATAAGCCGAATGTGTGTGTCCTCCATTGTCAATACGGCCAGGCACGTCATCTTCCACACCACACAGGAATCCATAATGTAGCCAGCTGGAATGTCAATTAATAAGAGGGAATAGGGTTCTCCTTCCCCCAATCTCCTCATGGTAAAAATTTGATCAAAACAATGGCGTTGAGAGACCAGGTGACCAGATCCATAATTATAAATTCCAGTTCGGAAGTTGTATGAAGAGAGGCTCTAAAGCAACAAGCAGGGTAAAAAGGGAACGGCTGGGGAGAGAAAAAAGACATGCTGTGGAAGAGAGCCAGAGATTAATAACAATTAATCATTAAATGCAGAGTGGAATATAAACAAAGTAAATAAGGTGAATGAAAAGAAACAGTGCATTATGGGAACCCCCCAGCAGCCTAGGCCTATAGCAGCATAACTAAGGGATGGTTCAGGGTCACCTGATCCAGCCCTAACTATAAGCTTTATCATAAAGGAGAGTTTTAAGCCTAATCTTAAAAATAGAGAGGGTGTCTGTCTCCCGAATCCAAGCTGGGAGCTGGTTCCACAGAAGAGGGGCCTGAAAGCTGAAGGCTCTGCCTCCCATTCTACTCTTAAGTATCCTATTATCCAAAGTCGTATGCAGTGAGGATGTAAAGCTATTGGCGAGATAATCGACCTCACTGGGAGCAGAGTTTAGGTAGCTGCTCTGCACTGTGTTGGCACTGAAGAGCATAATAATGAAGGAATTAGATCCTTAAACTTAGTTACAGCACTTTCAGAAAGACTTCTACTGTAATAAAACTTATTCCCCACTGCTGTGTAATCCATTAAAGTAAATGTAAATGTTACTAAGAAATGATCAGACAGGAGGGGGCTTTCAGGGAATACTGTTAAGTCTTCAGTTTCTATGCCATATGTTAGGACAAGATCCAGAGTATGATTAAAGTGGTGGGTGGGCTCCTTTACAGCAAATTGAATCTAACAATAGATTAAATGCAGTGTTGAGGCTGTCATTCTCAGCATCTACATGGATGTTAAAATCACCCACTATAATTATTTTATCTGAACTGAGCACTAAATCAGATAAAAAGTCTGAGAAATCAGACAGAAACCCTGAGTAAGGACCAGGTGGACGATAGATAATAACAAATAAAACAGGTTTTTGATTTTCCCAATTAGGATGGACAAGACTAAGAGTCAGGCTTTCAAAAGAATGAAAACTTTGTCTGGGTCTTTGATTAATTAATAAGCTGGAATTGAAGATTGCAGCTAATCCTCCTCCTCGACCTGTGCTTCGAGCATTCTGACAGTTACTGTGACTCGGGGGTGTTGATTCATTTAAACTAACATATTCATCCTGCTGTAACCAGGTTTCTGTAAGGCAGAATAAATCAATACGTTGATCAATTATTAAATCATTTACTAATAGGGACTTGGAAGAGAGAGACCTAATGTTTAACAATCCACAGTTAATTGTTTTATTTTTTGGTGCAGTTGATGAAGCTGTATTATTTATTGTTTTTGAATTTTTATGCTTAAATAGTTTTTTACTGATTTTAGCTTTGTTTTTTGGTGGTCTGGGAGCAGCACCGACTCTATGGGGATGGGGTTTTGGGGGGATGGCAGGAGGAGAGAAGCTGCAGAGAGGCGTGGCTGCCTGCCACCTGCAGAACCACTCCTTTATCTGATCTAATATCAAATTGTTTAGACATTCAAAACGCAAATGTTCTCTGCTTTTCTCTTATAATCATAACTTTAAACAAATCTACCAAATGAAGAAATGTAAATGCACAAAAGAGTACATCGGTAACTTGTATTTTATTCTGCATGGGCAAACAAATAGGTTTTTTAGTTCTCTATGCTTTGCTTTGTAACAGAGCGGCAGCTCAAGGTTTGGCACTTTGTTTTGGGTCTCAGATTCGGCTGTTTCACAAAGTATTTACATGCACTGTTTTTTTCTAACATTTCTTTTGAGGTTTCACTAAAACTGAGTTTCTCACGTAGACTTTTTCTTAAAGTTTAACAACCATCTTCTGGAAAAAATTACCTCTAATAATTTGCTTAAAATACTTCAACTTGGGATTTTCAAGGCATTAGTCTATTATACTGGCTTTGTTTATTTATTATTCATTTTTAAAGCAATAAACTCCCCACTCCCTTTTTTGTGATTTTTTTTTAGTTTTTTTCAATTTTTTTAACCTTTTTATCCATCTATGATTGGTTTATCTCTCATATGTATTGGAATCGAAACCGAGATTTTTTTGACCAGCACACCCTTATCTACAACCATATCTATCCAAATTAAAGAAAAGAAAAAAAGAAGAGATAAAAAAACTTAGGGCTATAACTCTCATCTACATCTACAACTTCTCTCTCTCTGACTTTCACTTAGATTCACACGCACACACACAGCAATGCTAAAACCTTGGCACCATTCTCTTTTCTTTCAATTCTTTTCTTTCCCCACACATACGGACACACACACACACACACACACACACACACACACACACACACACACACACACACACACACACAGCTATGACATTGCATAACAGCTAATATGACCACTGGAAAATTGTCCTGTTCCTCTAAACTCTATTCCTATTTAAACAACAAATGACACCATACTTTTGAAAAGTAATTCACCTCAAAATATTTTGTCCTTTTTTCCTATTTCTCTCTCCCTCTCTGTCCTACTGTTACACTTATACACACAGATACACAAACTGTTGCACACACATACTAAACGAAGCAACCATTTTTCTTTTCTCTCCCTCTGAAACACACATGCAATACAAATACACAGCAGTACTCAGAGTCACACACACACACATGGAGGCCTCCTTACACACAAACACAGACACAGAAACACATTCAAGCATCCATCAGTTTTTATCAATATACATTATTTTTATAGACCAGGGTTTGGCAACCCGCAGCTCCGGAGCTGCGGCTCTGTGTGACTTGGTCCAAGTCATGATACCACGATGGCATCATGGCAAGTAAAATACCAACAATGATAAGAGTTTTCAACAAAAACACAACAGCAGCTGTTTCACAGTCTGTCTGCAGCAAAGAGGCAGAGCCGTTACAGAGACGGTGAGGTCAGGTGGAGCAACCGGGAAACAGCTGGAGGTCCTTCATCAACCACCTGATCAGCAACATGAAGAGAAGAGAACTTTGTAGCTGCTTCATCCACCTTGTTTCACACAGAGAAATCTGCAGTACAGAAGTTAAAAAATGCAGATGAATTGTTAATACAAAAATTTTTTTTTATCTGATTAATTAATAGAATAATTGGTCGAATACTCAATTGCTAAAATAATCGATAGTTGCAGCCCTATTTGTATTCAGATAGCCATAGTCAAACATTAGTTTTCAGCACCAGTGGAGCTGTGAAAGGCCTTCAAGAAAAAACTACAGGTGGCTGATATTTGAATGCAGGAAATGCTTTTAGCAGCTGATCGATAAACCATCTGGATTTTTTTTGTGTGTGTGTATGCTTTTTACGTGATTTCTGCAAACCCATTAGTGGAAGGAAACAACACTCGGGGACACATTTTGTTAGATCAGTTTTTGTTGTAATTCTAAATTGTGACCTTGAAACATTAAAATAAAATTATTTATTTATTTTTTTTTATTTTTCATTTCTCAATATATGCGTCACTCGCGGTAGCCGGTAGCAGGTACCAGCTTCCGGTAGTATTTGCAGCTCTCAGTGTTTTCTTTTCCACAGAAACCGGGTCGTAATGGCTCTTTGAGTGTTAAAGGTTGCCGACCCCGTTGTAGACATTTCTTTCCCAAGTGACCTAATTTTGGGAGTGCTTAATGAATTTGCTGACCTTCTGTTGTCAGGTGGGTGAATCAAAGTTTCTGACCCAAACATCAACTTTTACCTGATTAAGATGGAGATGTTTCTCCTTTAAACTTAGCTTTCAGCTTAATATCTGTGCTTGCGAGTTTACACTAAAATAATTTTACATCACTGGTTATTTTGACGCTTCACCCTCTTTTTAATCGGAGCCCTTTTTCTACACCCAGTGTCATCAGTCATTTTGTCAGTCCGTCAGTAAGTCCAAACTGCAACAACAAAAACGTTAACAAGGTACCATTTATATTTTTTCTTTTTTAGGGATTCTTTTCTCTTTATTCTTTATTTCTTCATTTCTGTGTATTCTTTTATTTTTTCTTTATTCTCTTTATTTTTTGCTATCTTTTAAGGCTTTTAAAGGGTTTTAGTTGCTTTTTTTCAACTCTTTTTTTCTTTTCAACTCTTTTTTCCCTTTAAACTCTTTTTTTTTTTTCTTAAACTCTTATACCTGTGTGAAATGGCTCGAATTGCTCTCTATGACACTGGTCACTTGGTGTTGGCTCTCACTGCGGTATTGTATCACTTCCTGTTCCTGTTTCGGAGCACAGTGTTTTGCTGTCTGTTAGCTGTTATATCTGTATAACTCGATTTATCTGGATAATAACATATTTTAGTGTAATCTTCACCTACTTTAAATAGCATACTCTTTGCTGAATCACCTGTATTCACATTACTCACTTTATTTGTTTTTAGAAATTCGCTAGCTTAGCTCAGCTAGTAGCTTAGCCCTTAGCCGACTCACTACCAGCATGGCTTCTTCTCCTGTCTCTCCTGCACTTTCCTGCTCTGGGTGTCACATGTTTAGTTACTCCTCGGCCTCCTTTAGCAGTAACGGTACTTGTAATAAATGTAGTCTGTTTGTAGCTCTGGAGGCCAGGCTTTCTGAACTGGAGACTCGGCTCCGCACCCTGGAAAATCCTGCATCTAGCCAGGCCCCTGTAGCGGGTGCGGACCATGGTAGCTTAGCCGCCGTTAGCTCCCCCCCAGCAGATCCCGAGCAGCAGGGAAAACAGGCCAGCTGGGTGACGGTGAGGAGGAAGCGTAGTCCTAAGCAGAAGCCCCGGGTACACCACCAACCTGTTCACGTCTCTAACCGTTTTTCTCCACTCGGCGACACACCCGCCGAGGAACAAACTCTGGTTATTGGTGACTCTGTTTTGAGAAACGTGAAGCTAGAGACACCAGCGACCATAGTCAAATGTCTTCCAGGGGCCAGAGCAGGCGACATTCATGGAAATTTGAAACTGCTGGCTAAGGCTAATCGTAGATTTGGTAAGATCATTATTCACGTCGGCAGTAATGACACCCGGTTACGCCAATCGGAGGTCACTAAAATTAATATTGACTCGGTGTGTAACTTTGCTAAAACGATGTCGGACTCTGTAGTTTTCTCTGGGCCCCTCCCCAATCAGACCAGGAGCCACATGTTTAGCCGCATGTTCTCCTTGAATCGCTGGCTGTCTGAGTGGTGTCCAAAAAATGACGTGGGCTTCATAGATAATTGGCAAAGTTTCTGGGGAAAACCTGGTCTTGTTAGGAGAGACGGCATCCATCCCACTTTGGATGGAGCAGCTCTCATTTCTAGAAATCTGGCCAAATTTATTAACCCTCCTAAAAACTGACTACCCAGGGTTGAGACCAGGAAGCAGAGTTGCAGTCTTACACGCCTCTCTGCAGCTTCTCTCCTCCTGCCATCCCCCCAAAACCCCATCCCCATAGAGTCGGTGCCTGCTCCCAGACCACCAAAAAACAAAGCTAAAATCAGCAAAAAGCTATTTAAGCATAAAAATTCAAAAACAATAAATAATACAGCTTCATCAACTGCACCAAAAAATAAAACAATTAAATGTGGATTGTTAAACATTAGGTCTCTCTCTTCCAAGTCCCTATTAGTAAATGATTTAATAATTGATCAACGTATTGATTTATTCTGCCTTACAGAAACCTGGTTACAGCAGGATGAATATGTTAGTTTAAATGAATCAACACCCCCGAGTCACAGTAACTGTCAGAATGCTCGAAGCACAGGTCGAGGAGGAGGATTAGCTGCAATCTTCAATTCCAGCTTATTAATTAATCAAAGACCCAGACAAAGTTTTCATTCTTTTGAAAGCCTGACTCTTAGTCTTGTCCATCCTAATTGGGAAAATCAAAAACCTGTTTTATTTGTTATTATCTATCGTCCACCTGGTCCCGACTCAGAGTTTCTGTCTGATTTCTCAGACTTTTTATCTGATTTAGTGCTCAGTTCAGATAAAATAATTATAGTGGGTGATTTTAACATTCATGTAGATGCTGAGAATGACAGCCTCAACACTGCATTTAATCTATTGTTAGATTCAATTGGCTTCTCTCAAAATGTAAAGGAGCCCACCCACCACTTTAATCATACTCTGGATCTTGTCCTGACATATGGCATAGAAACTGAAGATTTAACAGTATTCCCTGAAAGCCCCCTCCTGTCTGATCATTTCTTAGTAACATTTACATTTACTTTAATGGATTACACAGCAGTGGGGAATAAGTTTTATTACAGTAGAAGTCTTTCTGAAAGTGCTGTAACTAAGTTTAAGGATCTAATTCCTTCATTGTTATGCTCTTCAGTGCCAACACAGTACAGAGCAGCTACCTAAACTCTGCTCCCAGTGAGGTTGATTATCTCGTCAATAGTTTTACATCCTCACTGCGTATAACTTTGGATACTGTGGCTCCTCTGAAAAGGAAAGCTTCAAATCAGAAGTGCCTGACTCCGTGGTATAATTCACAAACGCACAGCTTAAAGCAGATAACCCGAAAGCTGGAGAGGGAATGGCGTCTCACTAAATTAGAAGATGCTCATTTAGCCTGCAAAAAGAGTTTGTTGCTCTATAAAAAAGCCCTCCGTAAAGCTAGGACATCTTACTATTCATCATTAATTGAAGAAAATAAGAACAACCCCAGGTTTCTTTTCAGCACTGTAGCCAGGCTGACAAAGAGTCAGAGCTCTGTAGAGCCGAGTATTCCTTTCACGTTAACTAGTAGTGACTTCATGGATTTCTTTACAAATAAAATTTTAGACATTAGAGAAAAAATTATTCATAACCATCTCAAAGATTATTCTTCATGTTCGGCTGCTTTCAGCACTGCTGGTTTTTGTTTAGACTCTTTTGCTCCAGTTGATCTTTCAGAGTTAACTTCAATAGTTACTTCCTCCAAACCAGCAACATGTTTATTAGATCCCATTCCTACTAGACTGTTCAAAGAAGTCTTTCCAATTATTGATGCTTCAATCTTAAAAATGATCAATCAGTCTTTATTAGTTGGCTATGTACCACAGACCTTCAAGGAGGCTGCAATTAAACCACTACTTAAAAAGCCATCACTGACCCAGCTGTCTTAGCTAATTATAGGCCAATCTCCAACCTTCCTTTTCTCTCAAAGATCCTTGAAAGAGTAGTTGTAAAACAGCTAACTGATCATCTGCAGAGGAACGGTTTATTTGAAGAGTTTCAGTCAGGTTTCAGAATTCATCACAGTACAGAAACAGCATTAGTGAAGGTTACAAATGATCTTCTTAGAGCCTCTGACAGTGGACTCATCTCTGTTCTTGTCCTGTTGGACCTCAGTGCAGCTTTTGATACTGTTGACCATAACATTTTATTACAGAGATTAGAGCTTGCTATAGGTATTAAAGGTACTGCACTGCAGTGGTTTGAATCATATTTATCTCATAGACTCCAATTTGTTCATGTAAATGGGGAGTCTTCTTCACACACTAAGGTTAATTATGGAGTTCCACAGGGTTCTGTGCTAGGACCAATTTTATTTACATTATACATGCTTCCCTTAGGCAGTATTATTAGAAAGCACTGCATCAATTTTCATTGTTATGCAGATGATACTCAGCTTTACCTATCAATGAAGCCAGATGACACACATCAATTAATTAAACTGCAGGAATGTCTTAAAGACATTAAGGCCTGGATGACCTCTAATTTCCTGCTTCTAAATTCAGATAAAACTGAAGTTCTTGTTCTCGGCCCCACAAATCTTAGAAACATGGTGTCTAACCAGATACTTATTCTGGATGGCATTACTTTGGCCTCCAGTAACACTGTGAGAAAACTTGGAGTCATTTTTGACCAGGATATGTCCTTCAATGCACATATTAAACAAATATGTAGGACCGCTTTTTTGCATTTGCGCAATATTTCTAAAATTAGAAACATCCTTTCTCAGAGTGATGCTGAAAAGCTCATTCATGCATTTATTACTTCTAGGCTGGATTATTGTAATTCATTATTATCAGGCTGTCCTAAAAGCTCCCTGAAAAGCCTTCAGCTGATCCAAAATGCTGCAGCTAGAGTACTGACAGGGACTAGAAAGAGAGAGCAGATTTCTCCCATATTGGCTTCTCTTCATTGGCTCCCTGTTAAATCTAGAATAGAATTTAAAATCCTTCTCCTCACCTACAAGGTCTTGAATAATCAGGCCCCATCTTATCTCAAAGACCTCATAGTACCATATCACCCCAACAGAGCACTTCTCTCTCAGACTGCTGGCTTACTTGTGGTACCTCGGATACTTAAGAGTAGAATGGGAGGCAGAGCCTTCAGCTTTCAGGCGCCTCTTCTGTGGAACCAGCTTCCAGCTTGGATTCGGGAGACAGACACCCTCTCTATTTTTAAGATTAGGCTTAAAACTTTCCTTTATGATAAAGCTTATAGTTAGGGCTGGATCAGGTGACCCTGAACCATCCCTTAGTTATGCTGCTATAGGCCTAGGCTGCTGGGGGGTTCCCATAATGCACTGTTTCTCATTCACCTTATTTACTTTGTTTATACTCCACTCTGCATTTAATCATTAATTGATATTAATCTCTGGCTCTCTTCCACAGCATGTCTTTCTCTCCCCTCAGCCCAACCGGTCGCGGCAGATGACTGCCCCTCCCTGAGCCTGGTTCTGCTGGAGGTTTCTTCCTGTTAAAAGGGAGTTTTTCCTTTCCACTGTTGCCAAGTGCTGCTCATAGGGGGTCGTTTTGACTGTTGGGTTTTCTCTGTATTATTGTAGGGTCTTTACCCACAATACAAAGCACCTTGAGGCGACAGTTTGTTGTGATTTGGCGCTATATAAATAAAATTGAATCCTAGTGGCTGCCGCAAACTTAAACTCCACTTTCTTGGGACAAGATCTGCTTGCTGACCTTCTTGCCTGCTTGCCTGCCTGCCCTCCTTCGTTGGAGACCTGGAGAATTCCTGTAGCACCTTCATCATCCCCTACCCTTTTTGTGAATCACCAAGTGGATTCCAAAGTAAGCGCCCTCTTGTGAAAGACATTAACCCATGTCTATTTCTGTTCCCAGTGGCCCCGTGTTCAGGATTTCTCTTTTCACTCATTTCCCCTGCCAGTGTTGTGAAATAATTTTATTGCAGAGCTGTTTTCTCGAGGTTGTGCATTGTTGGGTTCTTTTAATAAGTTGGCTCACGAGCCGTGACATCATGGCCTCGCCTCGTCATATCTGTCTGATCTGCTCCACCTGTACGTTCCTTCACGTTCACTCAGGTCAGCTGATCTGGCACTGCTGGCTGTCCCAAAGACAAAGAGGAAGTCCAGTGTCATGGTCCTGGGCCGGTGGCCCAGTATTCTGTGTTCTTGTGATATAGTTCTGTTTTATTATGGTTTCACTGTTTCTGTTCCCCTGTGTTCTGTTGTGCTGGTGTCAGTTGTCCTTCTGTGTCTGTATTCCCAGGTGTTAAGCCGGTGTGTACTCTGTTAGGTTATTTCCTGTTTTATTTTGGTAGGTACGGTGGCCCAGAGGTGTCAGGTCAAATACAAAAGCCGCAACACAAATACAAAAGCCGCAACACAAATACAAAAGCCACAACGGAAATAGAAAACCACAACGGAAGTGACACAACCTGCAACATAAGTAACAGTGCCTGTTGAATGAAACAACACGGTCATGGATCAGCTGTGTGGCAGGTAAGAAGGGGACCCCAAGGCAGACGAGGTAAATGGAAAAGACAGTCTTTAATTGGAAAAGTGCAGGACAGAACCAGGAACAAAACCAGAACTCAAAACCAGGACAAAAGGGAATTACAGAGGAACACAGCAGGGGAGCGAACGACAACGATGCGACGAGGACAAAGTGAAAACACCGACAATATAAACACAGCAGGTAATGGGCAAATGGGAAACAGCTGGGAGGGAAACACAGGAAGCACAACTAAACCCAAAGCGCACAGACAAAAGACCTACCAAAATAAAACAGGAAAGAACCTAACAGAACACACTGGCTTAACACCTGGGAAAACAGACACCGACAGATAACTGACACCAGCACAACAGAACCCAGGGGACAGAAACAGTGAAACCATAACAAAACAGAACTATATCACAAGAACATAAAATACTGGGCCACCGGCCCTGGACCATGACAAACACGAAGAGAAGCTTTGCTTGTCTCTGTCAGTCGCGATATAATTTTATATGTCCATAAGATGATTTCATATCGCTATTATTAATGGCTAGCGGGTAACTTGTGCTCCGACCGTATACTATAAATCCCACAATGCACTGAACAGCTGCTGCGTAGGCCAAGACCTGTGCACAAACTCATTTTTTGTTGCAAATGACACAATGATCAGTTATCAGTTGATAAAAACAACAATCATCACGTTTTACAGTGACATTTAAGCTAGCCTGACCCCCCCCCCCGCAAAAAAAAAAAAGGCCAAATGAAAAGTGGAGAATGGATCTTTCGAAACAGGAGCAATGCAAAGGACCTGATTGCTAACATCGCAGGTAAACCATGTGTTTCTTTTCCTCGCCTGCTATGTTCGATATGGGAGAAGAAGCAGAGGGAGACCTGCACAGGTGAGCTGACAGTGCATCACTGCGTCACACAGCAGACAGAAGCACCGCAACACAGACAGTGAACTTTATAAGTGGCAAAGATTTAAATCACCGGCAGTTTCGGATGAAATAGTTTATGTATTTGGTGACGTTCTTTATCACACAGGTGCCATGAGCTACTTGAGGAAATCTGTCAAGTTCATGAAAAGTACAGGTTGAAGTCCCAGCGGGGCTTTGGGATGAAAGGTGTCTTTGGGAGTCGGCTTCTCTCTGCGACACAATGAAGCAATTTCAGATAACTTGCGTTGCTTAGCGACAGTACGGTGCAAAAAACGGAGATTTGATCGCTCAGAAACTCCCGATTTGGAAGCTATAACTTCAACTATATTCTATTAAATCGTCTCCACAGACTCCTTGAGTTGTTCATTACAATTAATGTCTTTATTGAAAGTTCTGAAAAAAAAAACAAAAAAGAACTTATGTTGCATCACTTCCATTGTGGTTTTCTATATCCGTTGCAGGTTTTGTATTTGTGTTGCAGGTTTTGTATTTGTGTTGTGGCTTTTGTATTTGTGTTGCGGCTTTTGTATTTGACCTGACACCTCTGGGCCACCGTAGGTAGGTCTTTTGTCTGTGTGCTTTGGGTTTAGTTTTGCTTCCTGTGTTTCCCTCCCAGCTGTTTCCCATTTGCCCATTACCTGCTGTGTATATATTGTCGGTGTTTTCACTTTGTCCTCGTTGCGTCGTCAGTTAACTTTAGTCGTTACTCCTGTCGTGTGTTCTGTAGCTGTGTGCACTATGTCTATTTCTGGGTTTACTTTAAGTTTATGTTATGTTGCCAAGCCACGTTATTAAAACCTTGGGTTTCAAGTGAGCTTCTTGCCTCATGAGTCCTGCCTTGGGGCTTCTGACTTGCTTGCCACAGCCTAGTGATGGCAAAACCACGCTTTCTGAAGCTCTGAACCTTTTTGAACCATTGTGTCAAAAATTGGTTCGCTACTCTTGGGTGACATCTGCTGGCCACAGTGGTTGTTGCACAGCCAATTGAAGCCGTGCAGGTGTGACGCACCTTTCATGTGTATAATAACATTTCTTAACATGTGTTGGGACAATTCCTCAAATCCAACTGTGTTTTATATATTTGTTCTTTGTAGCTCATATGTAAAAATAATCTGCCTGAGTAATTCTATCTATGAAATGATAAAAAAAATAAATAAATACATTTGGAAAATGGTTTGGTTTGTCATTGATTCTAAATTACATACTGGACAGGGAAGATGTTCAATAATAATGAGTCAGTAGGTGAGATTGATCCGTTTCCCCCTCTTTTTTTGGTGTACAGTTATTTCCTTTGTTATTGTGCTTGGTGTGCAGGAAATGTGTGCTTATGCACATCTGGGTTTTTTTTTTTAATTATTATTCAGGAATAATTTTTCCACAGTAGATGGGCTTCACTGACTTCTCTTTTTAGGGACAGCTGCCCCAGCCTTTGAGAACATCCTTTCAGACGGAACACAAGAAGCTGGTGTGACCAGGAAGTAAGAAAGGGAGAAAGAAAAGCACCTCTTGAATGATGTGGCACTATGAGTATTATATTTGAATAAACGCTGAATAGGTGTGTTGTGATCACTGCATCTTCTACGTTGTTCGAGCTCACCTGTTTGCTTTTCGACACGTTGAACGTCGCTGGCCACTAATCGCACATTTGGTCACCAATTTAAAGGTGGATGCATAATTTTATGTTTTAAAATAATAGCTAAAACTAAAAATTCATTAAAATTTCTCAATAGAAGGCCTTTTTAAAATGGAAAGTTTTTAACTGCTTTTTAAAAGAATCCACAGAGTCAGCTGAGCGTAGATGTAGGGGTAGACTGTTCCACAGCCTTGGTGCCACTGAGTGAAAGGCTCTGCCCCCCCCTAGTCTTTAGTCGTGTGCGGGAAACAACTAACAAATTCTGAGCCTGTGAACGAAGACAGCGAGAAGCAGTAAATTTTTTGAGAAGCTGGGAAATATAATCTGGAGCCTGGCCATTTAATGCTCTGTATGTGAAAACGAGAATTTTAAATTGAATCCTAAAATCAATTGGGAGCCAATGTAAGGAACGTAAAATCGGAGTAATGTGAGCTTGCTTGCTAGAATTTGTTAATAATCTGGCTGCAGCGTTTTGTATTGCTTGGAGACGTGAAAGAGATGATTCGTCCAAGCCAGTAAACAGGGCATTGCAATAATCTAAACGTGAAGACACAAATACATGAATCATTTTTTCCAGATCAGCCTTGGAGACCATATGTCGTAACTTAGAGATGTTCCTTAAATGAAAAAAGCAGGAACGAGACAGAGATCTTACGTGTGAGTCAAAGCTCAAAGAGGAATCAAATATTACTCCAAGATTATGGATGCTGGACTTAGCGGTGGGACAAAAAGAGGCAAGAGTCTGACTGACTTTTATATATAGCTCAGGAGGAGCTATAATCATAGTCTCAGTCTTATTGGCATTTAAAACAAGGTAATTACTGGAGAGCCACTCACTGATCCAGGTTAAACACTGGACTAGGGTGGACAACCTATCCAGCTGCTGGGGCTTAAAAGACATATACAGCTGAATATCATCAGCATATAAATGGTAAGAAATCACCTTAAAAGACTGAATGATGCCAGCTAAAGGGAGCATATAAAAAGAAAATAATAACGGACCCAGGACTGAACCCTGTGGGACCCCACAATTTAGGGAGGCAATGGTGGAAGTGAATTTGCTGGTCCTAACAGAGAATGTCCTATCAGATAAATAAGAAGAAAACCAGTCTAGTGCTGAGCCAGAGATACCAGCCAAAACCTTAAGCCTGTTAAGCAAAATGTTATGATCAATGGTATCAAAGGCTGCACTGAGATCAAGTAAAATGATGACAGAACAATTCCCTGCATCAGAGGCCTACATACTGACTAGTTATTATACAATACTACTGTTAGTGTCTGTGTAGATTCTCAGTCATCCAGGTCATAGTAGTCTCTGGAGCTTGAAAAAGGCGACTGGACTTCTTTTTGTTTCTTGAAGACGTTTCACCTCTCATCCGAAAGGCTTCTTCAGTTCTCAACCAAATGGTGGAGAGACCCAGGTATTTAAACCCCTGTGGGCGTAGTCCCCTGGAATACTACTGTTACTATACAAGTTAACTTGTAATCCAATCCGTTACACTATTATTATATTCAGTGTTTTTTTACTTTTAAATTGAAATTGTGTGCAGAAGGTAAAAGTAATAATTTGCTTGTTTTTTTTTTACTTTATTTTTTTGACTTTTCACTTAAATGTACTAAATAAAACAAACACCGGAAAAAAACAAAGTTGGCCCCGCCCGTCTCCTTGTTCGTTTCCGGTTCCGGGTTCTTCCTGCCCCAGCGTACAACAGAGGGAGGAAAGATGGCGGTGGCCGAAGCTAAAAGAGATCCATCGTCCGCTTTATGCTCGGAGTTTCTGAACTTCTCCGCCAAAGACACCGCGTCGGTAAGCGGCTCCTGGAGCCCTCAGCCTGGGCTAAGGCTGCGCTGTGCGTCCCGGTGTGCGGCGGAGCTCAGCCCGCTGCTGTTCGCGCGGTTTAATGATCCGCTGCTTGTTTTCATGCTAATGCTAAAGCTAAACATCTGCCTGTCTGTGCGTCACTTGTTTACCTGTCTGCCCGTCAGTCAGCGGTATCAGGACCTGTTGATAACCCTGATTCAACCCTTTAATTAGTCGCGTCAAACGGTTGCTAGGAGGCTGTTTAACGGCAGTCACAAATTTACAGACGGTCACGTGACCTCTGAACACCGGTAAATTAATCTGTGTAGCTGTGAGAGAACAGCTGGAGCACAGATGAGAGCTTCAGGTATGTTTGACAGCTTATGAATTAGAGATGAGGTTCAAGTAACAGCTGACAGGTGCTGAACACAGTTAGGCAGCCTCACAGGTACATTTTACCTGTAATTATGTTTGTTATTCTCATCTACAGCAGGTGGTAGACCTGATTGAATAGAATAGAATACCTTTATTGTTCTTATACAGAATGTACAATGAGATTGGAGGGCCACTCCTGTTCAGTGCAATGCAGTAGGAAGTCACACTTCCTAAAATATAAAATAGAACTTCTAAAAATATACATAAAATAAAACTGAATGTATAAAAATATATACATTGTAAAAAATAAAATAAGCATGTGCATATAATAATGAAGATGGTGAGTATTGCACTTGGTGAATGAATATTGCACTAGTGGATGAACATTGGACATTCCACAATATAGGTGTGACAGATATTGTTCAGTATGAATGATATAATATTGCACAGAGATGTGGGTGTTGCACAGTTAAAGTGGGTGAGTGTGTGAGTTCAGGGTGGTGATTGCTCTGGTGAAGAAACTGTTCTTGAGTCTGTTTGTTCTGGCTGTGATGCTCCTGTAGTTCCTGCCAGAGGGCAACAGGTCAGAGGTCAAAGCCAGGGTGTGAACTGTCCTTGATGATGTTTCTGGCTCTGCTGATGCAGAGGGAGGTGTAGATGTCCATCAGGGAGGGGAGAGGGCAGCCAGCGATTCTTTGTGCTGTCTTGACTACCCTCTGAAGCCTGACCCTGTCTGCCTCAGTGCAGCTGCCGTACCATACTGTGATACAGTACGTCAGCAGGCTCTCAATGGATGAGCGGAAGAAGGTCAGCAGCAGGTTTGAGTCCAAGTTGTTCTTCCTGAGGACCCTCAAGAAGTGAAGTCACCGCTGAGCCTTCTTGATAACAGCTGTGATGTTATCTGACCAAGAGAGATCAGCGGAGATGAGGACACCAAGAAACCTGAAAGTGTGGACCCTCTCCACACGTTCGCCATTGATGTAGAGGGGGGCTGGGTCAGTGTTGATGATCTCTTTGGTTTTCATGGTGTTAAGTGCCAGGTTGTTCTCTGAACACCAGGCTGTCAGCTTCAGGACCTCCTCTCTGTAGGCTGCCTCATCTCCGTTTGAGATAAGTCTGACCACTGTGGTGTCATTAACAAATTTGACGATGAGGTTGTTATTGTGGGCTGGACTGCAGTCATCGGTGTAGAGGCAGTACAGGAGGGGGCTCGGCACACAGCCCTGTGGGGAGCCAGTGCTCAATGTGCGGGTGGAGGAGAGATGGGGGCCGAGTCTGGGGCCGGTTGGTTAAGAAGTCCTTTATCCAGGAACACGTGAGAGGGGGGAGGCCCAGGGTGTGCAGTTTGGTGGTGAGAATGTCCGGGATGATTGTGTTGAACGCTGAGCTGTAATCCACAAAAAGCTCTGCTGCTGCTCCAAGTGGCTCAACACAGAGTGGAGAGCTACAGCGATGGCGTCCCCTGTGGATCTGTTTGCACGATATGCAAACTGATGGGTGTCGAAAGTGGGGGGCAGATGGTCTTTGATGTGCTGGAAAACCAGCCTCTCAAAGCACTTCGTGATTTTGGTGTGAGGGCCACAGGGCAGTAATCATTTAGGCTGGTGACAGATGACCTTTTGGGCACAGGGATGATTGTGGCTGGTTTTAGGCAGGGGGGGATGACCCCTTGGCCAGGGAGAGGTTGAAAATCCTGGTGAGAATCAGGGTGAGCTGGTGGGCACACACTTTGATCACCTTGCCAGGTACTCCGTCTGGTCCAGCAGCCTTCTTGGGGTTCACTGCCAAGAGCACGTGCCGTACCTCATGCTCCTGGACAGTGAGTCTAGTGGAGCTGGAGGGGCAGGGCCGGACCAGATGGGTGGTCCCGAGGTGTCTCAAAGCGAGCAAAGAAACAGTTAAGTTCCTCTGCTAGTGACAAATTCAGGTCTCCTGCAGTCACATCACAGCCTCTGAAATTTGTGATGCTCTGCCCTGCCACACCTCCCGTGTGTTATTGCTGTACAGATGGGACTCTATTCTCCTCATGTAGTCCACCTTGGCTTTTTTAATTCCTCTTTTCAGGTCAGCTCGAGCAGCACTGTACAGAGCTCTGTCACCTGACCTGAAGGCAGCATTGCGAGTTTTGAGGAGTGAACGGACCTGGCTGTTCATCCAGGGTTTCTGGTTAGGGAAAACCTGGATGTTTTTGCTAACAGTCACATTTCTGATACAGAACTTAATGTAGTCCAGTACCGTCCCTGTGAATGCTTCCAGGTCCTCGTGTTTGAATAAGTCCCAGTCTGTGTGTATGAAGCAGTCCTGTAGGTCGCAGAATGCGTTTTCAGGCCAGGTTGTAATGGTAGGCCTGGCTCTCCCTCTGAGGTTGGTGTATGCTGTGGTGAGAAGCAGGGAAGAATGGTCGGACTGGCCGAGGTGGGGGAGGGGTTTGGCTCTGTAAGCGTGCTTAATGTTGGAGTAAACATGGTCAAGAGTGTTCTCCCCTCTTGTAGAACATTTGACATGTTGGTGGAATTTCAGTTCAATTCAATTCAATTTTATTTATATAGCGCCAAATCACAACAAACTGTCGCCTCAAGGCACTTTGTATTATGGGTAAAGACCCTACAATAATACAGAGAAAACCCAACAGTCAAAACGACCCCCTATGAGCAGCACTTGGCGACAGTGGAAAGGAACAACTCCCTTTTAACAGGAAGAAACCTCCAGCAGAACCAGGCTCAGGGAGGGGCAGTCATCTGCCGCGACCGGTTGGGCTGAGGGGAGAGAAAGACATGCTGTGGAAGAGAGCCAGAGATTAATATCAATTAATGATTAAATGCAGAGTGGAGTATAAACAAAGTAAATAAGGTGAATGAGAAGAAACAGTGCATTATGGGAACCCCCCAGCAGCCTAGGCCTATAGCAGCATAACTAAGGGATGGTTCAGGGTCACCTGATCCAGCCCTAACTATAAGCTTTATCATAAAGGAAAGTTTTAAGCCTAATCTTAAAAATAGAGAGGGTGTCTGTCTCCCGAATCCAAGCTGGAAGCTGGTTCCACAGAAGAGGGGCCTGAAAGCTGAAGGCTCTGCCTCCCATTCTACTCTTAAGTATCCGAGGTACCACAAGTAAGCCAGCAGTCTGAGAGCGAAGTGCTCTGTTGGGGTGATATGGTACTATGAGGTCTTTGAGATAAGATGGTGCCTGATTATTCAAGACCTTGTATGTGAGGAGAAGAATTTTAAATTCTATTCTAGATTTAACAGGGAGCCAATGAAGAGAAGCCAATATGGGAGAAATATGCTCTCTCTTTCTAGTCCCTGTCAGTACTCTAGCTGCAGCATTTTGGATCAGCTGAAGGCTTTTCAGGGAGCTTTTAGGACAGCCTGATAATAACGAATTACAATAGTCCAGCCTAGAAGTAATAAATGCATGAATGAGCTTTTCAGCATCACTCTGAGAAAGGATGTTTCTAATTTTAGAAATATTGCGCAAATGCAAAAAAGCGGTCCTACATATTTGTTTAATATGTGCATTGAAGGACATATCCTGGTCAAAAATGACTCCAAGATTTCTCACAGTGTTACTGGAGGCCAAAGTAATGCCATCCAGAGTAAGTATCTGCTTTGACACCATGTTTCTAAGATTTGTGGGGCCGAGTACAAGAACTTCAGTTTTATCTGAATTTAGAAGCAGGAAATTAGAGGTCATCCAGGCCTTAATATCTTTAAGACATTCCTGCAGTTTAACTAATTGATGTGTCATCTGGCTTCATTGATAGGTAAAGCTGAGTATCATCTGCATAACAATGAAAATTGATGCAGTGCTTTCTAATAATACTGCCTAAGGGAAGCATGTATAATGTAAATAGAATTGGTCCTAGCACAGAACCCTGTGGAACTCCATAATTAACCTTAGTGTGTGAAGAAGTCTCCCCATTTACATGAACAAATTGGAGTCTATGAGATAAATATGATTCAAACCACTGCAGTGCAGTACCTTTAATACCTATAGCAAGCTCTAATCTCTGTAATAAAATGTTATGGTCAACAGTATCAAAAGCTGCACTGAGGTCCAACAGGACAAGAACAGAGATGAGTCCACTGTCAGAGGCTCTAAGAAGATCATTTGTAACCTTCACTAATGCTGTTTCTGTACTGTGATGAATTCTGAAACCTGACTGAAACTCTTCAAATAAACCGTTCCTCTGCAGATGATCAGTTAGCTGTTTTACAACTACTCTTTCAAGAGTCTTTGAGAGAAAAGGAAGGTTGGAGATTGGCCTATAATTAGCTAAGACAGCTGGGTCAAGTGATGGCTTTTTAAGTAGTGGTTTAATTACAGCCACCTTGAAGGCCTGTGGTACATAGCCAACTAATAAAGACTGATTGATCATTTTTAAGATTGAAGCATCAATAATTGGAAAGACTTCTTTGAACAGTCTAGTAGGAATGGGATCTAACAAACATGTTGCTGGTTTGGAGGAAGTAACTATTGAAGTTAACTCTGAAAGATCAACTGGAGCGAAAGAGACTAAACAAATACCAGCAGTGCTGAAAGCAGCCGAACATGAAGAATAATCTTTGAGATGGTTATGAATAATTTTTTCTCTAATGTCTAAAATTTTATTTGTAAAGAAATCCATGAAGTCACTACTAGTTAAAGTGAAAGGAATACTCGGCTCTACAGAGCTCTGACTCTTTGTCAGCCTGGCTACAGTGCTGAAAAGAAACCTGGGGTTGTTCTTATTTTCTTCAATTAATGATGAATAGTAAGATGTCCTAGCTTTACGGAGGGCTTTTTTATAGAGCAACAAACTCTTTTTCCAGGCTAAATGAGCATCTTCTAATTTAGTGAGATGCCATTCCCTCTCCAGCTTTCGGGTTATCTGCTTTAAGCTGTGCGTTTGTGAATTATACCACGGAGTCAGGCACTTCTGATTTGAAGCTTTCCTTTTCAGAGGAGCCACAGTATCCAAAGTTATACGCAGTGAGGATGTAAAACTATTGACGAGATAATCGACCTCACTGGGAGCAGAGTTTAGGTAGCTGCTCTGCACTGTGTTGGCACTGAAGAGCATAACAATGAAGGAATTAGATCCTTAAACTTAGTTACAGCACTTTCAGAAAGACTTCTACTGTAATAAAACTTATTCCCCACTGCTGTGTAATCCATTAAAGTAAATGTAAATGTTACTAAGAAATGATCAGACAGGAGGGGGCTTTCAGGGAATACTGTTAAGTCTTCAGTTTCTATGCCATATGTTAGGACAAGATCCAGAGTATGATTAAAGTGGTGGGTGGGCTCCTTTACATTTTGAGAGAAGCCAATTGAATCTAACAATAGATTAAATGCAGTGTTGAGGCTGTCATTCTCAGCATCTACATGGATGTTAAAATCACCCACTATAATTATTTTATCTGAACTGAGCACTAAATCAGATAAAAAGTCTGAGAAATCAGACAGAAACTCTGAGTAAGGACCAGGTGGACGATAGATAATAACAAATAAAACAGGTTTTTGATTTTCCCAATTAGGATGGACAAGACTAAGAGTCAGGCTTTCAAAAGAATGAAAACTTTGTCTGGGTCTTTGATTAATTAATAAGCTGGAATTGAAGATTGCAGCTAATCCTCCTCCTCGACCTGTGCTTCGAGCATTCTGACAGTTACTGTGACTCGGGGGTGTTGATTCATTTAAACTAACATATTCATCCTGCTGTAACCAGGTTTCTGTAAGACAGAATAAATCAATACGTTGATCAATTATTAAATCATTTACTAATAGGGACTTGGAAGAGAGAGACCTAATGTTTAATAATCCACATTTAATTGTTTTATTTTTTGGTGCAGTTGATGAAGCTGTATTATTTATTGTTTTTGAATTTTTATGCTTAAATAGTTTTTTGCTGATTTTAGCTTTGTTTTTTGGTGGTCTGGGAGCAGCACCGACTCTATGGGGATGGGGTTTTGGGGGGATGGCAGGAGGAGAGAAGCTGCAGAGAGGCGTGTAAGACTGCAACTCTGCTTCCTGGTCTCAACCCTGGGTAGTCAGTTTTTAGGAGGGTTAATAAATTTGGCCAGATTTCTAGAAATGAGAGCTGCTCCATCCAAAGTGGGATGGATGCCGTCTCTCCTAACAAGACCAGGTTTTCCCCAGAAACTTTGCCAATTATCTATGAAGCCCACGTCATTTTTTTAGACACCACTCAGACAGCCAGCGATTCAAGGAGAACATGCGGCTAAACATGTGGCTCCTGGTCTGATTGGGGAGGGGCCCAGAGAAAACTACAGAGTCCGACATTGTTTTTGCAAAGTTACACACCGAGTCAATATTAATTTTAGTGACCTCCGATTGGCGTAACCGGGTGTCATTACTGCCGACGTGAATAACGATCTTACCAAATCTACGATTAGCCTTAGCCAGCAGTTTTCCATGAATGTCGCCTGCTCTGGCCCCTGGAAGACATTTGACTATGGTCGCTGGTGTCTCTAGCTTCACGTTTCTCAAAACAGAGTCGCCAATAACCAGAGTTTGTTCCTCGGCGGGTGTGTCGCCGAGTGGAGAAAAACGGTTAGAGACGTGAACAGGTTGGTGGTGTACCCGGGGCTTCTGCTTAGGACTACGCTTCCTCCTCACCGTCACCCAGCCGGCCTGTTTTCCCTGCTGCTCGGGATCTGCTGGGGGGGAGCTAAGCTACCATGGTCCGCACCCGCTACAGGGGCCTGGCTAGATACAGGATTTCAGGAGTACAGTCTTGAAGTAGGCCTTGTTAAAGTCTCCTGCGATAATATGAACACTGTCGGGATGGGCCTGCTGCTGTTTGTTAATGGTTTTCAGCAGGAGAGAGAGCACAGGTCAAACCCTAACCCTGGTAACCAGCTGATTACTGATATCAGTGTAAGTGGATCCAGATAATAGAATGATATCCTGGTTATGCTCAACTCACAGCTGCTACTGCAGAGCTTGGTGTTGGCTGACTTTGAGCTTCGTTTTCTTCTTTTTTTTTTTTTTTTTTTTTTTTTTTTTGGTGGGTCTTAGTTTTAGGGCAGTGTTGGCTGGTTGTTGGCTGGTTTGTAGGGAAGTATTTGCTGGTTGTGGGGCAATGTTGTTCTGTTGTCAGCAGGTTGTTGGCAGGGCCCTGCTATCCAGGTCAGTGTGTTACTCTGACTGACACTGAGTGACAGTCTGAGCTGATTATCGATGACCTGCAGCTCCTGTTTCCATCACAGGTTCTGTCAGCGAACAGAGCCTCAGAGTTGGACTGTCTGTCTCTCACTGTGATATTATTACCTGTGTTTCTGCATTAGTGACACTTTAAAAAGTTTCACCCGCACTCACCTCTTCATGCACTCCACAGCACTCCTGGTGGTCAACAGTATAACACAGGGGTCTGCAACCTGTGGTTCTCCAGCCTCCTTGTAGTGGTCCAACTGACCTTAACAAAAACAATAAAATAATAACGATTATCTCAAATTAATTAATTTTATTTTTGTTGCACAGTTATCTTGGTGTTTGTGGTGATACGTTCGTTATCAAAGTATAAAAAAGTTTAAATAATTTTTCAACTAAAATATACGTCACATCCACTTCTACAGCCCTTGTAAGTGCCTGCAGATGGCGTCTTGAGTTTCTTGATCCCCACCCTTGGTAAGCTAGCCATGAATAAATCCACAAAAAGAAATCTCAAACGAAAACAGAATTTAATTCTGCATGGATAGATTTGTTTATTTTCACTGTGAACAATGCTAGCTTACCTGTGTGCTTTATATTTGGTGAGAAATTAGCAAACAACAAAAAATGTAGCGGTGAAAGACATTTTCAAAACAAGCACTCAGCATTTGCTGAAAAGCACCGAACAAGTGGCTCAACTCTCCAAACTTATATACAGCTGCTAGTTGTATGGCAGCGCAGGAGATTGTAAGAAGGGGAAAGCCGGAGAATACATGACAGAATCATTCATAAAAAATATCAGAGCATCTGTTCTTTGACTTCCAAAAACAAAAAGGAAATTGTTCATAGAATTATAGAAATGCCTCTCTCTGCAAAGACATCAGGGACAGGGCCATTAAAATGGCAACAGACATCACCAGTAAGCAAGTAGATGACATCAATTCAGCTCAAGCATGTTCTATTGCCTGTGATGAGTAAAGCGATGTAAATTATATTGCGCAGACAGCACTGTTATGCAGATACGTGAACTCTGATGGGCCGTAGGAGGAACTGATTGAACTCCTATCAATAAAAGGCCAAACACAGGGCCGGACATTTGTGAGGCTGCTGTGAGTTTGTCTAAAAGCCAAGTGAATAAACACCACTCACCTGGTGTCACTGATGGGACACCTGGTATGAGAGGAGCACAGAAGGGCTGTGAATTTACTTCAAAATCGCTGGATCGAAAACTGACGACTTTTCACGGCGTCTTGCACCCAGAAGCATCGTGCACTTAAACATCCCCCCCGAATGTATGGAAGTAATGAACCTTGCTATTCAGCTAGTGAACAGAATAAACACAGACAGTTCTGTTCATTGGTGATGAACATTGGTGATGAAGTTGACAGTGCATATTTGGATCTCCTGCTGCACATCGAAGTTTCGTGCCTGTCCAGGTGTTGAAATCCTTCGCTGCTTGTGTGGAACATGTGAAAACCTTGAAAAGCAAAGGCTTCAGCTATCTCAAACTGGGAGATCGAGGTTGGCTGGAAAGGTTGCACTTCATGGTGGATATGACAAGTCACTTAAACACACTGAACAAAAATCTTCAGGGAAGGGAAGCACGGCTCTGCAGATACTGGAGGATGTTTCAGCGTTTGTTGATAGTGTTTGCTAGAGATGTACAGAGAGGTATGCACTCTCACTGCTCCTCCCTGGGAGAAGAACACAATCACATAAACTGGGATTTTTGCCAACATGCAATTATTGTAATGCAAACTGCCTTTGGAGAAAGATTCAGTGAGTTCAGAAAGAAAAAAAAAACACTATCCTTCACTGTCACAGCCCTGGACATTGACCCATCCCTGCTGAACATTTTCACATTCACAGGAGGAAGTCAGTCCGGTCTTGAAATGGAACTGGCAAACATCATGGATAAAGACTTGTGGGTGTCCAAGTTCAAAAGTCTGACAGCAGATCTCTAAGAAGGCTCCTATCTGAAGGCCTACCTGACCAACTTGAAACATACCATTCCACACCAATATAGAAAAGTATGCATTTGGCGTCCTGCCAATCTTTGGCTCAACATACTTATGTGAGCAGGTTTTCACGGCCATGAAGTCCAACTATCGCTCCCACCTCACAGATGACAGCCTGCAGTCCTGTGTGTAGATCACAGTCACATCTTACAGCCCTGACAGTGAGAACCTCTGCAGCCATCTCCAGAAACAAAGTTCACATTAAACAGCAGCATTTAACAGACTATTATTTTTGAGTAGAACATTTATTTTAGACCCAGGGCTGATGTTGTTTTGATTGTATGCTCCGATTGATTGCTGTACGTGGCTGAGGAAAAGAAAACAAGAGGATGACATCACACTGAAATGAACTTTAATTACACATGTTCTAATTTTATGTTTACTTTTTTAAACTTTAACCTGAGGCTGTATATTTTACTTATATTTCTGTGGGCTCATTTTTATTTCAGTAATTTTACACAAATATGGGAAGACTCAGATTGGCCTGCATTGTTCAGTGTTGAATTCCTTTCAAAGTAGGTATGCAGTAGTACCTCTGTGTGGGGTTTTCCTTTGTTATAAAAGGTAAAAACAGAAAAAGAATAAAACTTATAAAACTTTATAAGCTGTGTTATGTTTTGCAGCTCCAGGCTACTTTTCTTTGGTGGAAGAGGGGGCAAAAATGACTCTTTTGATAGTAAAGGTTGCAGATCCCTGTTATAACACATTCACAGCACTTGAAATGTGAGTGTTTTATCTGTTATTATGAGTGGTATACAGGTGTGTATATACACACAGGTAGATGTCTGTGTAGATTCTCAGTTATCCAGGTCATAGTAGTCTCTGGAGCTTGAAAAAGGCGACTGGACTTCTTTTTGTTTCTTGAAGACGTTTCACCTCTCATCCGAAAGGCTTCTTCAGTTCTCAACCAAATGGTGGAGAGACCCAGGTATTTAAACCCCTGTGGGCGTAGTCCCCTGGAGGTGGTTATGACCCTCTATTGATCATGTGCTTGAACACATGTGCCCAGGTGTGAAGGGGGCGTGGGTCATATTTAATCAGTGGTTTCAGTTGAAACCAATTTAGGACTCCGCTCCATTGTTTCCTGTGGCCTATTGAGGTCACTGGAACAAAGGTGTGAATGGGGGTTGAGACGTCTGGGAAGGGAGCTCAGGACAGCACTGTAAGCGGGGGAAAGTTGGTGACGTAATCCACCTCCTCTGTTCAATGATGGTTGTTCACAGTGGACATAGATGGCTTCTTTCACTCCTCTTTCAAACCATCTGTTTTCCCTGTCCAAAATGTGGACATTGGCATCCTCAAAAGAGTGCCCTTTTTCCTTCAGATGCAGATGTACTGCTGAATCTTGTCCTGTCGAGGTGGCTCTTCTATGTTGTGCCATTCGTTTGTGAAGAGGCTGTTTGGTTTCACCAATGTAGAGGTCCGAGCACTCTTCACTGCACTGAACAGCATACACTACATCGCTGATCTTGTGTTTGGCGGGTTTGTCCTTGGGATGAACCAGTTTTTGTCTTAGGGTGTGACTTGGTTTGAAGTATACTGAGATGTCATGCTTGGAGAAAATTCTTCTGAGTTTCTCTGACAAGCCTGACACATATGGGATGACAATGTTGTTCCTCTTGTCCTTCCCATTCTCTGTAGTTTGTGTTTGGCCTTCATTCCTGTGCATCTTAGCTGATTTGATGAAGGCCCAGTTGGGGTAACCGCATGTTTTGAGGGCTTTCTTAATGTGTGTGTGTTCCTTATGCTTCCCTTCTGCCTTAGAGGGAACACTTTCCGCACGGTGTTGTAGGGTCCTGATCACCCCAAGTTTGTGTTCCAGAGGGTGGTGGGAGTCAAAGAGGAGATACTGGTCTGTGTGTGTGGGCTTCCGGTAAACTTCAATGTTGAGGCTTCCATCTTCCTCGATAAGCACCGCACAGTCCAGGAATGGTAACTTGTTATCTCTGGTGTCCTCCCTGGTAAAACGTATGTATTTATCCACTGAGTTAATGTGACGAGTGAAGGCTTCTACTTCTTGGGTTTTGATTTTGACCCAGGTGTCATCTACATATCTGTACCAGTGGCTAGTAGGGTTTAATCCCGAGATCCGGGATTCCCGGGAAATGCGATCAGAACCATTTCCCGTTTCCCGGGAAACGTTAGACGGGAAACCGGGAAAAAAGTCGCGCGCGTCGATTTGACTTTCAGAAAGAAAGAAAGCTTCAGAATGTTAAATTTAAGGAAATGTTGAGAGAAGGGTTCGTTTAATGCGAAAAGCATTACTCTTCATTTCAGGCATGTTCAGCCTCCGTTTAAGGCTTCAGCTTCATCTCAAGCGTTTTAATAGAGGTATTACACAGTTGTGCTTTTTTCCTCTTTAATTTGTTGAAATCGTAGGCAATGTGTTTACCCTAAGGTATTTTGTATTATATAATTTTATATTATTATATATTGTTATATTGCATTATATAGCCTATAAAATATGCCTGCCCTGAACAATAAAGAAATTATCATGAAATAGATTGCTTTAACATATTTCGCTTTTAAAATGGAGTTGAGTAAAATGTATATTTTTTTAGGCTATAAGGATTGGCCAGTTTTTCAATAGACGATTCACAGCGAACCTACTTTAACCCTCAGACACGGTGTTATAAATTTGCTGTTGCCAGAATGGCAATGACCAAGTCGTGGTGCATTACTCAAGGCCCTGTGTTATGCCATATTATAGTGTAGTACGGTAGTTAACTTTTCAATGACTGTTACAGCGTTCCACTGGTGGAGATATAGCGCAACAGATGTCGCCACGACAGCGCAAGTGGCTGAGCCTTTATCAATGCTGTGGAGATGAACCGTATTGTTTTGCACCAGCAGTTGTAAAATATCTTGGTATAATTCCATGTACAATGCAGGAATATTCGAATTATATTTGTTAAGGGAGTGTTGAGGAACGATACAACACCGCATAGCTCGAGCACTCGAATGTCGAGATGTAGGTTTTATTGCGTTAATCAAGCCGACGTTACCCCCTACTGGGCATAACAGGACATAGCTGGAAAGCTACCTCTACAATATCACAATAGGTTAAGGCCGACACAGGCTACAGAAGGCCTAATTAAAATAAAAAAATAAATAAACTTTTTCCCGGGATTCCCGGGAAATGGCTCTTCATTTCCCGGGATTTGATCCATGTCATTTTCGGGAAAAATATTAAACCCTAGTGGCTAGGTGCCATCCCTTTGAAAGAACCAAGAGCTTTACTTTCCACTTCCTCCATGTAAAGGTTGGCTACAATGGGAGACACTGGGGAGCCCATGGCACATCCATGCTTCTGTCTGTAGAATCCATCATTGTATTTAAAATATGTTGTGGTAAGGCAGAGATCTAAAAGTGCACAAATCTGATCTGGGGTGAAGCTGGTTCTGTTCAGTAAGGAATCGTCTTCCTGTAGTCGTCTTCTGACGGTCTCCACTGCCTCAGTTGTAGGTATGCAAGTGAAAAGTGAAACCACATCAAAGGACACCATGGTTTCATCTGGATCCAGTACAAGATTCTGGACCTTGTTAGTAAAATCTGTAGAGTTTTCAATGTGGTGGGGTGTGATGCCAACAAGCGGTGATAAGATGGTGGCGAGGTGTTTGGAAATGTTGTAGGTGACCGAGTTTATACTGCTGATAATGGGTCGAAGTGGGACTCCTTCTTTGTGGATCTTTGGGAGTCCATAAATGCATGGAGTGGCTTCTCCAGCGTACAGGCGGTAGTAAGTGGGGCGGTCAATGGCTTTTTCCTTTTCAAGTTGTTGCAGGCAGCAAACAACTTTTTTCTTGTAGTTGCTTGTGGGATCACGTCTCAAGACCTCATAAGTATTGTTGTCACTGAGGAGTGTAGTTATTTTGTTGTGGTAATCCGATGAATTCAGCACAACCGTGCACCTCCCCTTGTCGGCTGGCAGTATGGTGATGTTTTGATCCTTGCTTAGGGCTGTGATGGCCTTCTTCTCCTGAGTGGTGAGGTTGGATGGAGGAAGTCTTGCACTGGAGAGAGTGGCTGAAACTTTCATCCTGATCTGTTCTGCTACAGGATGAGAAAGTTTGTTGATGTGATGTGGTTTCACTTTTCACTTGCATACCTACAACTGAGGCAGTGGAGACCGTCAGAAGACGACTACAGGAAGACGATTCCTTACTGAACAGAACCAGCTTCACCCCAGATCAGATTTGTGCACTTTTAGATCTCTGCCTTACCACAACATATTTTAAATACAATGATGGATTCTACAGACAGAAGCATGGATGTGCCATGGGCTCCCCAGTGTCTCCCATTGTAGCCAACCTTTACATGGAGGAAGTGGAAAGTAAAGCTCTTGGTTCTTTCAAAGGGATGGCACCTAGCCACTGGTACAGATATGTAGATGACACCTGGGTCAAAATCAAAACCCAAGAAGTAGAAGCCTTCACTCGTCACATTAACTCAGTGGATAAATACATACGTTTTACCAGGGAGGACACCAGAGATAACAAGTTACCATTCCTGGACTGTGCGGTGCTTATCGAGGAAGATGGAAGCCTCAACATTGAAGTTTACCGGAAGCCCACACACACAGACCAGTATCTCCTCTTTGACTCCCACCACCCTCTGGAACACAAACTTGGGGTGATCAGGACCCTACAACACCGTGCGGAAAGTGTTCCCTCTAAGGCAGAAGGGAAGCATAAGGAACACACACACATTAAGAAAGCCCTCAAAACATGCGGTTACCCCAACTGGGCCTTCATCAAATCAGCTAAGATGCACAGGAATGAAGGCCAAACACAAACTACAGAGAATAGGAAGGACAAGAGGAACAACATTGTCATCCCATATGTGTCAGGCTTGTCAGAGAAACTCAGAAGAATTTTCTCCAAGCATGACATCTCAGTATACTTCAAACCAAGTCACAACCTAAGACAAAAACTGGTTCACCCCAAGGACAAACCCGCCAAACACAAGATCAGCGATGTAGTGTATGCTGTTCAGTGCAGTGAAGAGTGCTCGGACCTCTACATTGGTGAAACCAAACAGCCTCTTCACAAACGAATGGCACAACATAGAAGAGCCACCTCGACAGGACAAGATTCAGCAGTACATCTGCATCTGAAGGAAAAAGGGCACTCTTTTGAGGATGCCAATGTCCACATTTTGGACAGGGAAAACAGATGGTTTGAAAGAGGAGTGAAAGAAGCCATCTATGTCCACTGTGAACAACCATCATTGAACAGAGGAGGTGGATTACGTCACCAACTTTCCCCCGCTTACAGTGCTGTCCTGAGCTCCCTTCCCAGACGTCTCAACCCCCATTCACACCTTTGTTCCAGTGACCTCAATAGGCCACAGGAAACAATGGAGCGGAGTCCTAAGTTGGTTTCAACTGAAACCACTGATTAAATATGACCCACGCCCCCTTCACACCTGGGCACATGTGTTCAAGCACATGATCAATAGAGGGTCATAACCACCTCCAGGGGACTACGCCCACAGGGATTTAAATACCTGGGTCTCTCCACCATTTGGTTGAGAACTGAAGAAGCCTTTCGGATGAGAGGTGAAACGTCTTCAAGAAACAAAAAGAAGTCCAGTCGCCTTTTTCAAGCTCCAGAGACCACACAGGTAGATGTATGCAGGTGTTCTGCTCTGTGTTCAGTTTTTCTCTTGTGGACATGAACACTGAACTTGTTGAGTTTTTAAAAAAAGAACTGAAGCTGATTTTTGTCCTGCTTTGTTTGCCATACCATTCATAGTCGCCTCACTTCCTGTTTAACCTGTGAAACATCACTGATTGATCTCTTCCTCTTCCTCCATCACAGCGGTGGCTGGCGGCGGCCGACCTGCAGCAGGAGGTGTACTGTCACTTGGCCGTGTATGTACCCAGAATCTTTTGCTTGGGGCCGTGCGGTGGGAGGGAGGAGCAGAGGGAGGAACAAAGGGAGGAGCTCGCCTGTCAGCTTCTCCTCCTCGCTCCATTTGAGTGGTTCCTGCTGGGGGAGGAGCCTGCAGCTGGGCTGGCGCTGCTGCAGGAGAATAACCGGCCGTCAGCACTGTGTGGGCACGTGTTCAAGGTGGGAGAACCCACCTACTCTTGCAGGTAGGAGGTGACACATGCACAGGTGACATAGGTAGCTCTACTTAGGTGATAACCTGTGTGTGTGTGTGTGTAGGGAGTGTGCAGCTGACCCAACGTGTGTCCTCTGCATGCAGTGTTTCCTGGGCAGTGTTCACAAAGAGCATCGATACAGGGTGAGCGTACACACATACACAGTTTGTTCATCATGGTTACATCGTGTTACCATCCTTGAATAAGTGAAGTAAAAGTTTTTTTGGTGGACGTCAGAGCGTGGTGGAAGATGCTGTTTAAAATGAGAAAAAAAATTATAAAATTTAAAATGAAACAAAATAAAGACTCTGAGAAAATAGTGAAAAAGTTATAAAGGAGGATCTCAGTTTAAGAGAAAAAGTTAAATAAAGAAGCTCAGTGGATTAATAATCCTATATATAAATAAATAGAGCTGTTCTTGGTAAAGTAAGCCGAGTACTAAAGATGCATTCAACAGCTGGAACACAAAAACGGAGAGGGGGAGGAAGATTATCTCAGAGTTCATCAGCACCAGCTGGATGAGATCACACAGGCTGACCTGAGATCTGCAGAAAGTATTTAAACTGGAATTCAAAGTCAGAAACTCATTGGGAACAGAGCTCAAACATCTAACTGGGATCAAACAAGAAGCTCTTCATCACTCCAGGGGGTCCTGAACCTAAACCGAAGCTTTGTTCACCAAGCTGTGCTGCATGTGTCATTTTCACACTAACTACATTTTTGAAAAAGTCTTAAGTCTTTCCCTCCTAAAGATGTTTGTTTAGACTCAGAGAGAGATCATAGAAAGCAGCAGTCACACAGTTAGAGCTTATCAGTGATAGCAACAGTGACAGGAAGCAGCTGCAGACTTCAGCTCTATTTGTACTGATCTGTGAGGACTGGTTCAGTTAGAGGTCAGAGGTTTGGCTGTCAGGTTCAGGTGACACTGAGGTATGTGTGTGTTTGTGACCACTAGATGACCACGTCAGGAGGAGGAGGTTTCTGTGACTGCGGAGATGCTGAAGCCTGGAAGACAGGTCCTTACTGCCAGAAACACACACCAGGAGACGAAAGCTGCGACGCTCAGGAGGTGAAATGGACGGACAGATGGCTGTCACTCTGTCTTTGCCTTTGTTAGTCTGACTTGCTGCCTGATGATTTTTTTTCCTTCGCAGGAATAGAATCATTTCTATTTAATTCAGTTTTATTTATATAGCGCCAAATCACAACAAAGTCGCATCAAGGCGCTTTGTATTGTAGGTAAAGACCCTACAATAATTACAGAGAAAACCCAACAGTCAAAATGACCCCCTATGAGCAGCACTTGGTGACAGTGGGAAGGAAAAACTCCCTTTTAACAGGAAGAAACCTCCAGCAGAACCAGGCTCAGGGAGGGGGGGTCATCTGCTGTGACCAGCTGGGGCTGAGGGGAGAGAGACAGGACAAAAGACATGCTGTGGAAGAGAGACAGAGTTTAATAATAACTAATAACTTTTCTGTAATAACAGAATCAGAAAACAACAAAAAAACCCCTCAGAAATAAACCCTCATTGTGCTCAGACTGCCCACTCAGCCTGATACTATCACCAAGTCATTCAGTAATGAGTTCCTCGCTGCACGTTTTGATCCAGGGAGGCAGCAAGCGGATGACCGATTGCTAGTGCTAATAGCCAAGCTCACTTGCTAATTATGGTTATAGCAAAAAAAAAAAAGGACCGTCTGTCTGTGACCTCACTCTGTGCTGTTTTTCTCTCCAGGACCCCATAACTCAGCTGCCTGCTGACATGGTCGGACGTGCGTTAAGCTTCTTCTTCATCATCCTGAAATACGCTGTTGACCTGCTGACCTGGGAGCATGAGGACCTGCTGCCAACAGGACTGGAGCCACTGTATGCACACTTTACCTTTATCTGAGACATGTGACAGGAAATACATCATACTGTAATATTCACTGTTTGTGTGTGTGTCTGTGTGTGTGTGTGTGTGCGCGTGCGTGTGTTTGTGTGCGTACGCGTGCACACACGCATGTGTACAGTGAGCGAGAGGACACCTACTACTGCATGCTCTTCAATGATGAAGTGCACACGTACGAGCAGGTGATCTACACGCTGCAGAAAGCTGTCAACTGCAGCCATAAGGAGGCCATGAGCTTCGCCACCACCGTGGACCGAGATGTCAGTACACACACACACACACACACACACACACAAAGAGGAGCTGTGATGAGGAGCTTCAACGATAATATTATAAGAATTTGCTCTCTGTGTGTGTGTTTGCAGGGCAGGAAGTCAGTTCGATATGGGGACTTGCAGTTCTGTGAACAGGCCAAGTCTGTTATTGTGGTGAGTGTTAACTTATGGGTTAATGTAAAAGTTTTCTCATCAGCCGTATGAACATTTGCCAGCTGTTGAGGGTAATTATTGACATGATTGGGTGTGAGGGGAAGATGTGGAGGGTTCAGCTCTCTGTGAACGATTGAGTGAACAGTTCATCAGGTTAAAGACATGAAAATTACTGATTTTGTCATCTAGGGTTCATAATCTGATTGTAGCACTTCTTATGTACCCCTGAACTGAGATACAGCATCCTAGGTTCGTTCCCTTTAACAACACACAACTAGGGAAAAACACACCCTCTTGGATACTGTAACTGAAAGTAAAATTTCTGGCAAATTGTTGTGTGAGTTTAACCTTTAAGTCATAATGGCATAAATCCCTTACATTCTAATAATCCCCGTATTACTCGGAGAAATGAAAAGGGTAGTGGTGCCAAAATTATGGTATTTATTTACATCAGCCACAGGCCAAAAACCCACCCACTGAAACAGCCTGGTGGTGGTAACTCAGTGCAGCAGAGGTTATTCCTTAACCTTTAAACGTATTTACATGTGTGGTCCCACATGAACTGAAAAGACAGGAAACAATAAAGGAAAATCTGGAAATACCAAAACAAACCCGTTGCAGGCCTGAGCATATGATGTTGGAGTAGTTAACCTATTAACTGGCAGTGTCCCACCCGCGGGACGTTTGTAGCGCTCTCCAAATTTGAAGCCTCATAGCGTCACAGTAACGCTGCAGTCCGCTCTCACGATGCTTTTATATGACAGACTAGACCCTCAGAATTGGATTGACACCTCATTTGGCCAATCATGTTATGAAATGGATTTTCCAGAGCCAATAATAACCAGACAGCGTCATCTGACTTCTCTGGACATGCCCCAGATGTTCTCCAATCGTTCTGATTGGTCAGCTCTGACCCAAAATCCAAAAACACAGATTATAGCCAATAAAATTCCTGACACGTGGGTATATGGCACTATGGGGTGGGTTTTCACATGAATGCATAAACTCCCTGCGTAACCAGTGCATCCTCCGTGCGTGAAACTGAGCAGGAACTAAGAGTCTGTGTGCCGTACTGCGTAAACTGTGTTTACAATACTTTTTCTCGCCAACGGATTATCAGAATGCATCAAAAACAGACTATATTTATTCAAAGAAGTGACTACATGACTCACGAGAGTGGATTATTATTTATTAGAGGATTTTGTCGCTGATTTGACCGGTTTTACGGAATCTCACGAATGGACAGCTGTACTCTGAAGGTGATTTATGGTACGTGTAACTTTTTATTCTCAGCTCGTCCTTGTATTATATGCTGTTTAGATGTAAATATGTATGTAATAGTGAGCTTGACATGCACCATTACACAGAAAATATCACCATACGCTGTTGTTGTGCCACTTATATTGTGTGTGTGCTTTGCATATGGAAATTTACAAGAGCAGTGTTGGGGGCAGGGAAGGTTGTTACAGGTCTCGATGAGGCTTTCACGGGGGTCTTTATTACGTTTATTACGGCAGGATGAGGAGGACAATGGTATCAGAGAAGGACTATTGGGAGGATTGTGGTTTTTTTATTTTATTTGAATATGTAGTGTTTACATTTACTGTAACTTTTGATCAATATACAACTTATTTACTTTGGGTGTGTGAAGGAATCACTGAAAATAGACTGGGGGGGTTTGTAAATGAAGGCCTAACATTTTCCTTTTACAAATTAGGGCAACCACTGATTTATATGTCTATAATTATAATTAATTCACATTATCAGTAACTTTGTGTATAGCAGAGGATTCCTCAGGGTAGTATCTTTGATTAGAGCCTCACTGATGACTCTATGTTGAGGCATTGAGGAGTTACAGCCATTTGAAGTTTGTATATCAAAGGCTGCTCACATGTGAGACCACACCTGGACATCAACACAAAAAAAACTTTACAAAACAGTAGGTTTTTGTGCTATCTTGATAAAATTTGAAATACACATTAAAAAGACTTCATTCTACAGCTTCATTATATTTTCCAGTCCATACCTTCTACACTCAGTGTGTTATATGAAAACAAACAGGAAAAATCCAGACGAGGCAAAAATTGTCCAATTTTTCTGTGTTCAAAACTTAATAGCTACAAACTCATTATAGTTACAGCATTTTTGACTGCAAGAATGAAAAATATAGCTTGTATTCTTCACAAAGAGACCAAGCTTTTGCTTGTACTCCAAAGAGTTCAGGAACAGCAGCTAATTTAATTTGGGTATGCTTTTTCAGGTGTTTTTGTTGATTTTGGAGTGGCCAGTTAACAGGTTAATGAGCACATAGTCTTTGCTAGCATGCAGCGCTGTAACAGGGTTACTCATTCTCTGCAGTCAGTACTGCTAGCAGTCCTACAGACCACGTGATTGTATTGTGGTAGTGACAAAAAACACAGTTCCACGAGGTTTTGGTGCAAAGTCCAGTTCAGTTCTGGTAGAAACTCAGTCCGACCCTGTATTGGCAAAACACGCAAAACTGTGCAATGGAAGCTTGTTTCCACCACTAAGAAGAAGAAGAAAAAAAAAATCGCCATCCGTAACTCGAAATTTCAAGTTTGCTCTGCCAATCGGGAAGCTCCGTTATGATACATCATTTCCTTGTTAACCAGAAGCAGGAGGCTGAAGGCATCAGCTGTCAACAGATCGACATGAAAACATTGATTCCTTTTATGTAGCTGTTTTTCGCTGGAAGGCATTCTGACTGTTGATGATCAAAAACCCGACGACAATTTGTTCATGTTTGCTAACACTGCTAGCTCACTGATACTTTTGCTACCCCATTTTGCGTGCGCATGCGTTGGTGTCATCTGCTTCCAGGCAAAAAGGAAATTACCTGTTTCACAGAGCTTCCTGATTGGCAGTAATAACTGGAAATTTTGTGTTAATGAAAATTTTGAGATACATAAATCAAATTGAGTCACAGATGGTTTTTTTTTCTTTTTTTTTTTTAGTGGCAGAATCTTCCATACAGTCCAGCTCTGCGTCGAAAACGGGGAAAAGAAAACAGCACTAGCCTCTTTCTGAACGAAGAGGCTACTGTATGGCCTGTCCTCAACAGATACTGTCTCTCAAAAAGCTGGTAGCTAGTCACTATCAGTACATGTCCGGCACATTACTTACCCTAACACAAGCTGCCCCTCGCTTCACTCTCCATCTTCTGCTAGTTCCTGCAGACCAACCAATCAGAGTCTGAGAAACGTAAAGTCTCTCAATGTGTACCAATCTCAGGCAGTACACAAAAACACTTTACAAACTATCACATAATCTATTATACAGTAAATGACTGCATACAGTATGCATATTAGGACATATTATTACATACTGACACCCACTATGAAAAAGTAAAAATCTTAAAGGGATACAATTCATTATTATCCCAACAAGAATTTGCCCATTTTCAGAAACCTTTAAACACTGAGGGTTTACCCTGGGGTTACACGATGAAATGTATGCACACAGCGAGCAGCTGCAGAGCTGCTGTATGTTTCTTATTCCAGCAGATGATGAACAGACCTCTCTGAGCTTGTACTGCAGCAGCTTGGCTCCACAGGAAGAGAGTCCAGCTGCTCCGTGTTATTTACAATCATTACCTTGCCCACCAATAGGAGCAGGGAGGTGATCTGTCTGCCAGTAATGTAACATTTTGAACCAAAATTGATGAAACTTTGTGGAAATATTCCTCAGGGATATTTTTCTTAAAACTTTCTGAGGAGAAAACAATGGAAATCTCACCTCCTCTTCCCCCCACCCCCAGAGGAACACCAGCCGTCAGTCGAAGCCTCTCCGGGTTCAGGTGATGCACTCATCTGTTGTTGCTCATCAGTGTTTTGCTCTGAAGGCTCTGAGCTGGTTGGGTCAGATCATTCAGTACTCTGGTATGTGTGGATTTCATTACCCACAATCCCTCTTTTTCTTGCTGCTGCATTTAGTGACTGTGGACTTTGTTTCAGATGGTCTGAGGAGGATCCTGTGTCAGGTGGGCCTGCAGAAAGGTCTGGAGGGAGAGAACTCCTCGCTGGTGGACCAGCTGATGCTCAGTGACTCCAAGATGTGGAAAGGTAACCGGTTGGACGGCCATGATCCACAACACTAACTTGTGTATAATGTCAAACAGTATGATTTTAGCCATCAGTAAATTCTATGAAGACACAAAGCAAAGATGTAGGGCTAAGATTTACTCTATAACTAGCTGGAATTTAGTTGCACGGTGGTCTCCTCACTGCTTTAGTCAATGCTAACTCACCCTTGGCACCCGAGCAGGTAACCTGAGGTCAACTGATCGGCAGTTTGTTGTGTCTGCAGGAGCAAGGAATATCTATCACCAGCTGCTCATGAACAGCCTCCTCATGGACCTCAAGTACAAGAAGATCTTTGCCATCCAGTTTGCCAAGGTAACACACCTGTGCAACATATCTAATCTACGCTCACCACCCACCTCTGTTACGTACACCTTGCTCATACTGGGTTGAATCCCCTTTTGCCTTCAGAGCTGCTTTAATTCTTCATGGCTCTGATTCAACAAGGTGATGGAAACATTCCTCAGAGATGCTGGTCCATGTTGACATGACTGCATGCTGCAGATTTGTCAGCTGCATCCAATATCTGAATCTCACACTGCACCACATCCCAGAGGTACTCTACTGGACTGAGATCTGGTGACTGTGGAGGCTGTCTGAGTACAGTTTCATGATCAAGAAACTAGTTTGAAATGATCTGAGGTGTTGAAACTAAAGGCTGCCGAGAAAAAAAACAAGGCAGTCTGTCCCAAAACATTTGTATTATCAGGAATTCGGCTCCCTAAGCTGGCCTTGAGGCTGGTAATCATATCTCCCTGGGTTGATGTGACAGCAGATGCACTCCCCCGCCCCTACCTTCCTTCTGCGATTTGTGTGAACTGGGATCTGGACTACCACGAGCACTCACACGCCTTTAGTGACTGTGGCTGCAGACACCCATCTCCCTTATGTTAGTCTTGTCTGTCCTACTCTTGGATGGTTGTTCTGAACAAATTCCGTTGTATGTATGATGATTAATTTCGTTGTATGTATAATGACAATAAAATTCTATTCTATTCTATATACCTGATGAGGGCACCTCATCACCATGCCTGTTAGAGCTGGACTGTAGTCTGGGCTGTCTTATCCTAGTAGAAGCTGAATAACCCCCTGACCTCAGTTTGTTATTCTCTGGCAGCATCTATTTATGGAGAAATCCTCTGAAGCTCAATGTAACAGCCTCAAAGATCCTTAAACATCCTCAGACATCCTTAAAAAGCCTTAAATAGGCTATTTCACACGACCTCAGACCTCCTCAGATATTCTCAGACAGCCTCTAAACAACCTTAAACTACCTTAAACAGTCTCGATCATCCTCATTCCATTAACATTGTTGACCGATGTGAGAGCAGCAGGTTTGGGTGTTTCTGCCCTGAGGACCTCGAGGCTGTAAATGCTGAGCTCAGAGGATATTATTGTTTTTAAAACCAACTTCCTGTGGATGTGGAGCCTCATTCTGACATCAGAGATGATGAGGTCACACTCAGTCTAAACATATGTGTTCAGATCTCACTGAGGTTTGACTGCTTTCCCTCCTTAGCAGATGGTGGCAATTGAATGGGGGATGGACTCATGTCTGATGGAATGCATTGAAGTTAAAGATCATGTTTTGCAAATTGGTGATCACTGAGAGAAAATTACTCATTCAGTATTCAAAGCACTAAATGTCCATAGATTATTCACGCGGCAAGCTCAGATGTTTCTTAGTTACTCATTTGAAGATAAAAAATTTGTATATCTATTCTTTTATATGTTAGTCTTCAGATTGGAAACAGGCAATTTTTCCTCCCCTGATGAACTCGTCTACCAATACAATAGTGGGCTTCAGGCCATCGTAAATGACCTTGCTTGTGTTCAAAGTCGGACTGTTTCTTTTTCTCATTACGCACCATGGTATACTCCTGTATCATGACTCCTCAAGGCCAAAGGTTGTCGTTTAGAGTGTCTTTACAGGAAAACTGGACTTACTGTTCACAAAGCTATGTATGTATGCTGATCATGTTCAGGTTTATAAGAATGTTCTGTCTACAGCTAAAGCTGAGTACTATGCAAATCTTATCAGGGCAGGTGAAGGCAATTCTAGAGTATTGTTCTCCACTCTCAATTCCATCCTTAAACCTCCTGTTATGCTATCCTGTCAGATGCATTCCACTGAGCATTGTAACAATTTTATGAACTTCTTTAATCTCAAAATCCAACAAATTCACCACCACTTAGCCTCCCAGAATCTCTCCTTGACCATTTTATCACCTACAATCTCCTGTAATTCATCCACCAGTACCTTTTCCAGCTTTCATCTTCCATCCATCGCTGAAATTTCTGCAATTATACAAAAATCCAAACCTACTACTTGCCAACTCGATCCCCTACCAACTTCTCTGGTTAAAACCTGTCTGCCATTAGTAGTAGTCTAATAGTGCACTTCCTACTGCCTCTTTTTCACTTCCTCTTTTTCATAACTTTCTCATTTTCATATGGTCACGTCCCCCTCAAAACTGAACTATCACCCCCTACCCCACTCACCCACCCACCCGCCCTCAGACTGACAGCTATCCCCCACAAGGGTTGTATCATCTCTATTATGTAATACCGCAGCTCAAACATCAGCACGTCTACACACACACACACACACACACACACACACACACACACACACACACACACACACACACACACACACACACACCTGCCCAGTATCAGCACCAGACACTGACCCCCTGGTGTGTGTGAATCAGTCTTAACGGATCTTAACAGAAAAAGCTTATCATAGAGTTGTCACGAAAACTTGTAGTTGTGCTAGAAAGCGGAGGATGACACCGGTCCGTTCATACAATCTGAAGCGGTGATCAACACCAGTGTGCAATATCAATAACAGACACCGACCCCCTGCTGCAACACCGTGCACATGCGTGGACCAGGCCTTAACAGGAAAAAAAAAAAACTAAAAACTAATCACAGGGATGCAGGAGTGTCACACAACCTGTGGGAGTGGTAGAAAAGCAGAGGAAGACTGGCCGGAGTGGTCATACACTCTGAACGAAGATCCTTGCGTTATTTCAGCAGAACACCGCAAACTCCATAATCAAGTTCGCGGACGATACTACGGTGATAGGCCTAATCAAAGACAACGATGAAACGGCCAACAGGGAGGAGGTTCAGCATCTGGCTGCATGGTGTGAGGACAACAACCTGGAGCTTAACACAGGGAAAATGAAAGAGATTATTGTGGACTTTAGAAGAACTGCAAGTCAGGCACACACCCCCATCTGCATCAATGGTGCAGTAGTAGAAAAGGTGCCCAGCTTCAAATTCCTCGGCGTCCACATCTCTGAAGATCTCTCTTGGTCCCTCAACTCGTCAGTCCTGGTCAGAAAGGCACAACAGTGCCTTTATTTTCTTCGGAGACTCAAAAAAGCTTACTTGTGTCCCAGAATACTCGTGGACTTTTACCGCTGTACCATTGAGAGCATTCTTACAAACTGCATCTCTGTGTGGTACGGCAACTGCTCCGCAGCTGACCGGAAAGCTCTTCAGCGGGTGGTTAAAACTGCCCAACGTATCATCGGCACTCAGTTACCCACCATACAGGACATTTACAGTAAACGGTGCCTGGGTAAAGCGAGGAACATTATCAAGGATGTCTCTCATCCTAATCATGGTTTTTTCACCCTACTTCCGTCTGGCAGGCGTTACAGGTGCCTTCGCTCTCGTACCAGCAGGCTCAGGAAGAGTTTTTTTCCTGAGGCTGTAACCCTGCTAAATTCCAGTTCATCATTGTAAAACATTACTGCACTTCGTATCATACTTAAACCTTGTACTTTTTATAAATGTTCTTATAAATGTTTTATCAGGACTAGTATAATCTGTAAATTTGCACATGGTATTATTGCACTATCTACACCAGCCCAACAATAATGTATATACTGTATATATTTGCCATATACTTAATTTTGTTTACTCTCATTCATTATTTATTCATGTAGCCTTTTTTATTTATTTATTCAACTTTTCTCTCTATAACTATAGGTCACTGTACAATTAATGTTACCCGTTTAATAGTCTCAATTTTTATATGTCTTTTATTCTACCTGTCTGGTTACTCCTGCACTTTAATTGAGCATCAGATGTATATAATCCCTATCTTGCATTTCTGGTTAGATGCTACTGCATTTCGTTGACTCTGTATTTTTACTTTGCACAATGACAATAAAGTTGAATCTGAATCTGAAACGTTATTTTTAAAACATGGCTCAAGGTAAGAAATATATTTTTTTTAAATTCTGACCAGACACTGACCAGGGGGTCAGTGTCTGGTGCTGATATTGGGCAGGTGTGTGTGTGTGTGTGTGTGTGGGGAGAGGTGCTGATGTTTGAGCTGCGGTATTACATAATAGAGATGATACAACCCCTGTGGGGGATAGCTGTCAGTCTGAGGGCGGGTGGGTGAGTGGGGTAGGGGTGATAGTTCAGTTTTGAGGGGGACGTGACCATATGAAAATGAGAAAGTTATGAAAAAGAGGAAGTGAAAAAGAGGCAGTAGGAAGTGCACTATTAGACTACTGCCATTTTTATCCCCTCTCATAACTGATATCATCCATTCCTCTCTCAATTTAGGTCAGGTTCCATCCTCACTTAAAACAGCCTTAATCACTCCTCTGCATTGTAGTTTTTGGCAACCATTTTAGTTTTAGTCTTAGTCTTTTGGACGAAAATACTTCTTAGTTTTAGTCAGTTTGTTATTTCTAAATGTGATAGTTTTAGTCGACAAAAACTCAAAGTTTTAGTCAAGTTTTAGTCAGCTTTAGTGGGGAAAAAATAAGAAGAAAGTATTAGTCTTTACAAATTAATTTAAATAGTTAGTGGTAACAGTGGAATAAAATTACTCCAAAAAATGCAATAAACAAAAACATTCTCACTTGGGCAATTGGGGCTTTATTTCTCAGAATTTGCTAAAGTGCAATAAACATACATATGCCCCAAATATAAGCAATGGATGAGGAACACATGCTTAACTTGACCTTGTCTGCCAGGGCAATCAAGTTGTATATTATATATAAAAACAGACACCATATTGCAAAATATCAGGGTGATGAGCCTTCAGATGCCGCTTAAGATTTGTGGTGTTTTTTCTGACAAGTTTACCGCCGTCTCCCTGGACAATAGATTCAGTTTTCCTTTCAAATGTGTTATATCGTCACCTTTTTAAAGTAATGGCCTAAGTCATTTTTTGGCAAAACTGATTTTTTTTGCCTAAATGATTTCCTCATGATGCTGCCGACCTCTGGTAAAATCGCCTACCTCCTCAGTTGAACAGATCCTGCAGTTTTACCCATTTAATATAATGGCCTATGTCAAGAGTGTGACTTAGGCTGTTTTATTTTGCCTCAGTCAAAAGACTGTGTGACACTTTTTTTTTTTTTTACAAGCTTTTCAAGATGGCAGCTGCTTCGATAAGAAAAAACCTCTCCCTCGCCACTGATGTTATTTCCATGATTCTGGTCTCATCCCCCATTGTTAAGTGAAGAGATTAACTATGATATAGACTAGGCTATAAATATTGCATAGTCATAAATCTTTTTATTCAGTTTTTTAGTCAGCAAAGTAGCTAAATCCATGAAGACTATCTGACTGTTACAAGTGATAGGCTGTTAAATCTGTTAAGTAATTTCTGCCTTTTCAAACAATATTTCATCTACAGGTTTTGCCTCATTTTTTTTTTAACTTTACATGATCTAAAGTAAGAAAATTTTGAAAACGGTATTGTAATCTGATAGCTAGACATTGTGTATAACAAAAAATTACATTATACTTTTGTGTTTATATTTGATGACTATCTCATGGACTACATCCACTGGGGTTTAAATACCTGGGTCTCTCCACCTTTCGGTTTGAGAACTGAAAAAGCCTTTGGGATGACAGGTAAAATGTCTTGAAGAAACAAGAAGAGGTCCAGTCGCCCTTTTCCAAGCTCCAGAGACCTTTATGACCAAGAACCTACACAGACAAGGGTTGAAATGTTTTTGTAGGCAATGCATTTGACAATTCTTTGGCCAGTCAGGGCTCATCGTGTGAAAATCATAATGAGACAGTCATTGAGGAGAGGAGGCAGGTTGTACCAGGCCAAGAGTCTGTTTCAGATGGAGCAGACGATACCTTAAACACTCCTGTTTATGATATTCAAGATGCCATGCAGACACAACCACATCATGAAGTGGGCAATTCTGATGATGATGATGATGATGTCATCTGTGAACCAGATTATCCCCCATCCTGTGATGAGTCCTCTGATCCATAAAATGGTAAATGGACTAGTTCTTATATAGTGCTTTTCTACTCTAGCTGAGCACTCAAAGCACTTCATACAACATGTTTGCATTTACCCATTCATACAAGCACTTCCTTCTACAACTAAGTGCTTAATAGCTAACATTCACACACACTCATACAGTTGTATTGGAGAGCAACTTGGGGTTCAGTATCTTGCCCAAGGATACTTTGGCATACAGACTGGAGCAGCCAGGAGTAGAACCACCAGCCTTCTGATTAGTAGAGGACCTGCTCTACCTCCTGAGTCACAGGCACCACCATGAAGACAAAATGAAAGCAGCCTAATCATAGCAATAATGTCAAAGTGCTTAATCACAATGAGTTCCTGAAACTGAATGCAAGTTACTTCATTAGCATCAGACCAGGCAAAAAAGTTGGAGAGCTGACTGCATGATTTGCAGGCTCTTCAGTTTAGCAGTGAAGGCAAAATCCATTTTGAGCTGTCCATCACGGAGGACTCTGCGTGGGAAGCACTGCCACAGAGGACAAAGGTGGATAAGAATATTTTCAAGTGCTCTGCCCATCAAGGAGAGAAAGTTCCAGGATCTCCAGTCAGTGAACCATCTCATGCCCATGTTGACTGCCATCACTTCTTTGACAATTTGCCGCATCAAAAGGCATCAGTCAAGAACCCAGCAAAAGAGCTGGAGGGAGAAGAGAGGAGATGTACATTTCTCCTCATAATTATGTTTAGTTAGTTATGCTTAATGGTTGACAGAGTTGAACATTTAAAATTGCTTAAGTCGCAAAGGCATGATAAAAAATTTGCCTAAGTCATTTATTCCTCTTATGTTACATAATGGACAAGCATTGTAATTAGCACGTCAAAAGTAATCTATTATCTTAACCTTTTTGAGTGAAATTATAAATAAATAAATTTTCAATTTTTAGTTTTTTTTTTTTTTTGTGTGTTTCCTGATAAACCTGAAAAAATTACTTAGGCTGTTATTTTAACAAGGTGATGATATTGAAAATCCATAGATCTTTTCTTGGTCTGCGTCCACCAAACCCCTTTGTGCAACGTCCAGCATCCGCCATGGTCCACCAGTGATTAAAGCACGTCAGACTCAACGGCCCGGGCCACATGCGGCCCGCCACATAATTTTATATGGCTTTATATGATTTCCTATAGTTATTATTAATGGCCAGTGGGTAAATAGTGCTACCACCACATATACTAGAAATCCCACAATGCACTGCAACAGTTTCCGCGCAGGCCAAGACCTATGCGGTGACCCGTTTTCAGTTTTGCCAATGACACATTGATCAGTGATCAGTGGATAAAAACATAGGCACTTTTTACAGTGACATTTAAACTAGCCTGCCCCCCAAAAATGGCCAAATGAAAAGTGGAAAACAGGGATTTTCCAAACAGGTGGGAGGCAGAGGACCTGATTGTTGACATTGGAGGTAAACCGTGTGTCTCTTTTCCCCACCTGTGATGTGTGGGGAAAATAGGAGATTGGTGGGACAGATGTGGGCGAAGACGCAGAGGGAGACCTGCACAGGTGAGCTGACAGTGCATCACTGTGTCACACACCAGGAGCAAAGTCCTGACGACAGAACACGCCATGAGCACCGCAACAAAGACAGTGAACTTTATAAGAGGCAAAGCTTTAAGTCACTGGCAGTTTCAGAGGAAATAGCTTCTGAGTTTGGTGATGTGCCTTATCACATAGGTGCCATGAGCTACCTGAGGAAACCTGTCAACTTCATGAAAAATAAAGTAAAAGTGTCAGCAGGGCTCCAGGATAAAAGGTGGCTGTGTGAGAACCATCCATACGTCCGTGGAGCTTCAGGGACGGGACTGCGTGATTAGGCGTGTGATTGCCAAAACAAAAATCAGAGCAGGTCTCCACCGCTGTGTTTGCAGCTGCGCTTTATGCTGAGAAACTGGACACACTGCACAGATTATGCAGCGTTTTTCTGACTGTGAAGCACAGAAATTCAGTTTTTACCTGAAAAATTAGAAAATTTTCATCAGCTTGAAATATTTTCATTTTTCCTGATGTTATTTTTGAAGGAAAATATAATTTTATATTTTATTTAATGTGTTGAGGAAAAGGTTGCTGTATTTTGGCCATTCAAATTCATATTGCTGATTAAAATAATTGTTTTTTAATCCTGTTTGGCCCGTGACTCAGACTCTGTCTTCAATTTTGGCCTGTCCTATGACTGAGTTTGACACCTCTGGGTTAAAGTACCGTATTTTTCGGACTATAAGCCGCTACTTTTTTCCCACGTTTTGAACCATGCGGCTTATAGCCCGGTGCGGCGTTTCTGTGGATTTTTCTTTAACCACCAGGGGGCTCTTTAGCAGGATATGAATCATGGGACGTCAAAGTTGGAAATCAAAGAAGAAAGCGCCAACAAGTGCTAGCAGCAGGCACAAAAGAGATTTTTTTCAAACTCCCTCATCATGGAAACCACAAAAAGAACTTCCTATGATGCCGCTTTTAAGTTGAGGGCTATCGACCTGGCACTACAGGAGGGAAATAGAGCCGCTGCACGTAAGCTCGGCGTGAACGAATCAATGGTGAATTGACTTGTTATAACTCAAATTTGGGGTTGTCTGTCCCCCTCTGCTGAGTGCCGAGTAATTGTGGAAAACCGAGAGCGGCGGAGATACCAGCGGCTTATAGCCCGGTGCGGCTTATATATGTACGTTTCCAGTTTTTTCCAAAAAATTTGTAGGTGCGGCTTATAGTATGGTGCGCTCTATAGTCCGGAAAATACGGTAATGGAGGTGGTGTGCGTGACCAGAAATAAATGGGATGCAGCAGCATTACTGATAGGTTTTAGCTTTTGACTGAGAGATTACAAGCACAATAGGCAGACATGTCATGCATTTTGGATGACTGACAGAACATCCATTAACCTTCTCACTGACGTCTCGTCATGTTTTAGTCATCAAAGAGCCATGTTTATCTCGTTATCGTCATAAAAAAAAGGGTCGTCAACGAAATAATTTTGTCATCATTAACAAAAAAAAACACTGCTCCTCTGTTAAAGAAACCTGGAGCTGATCCCAGTACTCTGAATAACTTTCAACCCATCTCTAATTTGCATTTTATCTCCAAAATTCTTGAATGAGTCATGGCTGATCAGGTCCACGCTTATCTTTCTGATAATAATCTCTTCGAAGAACTACAGTCAGGTTGTCATCCCCTACATAGCACTGAGACAGCTTTGGTTAAAATCACCAATGATCTGTTAATGGCAGCTGATTCCCATACTCATCCTCCTCAATCTTAGTGCAGCCTTCACTACCATTTCTCATTCCATTCTCCTCTACAGACTAGCTTCTTTAGGTTTTACAGATACCCCACTCACCTGGTTTGCCCTATCTCTCTGGCTGCACCCACATTGTTCAGTTTAAAAATTATAAGTCATCTATTACTCCAGTGTCCTCTGGCGTTCCCCAAGGTTCTGTGCTTGGTCCCCTCCTTTTTATTATCTATCTCTTACCACTAGGACATATATTTAGAAAACATGGTATAATTTTCACTGTTACACTGACGACACCCAGCTCTATATCTCATCTAAGCCTGACTGCAGCTCTGCCCCCGGCCTCCCTCTCTGACTAAAATCTTGGTTTTCACAAAATTTGCTTAAACTAAATAATGACAAAACAGAAATCTTGCTGGTTGGCACAAAGTCTACTCTGGCCAAATCTAACCAGTTTACTCTCACTATCGATAATTTCACTATTCCTGTCTCTTCCCAAGCAAAAAGCTTAGTGAAGAGCTTAGGTGTTATCCTAGATAGCACACTTTATGAGGCCCATATTAATAACATTACTCGGTCTGCGTACTTTCATCTACGTAACATAAACCGCCTTACTCCTGTTAGCACCACTGTCCTTGTCCATGCCCTGGTTACTTCGCGCATCGATTACTGTAACTCACTCCTCTCCAGTCTACCTCTCAAACTTCTTCGCAATCTTCACTTGGTCCAAAACTCTGCTGCCCGTATCATCACCAGAACTCCCTCTACCCAACACATTACCATATTTTGCAGACTATAAGGTGCACCGCATTATAAGGTGCAACATCAACGGGTCTATTTTCATACATAACTCTCACCGAGTTATAGGACGCATGATAAAACATATGTAGAGTGAAACAAAAGCGTCAGGTAAGTCTAACTTAATTCAACTTTATTCAACTCACAATAACTCAGACTATTGTTCATTTTTTTAAAAAAAGAAAAATATACTCACATTTTAAATCAGGCTCAGGGACAAGTTCTTGCCCCAAGTGGAGGAGTTCAAGTATCTCAGGGTCTTGTTCACGAATGACGGGAGAAGGGAGCGGGAGATTGACAGACGGATCGGGGCTGCTTCTGCAGTGATGCGGACGCTGCACCGGTCTGTCGTGGTGAAGAGGAAGCTTAGTGTAAAAGCGAAGCTCTTGTTTAACTGATTGATCTACGTTCCTACCCTCACCTATGGTCACGAGCTTTGGGTAGTGACCGAAAGAATAAGATTGCGAATACAAGTGGCAGAAATGAGTGTCCTTCATAGGGTGGCTGGCCTCTCCCTTAGAGATAAGGTGAGGAGTGCAGCCATCCAGGAGGGGCTCAGAGTAGAGCCGCTGCTCCTCCACATTGAAAGAAGCCAGGTGAGGTGGCTCGGGCATCTGATTAGGATGCCTCCTGGCCGCCTCTTGGGTCAGGTGTTCAGGGCATGTCCCACCGGGAGGAGGCCCCGTGGTAGACCCAGGACACGCTGGGGAGATTATATCTCCCCAGCGTGTCCTGGGGAGATATAATCCTGGGGAGATTATATCTCTAGGCTGGCCTGGGAACCCCTTGGGGTCCCTCTGGATGAGCTGGGAGAGGGAAGCCTGAGCTTCTCTGCTCAGGCTCCTGTCCCCACGACCCAGCCCTGGATAAGCAGAAGAGAATGGATGGATGGATTTTAAATCATTCATCTTCCACAAATCCATCAAATTCCTCATCTTCAGTGTCTGAGTTGAACAGTTGGGCTATTTCGGCATCAAGCATACTAGGTTCCCTCTCATCATTAGCTGAGTCAGTCTCGTTGTTGTTACTGTTTTGTTTTGGTTGCGGCCCACAGCAACCATTTAATTGTTAATAAAAGGGCAACTTTTGCTGGCAATCTCTCACCATCATCTTCAACATCTTAACAGACGCTGCAATATATTTTTTATTAATGAGGGTAAGAAGAAGTCATTTCTTAATTTTATATATAAGCCCTTCATAAATCCTGTGCACCAGTATATTTACCGATATAAGCAAAGAAAAAAACATTAAATTTAAAAAAAAAAAGAAAGAAAATCCCTCTTTGACTCAACACCAGAAACCTGAAAACTCCGCTGTCACCGTGTTTTGTGTACATACAGCGCTCATATTGCATCCCCTCGTATGCTGTGGCATCGCCCGGACCTCTCTTTGGCACCAAGGGGGGCAGCACACACACCCCAGGACCTGGATTTGGTCTTTAGCGACTTTTGAGACAGCCCACAGCGAGTTTTGTTGCACAAAAGTTGGTAACAGTGCCGGCCACCAATTGCCAGATCATGCACATATATATAGGCCAGCATAGATGAAAATAGGCCAAATCCATCATAGTTTTCATAGTTTACTGGGTACAGTTTCCATTTTTGGAACAATGCTTCCACTTCTTGCTGAATTTATCTCCGGTAGCTTTGGCTGCTTTCCACACCTGCTGCGCTGCACTCACAGCTTGGTGCTGTCTAATATCGTCAGTAGAGTCATTTTGTGAATCGATGATGGACTATTTTAGAGAATTCAATGAGGCCTTTGTGTCATTGTCCCTGGCCGGTGGCCCAGTGTTATGTGTTCTCTTGGTTCTGTTTCAGTTATTTCTGTGATTATGTTTATTAGTTCTCCTTTGTATTCCTTTGCATTTGATTCACCTGCTGTGCCCTGGTGTTTCCTCTTGCCCTGATTGCCTAATGTGTATTTAAGCCCTCCGTTTTCTTCTGTTCTTTGTCGTGTCGTGTCGTGACGGAGAACACACACATTGTGTGTGTTCTCCGTCCTTTGTGTCCCGTAGTTTAGTTCTGGCCTCAGCCCAGCCCAGTTTATTTGTTTATGATCTTCATTACAATAAAAATACATTAAGTTCACCACTTCTGAGTCCTGCATTTTGGGGTCTTCCTGCTCCTGCCACACACCGACACTTACAACTGATCTGCCAGACTGGAGCCAATATCGCTGCAGACAACGCAATGGTGCAGTGGTGTGGATGCCTCGGCCATCGGCGGTCAGACTGCAGCGCTCAAGTTACACAGACCAACCGACATTTTCTAACTATTGGAAAAGCATACGCTGGGTGTTACCCCCCTCCCCCCTGCTTTGTACGCTCTGGAAAATGTCGATATTTGTTAAACGTCCCTTTCGAAAGTTGCACTAAAACATTTTGACAGATTTTTGAGTGCAGTGTACCACATAAAATTGGTTCAAGGTCAGTAAGCAAAACAAGAATTCATACATAAGGCGCACTGCCGATTTTTGAGAAAATTTAAGGATTTTAAGTGCGCCTTATAGTGCGAAAAATACAGTACTCCTTCACTGGCTCCCCATAAACCAGCAGATTCCATACAAACCCTGCATTTTGTTCTGTGTTCATCTTCAGTGAGCTCATTTTTAAAAATGCCATTTTAGTGAAAGACTTTGAAAGGAGTCAGTGTGTGGTGGTGATAGTGTTGGTGGGGTGTCGGGCGGACAGCAGCAACCTCTGACCTCGAGGTGAAAAATACCCCCCCCCCCCGAACTACAGACGCTTGCAGACAGATTTTATAGAGGACAACCATGAGCGAGTAGTGTCAGTGACATCGCTGTCTGTCCAGCTTTTCACCGTACCGACTGTGGTGAGCACTCGTCCTCCTACTTCTCCTGCGCCTCCACACACCTCTGTCTCTCTCTCTCTCTCTCTCTCTCTCTGTGTCCCTCTCTCCTGCTCTTAGAATTACGAACGCTTGCAGAGCGACTATGTGAAAGACGACCACGACCGTGAGTTCTCCATCACTGACCTGTCAGTGCAAATGTTCACCGTCCCGTCACTGGTGAGTTCAGCCAGCTCCCGCTGGAGGAGATGGTCATTGCACCTGCTGATGTCACACCTGATCATTCCATTTTTGCAACTGCTGATATCACACTGCACACCTGATCTGTTTAAAGTGGCTGCTTCACCCTCAGGTGGAGCAAAGCCTTGATGTTAGACAGCACTGAGAGAAACTTTATCTAAAGTCATCCCAGAAGAATCACACAAAAGATGATCAGCTGATCGTTAATAATCATCAATGATCAATCAGAGGGCAGCATGGTAGTATAGTGGTTAGCACTGCTGCCTCACAGCAAGAAAGTCCTGGGTTTGAATCCACCATCTGGCCAGGACCTTTCTGGGTAGAGTTTGGATGTTCTCCCCATGTCTGATGGGTTCTCCAGCTTCCTCCCACAGTCCCAAGGCATGCAGTTAGTGGGGTTAGGTTACCTGGTAATTCTGAATTGCCCATAGATGTGAGTGTGAATGTTTGTCTGTCTGTCTGTGTTAGCCCTGCGACAGGCTGCTGACCTGTCCAGGTGTACCCCGCCTCTTGCTCTATGACAGCTAGGGTAGGCTCCCCCTGTGACCTTGAAAAGGAAAACTGAAAGAAAATAAATGTATGGATGGATATCAGAGTTTAGTTCAGAAAACCTTTAAAAATCTTTTGTTCTTCAGAATCCACCAAAAGAAAAATTGATGGATATTGTAACAGGCCTGACACTGAGCCCTGAGGAACTCCAATCCTTAATACTATTTATTTTTAACCGTGTGTGTCTGTCACACACGCACTGCAGGCCCGAATGCTAATGGTGGAGGAGAACCTGATGACCACCATCATCAGAACCTTTGTGGATCATCTCCGCCACAGAGACCTGCAGGGACGCTTCCAGTTTGACCGCTACACCGCTCAGCAGGCCTTCAAGTTTGGACGAGTCCAGAGCCTCATTGGAGACCTCAAGTGAGCACCACTTACACACCAGTTAGAGGCCAGTTCTTCTGCCTTGAATTTATGTTGTGATAATAGTGTACCTATGAGCCGTGTTCTGTAGTCTCATCTTTGTTCATGAGCCTAAATGGTGTTGGTAAGTGTAGATCAAGTTTTAGGATGAAACCAGTCCTCCCAGTGTAACCATTTCCTCTGTCTGTAGGTACGTCCTGATCAGCCCTCCATCTGAGTGGAGTGATCAGCTCAGGCTCAAGTTTCTGGAAGGTTTTGATGCTTTTCTGGAGCTCCTGAAGTGCATGCAGGTAATGTGGAGATGGTGTGAGGTTTACCTGTACAGGTGTGGGCCGAATGTCTCTGAGCATGTCTTTCTGCAGGGCATGGACCCAGTGGTGAGACAGGTGGGGCAGCACATTGAGATGGAGCCTGAGTGGGAGGCGGCGTTTACGCTGCAGATGAAGCTGACCAATATCATCTCCATGATCCAGGAATGGTGCTCCACTGATGTGAGACCACATACTGCTAAAAAAAATGCTACATGTAACAAGCTAAACATGTTACAGGTTACATGTTGCACTACATTTTTATCTTTCTACAGTTTTTTTACTTTTTTAAATCAATACCTGGTTGGTTATAAATAAACATTAATTAAGCCAGCTGATCTTTGCTTTTTTTTGTGCATGTTTGTGTCAGGAGTGTGTGCTGATTGAGGCCTACAAGAAATGTCTGAGCGCACTCAGTCACTGTCACAGCAGACTCCCAGATGGTGAGCAGCCAATCAGCTTGAGCTTGGCAGGTCACAGCGTGGAGACTTTCAGGTACCAGGTGTCTCAGGACAAAGTGTCCATACACCTGCCAGTCTGCAGGCTTCTGGCAGGTAAACACATACACGTGCAGACACTTTTTAAAAGGCACAGCAAGTTTCTTCATTTACTGTTTCAAGTTGTAAATCAATAATTAGATTGATTGATTACCTCTTTAGGTCTCCATGTCCTCCTCAGCAAAACAGAGGTGGCATCTCGATTCCCTGAGCAGCTCCCATTGGTCAGTCACAGATTACTCGTCACTGATCCTCTGATAGGAAACACGTTGATACCGATTAGATCCATTGATTATTGAAAACTTGTGTCCTCAGGGTGAACTTAGTCCCCCCCTTCTGATTGAACTCCCCCTCCGTTGCCTGGTGCTCTGTGCCCAGGTGCATGCTGGGATGTGGAGAAGGAACGGATTCTCATTGATTAACCAGGTGAGTTCCTACCTGCTTATCAATACCGAAGGGATCAATACTGATTGACTAAGTTTCTCTTGTTGTTTGTGTTTCAGATTTATTATTACCACAATGTCAAGTGTAGAGTGGAGATGTTCGACAAAGACATCATCATGCTGCAGGTACAACTCTACTTGGACACCTCTGCGATTCTTTCAATGCTGCATCCGCACCCTCCCGAACCTCGGCCCTCTTTATGAAGACTTTACCAACTTGGCTGGAGACTCACTGCTGACAGTCTGTGATTTCTGATTTGATGCAGGCGGGGGCGTCGATGATGGATCCAAACCACTTCCTTATGATCGTTCTGAGTCGATTCGAACTGTTTCATGTTTTCAGTACTGCAGACATCAGGAAGAGATACAGAGAAGCCAACAAGGTCAGTGCACCTCAACATCACTGAAATGCTCCATGGCTACAGACCTTTAGAGGCTATACCCCTAACACAAATAAATTTACCGATACTGATTTTAATTCTTCATTTTTTTCAAATAGAACCCTAAAATCTGTGTAAAAGAGAACTCGCTGATGTGTAAAACAAAGACCCTTATGAAGTTCCTGCTGTGTGCACGAGAATCAATTTAAGGAAGCTACAGGAGTTTATTAAATTTACAGCCACCTGTGGCCAACAGACAGGAAATCAGATTTTCCAGCAGGTCTCTTTAACATATATTTGTTTATTTACAGATTGTAATTTAAAATTAAAATCACCTCCAACATCACATCTGCCAGTCAGATATTCACATAAAGCTGTGTTTAAGTTTTAAATGCTCAAAAATCTGCTTACATTTGATGGTTGAATCATTAGAGTTTAGATGGCAAGCTTGACTCTGCAGATTAAACTGTGCAGGTGCACGACAGACCCTCCTGACTCTTCCTGACTCTGTCCTGTGTTTCAGGACCTGGTCCAGCAGAATACTCTGATCGAAGAGATGCTTCATCTCATCATTATGGTGGTCGGTGAGTTAGTCTCTAAAAATAAAACTTTAGAATTTAGAGTAGAATAGGTCATTTCTCCAGGTGGAATTCAGCCCTTCTGTGTGTGTGTGTTACAGGTGAGCGATATGTGGCGGGAGTCGGCCAGGTGGAGCCTTGCGATGAAGTCAGAAGAGAAATTATCCACCAGCTATCGATCAGACCGATGGCTCACAGCGAGCTGGTGAAGGCTCTACCTGAGAATGTGAGACACTCACCTGCCTCTCTGATCACCTGTCTTTTAAAATATGTTTTCCTTTTCACTTTATTGCTTGTTAAGGTTTTAGCTTTACTGTTATGAGTTAGTGAAAGTATTTTTGAGGGCACTGTTAGATATTAGAATCCAAACTCTTTCTAAGGTGGCTGACTCTCATTCATATAAGATCTGAGTCAACAGGTGAACCAGACTCACCTCAGGCTGGTGAAACAAACATTCAGAGGCTAAAAACATTTTCCTTTTCATTTTGTTAGTTTTCTGAGTGCACCATATTTGTTTGTTTGTTGGTTTTCTAAAGTCTATTTTTTTATCTTGGGTACCTAAAGTGTTATTTGTGTTGTTTTTAGTTTACTTTAACTTCGATAATAACCTGTGTTTGTGTCTGTTCAGGGAAACAAGGAGACGGGATTGGAGAGAGTCATCGACAGTGTGGCTTCATTCAAGTTAGTCTTCCACCTTAAATGTTATCAGTCCACCTTAAATGTATGTCCATCCTTAAAGGTAAGCTGTCGTTATTAACAACAGCGTCACTTGATAGAAATCAGTCCACTGGCTGTTAGAGGGAACCAGACAATTGAGGAACGAATGCCCATCCACTTTAAATACTATAGTACTGTCAGTAGTTCTGTATGTATTTGTACTGTAGTGCTGTGTGTATTTGTACTGCGTTGACAGGAAGCCAGGTGTGACAGGTAGAGGTCTGTACGAGCTTCGCCCTGAGTGGAGCAAACACTTCAACCTTTACTTCCATCACTACAGCAGAGCCGACCAGACCAAGGTATGCTCACTGATCCAGGGGCCTATTCCAGAAGGTTTTGCTAATAACTCTGAGTTTGTTAACCCAAAATGAGGGAAACTCGGGTTTTCAGTTCCAGAAAGAGAGCTAACTCCAACTCTGAGTCAGTTACCATGGTAACAGACTCTGTGACCCTAACCTGGCAGGTTTTATCCAACAACTCTGAGTGTCTCTCTGACTCCACCTCTCCTGCTGCACCTGAACCACCTGTCTGACACTCCCATTCATTTCCTCCTTCATAAAGATACTGCAAAGCGATCAGAGGAGTGAATTCATCTGCAGACGTTTATGTTCCTACAAGCTCTGAAATCCCAGTTAGACGTTAGTTTATTTTTTTTTTTACGTAAGATGAAGCTTTTACAGTCGTTCACTCGTCAACAGGCTGTAAGGACGGAGACAGCGATGATGTCATGGATTTATAATGAGGCAGCTGCAGCTGTCAGACTGTCAGTCAGTTCCTCTGAAACATTTACTGTAGTTACTGCAGCATCACTGTTACATCACACTGATCTGGATGAAGCTGCTGACACAGGAACACACTGTGGATGGAAAAATGTCCGGATCTTAGAGATGATGTGAATGTTTGAGTGAAGATGAGGCTGAAATGATTCAAAGACTTGAAAACTGAACTAAATGGATTTAAGGTGACTTAAATGATGTCATTCTGAAAGTTACGGCGTCTGAAGTTCAGGGTATGAAATTCCACATATTTTCCACTGAAAATCACCTAAATCGCTGATCATAGGCTCTATAATGGATCCGCAAACCGTGTCTGAGTCCACCCACGCAGCAGGAGGATCCAAATGGATCAGGATCATGGATTCAGACATGATAAGGCCCAGATCCAGTTCAGGCTCCAGTTATTTTGGAGCTCATCCAGTCTGGATCTGTTCATAATGGATTGATTTTCCCAATACGATCTGCATTCTTTAACAAACTGACCTTTATTTATTTATTTACCTGTTGCCATGGTGAATCCTGGTATCAGAGCTCCATTGACGATGGCTTTCTTTCCTTACTCACGCACGTGCTAATTCAGGGTGATCATACTCAGAGTTGATTGAACTAACTCTGATCAGCTGTTCCTGAACGGAAAACTCAGTTGCCAATGTCAGAGTTGATCAACTCAGGGTATGTTTTTAAATTCAGAGTTTGTTGAACATGCTTCCTGGAATAGGCCCCGGTCTCCATCAGAGTGATCATCTGGTTATTGATTGGTGTACTGATCGGAGTACTGTTGTCATGGTAATGCTGTGTGCTGTGTTTCAGGCTGAGGAGGCTCAGAGAAAGCTGAGAAGACAGAATGGGGAGGACACAGGCAAGCACACCTGTCTGTAACACCAGCAGAAAGACTGATGCTTGACATGGTCACTAAAATAACGTGCCTGTGTGTGTGTGTGTGTAGCCCTGCCCCCTCCTTCCCCTCCCCCCCTCCGTCCTCTGTTTGGCAGCCTGGTGAACCTCCTTCAGTGTGATGTGCTCCTCGCCATAGAGGGCGCTGTCCTGCAGTGGGCCGTGGAACCCAGCGGGGGTAGCTGGACTGAGTCCATGCTGCAGCGGGTGAGTGTGTGTAGAGTTAAATCAGTATTGTAGGTGTTACATCAGTATGAAGAGCTTTTAAGACTCACTTTAATCATCACTAGCGTTGCAACGATTCATTGAATAAGTTGATTCTAAAAAAATCCTTCAATGCTTTGTTTAATCTCATGTGTCACCATGTAAGCCCAAGTGTTTCACCCACATTTAAAACTAAAAAATAGACTTGCAGTAGAGATGTATCTAGAAGCACGTGTGAATAAAAAGTATTACAACATTCAGCCCATGCACACGTCAGTTTTCCAAACCAAAATAGTGATAGTACAACAGCAGTACTGAAAATGATGCTATCACAGTTTACCGTGGCTCTGTCTACACACCCACAGCAAAGAGTCGTTACCGAGACAGTAAGCTCAGGTGGCATCAAAGAAAAAAATTTTCTAGCTGCCAAAACAGCAGTGCTTATTCCTGTAATCACCATTAAAACCTTTACTGGCGGGAGTCCTTCATCAAACCACCTGATCAACAAGCTCCAACCTCAAGAAAAGATAGCTTTGTAGCTGCTCCATCCACCGCCGTTTGTATTACACAGCAAAAAATCTACAGTAAAGCTACCGAAGTTAAAATATGCAGATGAACTGTCAGCTTAGTCTGATATGGTGTTTAAAACAGGCAGCTCACTAAAGGCTGTTGTCAGCCGTCCTGCTTTCTCTCGCAGTGATACCTGCAGAATCTAAAGGGAGCGTGGGGTGTTCCAGACTGTATTCAATTTCAAGGTTTTAGTAATGTTGTTTTGCAGATTTAAATGAATATAAACATTAATAAAATTTGATATAAATTAAATTGTATTCATTTTTTAAAATGAAAAATGTAAAAATGAAAGCTTTTTTCTGTTGCTGCAGGCCATTAAAAATATATAGTAAAACTCTGAACCATCAACCTCGGACTGTTAGGACAATGAATTATTATTATTAACATTAATTATAAACAACTACACCATTACAATGTGTATATATTAATATGCAAGAAACGTTGCATCAAAGCACTGGGCAAGCCTCAGTTCTGAGAATGCTGATAGGCTGGCTTTTCTTCATTACAACCACCACATGCTCCTTTAAAGGCTTAAAATGCAATTCAATTCAATTCAATTTTATTTATATACCACCCAATCACAACATTAGTCACCTCACCTGCTTATCCTGGTCAAAAATGACTTCTGCAGGTTAATTGTCATCTGGCTTCATGGATTGATAAAGCTGGGTATCATCTGCATAACAATGAATATGTATGCAATGTTTTCTAATAATACTGCCTAAGGGAAGCATGTATAGTGTAAATAAAATTGGTCCTAGCACAGAACCCCGTGGAACTCCATAATTAACCCTCATGTGTGAAGAAGACTCCCCATCTAATAGACCCTTTTACTGTTTGTAAACACTGATGATGTAGGTAGCGATGCGCGCGCATTTTGGAAACGGAAATAGAGCGGAGTTCAATAGCGTTTCAATCTACAAGAAGGGATTATCAACGAAAGATCGTCAAAACTACCTGCAAAAATTAATTTTGACCACCGGCAACCGACTCCCTGATCCCTGTGGTACATTAGCAAGTGGCCCAGTATATATCCGTGGGCGGATATATACGTGTATTTGGTGGAGAAACCCAGCATATACACTGGAGAGAAGTTGTGGCATACAAGTCACTGGATGCTTACAATTATGTTGTTTGCAGCCGTGTACCGAACATCAAATATGACACAGACTTGGAGTTTTGTGTCTTGAAGGTAGAAGTTCTTCCAAGTCAAAGACAAGGAAACAGGACCGCTGTGTATGAGGCTCGGGTCATTGTAAACAAGTCAGAGAACTACGTCCTCACAGCAGATTGTACCTGCATGACAGCATGAGTACTTCGTCAAATTGCTTTTCTAGCTTGCTAAGAGTTTTCCGACTGCAGATATTGATTTACAATGAAAAATATGTACTCTTCCAGTCACACTGTGAGACACACTCAACCATTCATATGCGAGTCTGCTCAGACTTTTGACTGGCACTGCATTTTGTAATCTATAGTGCCATTAAATATTAATTTAAAAATCAGGACTCTCTGAGTCCAGCGATGCCTCACCTGTAAATAGCCACGCTACAGTTTAAAAGCCAAATAGCCTACCAGCTAATGCTGTTTACTTTAGATACCTGACATCCATGTATAAACACCGGAAAATAAATAACTTTACCTGATATAAAATGGGCGTTTCAAACGTGAGCATTTCTGATCCTGTCCTCAGTCCTGATCGTGTCCTTGTTTTTCCAATTTTTATCAATACATTTGATGGCTTTCAGCCACAGACGCCTCTGTTTTCTCTTAAACAGCCGTGATCCCATGGGATTCGGTACAACTTCAGTCCACTTTTGGTAAAGTAGAAATTCTGACACCCAAACACATAACAGCCAGACATTTTGATGCTGATATCGCTTTTAAATCACATTTAAATGCTGCGCAGTCTCCTTGTTCTTATTGATTTGAATGGAGTAGCAGTTCACTTCCGTTGCCAAAATGCACGCACATCCTTTGATGACGTAGGCTGTAAAAGGGTCTATAGACTCCCTAAGTCTATTAGATAAATATGATTCAAACCACTGCAGTGCAGTACCTTTAATACCTATGGCATGCTCTAATCTCTAATAAAATGTTATAGCCAGCAGTATCAAAAGCTGCACTGAGGTTCGAGATTGGCCTATAATTAGCTAAGAGAAGTGATCAATTTATGACTTTTTAAGTAATGGTTTAATTACTGCCACCTTAAAGCCTATGGTACATAACACATTAATAAAGACAGATTGATCATATTTAATATTTAATAGCATTAATTAATGGAAGGACTTCGTTGAGCAGTCTAGTAGGAATGGGATCTAATAGACATGGTTTGGAGGAAGTAACTATTGAAATCAACTCAGATCAGTCAGAGAGAGAGTCTAAAAAAAATCCCAGCAGTAAGAGAGGGTTAAGAGATACCTTATGTCAAACATTATTTATGAGGGGCAATAAACTATGATTTAAGACATAAATTTATGATTGTGATATAGTTAGTTATAATTCATATTTGTGTCATAAATGGACCATGCTTAATCTGAAAATAAAACTCACTAGAGCAGTAAACGGTAGCTGTGGCTCCAGCTGTACAAATTAGCCACATGGCAGCTCTAATGAGAGCTAACGCTCTTTACCCTCTGTCCTGAATCAATGTGAAAACTTGCACGATCCCTGAAAACTCACAGATATGTCATCAAGACTATTTCCTGGGAGCTTACCAAAGTGTTGATGTTCAGCATGGTGAACCACAAAGCTTTTACAGGGAGGTATGACCTGTCACTGTTTAATTTTCAACACAATGATCTGGAGTACTTAGCTCTGTGTCTGGAGGGGAGACAGATCCCAGCCAAAGCCTTTCAGCCAAACTTTAATAATGAGCGATCTGTTAGGGCAGGGGTGTCAATCTCAATCACAGGAAGGGCCAAAAATCACAGTCTGTCAACGGGCCGAACATAATTTAAAAAATATATTTTAATCAGCGATATGAATTTGAATGGCCAGGAAACAGCAAGTTTTTTCTCAGTACAATGAATAATATATAAAATTATATTTTCTTTTGTTTTGTTTTTCCCTCTTCTTGTTGTAGAGGTATTTTTTGTGTTTGCACCGTCTTATGTCAATTAGATCACTTTTTTCACACCTTTTCTCTTTCTGCACTCAGCAATATGTTTACGTCACTTTCAGTGCTGCAATTTACCACAATAACATACAATGCAGACGCACACACACCAACATACAGTGTACACACACACACACACACACACTAACATACAGCGCATATATACACACATACACACCCAACTTTAGTGAACACACAACACTTCACCTGTTAGTTTAAACATGAGCATGCTCAGATTTGTCTCATGGAATGTACACGGGGCTGGTTCGAGGGAAAAGAGACTAAAAATTTTTAATCGGTTAAACTTAAAGGCAGATGCTGTGTTTCCACAGGAAGCACGTGTATCCAAAACATCTGCACACACTTTCTCCTCTCCACAGTTCCCTCACACGTACTCAGCCTGCTACAACTCCAAACAAAGAGGTGTGGCAATATTAACAGGAAGATAAATTTTAACATTAGCAACACTACAATAGACCCAGAAGGTAGATTTATAATACTTAATTTATCTATTCATAATACAGATTTATGTATTGCTTATGTATATATGGACCAAATGTTGATGTTTACTTCACTCTCTGATGACACATCACTTATAATAGGGGGAGATTTCAATCTGGTATTTAATCCAGATATTGACAGGCTCAGTACAGCAGTGAGTCAAAGGAACTGGCAGTCTGCAGACATTCTTAAACAGTACATGAAGGATTTTGGTCTTTGTGATGCTTGGCGTTCACATCACCCCACTCTGAGGGATTATAGTTTTTTCTCACCGGTACATCATTCTCACTCCTGCTTAGACTATTTTTTAGTTATGATGATGAATTTCACAGACACTCAGATTCACCCTATCACTATCAGTGATCATGCACCGGTGTCTATCACTCTGACACAGAAAAGGGTCACACCACCAATTAGGAACTGGAGATTTAATACATCATTACTTAAAGAAAAAGATGTCCTTAATTATTTCAAAAACAAGGTTTCTGCGGGGTAGGAAAAGGTAGTGAATTAAATGAGGTCAAATTAAGGCTAGTAAAAGGTAGTAAACAGAATTTGACTTGGTAGTAAATTTTTCATCACCCCTTCAATATATTTTGATTTTTCCATTGATGCAGACTTTTTAAGTTCGTTTAACTATAAACTTTGTATAGAAATATAACTACTCAGCAGGACCTGAGCTGATGTTGATAGACGAGTGGTTCCACGGTCCGATCTGCTGTGTGCATGCGCAGTCATTTTGCGCCTCGTCATGGGAAAATGTAGTTTTCACAACTCTGGCGCGATGACCCGGCATTCAATGACTGGCTTAACCCTCTGGAGTACACGGACGCGCTGGTGCGTCAAAATTACATCACCAATTTTAGATGACGTAGCATCAGGACGCTGCTGCCATAAATCGAAAGTGCAGACTTCAAACTATGTATTAGTTTTTAAATTACGTAAATAGGCCAAATAAAAGCAGAGTTATGCCCAATAATTTATGCCATGCGTTTTCCTGTATATTGTCCTCACCTTCGATGCGCGATTTGTGCAGAAATAAACGGCGAAAACGTGAGTTTCACTAACAGGAAGTGCTTGCTAATAAAAACAAAATGAAACAAAATCATTCCCGACAACCCCCTTCCTATTGGTGGAAAAATGCCCCCTATCAACCAATCAGAAAATTATGCGGTAACACGATGCATTTGGGTGCATTTGACTGCTGCGGAGCAGATGAAAAAGTGGTAAAAGAGACATTATTGGCAAGTTATGCCAGTTTCTGTCTTGTGCAGGACAGAAACTGTTTTTTGAATTGGCATAAAAATTTTTGTCTAGCATCTTAATGTGAGTCCTGATTGCTCTGCAAATAGTTGTACACAAAAACACCTGAGGCCTTTCCTGCATTTTAATGTGAATAGTTGTATTTAACCTTATTATTTACTATATTTTTACACAAGTTTTGAAAATTTTACAACTTATATTTGCATTTTAATTGTAAAAATAATTCGTTAAGCATGTTTGTGATTTTTACAGTAAAGAAAATTTAACTTTTTCTACTCTGATTTTATGTTATCTGATTATAAGTCCAATGTGTTAATACAGTATGTCAAAATGAAATAATAACTATACAGTCACACACATGAGGTTGTGGTGAAAAAAAAATGATACCAAACAAGGCAAGGTAAAGAGTTTCTAAGGTCAGCTATGAAGCTAAAAACAAAACTAGTCAAAAATGGCCAAATATACCCCGGACCCCAAAGGGTTAAGCCGGTCATGGGGAATGATCGAGAGGCGTTTTGTGCAGCAAAAAAATATAAATTTGACCTGAAACAGTGTGACTGCGATCAAATCACACCGAGCATCCACCATTCACCAGCAGCGGATTCGTGTGCACGGGGAGCAGATCCCTATTATGTTTTTTGGTGCTACACAAAGCACTGCAACTGCAACCTCAAGGTCAGCTATGAGCACAAGTATTGCCCTCACACCTCAGCAGAAAACCAGTATTCCAATATTCTACTGGAAAATAAATTATCGGCTTGTGAAACTTGAATTTCATTGCATTTTGTTTATATTCTTAAAAAAACAAGTTTAGATGGATAGATTCAACTCATTGTCATTGTGCGCACAAGGCACACAACGAAATGATTGTTCCAGATCATTCATCCAGAGACGAGCATCTGCAGTCATGCAGCCAGAGACCGGCACTACCGTAAGGCAATGTGGTTTAAATGTGTTGCCCAAGGACACAATGCAGCACAGGCACAGGGACTCAAACCAGCAACCCGCCGGCTGCAAGGCGAGCACCTACCCACTGCGCCACTTTTTGAAATGTGTTTGGAATATTAACGTGTATGAGGTCTTAGTCAAGACAAAGTCACAGTTACACCTTCAAGTAAGTGGGATAACGTTTTGTCTTTGGTGAGAGATGGGCTATCATCTTACATGACTTAGTGCTGTGAATCCACTGCTACCCCCAAAAAGGCTGCTGCTCGATTTGATGCTGGTAGTAAAAATATTATAGAGGTAGTAAAAATAGGTAGTAAAAGGTAGTAAATTGAACTCTAGGATTCCTGTATAAACCCTGAAAAAGGAGTGGGCAACATATTTAGAAAATAATCATCTACCTGGAATATCACCATGTGCTCGTATAAGAAAAAGAAAGAAAAAACACTAAGAACAAAAAATTAAATCTTTAGAAACTGCCTATGCTGCTTCACCACAAGAACATATAATTAACAACCTGAAACTAAACTTGGAATTAAATGAAATAATTGATAAGAAGACACAATTTCTGCTGCAGAGGCTGCGTTTGGAAAACTTTGATCGTGGAAATAAATCTGGAAAATTCCTGGCCAACCAGTTAAAACTAAATAAATAAAAAAAACAGGTATTTTTTTTCTATTAAAGATTCAACTGGTAACATTACTCATGACCCACAACAAATAAATAAATCTTTTAAAGACTTTTATGAAGCATTATACTCATCACAGATTTATCCATCTGATGCTGAAATTGAAGAATTTCTTAATAATATAAATCTACCAAAACTAAATGACTAACAGGTTGCAGCTCTGGATTCACCTCTTTCAATATCTGAATTTTATGAAGCAATAAAGCATCTCCCAAATAATAAAGGTCCAGGCCCAGATGGTTTTCCAGCAGAGTTTTATAAAGAATTTTGGTCTGTGCTAGCTAGCACCCTTTTTTTTCTTCTTCAAAATGGTGACTCAGAATGATCACACATTATCTCCAAACATAAACTCTGCTAACATTAGCCTGCTTCTTAAACCAAGCAAAGACCCCACACTCCCATCCAGCTACTGCCCAATCTCTCTCATTAATGTAGACCTTCAAATAATTTGCAAAGTCCTTGCCAGAAGATTAGAAATTATTACTCCATTTATAATACATCTGGATCAAACCGGTTTTATCAAGGGTCGGCACTCGGCCATTAATACACGCTGACTAATAAATTTAATAGAATATTGATTTATTAACAAATTAGATACCACAGTTGTCTCTTTAGATGCAGAAGAGGCATTTGACCAGCTAAATTGGAAATTTTTATTAGCAGTTTTACAAAAATTTGGATTTGGTTCATTAGAACTGGATTAGAACACTACACAGCTCCCCAAATGCACGGGTTAGGACAAATGATCTTATTTCCCAAAGCTTCAGTCTGCAGAGGGGTACCAGGCAGGGCTGCCCACTCTCTCCCTCTCTTTTTATCATTTTCATTGAGCCACTAGCAGCAGTAATCCGACAAAATGCAAATATTAAAGGGATTCAAACTGAAAATAGAGACCATGAAATTAGCCTCTATGCTGATGATGTATTACTTTTCCTTGGGAATTCACAAGCTTCTCTTTTGAATACTATCACACTGATAGATAAGTTCTCATCTGTATCTGATTACTCTATGAACTGGGTTAAATCAACAGTTTTGCCCCTGAATTGTAATTTTCATAACACCTCTAGGACTCCACTAAAGTCAGGTAATATTAGATATTTAGGCATAAATTTTTCAGCCAGGCTCTCAAACTTGGTACAATTAAATCATACCCCCTTATTAAAAACAACAGAGGAGGATCTCTTGGTGGGAATTTTTAAAAATAACTAAGTCTTCACTTATCGCCTATAAACTAACACCCATTTGGAACAATCCAGATATTTGTCAGAAAAAGAAAATGCTGAATTTTTTTGTTATGGCGTGATAAGGGTCTAAATAATTTAGAACATATTATCCAAGATGGAAACCTTATTGCGTTCCAAGAACTTATATAAAAATATAGAATTGGCAACGGTAGATTTCTGGAATATCAGGAACTGAAGTCCCATCTTGCCGGGAAGATTTAATTTTAATCAATTGAATTTAGAAATACCTATATGGGTAACAGAATTTCTAAACCTCTGTACCCCCAAATTGTTGCCAAAATTATAGAAATTATTACAAAAAACTGATGATTCAGTTTCCCTCCCAATTCCAAAGTGGGAGCATGATCTTTCTGTCAACCAGGATAAAAACTTATGGACAGAAATATGTTTAAATATCTCCAAAATGACTAAAAGTCCCCAATTACAACTTACACAAAATAAAATTCTCCATAGAATGCACTATACTGGACAAAGGATGTTCCAAATGGGCTATACACACTCAAACATATGCACCCACTGTACAAGCAATTCAGAGGAGAATTATCTGCATGCTCTATGGTCTTGTATACCTGTTCAGAGGTTCTGGCAGAGGGTAATTTACAACAATATAAATACCAGCAGTAATTTTTTGGCAAATACCAGAAATCACTTTTTGGCACAAGACCGGCGGTTCAGATGACAGATTGCTCCATTGCCACTGTGTACAGTGTGGCGGCATGTACATTTTGTGTACATGCAGTGCAGTACAATTTTTTTAATGGATAGGAAAGAGTACATTTGATACCAAGATTTCCAGAATTTTTCAACACCAGGATGTGTTTTTAATACTTCCTATTACATTAAAATACCAAAGAACCAGGTGAAATTAAATGTCATGAAAAAGGTCAAGATTTTCTTTTTACACTTTTGGGGAGGGGGGTCTGAAAAAGAGTACTCTTTGTAAACTTTGGAAAATGTTGATAATTGTGAATGACCCCTCAATGTGCTGGAAAATCTTGAAAATTGACCTTGATGGTGCTTTAGAAGTGCTTAAAATTTGATCCTGGAAAAGGTGTACAAACCCTGAATAAAGAACCCCGGAGAACCCCACCCTTAAGAGGAGACACTGATGATGAGTACTGTCCCAGATGCACAGTGAAACTTCTATCAGACAGACATGACTGTAACCATTTGTCCCTTTAATGCTCACACATGATTCAAGGCATGACAGAAGAATACTATGATCTACAGTGTCAAAAACTGCAGTCAGGTCCAGCAGCACAAGGACAGCAGAATTACCAGCATCAAGAGTTAAAAGCAGGTCATTAAAAACTCTTAAAAGGGCTGTTTCTGTGCTATGCTGTAGCTTAAAACCAGACTAAAACTTCTCCGAGATACTATTTAAATCAAGATACGACTGTAATTGAATATACACAACCTTCTATTATTCCATCGATTAATTACATGATTAATCGATGGAATAATTGATAGAATATTCAATTACTAAAACAGTAAATAGTTGAAGCCCTAATCATTACTGTGACTTTCAGAATTACCTGTAGAGGGCACCCTCTGTCCGAAATAACATGAAACACCTGATTCTGAGTGTGTGTATGTTGACCTCACTTCCAGGTGCTTCACCTGGTGGGCATGGCTCTGCTGGAGGAGCAACAGCAGCTGGAGAACAGCAGCGGAGATGATACTGTCACCTTCAACTACACTTGCAAGATCATACGTCAGTACACCTGTGAATGTGTTTACCTGTGAATGTGTTTACCTGTGAATGTGTTTACCTGTGAATGTGTGTTCAGGTCCAGGTGAGGCGCCCAGTACTTCAGGAAGTGTCCTGGCTCTGCTGGAGAGTCTGCAGAATGCCCCTCACCTGGAGGTCCACAAAGACATGATCACCTGGATCCTTAAGGTAATTGCTGATGTCAGATTACTGCAGCATGTGTGTGAAGGCGTGCCACTGAATCACATTTTAAACAAAGATGAGGATGATGAATGTTTGCATTATCTACCTCCAGTTTTTTTCCTGTCATTGATCATTCATTGTGTTTCTGATAATCAGCTCTGTGTGTGTACGTGTGTGTGTGCATGCGTGCAGGTGGTGTCAAATATCAAAATGATGAGAGAGCGAACCTCATCGGCCTCCACAGTCACTGTCAGCCCAGGAAGAGGCCCCGAGGAGGTGAGAGTCAGCACCACTTCCTGTTCCTGTAACCGGGGTTATTGATTGATCGCCTAATTAATCGATGTATTGATTGGTTCCACATGCAGACCGTGAGAGACAAAGACAAGGCGGAGAGAAAGAGGAAGGCGGAGATGGCAAGGCTTCGCAGGGAGAAGATCATGGCTCAGATGTCAGAGATGCAGAAACATTTCATCAACGAGAACAAGGAGCTGTTCCAGCAGAGCATGGAGGAGCTGGAGGTATCCATGTCAGCAGCTGACCACAGGTACAACTTTATATATACAACTGTATGCACCTAGTGTGGTTCCTGATTATTTTAAACATATAACAGTCTTAACATTGATCAAAAAACCTGGACTGGATTCCACTGTATTTTCTAATTTTAGGCCTATTTCGAGGCTTCCCTTTCTTTCTAAAATTATAGAAAAAGCCATATATAGCCAAGTGAGAGCCATTTTGGACGAAAATTATATCCTCAAAGTCTTTCAGTCTGGCTTCAAGCCTCTTCATAGCACAGAGTCTGCCTTGATAAGGTTTTTTTTTTTTTTTTTTTTTAAATGCATTTTTGGCCACAGCAGCTTTTTATCATCAGTGGAGGGAGACAGGAAATGGGGGAAAGACACAGGGGGGGGACACGCGGAAAAATTGGCGACAGGTCAGGACTCGAACCCACGCCACCTGCACCACAACGCGGCATATGTATGTGGTCGCCAGCTTCACCACTATGCCACCCGGATGCTCCTTGCTAAGGGTTTTTAATGACATGCTCCTGGCTACAGTTGCGGGTGATTATGTGATTTTCTATTCTCAGAAAGCATAAAGTTGCTTTCCACTGCTACGCTGACGATACCCAAATATATATGCCCCTAAAATGTAGCGATGCAAACTCCTTACAGACCCTAACAAAGTGTCGCGATGAAATCAAAGCTTGGATAGCTTTGAATTTCCTGAATTCTAATGAAAATAAGACGAGGGTGATCATTTTGGGTCTGGGCGTCACTGGGGGGTCAACTTCTGTGTTTCTGGGTCCTTTATCCCAGTATGTCAAGCCTGTGGTCACAAATTTCATCAACTGCACCAAAGGATAAAACAATTAAATGCGGATTATTGAACATTAGGTCTCTCTCTTCCAAGTCCCTGTTAGTAAACAATTTAATAATTGATCAACATATTGATTTATTCTGCCTTACAGAAACCTGGTTACAGCAGGATGAATATGTTAGTTTAAATGAATCAACAACTCCGAGTCACAGTAACTGTCAGAATGCTCGAAGCACAGGTCGAGGAGGAGGAGTAGCTGCAATCTTCAATTCCAGCTTATTAATTAATCAAAGACCCAGACAAAGTTTTAATTCTTTTAAAAGCCTGACTCTTAGTCTTGTCCACCCTAATTGGGAAAATCAAAAACCTGTTTTATTTGTTATTATCTATCGTCCACCTGGTCCTTACTCAGGGTTTCTTTCTGATTTCTCAGACTTTTTATCTGATTTAGTGCTCAGTTCAGATAAAATAATTATAGTGGGTCAACACAGTGCAGAGCAGCTACCTAAACTCTGCTCCCACTGAGGTCGATTATCTTGTCAGTAGTTTTACATCCTCACTGCGTACAACTTTGGATACTGTGGCTCCTCTGAAAAGGAAAGCTTCAAATCAGAAGTGTCTGACTCTGTGGTATAATTCACAAACGCACAGCTTAAAGCAGATAACCCGTAAGCTGGAGAGGGAACGGCGTCTCACTAAATTAGAAGATGCTCATTTAGCCTGGAAAAAGAGTTTGTTGCTCTATAAAAAAGCCCTCCGTAAAGCTAGGACATCTTTACTACTCATCATTAATTGAAGAAGATAAGAACAACCCCAGGTTTCTTTTCAGCACCGTAGCCAGGCTGACAAAGAGTCAGAGCTCTGTAGAGCCGAGTATTCCTTTCACTTTAACTTGAATAGAATAGTATAGAATAGAATGCCTTTATTGTCATTATACAGGATGTACAATGAGATTGGAGTGACTTCATGGATTTCTTGACAAAATTTTAGACATTAGAGAAAAAATTATTCATAACCATCTCAAAGATTTATCTTCATGTTCGGCTGCTTTCAGCACTGCTGGTATTTGTTTAGACACTTCCGCTCTATTGATCTTTCAGAGTTAACTTCAGTAGTTACTTCGTCCAAACCAGCAACATGTTTATTAGATCCTATTCCTACTAGACTGTTCAAAGAAATCTTTCCAATTATTGATGCTTCAATCTTAAAAATGATCAATCAGTCTTTATTAGTTGGCTATGTACCACAGACCTTCAAGGTGGCTGTAATTAAACCTCTGCTTAAAAAGCCATCACTTGACCCAGCTGTCTTAGCTAATTATAGGCCAATCTCCAACCTTCCTTTTCTCTCAAAGATTCTTGAAAGAGTAGTTGTAAAACAGCTAACTGATCATCTGCAGAGGAACGGTTTATTTGAAGAGTTTCAGTCAGGTTTCAGAATTCATCACAGTACAGAAACAGCATTAGTGAAGGTTACAAATGATCTTCTTACAGCCTCTGACAGTGGACTCATCTCTGTTCTTGTCCTGTTGGACCTCAGTGCAGCTTTGATACTGTTGACCATAACATTTTATTACAGAGATTAGAGCATACTATAGGTATTAAAGGTACTGCACTGCAGTGGTTTGAATCATATTTATCTAATAGACTCCAATTTGTTCATGTAAATGGGGAGTCTTCTTCACACACTAAGGTTAATTATGGAGTTCCACAGGGTTCTGTGCTAGGACCAATTCTATTTACATTATACATGCTTCCCTTAGGCAGTATTATTAGAAAGCATTGCATCAGTTTTCATCGTTATGCAGATGATACTCAGCTTTACCTATCAATGAAGCCAGATGACACACATCAATTAGTTAAACTGTAGGAATGTCTTAAAGACATTAAGTCCTGGATGACCCCTAATTTCCTGCTTCTAAATTCAGATAAAACTTAAGTTCTTGTACTCGGCCCCACAAATCTTAGAAACATGGTGGCCTGATTATTCAAAACCTTGTATGTGGGAAGCATTTTAAATTCTATTCTAGATTTAACAGGGAGCCAATGAAGAGAAGCCAGTATGGGAGAAATCTGCTCTCTCTTTCTAGTCCCTGTCAGTACTCTAGCTGCTGCATTTTGAATCAGCTGAAGGCTTTTCAGGGAGCTTTTAGGACAGCCTGAAAGTAATAAATGCATGAGTTAGCTTTTCAACATCAGTCTGAGAAAGGATGTTTCTAGTTTTAGAAATATTACGCAAATGCAAAAAAGCGGTCCTACATATTTGTTTAATATGTGCATTGACGGACATGTCCTGGTTAAAAATAACTCCAGAATTTCCCACAGTGTTACTGGAGGCCAAAGTAATGCCATCCAGAGTAAGTATCTGGTTTGACACCATGTTTCTAAGATTTGTGGGGCCAAGTACAAGAACCTCAGTTTTATCTGAATTTAGAAGCAGGAAATTAGAGGTCATCCAGGCTTTAATGTCTTTAAGATGTCCTGCAGTTTAGTTAATTGATGTGTGTCATCTGGCTTCATCGATAGATAAAGCTGGGTATCATCTGCATAACAATGAAAATTGATGCAGTGCATTCTAATAATACTGCCTAAGGGAACCATGTATAATGTATATAAAATTGGGTCTAGCACAGAACCCTGTGGAACTGCATAATTAACCTTAGGGTGTGAATAAGACTCCCCATTTACATGTTCAAATTGGAGTCTATTAGATAAATAGAATTCAAACCACTGCAGTGCAGTACCTTTAATACCTATGGCCAAGGGCGTAGGAAGGAGTTTACTATTGGGGGGACATATATCGGAAACCTGACAGATCCGTAAATACTCGGAGCAAAGCATTAAAAATGCTATTTGATCTTTTACTTTCTTCTTTTTCAAATGTTTCTTGGAAAAATAGTGTTGTGTGTTAAGTTGTATTATCCTACTGCACGAGTCAGAGGGAGGAGTTGGGAGTTGGTCTTGTTTATGGAAACCATTAAAGTGTGTATTCTAACGTAAGTGATGTGGTTATTGAATTAACATTGGTAGCAGAGGATGGCTGCTGCTGGGAATTACAAAGTTCCTCCGTCGTTCGATGAGAAGACATCTTACGAAAGTTGGAAAAATGAGATTGAAATCTGGAGACTAGTTACAGACTTGGACAAAAAGAAGCAGGGAAAGCGCGCTGGAAACCGCGGCGCAAGACCTCAACGTCGATACGGGAATGAGTGTTCTTTTGACCAAGCTCGACTCAGTGTTTTTACAAGAAGAAAAGGATATACAGTATGAGGCTTACACGGATGTTGATCGGATCAAGAGACAGGGCGACACATCCATGATGGATTACATTATCGAATTTGATCGACGATACAAGTTACGTAAGTTCAAAATGGAACTGCCAGATGCAGTGTTAGCATTCAAGCTTCTAGACACCGCAGGGCTAAACGTTAAAGACAAACAGCTAGCTCTAACCGCCTGTTCCACCGTTACTTTTACAAACATGAAGTCGGCCTTGAAAAGAATTTTTGGCGATAACGACTGTTCGCCACTAGAGGGCGACTCCGCCTTCTTCACCAAATACACAGGCAAACGTGAACGGAGTTCAAACTCAGGAGAAGCACTAAATGTGCAATATGTCAAAGCACTTATCACTGGGCAAAGGACTGCCCCAACAAAAGAGAACATGTGAAACTAACAAATGTTGAGTGATCAAAAGATGATGTGGAAGAATGTAACATTACTGTGCTTTCAAACACTGCTTCGGGGTACCGGGAGGCAAGATGGCTGCAGGTGGGAGAGGTGTTGTCACAGCACTCCTGTTCTATTGTTTGCTTACAAAGTTTTCAAAGCCTGTTCATGTTGATCCAGCTCAGTTGGTTGGTAACATCTTACCATTGTTTCATTTAAATGACAACTCGTCAAAATATGAGGATCTGGGATACAAACAAACAAACATTGAACTGGCAAAGGCAAGCACCGGCTATGGAGCTTTCACACTGGCTGTGACTTTGGTTTACCCATCACTATACAATAAGTTTACCAAGAAGACTAAATCAATTACACCGACACAATCATCTCCGACAACTGGACTTATCGCCATATGTTTGATGTTATCCGGGGACACCCATGCCCAGGCCCGCACCACCTCGAGACGCCAAGAGAGGCTAACCCAGGTGCAGAGGACAAATGTGGCGCTCCTACCTTACAGGTATGTTCAGGTACATCTCCGTCTTCCTCTGCACAACATCCTGATCCTCTCCTTCCTCTATGCCCTCTGTCAACTGTGGCCGAGCTGTCTGTCCGGGGAGACAAGGGCGATGGTGTGGATGGCACGGTACCGGGACGGTCTGTCGGGGAAACTCTGGTTCCGAGGGTGTCTGTTGGTGCGTCGGGAAGAAGCTTCAGTCGAGAGTCCGTGGGACAACTGTGCGATACAACCGTGGCCTCGCATAGAAGCGGGAGGCATGATCCTGACACACAACAACAAACTTTTCTGAATGGTCGTTCCGTCACCATGGCAACGACCGTAAACAGGAAGCTGCTCAATCCAGGGATAGCCAAACACCGGAAGTGGGAGTTCTTTCAAACTGTTAATCACTCAAAAATAGTTTGGGACACTAAAGCAAAGCCCAAAGGTCTGCTAGGTGGGCATTTAAATATAAGAAGCATCATGTCAAAAATAGAACAAGTTAATCACCTGCTGCTTAACTCAAATCTGGACTATCTTTGTCTATCTGAGACCTGGCTCTATAAAAATGCTCCCTCTGCAGAACTTAACATCCCTGGCTATAATATGTTCAGAAGAGACAGAGAAGGAGCAAAGGGTGGTGGTGTCATGATATACATAAAAAACAATATTCAGTGTCAGGAAATTATGTGGATGAATGATCATGATTTGGAATGCTTGGGTTTAAACATCATACTAGCACCACAAATGTCTTTCACAATCGTTGTGATATATCGCCCCCCCTCTTCAGATGTCACTTTTTATGAAAAGTTTGAAAATCTACTGAAAAAATCTAACTTAAACAGACAGACCATTATTTTGGGGGATACCAACATAAACTGGGAAGACACATCATGTAGAAAAAATCTTTAAAAAATAACTGACAAATTTGATCTAGTCCAAATGATCAAAGGGCCCACAAGAATCACCACATCAAGCAGCACCCAGATTGATTTAGCATTTACCAACCGACCTGAGAGAATCATTAAGTCTTATAATATGTTAGTTGGTCTTTCTGACCACAATTTAATCCTTGTGGCCAGAAAGCTCTCAAAAAAGAGGTTTGGTCATCCTGTCAGAGAGCGTGAGTATGTTGGAATTCCAAAAAAACAACAGGAAGGATTTAAAAGTGCTGTCCAGCAGATTGATTGGGATCACATATTGCTGGGAACAAATTGTGAAATGGACTGTGAATCTTTTATAGTTGCAATTGAGAGAACAATAAAAGATTTTAGCTGTAAAGTTAAACACAAACACAAGAAAAACATACTTCCCTGGCTGAGCTCTGACATACTCAAACTAATGAAAGAGAGGGATCTTGCGTTAAAAAATGCAATTAAAACTAAGTCAGTTAGTGCTAAAAATCTGTTTACAACACTGAGGAATAAAACTGTTAAAGCCACACGCAAGGCTAAAGCAGATTTTTGTCTTGACTATAATAGAAAATGCAAAAGGGGATTCTAAAACAATATGGAACCAACTGAAAAAACTTTTAGGACAGAACATAAAAAGGAAACAACTTCTAGAAATTAACATAAATAGACAAATTACAAATAACACAAAGTTGCAGATGCCTTTAATAATTTTTTTTATTGAATCTATATCCACTATTGCCCAAAGCTTCCCACCTAACAATCTGAATGTTTGTCTGATAAATAAGTCAGAGCCGATTTTCAATCTAGGCATAGTCACAGAATCTGAAGTCTTACAGACAATAAAAACATTAAAAGCTTCCAGAACTAGAGATATATTTGGCATAGATATGTGCATGCTGAAAGAATTCAGTTCCGCGTTATTAACACCAGTGACCAAAATTGTCAATCTCTCCATTACTGAGGCGGTATTTCCAAGTGTGTGGAAATCAGCTGCTATTGTCCCAGTATTCAAAAACGGAGATCCATTGTCAGTGGAAAATTACAGACCAATCAGTATCGTACCTACAGTGTCAAAAGTTGCAGAGAAACTTATTTCCCAACAAATAATAACACATCTGAATACCACTACATTTTCCCTTCATTCAATGCAATTTGGTTTCAGAACTCGACACTCCACGAAAACTGCTAATTGTTTTTTCATAGAAAATATCAAACATTTGTTGGATAAAGGTGGTGTGGTTGGAGCTGTGTTTCTTGATCTAAAAAAGCCTTTGACACAGTAAACCATAAAATATTGTTAACCAAACTAAGAAAATTTAACTTCTCAGTAGATGCAATAAAATGGATAGAATCATATCTTTCGAATTATTCACAGTCAGTCAGGATCAGTGATTACCACTCACCGCCCCTCGCTCTGTCCACAGGGGTACCTCAAGGTTCTATTTTGGGGCCTCTGTTATTTTCACTTTATATAAATGACTTACCTTCAGTTTGTCCAGATGTCTATATTCAGATGTATGCAGATGATACCGTCATTTACACTCATGGTAAAAACACAACACAAGTAGCTGAAAAACTTTCACAGTCTATGGCCCATGTCTCTGAATGGCTAAACCAATCTTGCTTACAACTTAATGTAAACAAAACTGTTTCAATGTTCTTTTCTAAATCAAACATTGTAAATAATAAAGCAGATATTTATGTGACAGGTGAAAAAATAAAAGTTTTGTCAGAATTCAAATACCTAGGTATCTTAATAGACTCTAGACTAACTTTTAAATCACAGATAAAAATGGTCTGTAAGCGAGTGAAATTTAATATTGCAAATTTCCATTACATAAGATCACACCTATCACTTCAGGCAGCTAAAATGTTCATGTACAGTATGGTTCTGTCTCATATCACCTACTGTCTTACAACCTGGTCACAGGCAAACAAAACAGCACTTAAACCTTTAGAGTCACTTTACAAACAGACAATCAAAATTTTGGATAGAAAACCATCACGATATCATCATTGTCATTCTACAAAAGCATAAGTTTTTAAGTTGGGAAAATGTCATCAAGTATTCAAATCTCTGTCTGATATTTAAAATCATCCATGGTCTGACATCTCCTCCACTCAATCAGTTTGTTAACATGAGAAATGCCACCCACAGAGTAACACGAGGGGCGGCCCGAGGAGACTGTGTTGTTCCTCTCAGGAAAAGTGCCTTCAGTCAGAGTGCCTTTTCAGTTACAGCAGCACAGGAGTGGAACTGTGTCTCTCAAAACATTAGAGAACTGACCACATACACTCTGTTCAAAAAGCATCTAAAAAACTGGTTCATAACACATCAGATATGTCAGCATTAATAGGATTATGGACAGTGTCTCCCCTCAACCCAACCCTGTTGCCACTTGTGTCTCTATGTTAATATGTAGTATAATTTTTTATCCTAATGTCTGTATTATAGTTAACTTGGATTCTTTTTTTTTCAACAGGATTTGAAGAATTATAATCTGTTGTATTGCTCTTTTACATTCGTTCATTGTAATCCTCTTATTGTTGTTTTTTAGGTAGACAATTTTAAGATCTGTCCAGGGACAACAGATGAAAAATAGCCTTTTGGCTAATTCTGGTGCATTTACAATAATGTTAATTAATGTACACTGTCCCTGTCAAATAAACTAATAAACTTAATAAACGAATCCTTCTCTGATGCACAGATTTTCATGGTAGAAGCTTTGGGATCTGCTGTGATTGACACTGCCTGTACAAGAACTGTGTGTGGTGAAAAATGATTATGTAAGTGGACTACCCCAGAGAGAATTATTAAAAATTAAAGATGAAAAGAGCGCAAAACCCTTCTGGTTTGGGGATGGAAAAATTGTGCAGTCCATAAGAAAAGTGACTATTCCAGCAAAAATTGGAGAAACTAGGTGCAAAATAGAGACAGAAGTGGTTCCAGCAGATATACCAATGGTTTTGAGCAAAACATCATTGAAGAGAGCGAGTGCTGTTTTGGACATTGCTCAAGACAAGGCAACAATGTTTGACCAACCTGTAAAACTCGAACTGACATCTTCTGGACATTATTGTGTAAGCTTAAGAAAGGAAAGGAACAACAATGAAAGTCAGGTTGACAACAGCGAGACATCAAATGATGAAGACGAAATTCTCATCGTGACAGAAAAGATGACAGCAAAGGAAAAAAAGCAGTACTGCTAAAGCTGCATAAACAATTTGGACATGCCTCAGTTGACAGATTGCAAAAACTCTTGCCCTGCTCAGGCAACATTGATGATGAAAGCATTACAATCCTGAAGGAAATTGTAGAAAACTGTGAAATATGCATTCGATACAGTAAACCAAAACACAAACCTGCAGTGGGTTTACACATGCTGCAACAGATAATGAAACCGTAGCTGTGGACCTGCATGAGCTTGAGCCAGGACTGTGGTATATATATGCCATCGATCATTTTACAAGGTTCAGTGCAGGACGTATTATCACCACAAAAAGACCCAAAGAGATATTGAAGCACTTTATTCACTGCTGGATAAGCATTCATGGTCCACCACGCAGATTATTCAATGACAATGGAGGTGAATTTAACAATGAAGAAATAAGAGACATGGCTGAACATTTTAACACTGAGGTTAAAACCACTGCAGGATACAGTCCATGGAGCAACGGCCTCCTGGAAAGACACAATCAGATCCTCACTGAAATGTTACTCAAGGTAAAGAGAGACAACAAATGTGACTGGAAAATGGCTCTGGACTGGGCTTTGATGGCAAAAAACTGCATGCACAATGTACACGGCTACAGCCCCTATGAACTTGTCTTTGGACAAAACCGAAACCTACCTTCAGTCCTAACTGATAGACCTCCAGCATTGGAAACTAATGTCAATACATGGATGAGTCATCACACTGCAACACTGCATTGCATGAGAAAGGCTTTTGCTGAGGCTGAATGTTCTGAGAGGATACGAAGAGCCCTTCGAAAACAGCTGCGGCCCACGGATGAAAAATATGAAACAAGAGACAAAGTCTATTATAAACGTACAGTCTGTCAGGAGTGGAAAGGTCCAGGCGTGGTTATTGGCCAAGATGGCGTAGTAATATTTGTCAGGCATGGTGGAACATATGTCAGAGTACACCACTCTAAGCTAAGAAAAGTGAATGAAACACAAGAGAACCAGGAAGAAACTAATTAGATAAATCTGATCAAAATGGAAGAAAACATTTTTGAGACACCAGCAGCAGTTCTTGATTTTGAAAGTGAACATGAGGAGGTGACATCAACAAGGGATGAACCACATCGCACTACAGAAAACAGCGAATCCTCCTGTGAATCAGTACAACCTGGAGAGGGTGATCTCCCACTGGCACACTCAGCAACTGTCAGTGAAGGACTGTAACTGAGAGCTGGACAAGTAGTTAAATATACAGACAAAGAAACAGGACAAAAATATTCTGGAAGAATAACCAGCCAGGCAGGAAAGGCCAGTGGGAAACAGAAACTGGTACAATTTGGAATACAGTGAGCCAGAGGAGAAAGCTGAATCCACAGGATCAGTTGATATGGGACAAGTAAACAACCTTGAAATAGTTGAAAATGCCAAGTCAAACACAGACAACAACAGAGTTGAAATATTAGTGGTGAACAAGGATATTTTCTCACATGCCAAACAAACTGAACTTGACAACTGGAAAACAAACAATGTATTTACAGAGGGAAAAAGATGAAGGTCACAAATGCATATCAACGAGGTGGGTGTGCACACTCAAGAAAACACAAGTGGGCATTGTACCCAAAGCTAGACTGGTTGCAAAAGGCTTTGAAGAAATAAATACTCAAGATCTTCCTAAAGATTCACCCACTTGTTCCGCTGGATCCCTGAAGATGGTCATAGCCGTCATATGTCAAAATAAATGGAAAATAAACTCCATGGACATCAAAGCAGCCTTCTTTCAAGGTAAAGATTTAACCCGGGATGTGTATAACTCAGACCTCAGCTCCTCTGAGTCCAACCTGCGGCCTCTGCTCCACAGCACTCCTGTTTTATTTCAGCACAGCCAGCAGAGAGGCATCTTTAATCCAATGATGCCATCACAAATAAGAACTCACACAACCAGCTGAAGTGGCAGACCCCCGCGGCAGCTACCACCAGCCCCCGCAGCAGCTACCACCGGGCCTCGCATCAGCTACTAACAAGCCCCGCATCAGCTACCGTCTGCCGTCCAGTATGTGCTATCATTACATTCCCGTTATCGCCGGGTTGGCCAGAAAGCGCAGATCAGTCTTCAGGTATCAAAATCATGCTAATCTCAGGCCGATAACACTGACCTCATCCACTACTACTACCCTTTCTATGGGGCTATGGAATTGTCAATCAGCCGTGAACAAGGCGGACTTTATCTCAGCTCATGCTAATAATTTATCTCAGCTCATGCTAATAATTTATCTCTACAAATACTCGCTCTGACTGAAACTTGGATCAAGCCTGAAAATACTGCTACTCTGGCAGCTCTCTCCAGTACCTATTCTTTCAGCCACACATCTCATCCATCCGGACGAGGCGGGGGGACAGGCTTGCTAATTGCTAATGGCTTACAATACACTACTTTACCATGGTCAACTACATATACCTCATTTGAATACCATGCCGTATTGGTTAGTGCTCCAGTTAAACTTGGTATTATTGTCATCTATCGTCCTCCTGGACATCTAGGTGAATTCATAAATGAACTAGACATGTATCAATGCCACATGCCAGGACAAGATCCAGAGTATGATTAAAGTGGTGGGTGGGCTCCTTTACATTTTGAGAGAAGCCAATTGAATCTAATAATAGATTAAATTCAGTGTTGAGGCTGTCATTTTCAGCATCTACATGGATGTTAAAATCACCCACTATAATTTTTTTATCTGAACTGAGCACTAAATCAGATAAAAAGTCTGAGAAATCAGACAGAAACTCTGAGTAAGGACCAAGTGGATGATAGATAATAAATTAAAACAGATTTTTGAGTTTCCCAATTAGGGTGGACAAGACTAAGAGTCAAGCTTTCAAAAGAATTAAAACTTTGTCTGTGTCTTTGATTAATTACTGAGCTGGAATTGAAGATTGCTGCTACTCCTCCTCCTCGACCTGTGCTTCGAGCATTCTGACAGCTACTGTGACTCCGGGGTGTTGATTCATTTAAACTAACATATTCATCCTGCTGTAACCAGGTTTCTGTAAGGCAGAATAAATCAATATGTTGATCAATTATTAAATCGTTTACTAACCAGCTAACAGACAGCAAAATACCACTGTGCTCCGAAAGAGGAACAGGAAAAACAAGATGGCGCCGGTGAGGTCAGCAGCCGTCGTACCTGCTCCTACGCTTTGTCTGTATAGCTTTAATTTTTGACTTTATAATTCTGCCTTCTCTGTGTCATATCACGTATGACAGACAGACTCTTCTTAATATCAGAATACAGCATACGGCTTGGCCCCGGGACATCCTGCGCCAGTGGGCCAGCTCAAACAAAGGAGGGTGCAGGGCACCCAGGTCACACACAAGGCCCCGAGGGAAAAGAGCCGGCGTAAGAGAGAGGCTGAGGTGTGGAGCGCACCAAACACCACTGCCAAGCATCCTGTTGGCTAATGTCCAGTCACTGGATAACAAGCTGGATGAACTCAGGGCCAGGATACAGTTTCAGAGGGACATAAGGGACTACAACATCATCTGTCTCACGGAGACATGGCTGACCCCCCTCATACCGGACCACGCCGTACAGCCAGCGGAGTTCTTCGGTGTTCATCGCATGGACAGAACGAGTGAGTCTGGAAAATCAAGAGGAGGAGGTGTGTGCCTAATGATTAATAACAACTGGTGTGACAGTAGGAATGTCGTCCCTCTGAAAAAAATCACGTTTGCCTAACCTGGAGCTCCTAACCCTGAAATGCCGCCCCCACTACCTGCCCCGCGAGTTCACTTTGGTCATCTTCAGCACCGTCTATATTCCACCTCAGGCGGACACAAACACTGCACTATCCGAGCTACATGAGGCTGTTTCCACCTATCAGGCTAACCAGCGTGATGTGGCTCTCATCGTAGCCAGGGACTTTAACAGTGCAAACTTGAAAAGGGTGATACCGGAGTTTATTCAACCATAGACTGCCCCACCAGAGGAGAAAGGACCCTAGACCACTGCTACTCTCCATTCAAAGAGGGCAACAAAGCAAAGCCTCTTCCGCCCTTTGGGAAGTCAGATCACACCTCTGTCCTTCTCATGCCGAAATACAAACAAAGGCTCAGGCAGGAACCCCCTGCTGTGAGAGAAATGACACGGTGGTCTGATCAGAGGCCGCTCTGCAGGGTGCGTTGGATTCAACCGACTGGGATATGTTTTGCAGCAGCGCGGGAGGAGACATCAAGGAGTTTATGGAAACGGTTGTGGGATTTATTGGGAAATCCCACTTTGCTTAGGCAGCTGCATCATTTCCCAACTAGAAGCTGTAGGTGGATAAATCTGTCCGCGATGCTCTGAGGTCCCGCACCGCTGCCTAGAACTCTGGCCTCGCCTCTGGGAACATGGATGACTACAAGGCTGCGTCATACAACGTCCGCAGAGCGGTTAAAGAGGCCAAACATTGCTGCAGCTGCAGACTGGAACAGCAACTACAACAGTCTGACTCCAGGGGACTGTGGCAGGGACTACGCACCATCATGGACTATAAAGCACCACACACACCCCCGGTGAGTGCCGATGCTTCTCTGGCTGATCAACTCAACAACTTCTTTGCGCGCTTCGAGTCGGGAAGCCAACAGCCCGGGACGGAAACACTCACTGTGACGGAGCATGACGTGAGGAGGGCGTTTAGATGTGTAAACACCAGGAAAGCGGCTGGACCAAACGGTATTAGCGGACGTGTCCTCAAGACCTGCGTTGACCAGTTGGCACCTTTGTTTAAAGTGATATTTAACCTCTCACTTGAACTGTGTGTGATTCCCACCTGCTTCAAAAAGTCCATTATAGTCCCTGTCCCAAAGAAACCACACCCCAGCAGCCCCAATGACTTCAGGCCCATAGTGCTCACCTCTGTGGTGATAAAATGTTTTGAGAGACTCATCAAGACATTCATCACCTCCTCACTGCCCACCACCCTCGACCCACTACAGTTCGCATACCGGCCAGATAGATCCACAGAAGACGCCATATCCTTCCTCCTCCACAAGACCCTTTCGCACATAGACACTGGTAAGGGGAACTATGTGAGAGTGCTGTTTGTAGATTACAGCTCAGCATTCAACACCATAGTTCCCTCCAGGCTGGTCTCTAAGCTGCTGGACCTGGGCCTGGGCCCGTCCCTGTGCAGTTGGGTTTACAGCTTCCTGACCAGCAGACCACAGGTGGTACGAGTGGGTCACCTCACCTCATCCTCCCTCACCCTCAACACTGGATCCCCCCAAGGCTGTGTGCTCAGCCCTCTGCTGTACTCACTGTACACCCATGACTGCGTGGCCACGTCAGAGTCCAACGTCATCATCAAGTTTGCTGACGACACTGCTGTTGTGGGACTGATGTCCCACAATGAAGAGACAGCCTACAGGAGAGAGGTCTGGAGAACTGGTTCCAGGCGAACCACCTCCTGCTCATCGTCAGCAAAACAAAGGAACTGATTGTGGACTTCAGCAGGAAGCAGCAGAGGGACTACCATCCACTTGTCATCAGTGGTGCTGAGGTGGAAAGAGTGGACACTTTCAAATACCTGGGAGTGACCATCTCACAGGACCTGTCCTGGACTCATTACATAAACATCACTGTGAAGAAGGCCAGACAGCGTCTCTACCTCCTCAGGCGGCTGAGAGACTTCAAGCTCCCACTCAAGGTGCTCAGGAACTTTTACACCTGCACCATCGAGAGCATCGTGCGTGGGAGCATCACCACCTGGATGGGAAACTGCACCAAGCAGGACTTCATGGCCCTAAAAAGGGTGGTTCGTTCAGCTGAACGGACCATCAGAACCACCCTCCCCAACCTGCAGGACATTTACACCAAGCAGTGCAGGCTGAGGGCCATGAAGATCCTAAAACAGCCCAGCCACCCCGGACACTCTCTCTTCTCCCTGCTCCCATCAGGCCGGCGTTACCGCTGCCTGAGGGCTAAGACTGAAAGGTTGAAGAAGAGTTTTTACCCACAAGCCATCCGTCTGCTCAACTCTGAGCCCTAACTGGACCATTATTGCACAATGTAAATATTATAATTTATAATCTATAATTCCACGTAAAAGTGTGTATAGTGTATAGTATATAGAGTATAGTGTATAGTGTGAATTACTTTTTTATTCATATTCTTCTTATTTATATGTGTGTGTATATATGGTTGCAGGTACAAAATACATTTCACTGTGCATTGTACTGTGTATAACTGCATGTGACGAATAAACACTATCTTATCTTATCTTATCTATAAATACAGTAAAAGTACAGTACAGTAAAATAATACAATGTTGCACAGTGTGTCTGCTAGCTAAAAGAAGAGCTGCTGTATTTCCAGGGAGAGAAAAGAGAAAGAAGTTCACTCAGAGATGTAGAAAGATGTAAGAAAGCGGACAAGTGAGGAAGAAGAGAGGTTAGATTTAAAGGTAAAGACTGGCAAAACAAACTGAGGTATGCTAACTTTGTGTAATTCAAAGATTGTATGAAAACAGGTCAGTTTTTACTGTATTTACAGTAAGGCTCTGTGTTGGACTGTACACAGTGTCTGTGTTCATGGTTAGAGTTACAGGTTACATCAGTGTACCAGAGATGAGTTCGAATCAAAGCTGTTGATGCTGAGATTCATTCACTGAATTCAACATTTATACAACCTCGTACTTTTACTCTCTTACTTTGTACTTTTTTACTTTTATACTTATACTTAAGTAAATAAGGACAAATAAAGACATACACAAGCACTTGTACTATATATATATATATATATATATATATATATATATATATATATATAAAAACACAGTGGCCCCCCGCTGAGATGATAGAACCAGCAGTGGCCCCCAGGTCATTTGAGTTTGAGACCCCTGCTTTAGTCCATCCTCTGCCCAGTGTGAATGAAGGCAAAAGGCCCAAATATTACAAAAAGATTTCTACGGGGTGCCTGGGTGGCTCAGTGGTGGAGCAGGTGACTACATACTTTTGCCACGTTGCAGTGCGGGCGGCACAGGTTTGAGTCCCGGCCTGTTGCCAATTAGCCCGTGTGTCTTTCCCCACATCTTTCCCCCATTTCCTGTCTATCTACACTATTAGAAAAGCCACTGTGGCCAAAAAACAGAAAGAAAAAAAAAAGATTTCTACATAGATTCACTTAGTACAACCACAACAGCGCAAAATGGCAGCATATCTTTTTTAGCAATAACAGAATAGTAGATACTATGCCGTGGTGGTCGTGATGATGGATGGACGTGAACGGTGGGGGGGACTGTGACAGTGCCAACTGGATGCAGGTACACGGCAAACCACCAACCCGTGTGGCTTGCTCCACCGCCCCGTCACCCTGCAAGTGGACTGTGTGAGAGACCCTCGGCAGGGAAGGAAACAGGAGCACTGCTGGCTCCTGTCAAGTGTGCTCGGCAGTCGGTAACGATCCTTCCGCAGGTTCACAGACGGAAATCTTGTTACAACTTTTACTTACTTTGAATAGTGAATTTTGATCAAACATTTCTTCTACATACAAAATAATGCTAGACTCACCTACCGCTGTGTTTACAATTTGATCACCACCAACAAAAGCCAGCTCCTCAGTGCAGCGCAGTGCTGAAAACACTTCAAGTCACATGATTCGGTCTTGTGTTCTGATTGGTTCTAGGGATGTAGAGGCTTTTGTGGGCAATCCACAGTATTCCTGACTTCGCGCCATTACCCCTAATTCATAGCAGAAGCCGGTTTTTTACCTCCAGTTGCGCTGTTGTTTACGGTTGTGGGCTTACACACTTGCCGTTCATTTAAACATTTTGACATTGCAGTTTCTTTTACCTGGCATAAATGGTACCACATTTGAGGTGGATACATTGTAAGGATGTTTTAAAAAGCAGCGAGGACAATTCAGTAACAGTGCCTCACCCGTCACTTCTCACTGACTGTGTAATTATGGCCCGAAGTCAGCTACATCCACATTATAAATCACCTTGTTTTTTCCAAAGGTGTTGATGGTGGAGAATCACGCAATTATAAGAGCACCGAGACGTATCATTACCTTCTAAGCAATAAAATCAATAAAGTTATGCTGAACAAACAAGGCAATGTTATTTTCCTTAAAGCAGCTGTAGAGCCGAGCCAGAGCATCGGCCAAGCTAAGCACTTAGCATGGGTCGTGCTAAGGGAAAGTGGAGTGGTGGAGACAGTCAGCTGTTTCTCTATCACCGATTAGGGAAATCATGTAGTGATGCGGCAGCTATTCTGTGGAAGGTATATCACTGATCTGGATATCAGAATGTTCAGATCACTGAAACAGAAACACTGGACTGGCTGAAGGCTGTGATTGAGGAGACACGCAGCTGTCATCTTGCTAACTGCTACGTGTTTACATGTGGAAGCCATGCATTGTTAAAGCTTTGTGTAGGCTGTATGCTGTAGTGTCACACTATAAATAAAATAACGTAAAAAAATAAGAGGCTGTACATTAAAGGAAAACTTAAAACATAAGGAAAAAATACAGTAATAGGATGTGCAACTGGGTAGTATAATTTTGGGGAAAAAGAACAAATTTACAGAATAAAATAATTTAAAAAAATGTACAGACTGATGTAGTGACAACCGACAACAGCACAAGTTGAACCCGAGCTCATGTTCCAACTAATAAAGCCGCCTGTTACAGCACAAAGTAACCAAATTTTGGCATTAACTCTGGCTCTGACTTTGGGTAACCGGAAGTATAAAACCGTGCAGCTGAAGTAGCAGCCTGTCATGGCAGCCTATGTATGCTCTTCCAGAAACCTGTGGATAGGAAGTGGTGTTTAGAGGCTTTTGACAACACACAGATAATTCAGGCTAGGTGGAGATGGTATTTAGTGGGTTATGACATGAAATGATTTGATTGGTGTATAATACATGTGGAAAGAATTCCGTAAACATCGTTATCTCATTTTTGACAGCGGTGGCATTTAGCAGTTTTTGCATCTGAACTTTTCATATACACAACTGTGTATAAACATTTGTGTACAGTAATCCCTCGCTACTTCCTGGACTCGCTGTTTCGCAGGTTTTCAATCAATATTAGTGTAAAATATTTATCGCAGTATTTCCGCTGTTTCACGGGTTTTTGTGGTACTCGTTCTTCACGTGCGTAGTACGTGTTATACAGTAATGTGTATATTTGGTGTATAAGTGTGTGGGGAGGGTTTATAAAAACTTACAATAGTGTATAACTACTAAAATAATGTATAAGTATTAAAATAAATATAGCGTCCCTACTTCGCGGATTTTAAATTATCCCGGGTGGTCCTGGAACAGAACACCCACGATAAGTGAGGGATTACTGTATATCTGCTTCTGACTACAGGTACACCTGTATATACCTCACTACAGCTTTTAGTATCAGATGAGTAGGTACATTTGAAGAGCTTATTCAGAGAATATTAAGATGTTCTCTCCCTCCTGCTTTCCAGTCCTCCCAGTACAGAATTCACCTGTATGTCTCAGGTGTGTGTTGGTCCCAGGAGGGTGGGTGGGGCTGAGCACCGACAGCTGGTCACCTGCATCCTGTGTCAGGAAGAGCAAGAGGTCAGAGGTCATAGCAGAGCAATGGTGCTGGCAGCATTTGTCCAGAGGTCTACTGTTCTGTCTAAAAACCGCTGCCGCAACTTGTCTAATCCAGGTGGGCAAAGCCATACTGTGATATCATTGAGAGAGTCACCTATCAGAGTTAAGGTTTTAACCTGTGATTGTGTGTTTCAGACCACCATGAGCCCCTGTTCATGCACCCCGAGCTCTCTCTCGGGATTCACACCGCCAGCTGTGGACACATCATGCACGCCACCTGCTGGCAGAGGTGACACCCTGCACTTGCACACCTTCCAGTTAGCTCATAGGATGTCACACCTGTTCTCACCTGTTCTCACTGTGTTCAGGTACTTTGAGGCAGTGCAGCTGAAGGAACAGCGACGGCAGCAGCGTCTGAGAGGCCACACGAGCTATGACGTGGAAAATGGCGAGTTCCTGTGTCCGCTGTGCGAGTGTCTGAGCAATACTGTGATCCCTCTGCTGCCACTTGCACCCTCACCTGATCGCAGGTGCGCCCTGACCTGATCAGAAGTACACACCTGGTTTTACCTGATGTTGCCTAAGCTGTTTTTCTCTTCTTTTTTTTCTTCAGTGTTGCACATCCAAGTTTGGAGGCATGGCTTAAGACAACCATTGAGCAGATAGCAGCTCTTCACTCAGCTCACAGGAAGCAGTTTGATGGTCAGTTACCTGTGAGAAGGGAGAGTTACACTGAGGTGTGTGTGTTAATGTTTATTAAGGTGTGTGTGTGTGTTCCAGGTGCAGCAGATGAGGCGGAGCCTGTTGTTCCTGAAGGGTTCCAAATTGACTTCACTCCACAGTGAGTCAGATGCTCTTTCTACTTATCTGAATCAATGACCTAATAGGATATCATGTGGTGATGATGTCACTGTGATGTCACAGGAACCCATTCTCCAGCAGCATCAGTGAGATGATCACCACCTTCAGCCTGTCCACATATAATGTGGGACTTAAGGTGAACCCCAATGAGCAGGACCCCCGAGTCCCAGTGCTGAGCTGGTCCACCTGTGCCTACACCATTCAGAGCATAGGTATGCACACCTGACACAGGTACGCAACCATCCAGAGCATAGGCAGTGTTCTAGCTAGCGGTTGATCGCAAGGCGCTGCGCCGGGCTGAGACGCCTTTGCGCCGGGGTGAGGATTTCACTGTTTCACTTTCGGAGCTCTGCTGTCACTGCATTTAGCAAACACGAGGCCGCCCTGCAGACATCGCCCCGGCTAGATCACTGCTTTTATCGCTGGTTGCGCCTGTATTATTTCACTGTAATTTACAATCTACCCCACAGCACGGACAGTTCACAGTGTGCACATTTGATCTCCCTACAGTCGTGCGTGCGCTTGATTTTGAGGTCAAGTTTTTTTCCACGCCTCAATTGTTTGTGTGGCTGCGTGCGCGTGTTTTACTCGCTGTGCAGACAATGTCAGCTGTTATTTTTTTCTAATAATAGTTATATGAAATCATCTTGCTGGCCGTATAAAATTAGATCCCAGGCCGGATGTGGCACGCCCGGCTGAAAAAAATTTCTGGCTAGAACCGTGATAGGTACGCATATACCTGACACAGGTACGCACGCACATACCTGACACAGGTGTACTCACAACTGAGAGGTCAGAGGTTGTCCTGACTGTTTTTTTTTCTTTTCTTTTTCCCTGCAGAGTGCCTGCTGATGGATGAGGAGAAGCCACTTTTTGGAAGTTTACCTTGCAGACAGGTAAAACTTAAAGAAGAGAAAGAAGAGTTGTGACTGATCAGGCAGAGAGGGGGTAGGGTTTAAGATGAGGTCCCAGAATTAAATTATAGATCAGTAGATTGATTAGTGAAGCTTTGTCCACATATGAAGTCATTCTTCTTGTTGGTTGTCTCCAGTGGATGCTCCAGTTACCTAGGTAACCATATAATTATTTAAAACACATTTAGCGTATCCTTCGCTGTCACTGGTTCACTCCCTCTTAGAAATCATTTACTGAAGTTGCTAAATATTTCTGACTTTTAATATCCAGAGTTCTTCACGGCATGTGTTTGGCACACAGAATCAGAGGCTTTTATTTTGAAAAGCAGATATAAATTTATGCAGACATATTTTTTTCCTTTTCAGCTGTGATGATTTTTTTTTTTTTTTACTAAAATGAATGAACTGAAACAACTTGACCACATAAACATTACAGTTACGTGTGTGTGTGTGTGTGTGTGTGTGTGCATGTGTGTTGTTGTGTTGCAGGACGACTGTCTGAGCTCTCTCACCAGGTTCAGTTCAGCCTGTTGGACTACAGTTCCTCTGAACACTGTTCAGACTCACTTCATCAGACTGTTCTCAGGTATGCATACACACACACTCAGGTCTAGCAGTGTTTGGACAGGTTTCGTGAAAACTCTTGACCTTTAATTTAAGGGGTGGATCTGAAGTTGTGTTCATAAGCATTATGCTTCCATTCTCAGCTAGTTTCCTGTTTCAGAGGAAGCTGGCAGTAAAGATTAGAATATGTAACCACCCTTTATTAATCCCTTTAGAAAGGTTCCGTCAGGGAAATTAAAGTTCCAGCAGCAGCTCTTACAGGTAACAAAAATAGGAACACAAACACAGCAGAAATCACAATAAACAAACATATGAAAAAATAATAAAACAGACAGGTATTTTTTATGTTGTCATGGTCAGGCTCAGGCTGCTACTCCTCCCCTCCCTCTGTTTTCGTGTTACCCCCCTCCAGAGAGGAGCTGTACAGTCTGATGAGTGCCAAAGGAGTTTTTCAGTCTGTTGGTCCTACACTTGGGAAGGAGCAGTCCATCACTGAACAGGCTCCTTTGGTTGCTGATGACAGTGTGCAAAGGGTGACTGGCATCATCCACAATGTCCAGCAGTTTGTCCATTGTCCTCTTCTCTGCCACCGTCACCAGAGTTCAGTTTCATGCTGACCACAGAGCCGGCCCGCCTGATCAGTTTGTCCAGCCTGGATGTGTCCTTCCTGAATGTGCTGCCCCCCCAGCACAACACACTGTAAAACAGGACACTCACTATAACAGTCTTATAAAACATCTCCAGGAGTTTCCTGCAGATGTTAAAAGCCTGCAGCCTCCTCAGGAAGTACAGCCTGCTCTGCCCCTTCCTGTATAGACGTTCTGTGTTGCATGTGCAGTCCAGCGTGCTGTGTAATCACAGTCCAAGGTACTTGTAGGCGTCCAGAACCAGCTGATTTTTAACCTTTTGAGGCATTTTCTGCCTTTTAGTTTAGTCTTCAAGAGTGAAATGCAGCTACATCAGGTTCTCATAGTGAAATGAGTCCAAAACATGCTGTTTTAGAGCTGCTCAGCCTGTTTTTCAGTATTTTAAACTCTAATCTTTCTGTTTCTGAGGCTGATGGATGACCTAAATCCTCTGGATTCTTCTCTTGGATAATGACATGTTTTTCTCAATTGACTGACTCTTGTGATGCAAGAAAGGATCCTGAGATCGTCCCACTCTTTTTTCTCCTGTGAACTCCAGGTCTTTTTACCCCTCAACCTTTTTAGGCTGAGGGGTATTGTTGTTACTTCACTAGGCGGGTGGGATACCAACTTTCAAATTTGTGAACGCGATAACTGTTGTTGGTAAAACGTCCACTCTTGCCAAATCAAATTATTTTACACTCACTATCAACAACTTCACTGTCCCTATCTCTTCCCAAGTCAAGATCCTGGGCGTCATCCTGGATAGCACACTCTCCTTTGAGAACATCAATAACCATACTCGGTCTGCATATTTTCATCTACGTAACATCAACCGCCTTCGTCCATCCATCACACCCGACAGCACCGCCATCCTTGTTCATTCCCTGGTCACTTCTCGCATTGATTATTGTAACTCACTTCTCTCTGGTTTACCACTAAAACTCCTCCATAAACTTCAAATGGTCCAGAATTCTGCTGCCCACATTACCTGAACCCCTTCCACTCAACACATCACCCCCATCCTTCGGGAACTTCACTGGCTCCCTATAAACCATACAAGATTCTCCTACTCATGTACAAATCTCTTCATAACCTTGCACCCCCATATATCGCTGCTCTTATTCATTTTTACACTCCCTCACATACACTTTGTTCCTCTTCTTCCATGCTTCTCTCCACACCTCCTGTCTGTCTATCTACAATGGGGTCTAGATTATTTCCAAGATGGCGCCGCGAATGGATGCCCTGGTACTTCGGTGCGCTCTGTTTTGTTTGTTTTTGTGCGTTATTTCTGTGTCTGGACACTCTTCTGGGTATTCTTACACCAGAGAAGAGCTTTTCAACATTAGGTCCACAACACCTTCGGATTTATTTCCTGTTTTTGTCGCATCTGCGGCGGATTTATTACACACTCTGGCCCAGAAAGTGAGACGCCGAAAGAGAGGGAAGCGCGCTGGCGTCCTTGTGAGGCTAAGGAGACGTGGATTACGCACAGCCTTACCTGGGATTTTCCTCTCCAACGTGCGTTCACTTAGGAACAAAATGGACGAACTGATACTGATGAGGAGCATGAATAGAGACTTTTCCATATCCTGTGTGTTATGCTTCACGGAGTCATGGCTGTGTGAGGAGATACCGGACTGCGCGCTCCAGTTGGAGGGATTTCATCTCCTCCGCGCAGACCGGCAAGCTGCGCTTTCCGGCAAGGCTACAGGTGGAGGAGTCTGCTTCTACATAAACAGTGGCTGGTGTACGGATGTGACAGTGATTGCTAAGCACTGCTCTCCCTCACTGGAATATCTTTTCATTCACTGTAAACCGTTCTACTCTCCGCGGGAGTTCGCTTCATTCATACTGGCTGCTGTTTACATCCCGCCGGACGCGGACGTGCACGAGGCCCAGTGCGCGCTCACAGAGCAGATTCTGTGCATGGAGCGGACATACCCGGACTCTCTTATCATCGTACTTGGGGACTTTAATAAAGCCAGCCTGAGACAGGAACTTCCCAAATATAAACAATATATCACATGTCCGACCAGAGAGGAGAAGACACTAGACCACTGCTACAGCACGATAAGAGGGGCTTATCACGCAGTGCCCCGCGCTGCACTCGGCCTCTCTGACCACGACATGATCCACCTGATCCCCGCGTACAGACAGAGGCTGAAGCTCTCAAAACCTGTGGTGAGGACAACAAAGCAGTGGACCCGTGAGGCTGTGGAGGAGCTCCGCACATGCTTCGAAACTACAGACTGGGACTCAATGAGGGCTGCCTGTGACAGTCTGGATGACTACACGGACACTGTAACCTCGTATATCCACTTCTGCGAGGACAGCATTGTGCCATCACGCACCAGGGTGAGTTATAACAGTGACAAACCCTGGTTTACTCCCAAACTGAAGCAGCTGTGGATAGAGAAGAGGGAGGCTTTTAAAAGTGGGGACAAAGACTGCTACAAAGAGGCCAAGTACAGGTTTAGCAAGGAAGTGGCCACTGCTAGATCACATCACTCTGAGAATATACAGCAGCAGATCTCAGAGAACGACGCGGCCTCTGTATGGAAAAGTTTTAGGCAGATTACCAACTACAAGCCTAAAACCCCCCACTCCACAGACGACCTACAAACTGCAAATAGACTGAACGAGTTCTATTGTCGTTTTGATGGTCAGTTCAGCAGCCTTCACACCTCCACCAGTCCCAACTACAATACAGCCAACACAAATATTCACCCCCCAACCTCCCCCACTCCCCACACCTCAGAGAAGCCCACATCATCAAGGACTCCCACCCCAGAGTCCCCCTCCTCCCCCACCCCCACAGTCTTTTGTATTCAGGAGGACCAGGTGCTAAAGCAGTTCAGGAGTGTCAAAGCTCGCAAAGCTCCAGGTCCAGATGGTGTCTCACCTGCCACACTGAGACACTGTGCTAACGAGCTTGCCCCATTGTTCACGAACATCTTCAACTCCTCACTGGAGGCTTGCCACGTGCCTGTCTGCTTTAAAACCGCTACCATTGTTCCTGTCCCCAAGAAGCCAAGGATCACTGGACTAAATGACTACAGACCTGTGGCACTGACTTCTGTGGTCATGAAGTCATTTGAGCGTCTGGTGCTGTCCCACCTCAAGTCCCTCACAGCCCCCCTTCTGGACCCCCTGCAGTTTGCCTACAGAGCCAACAGGTCTGTGGACGACGCCATCAACCTGACTCTGCACTTCATCCTACAGCATCTGGACTCCCAGGGAACCTACGCCAGGATCCTGTTTGTGGACTTCAGCTCTGCCTTCAACACCATCATCCCTGATCTCCTCCAAGACAAGCTGTCCCAGATGAACGTGCCAGATCCCATCTGCAGGTGGATCATTGACTTCCTGATGAACAGGAAGCAGCACGTGAGGCTGGGGAAGAATGTCTCGGACTCCCGGACCATCAGCACTGGCACTCCTCAGGGCTGTGTCCTCTCTCCTCTGCTCTTCTCCCTGTATACCAACTGCTGCACCTCTGACCACCAGTCTGTCAAGCTTATTAAGTTTGCAGACGACATGACTCTCATCGGACTCATCTCAGACGGGGACGAGTCGGCCTACAGGATGGAGGTCAAACGTCTGGTGTCCTGGTGCAGCCACAATAACCTGGTACTGAACGCCCAGAAGACAGTGGAGATTATAGTGGACTTTAGGAAGCACACAGCCCCTCTACCCTCCATCATCCTGACTGACACCCCCATCACCACAGTGGACTCTTTTCGCTTCCTGGGAACTACCATCACCCAGGACCTCAAGTGGGAGCCCACCATCACCTCTGTCATCAAAAAGGCCCAGCAGAGGATGTACTTCCTGCGGCAGTTGAAGAAATTCAACTTGCCAGCAAGGACCATGGTGCAGTTCTATACTGCCATCATTGAGTCCATCCTCACCTCCTCCATCACTGTGTGGTACGCTGGAGCCACCACTAGGGACAAACAGAGACTACAGCGCGTTGTGCACTCTGCTGAGAAGGTGATTGGCTGTAACCTCCCATCTCTCCAGGACCTGTACACCTCCAGGACACTGGGGCGTGCAGGTCGGATCACAGCCGACCACTCTCACCCTGGGCACAGACTTTTTGACCCTCTCCCCTCAGGCAGGAGGCTACGGTCCATACGGACCAGAACCTCCCGCCATAAGAACAGTTTCTTCCCCTCTGCTGTTGGACTCATGAACAATAACCCTAAGACTGTTACTACCACCCTCCACAAACGCTGATGACCCTATGTCTATGCACCTGTCTGACTGCACTGATGTACATATTAGTGGAATATAGTCTACATTCTTTTATCTTTTAATTAGTCTCTGCACTGTATATTTTGTAATTTTGTAATATTGTGCTATAGTTATAGCTCTAATATCTCTGTATATTTGCAATTTGTATACTTGTATATTGTCTTATAGTTTTTATACTTATTTGTTTTTTTTCTGTAAGCACGAAGTACCGCAGCAATTTCCTAATGCTGTGAACCTGTTCACCCATATGGCAATAAAAACCTTCTGATTCTGATTCTGATTCTGATCCTTCTGTTACACAGCCGCTCATCTTTGGAACTCACTCCCACAATCCTTGAAGAACATCAATAGTCTGTCCCTCTTTGAATCCCATCTAAAAACTCACCTGTTTAAACAAGCATTCAGAATCTAATTACAATGATTACTAGGGATTTCATTCACTAGGTTTAGCAAATTGTTTTTATTACTCCTGTACTGCTGCTTATTTTGTACTTGTTTTATTTTGTTTTGTTGTTCGTATGTTACTGTTTTATTCTGTAAGGTGACCTTGAGTGTCTTGAAAGGCTCCCACAAATAAAATGTATCATTATTATTATTATTATGTTTACAAGATGGCGCCGGTGAGGTCAGCAGCCGTCGTACCTGCTCCTACGCTTTGTTTGTATATATTAGGTTTAGCTCTAATTTTGGACTTTATAATTCCGCCTGCTCTGTGTCATATCACGTATGACAGACAGACTCTTTTTAATATCAGAATACAGCACTCTGGCTGTATTCTGACACCTTTTTCTCCCGACCCGACTTGGCCTCAGGAGATCCAGCGTTTCCAGTGGGCCAGCTCAAACAAAGGACGGACCAGGTCACGGACAAGGCCCCGAGGGAAAAGAGCCGGCGTAAGAGAGAGGCTGAGGCGCAGAGCGCACCAAACGCCACTGCCGAGCATCCTGTTGGCTAATGTCCAGTCACTGGATAACAAGCTGGACGAACTCAGGGCCAGGATACAGTTTCAGAGGGACATAAGGGACTGCAACATCATCTGTCTCACGGAGACATGGCTGACCCCCCTCATACCGGACCACGCCGTACAGCCGTCGGAGTTCTTCAGTGTTCATCGCACGGACAGAACGAGTGAGTCTGGAAAATCAAGAGGAGGAGGTGTGTGCCTAATGATTAATAACAACTGGTGTGACAGTAGGAATGTTGTCCTTCTGAAACAATCATGTTCACCTAACCTGGAGCTCCTAACCCTGAAATGCCGCCCCCACTACCTGCCCCGCGAGTTCACTTCGGTCATCTTCAGCGCCGTCTATATTCCACCTCAGGCGGACACAAACACTGCACTATCCGAGCTACATGAGGCGATTTCCACCTATCAGGCTAACCAGCGTGATGCGGCTCTCATCGTAGCCGGGGACTTTAACAGTGCAAACTTGAAAAAGCTGATACCGGAGTTGATTCAACACATCGACTGCCCCACCAGAGGAGAGAGGACCCTAGACCACTGCTACTCTGCATTCAAAGAGGGCTACAAAGCAAAGCCTCTTCCGCCTTTTGGGAAGTCTGACCACACCTCTGTCCTTCTCATGCCGAAATACAAACAACGGCTCAGGCAGGAACCCCCTGCTGTGAGAGAAGTGACACGGTGGTCTGATCAAACAGAGGCCGCTCTGCAGGGTGCGTTGGATTCAACCGACTGGGACATGTTTCGCAGCAGCGCGGGCGGAGACATCGAGGAGTTTACGGAAACTGTCGTGGGATTTATTGGGAAAGTTGTTGAAGACACTTCACTTAGGAGGACCATCAGGACTTTTCCCAACCAGAAGCCGTGGGTGGATGAATCTGTCCGCGACGCCCTGAGGTCCCGCACCATTGCCTACAACTCCGGCCTCGCCTCTGGGAACATGGAGGACTACAAGGCTGCATCATACAACGTCCGCAGAGCGGTGAAAGAGGCTAAACATCGCTACGGCCGCAGACTGGAACAGCAACTACAACAGTCTGACCCCAGGGGACTGTGGCAGGGACTACGCACCATCACGGACTACAAAGCACCACACACACACCCGGTGAGTGCCGACGCTTCTCTGGCTGATCAACTCAACATCTTCTTTGCGCGCTTTGAGTCGGGAAGCCGACAGCCCGCTGCGCTCCCGGCCGGAGGGGAGGAGACACTCACTGTGACGGAGCGCGACGTGAGGAGGGCGTTTAGAGGTGTAAACACCAGGAAAGCGGCTGGACCAGACGGTATTAGTGGACGTGTCCTTAAGACCTGCGCTGACCAGCTGGCACCTGTGTTTACACTGATATTCAACCTCTCACTGAAACTGTGTGTGATTCCCACCTGCTTTAAAAAGTCCATCATAGTCCCTGTCCCAAAGAAACCACACCCCAGCAGCCCCAATGACTTCAGGCCCATAGCACTCACCTCTGTGGTGATGAAGTGTTTTGAGAGACTCATCAAGACATTCATCACCTCCTCACTGCCCACCACCCTCGACCCACTACAGTTTGCATACCGGCCAGACAGATCCACAGATGACGCCATATCCTTCCTCCTCCACAAGACCCTTTCACACATAGACACTGGTAAGGGGAACTATGTGAGAGTGCTGTTTGTAGATTACAGCTCAGCATTCAACACCATAGTTCCCTCCAGGCTGGTCTCTAAGCTGCTGGACCTGGGCCTGGGCCCATCCCTGTGCAGGTGGGTTCACAGCTTCCTGACCAGCAGACCACAGGTGGTACGAGTGGGTCACCTCACCTCATCCTCCCTCACCCTCAACACTGGATCCCCCCAAGGCTGTGTGCTCAGCCGTCTGCTGTACTCACTGTACACCCATGACTGCGAGGCCACGTCAGAGTCCAACGTCATCATCAAGTTTGCTGACGACACTGCTGTTGTGGGACTAATCTCCCACAATGAGGAGACAGCCTACAGGAGAGAGGTCTCCCGCCTGGAGAACTGGTGCCAGGAGAACCACCTCCTGCTCAACGTCAGCAAAACGAAGGAACTGATCGTGGACTTCAGCAGGAAGCAGCAGAGGGACTACCATCCACTTGTCATCAGTGGTGCTGAGGTGGAAAGAGTGGACACTTTCAAATACCTGGGAGTGACCATCTCACAGGACCTGTCCTGGACTCAACACATAAACATCACTGTGAAGAAGGCCAGACAGCGTCTCTACCTCCTCAGGCGGCTGAGAGACTTCAAGCTCCCACTCAAGGTGCTCAGGAACTTTTACACCTGCACCATCGAGAGCATCATGCGTGGGAGCATCACCACCTGGATGGGAAACTGCACCAAGCAGGACTTCATGGCCCTAAAAAGGGTGGTTCGTTCAGCTGAACGGACCATCAGAACCACCCTCCCCAACCTGCAGGACATTTACACCAAGCAGTGCAGGCTGAGGGCCATGAAGATCCTAAAACAGCCCAGCCACCCCGGACACTCTCTCTTCTCCCTGCTCCCATCAGGCCGGCGTTACCGCTGCCTGAGGGCTAAGACTGAAAGGTTGAAGAAGAGTTTTTACCCACAAGCCATCCGTCTGCTCAACTCTGAGCCCTAACTGGACCATTATTGCACAATGTAAATATTATAATTTATAAAAGTGTGTATAGTGTATAGTATATAGAGTATAGTGTATAGTGTGAATTACTTTTTTTATTTTTATTCTTCTTCTTATTTATATGTGTGTGTATATATGGTTGCAGGTACAAAATACATTTCACTGTGCATTGTACTGTGTATAACTGTGCATGTGACAAATAAAACACTATCTGATCTGATGTTCAAATTCACATATGCATCTACTAAAAAGCTCAGACAAGTTGGAATCTCAGTGACCTTCACCCCAAGGTCAGAGATCAAAGGTCAAGTTTTCTGAAAATTGTGTGAACACAATAACTGGAGAACGATGTGACCTAGGATTTTCAAATTGATGCCATAGATGTACCACCGATCTGCTAAACATATCAGACAATTTGGTTCTTGACAGTGACAGTATACTCAGTGGTTCATGCTTATTGTAATTTTAGCATTTCTTTGGTAAAGACCTTACAATAATTACAGAGAACCCCCAACAATCAAAACAACACCTGTGAGCAAGCACTTGGTAACAGCAGAAAGGAAAAACTCCCTTTTAACAGGAAGAAAACTCCGGCAGATCCAGGCTCAGGGAGGGGCAGTCATCTGCTGTGACTGGTTGGGGATGAGAGGAGAGAGAGGACAAAAGACACACTGTGGAAGAGACAGAGATTAATAATAACTATGCTTGGAGAAAATTCTTCTGACTTGAAGAAGAAAGTCATCTGCTGTCTACAACAACTTGAAAAGAAAAAGCCACTGAACACCATACATACTATCACCTACACCATGCATTAATGGACTGCCGAAGATCCGCAAAGAAGAAGTCCCACTCAGACCTGGTATTGGCAGTATAAACTTGGTCATCTACAACATTTCCAAGCACCTCACCACCATCTTATCGCCACTTGTGAGCAACACACTCCACCACATTGAAAACTTCACCAACTTCACTGAATCCAGATGTAACCATTGTGTCCTTTGATGTGGTTTCACTTGCATACCCACAACTGAGGCAGTGGAGACTGTCAGAAAACAACTACAGGAAGATGACTCCTTACAAAACAGAACCAGCTTTACCCAGATCAGATTTGTGCGCTTTTAGACCTCTGCCTTACCACAACATATTTCAAATACAACAATGAATTCTACAGACAAAAGCATGGATGTGCCATGGGCTCCCCACTGTCACCCATTGTAGCCAACCTTTACATGGCGGAAGTGGAAGGTAAAGCTCTTGGTTCTTTCAAAGGGATGGCACCTAGCCACTGGTACAGATATGTGGATGACACCTGGGTCAGAATCAAAACCCAAGAAGTAGAAGCCTTCACTCGCCACATCAACTCAGTGGATAAATACATAAGTTTTACCAGGGAGGACACCAGAGATAACAAGTTACCATTCCTGGACTGTGCAGTGATTACTGAGGAAGATGGAAGCCTCAACATTGAAGTTTACCAGAAGCCCACACACACAGACCAGTATCTTCTCTTTGACTCCCACCACCCACTGGAATACAAACTTGGGGTGATCAGGACCCTGCAACACCGGGCAGAAGGCATTTCCTCTAAAGCAGACGGGAAACAAAAGGAACACACACAAAGAAAGTCCTTAAAACATAGTTATCCCGACTGGGCTTTCATCAAATCAGCCAAGATGCACAGGAAAGAAGGTCAAACACAAACTAGGGGGAATAAGAACAACAAGCGGACCAACATTGTCATACCTTATGTGGCAGGCTTGTCAGAGAAACTCAGAAGAATTTTCTCCAAGCATGACATCCCAGTATACTTCAAACCAAGTCACACCCTAAGGCAAAAACTGGTTCATCCCAAGGACAAACCCCCCAAACACGAGACCAGCAATGTCTGCTGTCCAGTGCAGTGAAGAGTGCTTGGACCTCCACATTGGAGAAACCAATGGGCAATGGCATCTTGACAGTACAGGTGCTGGTCATAAAATTAGCATATCATGAAAAAGTTGATTCATTTCAGTAATTCCATTCAAAAAGTGAAACTTGTATATTATATTCATTCATCACACACAGACTGATATATTTCAAATGTTTTTCTTTTAATTTTGATGATTATAACTGACAACTAATGAAAACCCCAAATTCAGAATCTCAGAAAATTAGAATATTGTAAAAGGTTCAATATTGAACACACCCGGTGCCACACTCTAATCAGCTAATTAATTCAAAACACCTGCAAAGGCCTTTAAATGGTCTCTCAGTCTAGTTCTGTAGGCTACACAATCATGGGGAAGACTGCTGACTTGACAGTTGTCCAAAAGATGACCTTTGACACCTTGCACAAGGAGGGCGAGACACAAAGGTCATTGCTAAAGAGGCTGGCTGTTCACAGAGCTCTGTGTCCAAGCACATTAATAGAGAGGTGAAGGGAAGGAAAAGATGTGGTAGAAAAAAGTGTCCAACAACAGGGATAACTGCACCCTGGAGAGGATTGTGGAACAAAACCCATTCAAAAATGTGGGGGAGATTCACAAAGAGTGGACTGCAGCTGGAGTCAGAGCTTCAAGAACCACCAGCACAGACGTATGCAGACATGGTTTCAGCTGTCACAGTCCTCGTGTCGAGCCGCTCTTGAACTAGAGACGGTGTCAGAAGCGTCTCGCCTGGACTAAAGACAAAAAGGACTGGACTGCTGCTGAGTGCTCTAAAGTTATGTCCTCTGATCAAAGTCAGTTTTGCATTTCCTTTGGAAATCAAGGTCCCAGAGTCTGGAGGAAGAGAGGAGAGGCACAGAGTCCACGCTGGCTGAGGTCCAGTGTAAAGTTTCCACAGTCAGTGATGGTTTGGGGTGCCATGTCATCTGCTGGTGTTGGTCCACTGTGTTTTCTGAGGTCCAAGGTCAACGCGGCCGTCTACCAGGAAGTTTTAGAGCACTTCATGCTTCCTGCTTACCAACTTTATGGAGATGCAGATTTCATTTTCCAACAGGACTTGGCACCTGCACACAGTGCCAAAGCTACCAGTACTTGCTTTAAGGACCATGGTATCCCTGTTCTTCATTGGCCAGCAAACTCGCCTGACCTTAACCCCATAGAAAATCTATGGGCTATTGTGAAGAGGAAGATGAGATACGCCAGACCCAACAATTCAGAAGAGCTGAAGGCCACTATCAGAGCAACCTGGGCTCTCATAACACCTGAGCAGTGCCACAGACTGATCGACTCCATGCCATGCCGCATTGCTGCAGTAATCCAGGCAAAAGGACCCCAAGTATTGAGTGCTGTACATGCTCATACTTTTCATGTTCATACTTTTCAGTTCGCCAGCATTTCTAAAAATCCTTTTTTTTCATATTGGTTTTAAGTAATATTCTAATTTTCTGAGATTCTGAATTTGGGGTTTTCATTAGTTGTCAGTTATAATCATCAAAATTAAAAGAAACAAACATTTGAAATATATCTGTCTGTGGGTAATGAATGAATATAATATACAAGTTTCACTTTTTGAATGGAATTACTGAAATAAATAAACTTTTTTATGATATTCTAATTTTATGACCAGCAGCTGTATTTTCTTGTTTCTCTGAATTGACCAAAATGTTGTGTCCTTTCCTGATGTTCCTGCTGTGTCTCTGATGGACTTCTTGTGCCATTCAGACCTCCTTTCACTGCAGCTTCAACCACCTGGAATCACCAGCACACCTTTAATCTGATGAAATAAAGAATAACTTACACCTGTCCTTGAAACAGCTTTGAGTCACATATGCAGTTATTTTTGATTACTATAAAAGAAGAAACTACATATAAAGATCCATGATATAGATGATTTACTGTTCCTCTGGTTTGGAATGTTCATGACCTCAAATTAAAGCTTAGTCTTCAAGTGTTCAGCTTTAGCCTCTGTTTGTAATCAATTAACATATCTACCTGATCACTGAGTGACCTACTTGTACATTTACAGTGATCAGCTGGGGTATGCACTCTGACTGTGTAATGTATGTGTGTGTGTGCAGCTTTGGTTCCAGACACTCAGGTAGAAAACACTCCGAGTATCCTCGACGTCGACATGTTTCACCTGCTGGTGAGTTTCATCACTTCACATCCATTTACGAATACCGTTATTAGTCCCACAATGGGGACAGTTAACAGAACACCCATCCAAGAAATACAAACAAAAACAGGAGGGACAGGTGTCTGAGGTCATGCAGCCGTTTTACCGGCGCTACCTTTAGCAGGAAAACTGAAAGAGATACATTAGGATAGTTAGGTTAAAAAAATCATCTCGTACTGTGTTCATTGTGAACACCTTACAAGGTTCCAAAAGAACACCTCAGCAAAGCAGCAGCACATTTAAAGCCTGGAGAGCACTAGGGTGGGTAGGGGAGACGAGCAGGATGCTGTGATGGACACGCATCTTCCAGACCAGCAGTTCATGATAAAATGGTACAGTCAGCCTTGGTTGCCAGGATACCAGTTCATACAGGTCACAACACGGGGCGGGGGTGAAGAGCATCTGTTTACAAACATCTCCAAGAGGTGATTTAGATAGACAGCATCCAAGGCCGTCTGGGAGCCAAATTCCAAATACTGCAATTGTTTTGGTTCAGGCCGTCATAACTATTTGCTGACAGACCTTACAGTTTTCTGGTGACCTCTCAGAAGTCCAATCATCCGAATTTGGTTCTACCCCGCCACGCAGAACAGACACTCCAACACTCCTCCAGATGTAATCCACTTCGATGCAGCTCTACTGAGCCTGATTGGGTTCGTACTGTTTCTGCATCCCTCGTAGGCAGCCTTACTAGGGCCCAAACAGCTGCCCAGAAACCAGATATCCCCAGGTCCAATTCAAGAAAATCCTGGTATCAATATATATGCCACGCCCACACAGTATAGCCAGGAACGTTATCTTCCATTCCCCACGGGAATCCATAACATAGCCAGCTGGGTGTGTAGTCGGACCAGAGGAAAGAGGGTTCCCCTTCTCCCAATCTCCTTGTGATGAGAATTTGATTATCAATAATGTTGAGAGACCAGTTGACCAGATCTATAATTTAAATTCCAGTTTGGGGATGTGTAAAGGGACGCGCTAAGCAGCGAAGCAGCAAAAAGCAGGGGTAGATGGGGAAGGTTGGGGAGAAGAGAAAAATGCTTCTGTCTCCACCGAGAGCAGGGAAGGGAAAAAAAAAAATCTGGATTCAAACCAGTTAAAGCTCATTTTATGTCCAGTTTGCATCCAGGTGACTCTCGTTTCTCGGCTTCTCTGCAGGTTTATGCCGTGCTGTCTTACACCTCTGTTCACTGTTTGGACCAGTCAGGATGCAGCGTGGTAGACTCGGGCCACCTCCACCTCCTTCACCTGGTTACTGTGGCTCACCTGATTCAGATCCTGCTCACCTCCACCACGGGTCTCTCTCTCTCTCTCTCTCTCTTGCACACACACACACATACACACACAAACAGCAGGTTTATGAACCTGAAGTGGCTGTCTCATCTGTCTCCCTCTCACCCTTGTGTCTTATCTGCATATGCAGAGGAGGTATGTATGGATCAGGACATTGGAGGGTCAGAGGAGGAGGAGCTCACCTGTCAGCTGTACAGCACACTGAAGAAATACCTGGGAAGGTGAGTTTGGATCGTGACCTCAGATAGTTATTGATCTGGCAGATATGTAATGTGTTAATACATTAAAAATTAATTGATCTTTATTGAGATTTTCCCCACATTATTTACATATTGATTAGCTGATGTAGTGTGTGTGTGTGTGTGTGTGTGTCAGTGTGTTACCTGAGGTGTCCTCTGGGTGGCAGCTGTATCGTAGTCTTAAAGCTGGTGTTCTGCCATTCCTCCGAGCCACGGCCCTGTTTTTCCACTACCTGAACTCTACAACGCCCCCTGCTGAGCTGCTGGGTAATAACAACAACACAGCTCAGTACAACAACAACAAACAAATGAAGACCAAAGTACCTACAACGAACTACTGTTTTGTAGTTACAGGTCCTGGTCAGTGGGAGGCACTGTGCAGCTACCTCAGTCTACCCTCCAACCTGCTGCTGCTTCACCACAACCAACAGACACTGCTGGAGCCACTCATTCACAGGTAAGGTTTATAAAGGTGACTGACGTACAGGTGACACCAATACACACAGTCGTGGAAAATAATTTTAGACATCAGAACATAATAAAAAATCTGGTCCTCAGCAGGTTATAAAATAACCAAAACGTAGAAGCAGTCCTGTAAAAACTGGGTCCCCCCGGTGATTCAGCAGCTTGTAGAACCTCTTTTAGCAGCAGTAACTGCAGAAATGGTTTTCACCCCTCAGCCTAAAAAGGCTGATGGGGTTTTGTTGACACCCCACCGGGCGGGCAGCCAACTTTCAAGTTAGTGAAGGCAATAACTCAAGAACCATGTGACCTAGGATGCTCACATGTTTTTTTTTTTTTCTTTTTCATTCATACCGTAGCATCTCAGATGAGTTCTGACCGTAATGATGATGATTACAAACAGTGACAGTATCCTCAGTGGCTTATAATTATTACAGTGTACAGGGTTCTAGCCAGAAAGAAAATTCAAAATTAGCTAATTAGCATTAGCTTGCTAATGTTAAAGAGAAATTCCCAACGCACTTGCCAATTGAGTGATGGTGACAGATAAGGCCTGAATTAGACTTCTGCCTCAGGTCTTTGCGGGTAACTAGAAGTCACCTCTGAAGCCTACATGGTAATCACAATCCTTGTAGATGTGTAGCTACATTTCCATTTGTCTATCTATTTTCTTCTGCTTATCCAATTCAGGGGCGCTGGAGCCTATCCCAGCTGCCAGCTGGTGGATTTGAATTCAGGATCTTCACCAACGCTAACCACAACACTGCTCACTTATCATTTATTTACTTATATTTTTTTAATACCACCAGCCAAAAATGCTCAGAATTAAATACACCTGCTGACCACTTCATTAGGTACACTTTGCTGCAGTGATGGACCCCTTTTACCTTCAGAGCTGCTCAGATTCAGAGAGGTGCTTTACTTTACTCTGAGATGTTGGTCCATGTTGGCTGCTGCAGATATGTTAAATGATTTCAAGACCTGCTAAGGATCAGATTATTTTTTGTCCTCATGTGTTGGAGATGGTATATGTTTGTTTTACTGTGACTGTACCCTACAGGTAAGTTACACAGACAAGTAGCGCACACACCAGTGTGTGACCCAGAACACCTAAGAGTGTTTATATTCACCCAACAGCTCAGCTCAACTCAACTTTATTTATAAAGCACTTTAATATCAATGCCATTGGCCAAAGTGCTGTACACAAATAAGAGCAAACAGGTTTAAAACACATGTATAAAAACTAAAACCACAATTAAAGCAATAAACAATAAGAACCAACATCTCAGACTGAGTTAAAAGCCAAAGAGAAGAAATGTGTTTTAAGAGAGCATTTAAAAGCAGAGAGCCAGCCTGCCTGATATGCAGAGGGAGATCATTCCACAGTTTTGGGGCAGCGACTGAAAAAGCACGGTCACCTCTCATCTTCCTCTTTGTCTTTGGGATAACCAACAGTGACAGATCAGCTGACCTGAGGGAGCGTGCAGGGACGTATAGGTGGAGAAGGTCAGACAGATATGGTGGGGCAAGGCCATGAAGACATTTAAAAACAAATAAAAGAATTTTAAAATCAATCCTAAAATGAACTGGGAGCCAGTGAAGTGAGGCTAAAGTCACTGTCATCTGTTCACATTTTTTGGCACCAATTAAAAGTCGAGCAGCAGCATTTTGTACCATCTGTAGTCGGGTGAGTTGTGTCTGGTTCAGCCCAACATAAGGTGCATTGCAATAGTCTAAGCGAGTAGTGACAAAAGCATGGATTAAAATCTCAAAGTGGTGCCGTGAAAGAAATCGCTTTATCTTGGCCAGTTGTCTTAATTGATAAAAGCTGGACTTGACTACTGACGCTATTTGAGCTGAGTGAAGCTGACACCCCACCCACATGAAAAATTCCAGCAAATAGATTGAGCGGTTAGTTCTTCGTTTGTGCTGCTTTTGTTTTGGAGTTATTAAAAATTATTTTTTAGGTCATCCAAAGGTCACCATCCCCCCATCTTGCTCCAAAACAAACCAGAGTGGTTTCCTTTTTTAGTGCTTCATTTGTGCTGGTTTGTGCCGTTAAAACTAGCGTTTGTGCTGCTTTCTTCTTCCTTTTTTTTTTAGTTTATTGATGGTGGGCAAGGAAATTGGTGCATTACCGTCACCGACTGGTATGGAGTGTGGACCAGAATGTCGCTCAAGGGTTATGTGTTAATTTTAGGATAACAAAATACTGTCTGATAAATTTTCATCTTTGAGATTTTTCCAAATATATCAACTAAATCTAGCTGTAGGAGCAGAATATGTATTTACTGGGTATCACGCATCACGGGGTAATTGGTGGGCCTGACTATATATGGTAGGGGGGTTTTTTTTGTTTGGTCAGGTGTTCCACCCGGAAGGAAAAACAGTTTTTGACCGCTGAAGCTGCAAGGACCTTTGCGAATTATAGCTGTTGATGTTTCAAGTGTTTTTGGAAATCTGTGCAAGTATAATGGACACTGATGATTGTGGATAAAAATAAATGGACGAAGTGTTCAACTGGCAAGTATGGCTCAGACTTTGATTCATCAGGCACCGTAATCAGCGCGTCAATTAGGGTAGCCCGTGTGTAGCACCTCAGTGGCTTAAAGCATTGGCTTAGCCTCTACACTAGCTTTACCGTATTTTTCGGGCTATAAGGCGCAGTTAAATTCCTTAAATTTCCTCAAAAATCGACAGTGCGCCTTATAATCCGGTGCGCCTTATGTATGAATTCTTGTGCTTACTGACCTTGAAACAATTTTATGTGGTACACTGCGCTCAAAAAATCTGTCGAAATGTTTGGTGCAACTTTGGTGAGGGACATTTAATAAACATCGACATTTTCCAGAGCGTACAACAGGGGGCAGGGGGGTAACACCCAGCGTACACTTTTCAAATAGTTGAGCGCCGCCATCTGACTGCCGATGGCTGAGGAATCCACACCATTGTGTGGTGTGCAGCGATATTTCCTCCGGTCTGGCAGATCAGTTCAAAGGCCTCATTGAATTCTCTAAAATAGTCCATCATCGATTCACAAAATGACTCTACTGACGATATTAGACAGGAACAAGCTGCAAGCGCGGCGCAGCAGGTGTGGAAAGCAGCCAAAGCCGCCGGAGATAAATTCAGCAAGAAGTGGAAGCATTTTTCCAAAATTAGAAACCGTACGCAGTAAACAGCAGAAAATGATGATGAATTTTATTCTACATGTTCCTGGCCTATTTTCATCTATGCTGGCCCATATCTTTGAGCGTAATATGAAAATAGACCCGTTCATTGATATTGCGTCTTATAATGCAGTGCGCCTTATGGTCCAAAAAATACGGTACTTTAATTCTTTTGTGGTGCTTACCGGTCAGTGTTATGTTTTACTGTCAGGCGATCACATGTCTTCACCTAATTAGAAGACAATGAATCACCTGCTGCAGGCTGTAATTACTGTTTTGGTTATGCGTTGGTTGTGTTTCAGCACTTTCTTGTCACCAATTCATTCAGTGTGAATTTGTCGGATGTTGTCAACGCAGGAAAGGACATTCGGTAAGTGTAGTTTCTCTTCGCTCTGCAAATAGTTGTACAGGAAAATACCCGAGGCCTTTCCTGCTTTTTAATGAGAATAGTTGTATACAACTTTATTATTTACTATATTTTTACACACGTTTTGAAAAAACGTGGTGGTGGTGGTGGGGGTGACATTATCGGCCAAAATAATAATTCATATCTCCGAAACGAAAGCAGCACAAACGCTAGTTTTAACGGCACAAACCAGCACAAACGAAGCACTAAAAAAGTAGACCACTCTGGTTTGTTTTGGAGCATGATGGGGGGATGATGACGTCATCGGTCAAATTATAATTCATAATAACTCAAAAACAATAGCAGCACAAACACTAGTTTTAACGGCACAAACCAGCACAAACAAAGCACTAACCGCTCAGTCTATTTGCTGGAATTTTTCATGTGGGTGGACTGTCAGCTTCACTCAGCTCTTAATTTGAGCATCAAGTTTAAGATTACTGTCCAGTTTTACACCCAGATTTGTTGCTGTCAGTGTCAGATGTTGACTCACAGGACCCAGATCAACATTAACTTTGGAGGTGTCACTAGGCCCAAACAACATGACCTCAGTCTTTTTATCATTCAGGTGCAAAAAATTTGTGGACAGCCTTAATATCTCCAATGTACTCTAAAAGATGGTTTGCAGAAAATGCATTTTGCTGCTTCAGTGGCACATAAATTTGACAATTTCAATTAGCATAAAAGTGGAATGCGATGTCATGTCTCCTAAAAATTAATTCCATTGGAAGTAGGTACAGAGAGAAAAGAAGAGGGCCAAGTATAGAGCCTTGAGGCACCCCACATGTAAGGGGTGTTGCACAAGATTCAGCAGCTCCAATATGGACACAAAAGCTTCTCTCTGGCCTCTTTCCCACCAACAGGGTTCCAGAGCCTGTGCCGTAATTTGAACCGTTAGGCGGGTTTTCCACCGCCGAAGCACTTGGTGCTCGGCCGAAAAACGGGTTCAGTTCCGGCCCCACAAGCTAGCTGGTCTCGAACCACGAACACGTGACAAAAGTGGCAGAAGGGCGTGACTCTGCCGTCTCAACATCCAGCTTTCTACCATATTACATGTGTATTACAGGAGAAAGCGAAGCGATTTTCACGGCTGTGAATTAGGTTGGGCTCTAAGGCTGAACTTGCTGCTTTGTATCAGTTCATATCACAGATAAAAGGACACAAAGTGCGTACTTGTCGTCTTGCTCTAATCGCTGTCTGTGTTTCCCTCTGTGCTGCACACAGATGCTGCAGTACTTTGGTTTGGACCCTAAAATGTATTTGCAGCACAAGAAAGGGGAGCGTGTTCTCCCACGTTTGTGCGCTTCGGCTTCCGGGTCCAGACAAGGACCCGCCCACACTCATACGTAAAGGAGCAGTTCACAGAAACGCGGTGGGAATGCGGACCCGTTCTTAATCGTTTCGCCGGTTCATTGGGAACAGCACGAGCACTGGCACGCGAACCGGTTCCTCGGCGGTGGGAAAGTAGCATCTGAAAGGTAGGACCTGAACCAATCTAAAACAACACCCTTAATGCCCACCCAGTTTTCCAGACGAGACAGGAGGATGTGATGGTCCACTGTGTCAAAGGCCGCTGTTAGATCCAACAGGACCAAAGCAACACAGTGACCAGAGTCAGTGGATAAAAGAATGTCATTAAAAACCCGCAACAGTGCTGACTCAGTACTGTGATGGGATTTAAAACCAGACTGGAACACCTCCAGGGTGTCATGATTATTTAAAAATGAGCTTAGCTGGCAGTAGACAACTTTTTCTAAAATTTTAGAAAGAAAAGGAAGTTTGGAGATCGGCCTAAAGTTGAAAAGTTTAGAGGAGTCTAAACCAGGTTTTTTAATAAGTGGGGACACCACTGCCTTCTTAAAGCTGGAAGGCACTATACCATTTGCTAAGCTCCCATTAATAATATTAAGGACATATGGTGCCAAGGTGGAAAGGACCTCCTTAAAAAGACGAGGTGGAATGGGGTCATTTGGAGAACCAACAGGCTTTAAATGACCAGTGATATCTCTCAGAGATGGCAAACTGACAGGCTCAAACTGGTCAAAAACAGCTAGCAACCTTATAGCGGCTTTCACAGTTTTCTGATAAAAACGCCAGCTGTCACGTAACAACTGGAAGGACACCTGTAACTTGTTGTTCTTCCACTTTTGCTCAGCTCTCCTGCAAGTGTGCCTGGCAGCGTGCATAGTGTCATTCATCCAAGGCTCAGATCGAGGTTTGGAAAATCTAGTTTTCAGCGGAGCCACGGTATCTAAGACAGTCTGGCAGGTCGAGTTGAACTGAGAGGTAAATTCCTCAACTAGACACAGACTGTACAAAATTAAAAGAGTCAATAAGATGTAGGAAATCATTGGCCAGCGGCTTCAAGGGACAGCATACATGAATATTAAAATTACCAACTATTAAAATCCGATCATAGTTTGGCATTATTCCCGCCAAGAAGTCAGCAAAGTCACCAATAAAATCTTTGTTATACTTGGGTGGTCTGTATACAACAGCGCACAACACTGGGGAGGCAGAGCAAAGCTCAAATAAGTTAATTTCAAAGCTGGAATAAGATGTTGTCAGATTGACCCGTTTACACTTATATCGTTCTTTGTAAACAGTTGCTGTGCCTCCGCCGCATCCTGACGTCCTCGGAGAATTAAAGTAAGTGCAGTCGGGTGGCAAAAGTTCACAGAAAGCGCTGGACTCACGAACAGTCATCGATGTCTCAGTAACACAGAGAAAGTCCAGTCTGCGGGATGTAAAGAAATCCTTCAGGATAAACGTTTTGTTGGCTAGCGATCTAGCATTTACCAGCGCCATCCTGACAGGAGCCGCAGCATTAGCCGACTGTTGGGCCCGAGAGAGAGGCCGCAGATTGCGTAGGTTCACCCCACGACCACTGAGGTAGGGAAAGGAGAGATCTGTTGGTTGCACCTCATCCGAGCCGACCACAGGAACCAGAGAGGAGGCAATCGGATCCACGAAGCGCCATGAAATAAAACGAAGAGACGCCGGCCCAGTATATCCAGAGAAAGCGACAGGAGAGCACGCCAAACTGGTTTTAAGTTTTATCAACCCGCCGCTGCATTTCCCACGATGTCTGCGCCTTCTGCGTGCAGAAAGAGCCGGAAAACGGTGGAGGTAAGCCGGTATACCCAAAGGAGGTGGGAGGTAGAAGGTCCTCTGCCCGTCTTGACTGAAACCTTCCCAACATATGCATGATTGACGTATATTTAGGAGTGTTTGGCAATCATAAACAAATAGAGAGTTGACATTCAGTGTACCAAGCGTAACAAGCAACCAAAACAACAGGAAAACAACCACAGTTCGTAGAGACAGAAGGCAGGCCACAGACACTGGCGCCATCTTGCTTATAGCTACAGCTGCAGAAAGCACACCTGGTAACCACATGTTACCTGAGGTCTCTGGTTATCTTAACATGAATAAAATTCGCCCAATTTCAGGAAATGAGAAAACTCATACTTGCAGTTACCTGAGGAAGAATCACCTGATCCCCCGTCTCTGTGTGTGTGTTTTCAGGTGGTGTTGTCATCCAAGTGTGAGACAGATGTTGCAGGGGGGTGGAGCCATTATCAGGTTCCCTAGGGAGTCGAATCGACTGATTGAGCTGCCAGAGGATTACAGTGTGTTGATCAACCAGGCATCCAGCTTCACGTCAGTATGCGCACTCACACACACACACACACACACACACACACACACACACACACACACACACACGTTCGTCCCGGTCTTTCACAAGAGTTTAGTCTGCAAAGAGACTTTTACTTTGAAAAATGACCAGACGCTCCTGTATAGGTGAGCTTGCAGGTCTCATGCCGTGTTTATAGATTACATCATCACTGCTTCAGTCAGCTAATCAACATCAGATTTTCTGATCCACCACCTGTTAACCAATCAGTCGGTTACAAAAAAATATTGCGATTCTGTAAATTCTGACATGACCTGAAACTCTGGACTAATCAGGACTCATCTGAGTGTTTGATAGGTCTCTGTGTTACCTGTGCAGGTGTCCGCGGTCAGGTAGGGATAAGTCTCGTGCTCCCACACTGTGCCTGGTGTGCGGCTGCATGCTCTGCTCTCATAGTTACTGCTGTCGGACGGAGGTGGATGGCGAGGATGTGGGCGCCTGCACCGCACACAGCTTCACCTGCGGAGCAGGCCTCGGCCTTTTCTTCAGGTAATACATCTGCACCTGTGGAGGACAGCATGTTACTCTGTCATGCACTGGTAACCTGTGTGTGTGTGTGTGTGTGTGTGTGTGTGTGTGTGTGTGTGTGTGTGTGTGTGTGTGTGAGAGCAGGGTCAGAGAGAGTCAGGTGTTGTTTGTAGCAGGTAAAACAAAGGGCTGCTTGTACCCGCCGCCGTACCTGGACGACTATGGAGAAACAGACCAGGGCCTCAAGTATGTCATTTGTTTATTTAGCCCCGGCCCGAGCCACCCCCTCCACCTGTTTGTTTGTTTATTTGTTTGTTTGTTTTTTGTTTTATTCAGGCGCGGGAACCCCCTCCACCTGTGTGCTGAGCGTTACAGGAAGATTGAACGTCTGTGGCGGCAGCATGGCATCACTGAGATCATCGGTCACGCTCAGGAGGCCAATCAGACACTGGTCACCATCAACTGGCAGCACCTGTGATATTTAACTCAGCCCCACCCTTGACCTTAGAGAGGCACTCACTAATTGGCTCTAAGCTGTGGCTCCACCCCTTTTAATAACAAACCTTCCTTGAACCAATAAACTTCCTGCAGCCCAATGCCAAGTAACTTTCAGGGATTTTTGACCTCCACATCTGCCCACCAATCAGAATAAGACAATAACAGGAAGCTGGAGTGAAGCCCCACCCCCTATCTTCAGACACATCACCACCCTCGTTTGTTACTGGCTGAAAGCATACTCATACTGTCTCTGTAGCAGTTTATTGATCGATATGTGGATCGATTCAGATCTATCAATAAAGCAAGATTGGAAGAGCTGAAGCTTCAGCTGATTGATAAGTGAAAACATATCAGCTGCATATTGACAAGCAGTGATCACGTTTATTTTAGTTTAACGTTTATTTAGAGCTGATTGGTGGTGTGCTGTGTGATGTCACTTTCTGTGTTTTATGTTTGAATGCAGAGAAACTTTATTTAAAGAGGTCAAGTTTTCAGTTTGATGTTTTTTTTTAATGGCTGTCAGCTGATCATCTCATTGATCTCATGACCTGTTAATATGTGAATTCTTGTATAAACGAGGACATGTATTATAAAAACAATAAAAGCTTTAAAATGACATCATTTCCTGTCATTTCATCACCTCAAGGTTGGAGCCTGTTTTCACTCTTATGATGTCATAGATGTATCCTCACAGGAACATCACACCAGTTTATCAATGTTCAGGTAAATTTTACCTGCTCTCACCTGCCAGATGATTGGTGGCACAAAACATGCCGTGTGTGTGGGATTAATGGTTAACTCGTGCTCAGTGTGGGTGGTGATTGTTGCTGAGCAGGATGTATTCAAAGCTCAACCTGCAGAGGTTACATGGGTGAAAACAGGTAACCAATTAACTGAGGAAACACCTGCAGGAGGAAGAGCATTTCCAAGCAAAGAGAGGAATTTATTTTCAAGATCCAGTGAAACTACAGAATAAGCACATCAGCATACTAGGGCTGCAATGATTAGTCAACATTGTCAACAACAATCAACAATAAAAATAGTTGATGACAAATTTAATTGTCAATAGTTTTTTTTTTTTTTTACTGATAATTTTATTTATTTTTTTAACAGATTGAGATGTCTTCCTGTCCGTCTACCTCTGGAGAGCTTCACATATGGGCAATCTGGTTTTTAAGGGATGATGTAAAATTCCATTTCCAGGTCCAAAACTGTCACGTGATCAATATGTCACAATGCTGTGGCCCTGGTTGTTTTAATGAGCCAATTCAAGCTGTGATTTTACTGATGAGAAAGAGAAGCAGAAATGGCTGCAGTTGATAAGGTATGTTACAATCATCTTTAATAGTGAACAGTCATTGGTTGTGCCATTGCTGTTTATTTACAAGCATTTGGACCCTGAAATGACATCAGACTTAAAGACCGGATTGCATTCAGCAACATGTTTAGTCATGGCGGCTGCTGGTGAAACTGCAACTTTGTTTTACAGGGAAGAAAAAGTACTATATATTGTTTTTATGGTTGGAAAAATGGACCGTTAAATTTATATCAGCAGCAAACCTGATTAAAATTTTTGAATGAAGTATCCATCTTCCGTGTGTTTACTACCACATTTTAAATAACCTTATGCTAAATGTAAAAGCTGATAGCTAAGTAAGTGCCATTTCATAATTATGTGATTCATAATCCGATTAGTCGACTAATTTCAATAGTCGATGACTAATTGACTATCAAAATAGTCATTAGTTGCAACCCTACAGCATACACATTAAAAATGAGTTATAGGTAAAGACATTTAAACTGCAGGACATATAGGGGTTGGACAATGAAACTGAAACACCTGTCATTTTATTGTGGGAGGTTTCATGGCTAAATTGGACCAGCCTGGTGGCCAATCTTCATTAATTGCACATTGCACCAGTAAGAGCAGAGTGTGACGGTCCAATTAGCAGGGTAAGAGCACAGTTTTGCTCAAAATATTGCAATGCACACAACATTATGGGTGACATACCAGAGTTCAAAAGAGGACAAATTGTTGGTGCACATCTTGCTGGCGCATCTGTGACCAAGACAGCAAGTCTTTGCGATGTATCAAGAGCCACGGTATCCAGGTTAATGTCAGCATACCACCAAGAAGGAGGAGGCACATCCAACAGGATTAACTGTGGACGCAAGAGGAAGCTGTCTGAAAGGGATGTTCGAGTGCTAACCCGGATTGTATCCAAAAAACATAAAACCACGGCTGCCCAAATCACGGCAGAATTAAATGTGCACCTCAACTCTCCTGTTTCCACCAAAACTGTCTGTCGGGAGCTCCACAGGGTCAATATACACGGCCGGGCTGCTATAGCCAAACCTTTGGTCGCTCGTGCTAATGCCAAACGTTGGTTTCAATGGTGCAAGGAGCGCAAATCTTGGGCTGTGGACAATGTGAAACATGTATTGTTCTCTGATGAGTCCGACTTTACTGTTTTCCCCACATCCGGGAGAGTTACGGTGTGGAGAAGCCCCAAAGAAGCGTACCACCCAGACTGTTGCATGCCCAGAGTGAAGCATGGGGGTGGATCAGTGATGGTTTGGGCTGCCATATCATGGCTTTCCCTTCGCCCAATACTTGTGCTAGATGGGTGCGTCACTGCCAAGGACTACCGAACCATTCTGGAGGACCATGTGCATCCAATGGTTCAAACATTGTATCCTGAAGGCGGTGCCGTGTATCAGGATGACAATGCACCAATACACACAGCAAGACTGGTGAAAGATTGGTTTGATGAAAGTGAAGTTGAACATCTCCCATGGCCTGCATAGTCACCAGATCTAAATATTATTGAGCCACTTTGGGGTGTTTTGGAGGAGCGAGTCAGGAAATGTTTTCCTCCACCAGCATCACGTCGTGACCTGGCCACTATCCTGCAAGAAGAATGGCTTAAAATCCCTCTGACTACTGTGTAGGACTTGTATATGTCATTCCCAAGACGAATTGAAGCTGTATTGGCCGCAAAAGGAGGCCCTACACCATACTAATAAATTATTGTGGTCTAAAACCAGGTGTTTTAGTTTCATTGTCCAACCCCTGTATTTTTAAGATTTTTATAGTCTCATTATGGGAAGAATAAATTATGTCTTAATGAAGTGCATCTTCTTTGAAAGTTTATGGATGTGGAATTTGGCAGTAGATCAGACTAATGAGCCAGAATGCTCATTCACACTGAAGTCAGGACCAAATGTTGTTATAGAAAAGTATATATCTGACAAGATGTTGTCAGATATATGTTGATGAAATTTGTAATGGTTTTTCTATAAAATCTGTAAAAGTATCTGATAAATGGGAGCTAGTCTGGGAAAATTCCATAAAAAGAGCAAAATGTGTCTATATCACTAATATTTATGCAGATTTATCCATTTTCTGCTGATTTACTGCATTGGAAACTTCTTTCAGATCCACAGAAGTCACTGTACTCTGTAGACAGCTGGTCAGCATCAGGGAGAGAAGGTGATGACAGTAGTTAAAGGTAAAACTTTTTTTTTTGGTTCATCAAGTCTTAAATACTGTATTGAATTGCTTCCTGACTTGTCTTTCTGATCTAAACAGCAAGTTGAATTCTGCTCGCTTTCTCCAACCCATTGTCTACGTGATCAAGAACTCTTTCAGCCTGACATTTGTACATCTTGTCTAACTGTTGCTGCTGCTTGGTGAGCTTGTTCTTTTGAGATGCACTAAGGGCATCTGCAGGTTTTGTGGTCAAAGAGGAAATTTTGTGTCTTAAATAATTTTCCTCTGCTTTTCTCAATTTCAGAAAGGACGTCCTCAGAAATTTGACAGTTTTGTATTTTAACAGCTCCCAATGAGGACCAAACATACACTGCTCAAAAGGATTAAAGGAACACTTTGATGAAAATGAAAATTATTGACCTACAGAGGCTGAATTCAAAGACCCTAAAAATCAAAATGAAAAATGATGCAGCAGCTGGAACATTTAGCTGAAATTTCATTGCAGTAACTCAAAATGGTACTCAGTAGTTTGTGTGGCCCCAACATGCTTGCATGTATGTCTGGCAATGTTGGGGCTCCTAATGAGATGATGGATGGTGTTCTGGGCAATCTCCTTCCAGATCTGGACCAGGGCATCACTGAGCTCCTGGACAGTCTGAGGTGCAACCTGGAGGTGTCAGATAGACTGAAACATAATATCCCAGAGGTGTTCTACTGGACTTAGGTCAGGCGAGCATGGGGGCCAGTCAATGATACCAATTCTTTCACCAGGAACTGCCTGCATACTCTCATTACATGAGGCCGGGCATTGTCGTGTCCCACAAGAGGGCATCAGGCCCTCAGGCCATCCTCAAGAAGTCTGTCTCTGATTGTTTGATCAGAGACATTAACACCAGTGACTGCTGGAGGTCATTTTGTAGCTCTGCAGTGCTCATCCTGTTCCTCCTTGCACAAAGGAGCATGTACCAGTCCTGCTGATGGGTTAAGGGCCTTCTACGGCCCTGTCCAGCTCTCCTAGAGTAACTGCCTGTCTCCTGGAATCTCCTCCATGCCCTGAGACTGTGCTGGGAGACACAACAAACCTTCTGGCAATGGCACCTATTGATGTGCCATCCTGGAGGAGTTGGACTAGCTGTGCAACCTCTGTAGGGTCCAGGTATGGCCTCATGCTACCAGCAGTGACACTGACCCTAGCCAAATGCAAAACCCATGAAAAAAAGACAATATGAGGAGGGAAAAATGTCAGTGGCCTCCACCTGTATTGGGGGTTGTCTCATTGTTGCTCCTCTAGTCCCCCAACTCTGGTCTTTGTGTTGTGGCCTGTGATGGTTTTCACACCTTCCCAGACCTCTCTTATGCTATTCTCCTTTAGCTTCTGCTCCACCTTTCTCCTGTAGCTTCCCTCACACAGCGTTTCACCTCCTCCTATGCTGCTTTAATCACCTCCTTCTCCCTACTCTCAAAGCCAGCCTTTTTCCTGTTGAGGACAACTTTGACTTCCTGCTTTACCCATGGTTTTTTGTTAGGGTAATACAAGAGCATTTCACCAAGCTCAGCTTGCTGAACAGAATTCTCCTGGGGAGCCTCATCTTGCTTATGCAGATTACATGTCCTGACTATCTGAGTCGATGTTTAATGACAGTAGCTTTGATGCTAGTCACCCCTGCTCTTTCCAGGACAACAATGTTGGTAATGTGGTCCTGCCAGCTGATGTAGAGAATGGAGCAGAGCTTCTTTTCATGGAATTGCTCCAGCTTTTTTTTTTATGTCTCGCTGGTACAGGGTCCATGTCTCGCAGCCTTATAGAAGGGTGGAAACAACTACAGCATTGTAGGCCATGATCATTCTGATATTGAGGTCTTTGTTCTTGAAAACACAGTTGATGAGCTTTCTGAAAACAAGATGCTCTGGACGCAGAGCAGATTTCCAAGGTAGGGGAAGTATTTCATGCATTCAATGTTAGTTCATGGGTGGATCTGTGTATAGTAATGGTTGTACCAGGATCTTGGTCTTTCCAGTGTTGACTAAAACAGGAATGTGCAGAGCACAAATTGTCAACTGACTGCTGCAGTTCTAGGGCTGAGTGAGCTGGGGCAGCATTAGTATCTGCATATTGCATCTCTGTCACTTTACAGGTGGTAGTAAGCTGCTCGGAGCAGAAGCAAGACAGATTAAACAGTTCACTGTTGAACCAGTATGTGATCTCCACTCCTGAGTTGCCTGGTGGAACCTTGTGCAGCATGGCAGCAAGGTAAAGGGAAAACAGAATTGGGACAAGAAAGCAACTCTGCTTCAGTCCACACGTTATAGGAAATTCATCCGAGATGGAGTTCAATTGTGTAGCACCTGGATAAAGTTGGTGAAGGGGTCTGGGAGACTGAAGCATCAAAGCACGGCACACATGGCTTCTCTTGGCACATTGTTGAAGGCCTTTTATTAAGTCATAGAAAATGATGAAGATGGGTTTTTTCACTGCTCTTGAGCCTCCTCCTGATGCTGTCATGTACAGAAAATCACGTTGATCATTCCTTGTGAGGCATGGAACCCACACTGGGATTCAGGCAAGATGGCTTCTGCAATCTCCTGAAGGTGACTGAGGCTGATACTAACCAGGAATGGAGGGCAGGGATATTGCTCTGTAACTGTCGCAGATGTTTTGGTCCCCTTTCTTGAAGATGGCAATAAAGACTGCATTTTTCAGGTCGTTCAATACATGCTTTGCCTCCCACATTTGATCTTATAGAAAATCTGTGGAGGTAGCCGAAGCTTTGAGCTGTGAAGTGGCACCAATGAAATCTAAAGGATTTAGAGAGTTTCTGTAAAAAGTGGGCCAAAATCCCTCCTTAGATGGTTGCAAACCCAGTGACCAACTGCCAGAAACATTGCCAGCAAGGGTTTCTCCACCAAGTACTAAGTTATGTTTTGGATTTCCTCTGCGTGACTGAAACCTGGATGTCTCCTGGTGAGTCCAGTGCCTTTTCTGAACTGTTGCCGCCTGACTGCTTGTACTTCAATTCTCCACGGTCTTCGGGGCGCGGTGGAGGTTTACTGACTGTTTTCAACTCAAACTTTGACTGTAAGCAGTTGTTTCCTTCAGTCCAGCTTTGAACTGAGTGTTTTCGAGTTGAGCCACTCTCCTGCACCGCTCTGTGGTGGTTTACCATCCACCAAAGTATAATTAAGACTTTTTAAGTGACTTCTCTTATCTCTTGGATGAAATCATGCCAAGATATGACCAAGTTTTAATGATTGGGGATTTTAATATTCACATTTCTTGCCCCGAGAAGCCTCTGGTGAAGGATTTTTTTAGATTTCTCGGACTCTTTTAATCTAATTCAGTCTGTGAATGGTCCCACTCAGAAACATGGGCACACTTTGGATCTTGTTTTATCCTTTGGTTTATCTGTTCTTAATTATGAAATTGGTGATGTAGTGTTCTCAGATCATATATCTGTTTTATTTGATTTTGTTTTATCTGTCAACCTGCTAAAAAATGCGCTCCTGTTTGGGGCTTCCATGCTCTTAAAACTTCCACCGCCATTCACTTCTCTGCTGCTTTTTTTGGCCATGAAGTGACCTCAAACCTTTCAGTGTACCCCAGTACCGAGGAGCTAACCCTTCAATTTAATTCTATTTGCTGAACCGTCCTGGACTCTTCAGCTCCATTAACAATCAGGCAAGTAAAGCCCAGACCACAGCCATGGTTAAATGAGTATACCCATGCCATTAGACAGGACTGCAGGAAAGCTGAACGAAGGCGGAAAAAGGACAGATTGCAGGTTCATTTTGAAATACTGAGAGAAAGATTGCAGTGTTATCAGAAAACTGTGAAAACTGCTGGGTTGAAATTCTTTTCCAGTATCATTGTCTCTAACTCTCACAACCCCTGTGTGCTTTTTACCACACTGAACTCTGTTCTGAATGTCCATGAACCTGTCCATGTGGAAGCCTCCAGTGAAATTTGTGATAGATTCCTTCACTTCTTTTTAGAGAACGTGGTAAGCACTAGGGCCCTAATTTCACCACCTTCTCATGATCCATCTACTCTAATACCCTGTTCAGCTGACTTGGCCCACTTTGAGCCAGTCTCGCTCTCCTTTTTAGAACAGCCGGTTTCCTGAGTCTGCTCTGTTAAGGGTTTTTAATGATATTCTGTTAGCAACTGACTCCGGTGACTGTGTGATACCTGAGTTATTAGACTTAACAGCTGCTTTTAACACTGTGGATCATGAGATCCTCATCTCCAGGCTGGAGCAGTGTGTGGGCATCACAGGTGCAGTGCTCCAGTGGTTTAAGTCGTGCCTCTCTGATAGAAGCTTCTGTGTCGGCATTAATGATGTGTCTGTCTCTACTCCCCTCCCTTGGGGGGGTTCTACAAGGCTCCATTCTGGGACCTCTCCTGTTCTCCTTATACCTGCTGCCACTTGAAACTATTTTCTGGAAGCATGATATTTCTTTTCACTGCTACGTGGACGACTTTCAAGTGTATTTTCCACTGAAACACACTGGTCCATGCCCTATCCAGCCTCTATCCTTGACTGCCTTATGGACATCAGGGGATGGATGCCACTAAATCTAATGAGTTTGAATGAAAAAAAGACACAAATCATGTTGTTAAACCCAGTGGCACCAGCAGTACCCCCTGTGTTGACCTTTCCTCTCAGGCCCCAAATGAGAAATCCATTATCACTAATTTAGGTGTGAAAATGGACCCAACTTTAAGGCTTGATACTCAGGTGAACACAGTGGTGAAATCCTGCCTCTTTCAGCTAAGGAGACTGTCAAAAATCAAGCCTCTTCTCTCCAAAGGTAATCTCAAAATGGCAATACATGCTTTTATAATGTCTCATCTTGATTACTGTAATGCACTTCTGACTGGAATTAGCCAGGCCTCCATTGCTCACCTACAGCTGGTGCAAAATGCTGCTGCTCGATTTTTATCTGGTGCAAGTAAGTGAGAGCACATCACCCCAATTTTAGCTTCTCTTCAATGGCTTCCAGTTAATTTATGAATCCATTTTAAAATTATTTAGTTTTTAAGTCTCTTAATGGTTGTGCCCCATTTTATCTATCTGAACTGCTGCACCCATATGTTCCATCTCATTCCCTTAGGTCAGCAGACCAGATGCTTTTACTTGTTCCAGAGACACATGCTTGGGGATCAAATACTTCTTTCACTTAGTGACATGCAAATCAATTTAGACCTTTTATTTATAACTGATCAATTCTATTTACACTATACATGTTTATACATGTCTATACATATACTGTTTTATTTGTTATTATCTATCGTCCACCTGGTCCTTACTCAGAGTTTCTGTCTGATTTCTCAGACTTTTTATCTGATTTAGTGCTCAGTTCAGATAAAATAATTATAGTGGGTGATTTTAACATCCATGTAGATGCTGAGAATGACAGCCTCAACACTGCATTTAATCTATTGTTAGATTCAATTGGCTTCTCTCAAAATGTAAAGGAGCCCACCCACCACTTTAATCATACTCTGGATCTTGTCCTGACATATGGCATAGAAACTGAAGACTTAACAGTATTCCCTGAAAGCCCCCTCCTGTCTGATCATTTCTTAGTAACATTTACATTTACTTTAATGGATTACACAGCAGTGGGGAATAAGTTTTATTACAGTAGAAGTCTTTCTGAAAGTGCTGTAACTATGTTTAAGGATCTAATTCCTTCATTGTTATGCTCTTCAGTGCCATGTGCCAACACAGTGCAGAGCAGCTACCTAAACTCTGCTCCCAGTGAGGTTGATTATCTCGTCAATAGTTTTACATCCTCACTGCGTATAACTTTGGATACTGTGGCTCCTCTGAAAAGGAAAGCTTCAAATCAGAAGTGCCTGACTCCGTGGTATAATTCACAAACGCACAGCTTAAAGCAGATAACCCGAAAGCTGGAGAGGGAATGGCGTCTCACTAAATTAGAAGATGCTCATTTAGCCTGGAAAAAGAGTTTGTTGCTCTATAAAAAAGCCCTCCGTAAAGCTAGGACATCTTACTATTCATCATTAATTGAAGAAAATAAGAACAACCCCAGGTTTCTTTTCAGCACTGTAGCCAGGCTGACAAAGAGTCAGAGCTCTGTAGAGCCGAGTATTCCTTTCACTTTAACTAGCAGTGACTTCATGGATTTCTTTACAAATAAAATTTTAGACATTAGAGAAAAAATTATTCATAACCATCTCAAAGATTATTCTTCATGTTCGGCTGCTTTCAGCACTGCTGGTATTTGTTTAGTCTCTTTTGCTCCAGTTGATCTTTCAGAGTTAACTTCAATAGTTACTTCCTCCAAACCAGCAACATGTTTGTTAGATCCCATTCCTACTAGACTGTTCAAAGAAGTCTTTCCAATTATTGATGCTTCAATCTTAAAAATGATCAATCAGTCTTTATTAGTTGGCTATGTACCACAGACCTTCAAGGTGGCTGTAATTAAACCTCTGCTTAAAAAGCCATCACTTGACCCAGCTGTCTTAGCTAATTATAGGCCAATCTCCAACCTTCCTTTTCTCTCAAAGATTCTTGAAAGAGTAGTTGTAAAACAGCTAACTGATCATCTGCAGAGGAACGGTTTATTTGAAGAGTTTCAGTCAGGTTTCAGAATTCATCACAGTACAGAAACAGCATTAGTGAAGGTTACAAATGATCTTCTTACAGCCTCTGACAGTGGACTCATCTCTGTTCTTGTCCTGTTGGACCTCAGTGCAGCTTTTGATACTGTTGACCATAACATTTTATTACAGAGATTAGAGCTTGCTATAGGTATTAAAGGTACTGCACTGCAGTGGTTTGAATCATATTTATCTCATAGACTCCAATTTGTTCATGTAAATGGGGAGTCTTCTTCACACACTAAGGTTAATTATGGAGTTCCACAGGGTTCTGTGCTAGGACCAATTCTATTTACATTATACATGCTTCCCTTAGGCAGTATTATTAGAAAGCACTGCATCAATTTTCATTGTTATGCAGATGATACTCAGCTTTACCTATCAATGAAGCCAGATGACACACATCAATTAATTAAACTGCAGGAATGTCTTAAAGACATTAAGGCCTGGATGACCTCTAATTTCCTGCTTCTAAATTCAGATAAAACTGAAATTCTTGTTCTCGGCCCCACAAATCTTAGAAACATGGTGTCTAACCAGATACTTACTCTGGATGGCATTACTTTGGCCTCCAGTAACACTGTGAGAAATCTTGGAGTCATTTTTGACCAGGATATGTCCTTCAATGCACATATTAAACAAATATGTAGGACCGCTTTTTTGCATTTGCGCAATATTTCTAAAATTAGAAACATCCTTTCTCAGAGTGATGCTGAAAAGCTAATTCATGCATTTATTACTTCTAGGCTGGACTATTGTAATTCGTTATTATCAGGCTGTCCTAAAAGCTCCCTGAAAAGCCTTCAGCTGATCCAAAATGCTGCAGCTAGAGTACTGACAGGGACTAGAAAGAGAGAGCATATTTCTCCCATATTGGCTTCTCTTCATTGGCTCCCTGTTAAATCTAGAATAGAATTTAAAATTCTTCTCCTCACATACAAGGTCTTGAATAATCAGGCACCATCTTATCTCAAAGACCTCATAGTACCATATCACCCCAACAGAGCACTTCGCTCTCAGACTGCTGGCTTACTTGTGGTTCCTAGGATACTTAAGAGTAGAATGGGAGGCAGAGCCTTCAGCTTTCAGGCGCCTCTTCTGTGGAACCAGCTTCCAGCTTGGATTCGGGAGACAGACACCCTCTCTATTTTTAAGATTAGGCTTAAAACTTTCCTTTATGATCAAGCTTATAGTTAGGGCTGGATCAGGTGACCCTGAACCTTCCCTTAGTTATGCTGCTATAGGCCTAGTCTGCTGGGGGGTTCACATGATACACTGTTTCTCATTCACCTTATTTACTTTGTTTATACTCCACTCTGCATTTAATCATTAATTGATATTAATCTCTGGCTCTCTTCCACAGCATGTCTTTCTCTCCCCTCAGCCCAACCGGTCGCGGCAGATGACTGCCCCTCCCTGAGCCTGGTTCTGCTGGAGGTTTCTTCCTGTTAAAAGGGAGTTTTTCCTTTCCACTGTCGCCAAGTGCTTGCTCATAGGGGGTTGTTTTGACTGTTGGGTTTTCTCTGTATTATTGTAGGGTCTTTACCCACAATACAAAGCGCCTTGAGGCGACAGTTTGTTGTTATTTGGCGCTATATAAATAAAATTGAATTGAATTGAATTGAATACATGCTTCACTTAGGCAGTATTTTAAGAAAGCACAGCATATATTTTCATTGTTATGCAGATGATACTCAGCTTTATCTATCCATGAAGCCAGATGACACACATCAATTAGTCAAACTGCAGGAATGTCTTAAAGAAGCTTCCTGCTTCTAAATCAAAGTGATGTTCTTGTGCTCGGTCCCACAAATCTTAGAAACATGGTGTCTAACCAGATACTTACTATGGATGGCATTACCTTGACCTCCAGTAACACAGAAATCTTGGAGTCATTTTTGACCAGAATATGTCCTTCAGTGCACATATTAAACAAATATGTAGGACCGCTTTTTTTGCATGTGTGCAATATTTCTAAAATTAGAAACATTCTTTCTCAGACTGATGCTGAAAAGCTAATTCATGCATTTATTACTTTTAGGCTTGCTTATTGTAATTCATTATTATCAGGCTGTCCTAAAAGCTTCCTGAAAAGCCTTCAGCTGATCCAAAATGCTGCAGCTAGAGTACTGACAGGGACTAGAAAGAGAGAGCAGATTTCTCCCATATTGGCTTCTCTTCATTGGCTCCCTGTTAAATCTAGAATAGAATTTAAAATCCTTCTCCTCACCTACAAGGTCTTGAATAATCAGCCCCCATCTTATCTTAAAGACCTCATAGTACCATATCACCCCAACAGAGCACTTCTCTCTCAGACTGCTGGCTTACTTGTGGTTCCTCGGATACTTAAGAGTAGAATGGGAGGCAGAGCCTTCAGCTTTCAGGCCCCTCTTCTGTGGAACCAGCTTCCAGCTTGGATTCAGGAGACAGACACCCTCTCTATTTTTAAGATTAAGCTTAAAACTTTCCTTTATGATAAAGCTTATAGTTAGGGCTGGATCAGGTGACCCTGAACCTTCCCTTAGTTATGCTGCTATAGGCCTAGTCTGCTGGGGGGTTCACATAATGCACTGTTTCTCATTCACCTTATTTACTTTGTTTATACTCCACTCTGCATTTAATCATTAATTGATATTAATCTCTGGCTCTCTTCCACAGCATGTCTTTCTCTCCCCTCAGCCCAACCGGTCGCGGCAGATGACTGCCCCTCCCTGAGCCTGGTTCTGCTGGAGGTGTCTTCCTGTTAAAAGGGAGTTTTTCCTTTCCACTGTCGCCAAGTGCTGCTCATAGGGGGTCGTTTTGACTGTTGGGTTTTCTCTGTATTATTGTAGGGTCTTTACCCACAATACAAAGCGCCTTGAGGTGACAGTTTGTTGTGATTTGGCGCTATATAAATAAAATTGAATTGAATTGAATTGGTGATTTTTCGGATTACCAGTTGGTCAGTATGCATTTTTTTTTTTTGCTGCGGTGCTTGCAAATAGGATAAAATATTTCTTATAATAGTTTACATTGAGGGATGCTGTCTCCTAGAATCCATATTTTGGGATCCTGCTCAATCTAATTTCCTGTAGCCATTGAAGTTATTTTGATAGTATGTTTCCAAAATTCTTCTATAATTGGGTAACTCCACAGTACGTGTAAGAGATCCCTATCAGTCACCTTACATCTCTGGAATTTGGGGGAAATTTTGCTGTCAATTTTATAGTCTGTAAGGAGTATAGTACGTCCTATGAAATATATTAAATTGAATTCGTTTGTGGTTTGTGGAGATTAACAGTCTGTGCCTGTTCCAGTAGGCAATTCCAATCCATCTCCTCATAAACACAGCCAAGGTCTGTTTCCCATTTTTGTCTTGTAGCTGCCTTATATATGGGTAACTTTCCATTAATTATACCGTATATTGAAGATGTTATTCCTTTTGTTGATCTGCATAGTTTGTTACATAAATGGGATTTGAGGTGAGTTTCTTCTGGGATATCTGGGAATGTTTCATTAGATTTCTCTTTAACCCAGTGTCTGATTTGTAAGAATTTGAAGAAACCTTTTAGGGAGATTAAATTTCTTATTTAGTTGTTGGAAGCTAGCTAATGTGTCATCGATATACAAATCAGGTACTATTTGGATTTTTCTGTCCTTCCAGCTCTGCAATACTGAGTCAGCAATATGATCTGAAAGATTAGGGTTACCCCACAGAGGCGTTCTTCTGAGAAAGGAAATATTTGTATCTAGAAGTGAGTGAGATTCTTGCCAGGTGGCAAATGTGTTCAATATTATTGGATTGTCTGTCAGTGTTGCCAAACCTTTTTTTTCGATCTATGAATGGAATTTCCTGTAAAGGCACAAGGTTCATCTCATGTTGTACTATTGATACCCATCTAGCCTCAAAGTTTTCTGCATGCAGCCAAACCCAATTCCTAAAATTCAGAAGGTTAAGTCCTCCCTTTGAATATGGGGCCTGCAGCAAAGTTAGTTTGACCCTAGGATATTTCTTTTTCCATATAAAGGGAATCATGGTTTTATTAAGCTCTTTGAAAAAAACTTTTGTGAACATTTTTTGGAAGAAAATAGGTAGGTATACTTGGGAATTATAATAGTATTTATTCTGCCTATGAGAGATAGTGGGACATCCATCCATCTTTGGAAGTTAAGTTTAGTTGGTTTCAATAACTTTAAATAATTCTGTTTAAATATGTAGCCATCTTCTTTGCCGATTTGGATACCCAGATATTTAAAACCATTATTGCACCATTTCAACAGGTTAGTGAGCGCTCTCATACTGTTGTCCTGCAAATTTAAAAGCAAAACCTCACTTTTGGTGTAATTTAATTTATACCCTGAGGGTGCACTGTATGTTATAACACATTACAATAGAGAGGAGATTGACATATTTAGATTGGTTATGTATAATAGAAGATCATCTGCATAGAGCGAAAGTTTATGTTCATTTGTACCAAATTTGATTCCGGTTAAGAAGGTGTTGGAGCCGATGGCAGTGGCTAAAGGTTTGATTGTGAGTGCAAATAGCAGTGGGGAGATAGAGCAGCCCTGTCTGCAGCCTCTAAACAAGGAAAAAGTGTCAGACAAGATTGTTAATGTATTGGCCTTGGGGGCACTAAATAATGTTTTATCGTAAATTTCTCTCCAAAGCCCATGGCTTCTAGTGTTTGAAAGAAAACGCTTGGTTCAATCCTGTCAAATGCTTTGTTTGTGTCCATGGAAATTGGTAACATAGGATTTTGTTTTTTTTGAGCAGTGTTCAATATATGGAGCAGTTGCTGGACATTACCTGCTCCATGCCTATCTTTAACAAAGCCTGTTTGATCTGCATGCATCAGCTTTGGTATTACATCTTTGAGTCTAAGAGCAATTAGTTTGGATAGTATCTTATAATCAGTATTTAAGAGACTGAGGGGTCTGTATGAATTACATTTCTTTTTATCCTTATCTGGTTTTGGAAGTAAAATGATTGTTGCAAGTCTGGTGATTTTTTTATTTTCAAGGGCTTCTTCGATCATGTTTGTGAGTGGGGTCAGTAATTGTTTTGTAAAGGCTTTACAGTACTAAACAGGAAATCCATCTGGTCCAGGAGTCTTATTGTTTTGTAGAGAGTTAAGCGCTTGAGATACCTCCATTTCTGATATATCTGCATCAAGGAGTTTTCTGTCTTTGTCTTGTAATTTGGGTAGAGTTATTCCTTTAATGAACGTTTCTGCTTCGGTATTTTCAGCATCCTGCCCAGATTTGTACAATTCTTCATAAAACTGCATTTATTAAAGTTGAATTGTCAAGAAATCTACCGTCCTCTGTTACTGAGTGTATACATTTTTTCAGAAATTTCCTTTCTAATTTGCCAAGCCAAGAATTTACTTGTTTTATTCCCAAATTCATAATAGTGATACCTAGTCCTGGTCATATCTGCTTCCTCTTTGTTAGTACATAGATTATTATACTGCATCCTTGTTTTTATTAATGTGTTAAGATGTCCCTCCTTTTTAGTGCCAATGTACTTTTGATCCAGCTGTTTCATGTTATTTTCCAGTTTAGTTAGTGTCTCTCTAGTTTTTTTTACCTTATGGACACTTCCCAGATATTGGCATGTGATGATGAGTTAGAATTGGCATCGAGAAATATTTCAGTATTAGTGGTCATGTATGAAATAAATTCAGGGTCTTTTAGCATGTAATTTTTAAATCTTTTATCTATGGGTTGTTGGTTGTGGACTGTCAGTCATCCAGGTGAGTTTGAAAGGATTATGATCCGAAAAGGTAGCTGCTAAATAGTAAGTAAGTAAGTAAGTAAAATTTTATTTATATAGCACTTTTCTAGATAAAATCACAAAGTGCTTTACAGCATTTAAAAGAAAACAATAATACACAATAAAACACACACAAACCACTAGTTAAAAGCAAGCCTGTACAAATGAGTCTTGAGCTGTTCTTTAAATGATTCAATAGAGTCCACAGATCTCAGGTGTGATGGTAGTGCATTCCACAATTTAGGAGCTGCAACCTCGAAAGCACAGTCTCCCTTAGTTTTTAGCCTAGAGCGAGGAACCACCAACAGATTTTGGTCAGAAGACCTCAGCAGTCTGTGCGTTATGTATGGGTGTAAGAGCTCACTAATGTATTCAGGCATTTGACCATGCAGAGCTCTGAAAGTCATCACCAAGATCTTAAACTGGGATCTGAACTTTATGGGAAGCCAGTGCAGAGATGACAAGATAGGTGTCACATGAGACCACTTAGAGGATCCTTTAAGTAGCCTGGCAGCAGCATTTTGGACCAACTGGAGGCGATTCAAAGACGATTTGCTGAGACCAATGTATAAAGAATTACAGTAGTCCAACCGAGAGGAGACAAAAGCATGAACAATAATTTCCAATTCCGGCTTGGACACCATTTGACTGAGGCGGGCAATATTTCGCAAATGAAAAAAGCAGGATCGCACAAGGCTATTAACATGTTTCTCAAAGCTAAGAGCTTGGTCAAATGTAACTCCTAGGTTTCGAACATTTGACTGAACCATTGATGATAAAAAACCAAGATTGTTTATCACAGTGGGAACAAAGCTATCGGGTGCACAGACAAGAACTTCAGTTTTCCCAGCATTAAGTGAAAGGTAGTTAGCAGCCATCCAGTTCTTTACAGCCTCAACACAGTTCTGAAGAATAGATAGTTTTTTAACATTCTGTGGAGAAAAGGAGATATACAGCTGAATATCATCAGCGTAACAATGATATGAGACCTCTTTAAATGCGCCCAAAATGTCTCTGAGAGGTAGTAAATACAAAGTGAACAAGATAGGACCCAACACAGAGCCTTGGGGCACACCACAGGACAGAGCAGCAGATGAGGATGTAAAACTATCAGCAGCCACTGAGAAGCTTCTGTCTGAGAGGTAAGAGCGGAACCAATCTAAGGCTGATCCAGAGATGCCCACCCATGTCCTTAACCTGTCAATTAAAATGTTGTGATCTACTGTGTCAAATGCTGCCGATAAGTCCAGGAGTACAAGAACAGAGTATTCACCTGCATCCCTTTTCATTAGAATATCGTTAGAGACTCTTAGGAGAGCAGTTTCAGTGGAGTGCAGGTTACGAAATCCAGACTGAAACTTATCGAGTATGTTATATTTAGCTAACATAACATTTAGCTGTTTGACCACAACTTTTTCTAAGACTTTTGATACAAAACAAAGCTTTGAAATTGGTCTAAAACTTTGAGGAAGTGAAGGATCAGCATCAGGTTTTTTCAATAGGGGATGAATAACAGCTTGTTTAAAATATCGGGGGACAGAGCCAGTAACCAGTGACCTGTTAATTATTGTTAACACACATGGCCCAATGGTGCAAAAAATTTTCTTAAATAAAAATGTCGGTAAAACATCAATGGAGCTAGAGGAGGGTTTCATGCTATCAACCACACTTAGGAGATCTTTTAATGATATTGGTGAAAAGTTCTCCAGGATTGAAGGCCGAGTGGGAAGTAAGGCAGAAGAAGATACAGAGGGATTTATGTTTGCTCTAATATTGTTAACTTTACCAATAAAAAAGGATAAAAAGTTTTCACAGTCTTCATTAGACTGAATGGGTGAAGTAGGAGAAGCAGGTGTAACAATCTGTTTGATTGTGTCAAATAGCATTTTTGGATTTCGTCTACTGTTAGAAATCAGCCGAGAGAAATAAGCAGCTCTTGCATCCTTCACCATGTTATTAAAAGAAAATATAAGTTCCTTTAAGTGAATTAGGTGGACTTGGAGCTTTGTTGATTTCCATAGACGCTCCACTTTCCGACAGCTACGTTTCAAAAAGCGAATACTGTCGTTCATCCAAGGGGAGGATTTGCTAAAAGTGGCCTTCCTCATTTTAAAAGGAGCTATTCTATCTAAAATAGAGAGACACTGATGGTTAAAAGAGTCTACTAAAAGATTTACATCATTTGAAGTAGAAACCTCCTCATGATTAAAAGCAGCAGTAAATTTATCTGCAGAAAGGTGATTGAAAATGCATGAACAAAACACATGAGGCACAGATAGATAATCAAAATTAAGAGACAAATTAAAAAGAACACAAACATGATCAGAAATAAAAATATCCTCAGAATAAAGAGAATCAATATTTAAACCAAGAGTAAAAACAAGATCTAAAACATGTCCTTTGTTATGTGTAGGGCAAGACACATGTTGGGTCAGATTAAAAGATTCCATCAGATTGATAAATTTTTCAGCATGTTTATCTGAAGTATCATCAACGTGAAAGTTAAAATCTCCAATAATAAGGAGTCTTGCTAGTTTCAATGTGGAGGACAAAAAGTCACTAAATTCCTTCAAGAAGGATGTCCCTGGGCCAGGTGGACGGTAGATTAAAACACAATAAAATGAATTATCTCTTCCAACCTTTAAGATCTGCGACTCAAAAGATGAAAAAGTTTCCGAGCTCACCCCACGGCACATAAAGCTGCTCTTAAAAATTGCAGCCAGTCCTCCACCGCGTCCTGACGAGGGAGGGGAGCTGAAGAATCTGTATTTAGTAGGACACAGTTCTATAAGCGGAGTGTGATCCATCTCCCTCTGCCAGGTTTCAGTCAGAAACAGGAAATCCAAATCCTTGGACAGAATATAGTCATTCAAAATAAAAGACTTATTTGAAACGGAGCGCACATTCATGAGCGCCATCCTGAGAGGAGTTGAAGCTGGAGACCCTACTGAAGACAGCCGGGGTAAGGAGCGCAGGACTCGTGAAGTTGATCCACTGTGCCTATAAAGTTCACTCACCACCGGAGAGGCTACCACAGCCGCAGGAGAGTCCGGAAAAACTTGGCGAAGACAACATGTCCTCCCGCGTACGTTCAGAAGTGGAAAAGAATCATAACTCCAGGCACCAGGAGACGTCAGGCTAAACATAAAGGAGGGTCGATATTTTCCAGCAATTCCCCGCTTCCAGAACAACCGCAGTCTCACCTGGACTCCGGCTCTACATCCCCTCTTCCTCCGCCTACGTCCACCGAGGCACCGGCAGTGCTGACCGGCACCAGCCGCTTTGGTTAGCGGGGTAAATGGAGGCGAATAAGAGGCTGCACCACCAAGACACAAAAAAGGAGCATCATGGTTCCCCATATAAGTGCGGATGTTCAACAAAGCCTGTCGATCATACACCCAACGGGCTGCAAGACCATCGTAGACCGGAAAGCATATCAACATCAAAATAAAAACAAAAGCAACAGCTGATCGACCGACGGCGAGGCCAAACACAGGCGCCATCTTGTGAACTGTTTATTCAGTAGGAGCATGCTGTCACTGTAGATATCATATCTTGTGATATTAAGAACATGTCAGTTCTAGAGTGGGTATTGTGTTTTGCTGAAACAAAAGAGAGATATCTCTGGTTTTAATGATGATTTTGCCACACAACAATTATGCCTATACCTTGCTTTAATACTGGCGCTGCCTTAGACAGTGAAACTGTTTTGGGAGATAATCAATCCAAAAAGGGGTTTAAGACCAAATTAAAGTCTCTGCCTACAACACATTGACCTCCGATTGTAGCCAGTTTCATAATCAAGTTGTTAAAGAACACTGGGTCATCATAATTAAGGCCATGTATATTTACCAAAGATATCTTTTCCCTGTTTATTACACAGTCCACTAACAAAAATCTACCATTTTTTTCCTTTTCAATTGAATTGAATTTAAAGTTCAGATGTTTATTAATGAGTAGGATGACACCTCTAAGGTTATGATATATTTAACCCAGTGTGATGGAAATGAAACACAAATGACCAGACTGTAACTGTTACCACATCTTTTTTTTTTTAATTTATCACTGCAAAAGACTATTAATCTAATGTAGTAAATTTCTACACAGTGTACTCATCACAAAAATACAGAGCAATATACAGTATGTTATAACACAGCCCCACTCATTAAAGCTCACGCCTTCCCCTCCTATATTCTCCGATCCTACAAAGCAGTGCTAGTTTAACAACATCATCATCAACAGGGAATCTTGCACCTCAAAGGTGGCATATGCAGTGTTTATTAATAGTTTCAGTTCAGAAAGCATAGTCTCTGTAACACTGCTGAGTTTGACATCAGCATCCCAGAAAAGTCAGATGGCTGTCCTACAGTCTTCATCAGCTTATCAAAGTGGTCCCCATAGAAAAAACTCAGACAGCTGTGCTGTATTTGACTGGGATGGTTTATTTCACAACCAAACACAACTCGTCGCGATCTTTCCACAAAACAATCCTCAGCAGATGGATGGTGGTGATTTTGATGATATTTACAATTCCCTCCTCAGCATATTTCACGTCTGCAGATCCAGGTGCAGGTGTTATCACTCTCTTTCTCTAACACACACACACAAAATTTTTTTAGAGAAGTTAAAAATTAGTAACAATGACTTTTACATCAGGACAGCAAGTGTGCTGCTTTAACCAGTCTCTCTTTCAGGATCATATTTCTGTACAAAAGATCAGGAACATTAGATAACCTCTGAGACAACTCTCTTTCTACCTGCACAACAAGCTCCTATGGATCTCTCAGGACCACAAACTGATTGGGGAATAGGTGGGGCTTTCATGATCTGTGGTCCCAAAAACAATTTACTCAGACCATGTCCACTGCATCTGCTACCATGGAGATGTAAGCCCAAGCTTGAGTCTCAAGTTTATTCACTAAACATAGTGAAAGCCTCTGCTCACAGGAAATTTGTTGGTCTGTTTCCTGAGTCTCACCTGTGCTGAGGTGAGGCAGGTGAACTCTGCTCCGTGTGACAGTGAGGAGGAAGCAGCTGCTTAAGATCAAACCAATTATGAGTTAGAGAAGGGATTAGAGGCAGCAGCTGATCTGCTGCTAATGAGCTCAGGAGACTTTAGGATGATGAGCTGCTGTTCTTTCACATTCACACCTCCACACATCTTGCAAGAAACAGTCACCTGGTTCATGTGAATATTTGCAGTGTTTGATGGTGGACCCCTCTACCCCCCAACAACATGGACTGTCCTCCCCTGCAGCTCGGCATTATGGGTCTGAAACCAAGAGTTGTTGCTTCTTTCTGGACCAGAGAAAAGCTCTGAAACTGGGTCTGACTCTGAACTGAAGCTGTTTCTTATCAATTCCTGAAATTCAGTGACTGTTTGAATTCTCAGAGGCACTAAAATGCCATTCATGCCAGTGAAGTTTAACCTGCAAAAGCGGGTGAAGCTGGCTCAGGGTCTGTGGATGCTGTACTGGTTTTCAGTCATTGCAGGGATCCTCATCTTCAGCCTTGGCATCTTCTTCAAGATTGAGCTGCGCAAGAGGAGCGAGATGATGGATGACAATGAGAGCCACCTGGTACCCAACCTGCTGATCTTGGCGGGGATGCTGGCCTGTGGCTTCAATGCCTTCGGAGGGAAGGTGTGCCATGACTCACTGGACCCCATGAAGTTCTCCAAGTGGAAGCCAATGCTGAAGACATACCTGCAGCTGTGCTGTGGCTTCAACATACTGCTGGTACTTGTGTCACTGCTATGCTTCCTCATGCAGTTCTCCGTGTATTTAACGCTGGCTGAGGGTCTGAGTTATGCCATCCGGTTCTACAAGGACACAGATACACCTGGACGCTGTTTCATGAAGAGGACGCTGGACATGACACAGATCGAGTTCCGCTGCTGTGGGAACAACAACTTCAGGGATTGGTTCGAGGTTCAGTGGATCAGCAACCGCTACCTGGATATGAGCAATGATGTGGTCAAAGAGTGAGTATTTGTACACAATACCACTTATTGATCTGGTGTTTCAGGATTTATTGCCAAACTAAACTGTCACCTGATTCTATTAAATCTAAACTGATTTATAGAGTTATGTCATAGAAATTTAACGTCAAAATATTAATCAGTATATTAATTATATATTCATTAATATAATCACAGTGACACATTCAAACTGATCAGTTTTTAAACAGAAAAATATAATTTAATCACCAGTTCACATTAGATATCCAGATCCCAGAATAAGTTCATTTTAAGGCTCAGCAGAGGATCAGAGAGGCCTTAAAGAGGTAAACGTTACCATTTAGGATCTCCTTGCACCAGTGTCTTCTCTCTGGGATTATTCTGCCAGGTTTCCATCTTGCTAAAGCCTTAAAGCAAAGCAGGGGATGTTCAATTTTCTCAGCAGGACGTAAAAAATGGATACATACATTTCTGCAGAGGCTTGAGATGCTTGAGATGAGGGGACAGAGACATCAGATTTGATTAGAAATAATCATGTCAGATTGGCTGCAGCTCTGAAGCAGATTGCAAACCTTCAACTGTTTTTCCATTTTGTTTTTCTGTCTTATTGTGTTTTAGAGACATTACATTCTCTCTAATTGGTCCAATTTAAACCTCCTCAGCTCCAAGCCCCACCCACTAGCTGTAACTGCTTAACAAAGAAATAAATATATCTCAGCTGCCTCATTCTCCATCAATGTCTCTGCTGAACTGCATTGTGGGATATTAATACTGGCGTAGGGTCTTCTGTACACTGTTGGGTACATATGAAGGTTTTTGATGTACTAAAAGATCTAATATGTACAGTATGTTACTCAGGAATTTTAGACTCCAAGTAAAAAACTAAAGTTTAATGATGATACTTATCAGATAATTTGATCACATCAGTTCTCATCTACTTTTCTCTAGCGCCACCCATAGGACAGTCTTAGGTCAGATTTACTAACATTTTCAACATTTTGCCCCAAATTTGACATACCTCTCCAACATGATCTAACAGTTTTAACCATTACAGCAAAGGCAGGATTTTTTTTTTCTTAACAACCTTCCTCCTGACACCACCAACAGGACAAGCCAGATTAACTCCAACCCATTTCAGATTTGAATAACAAATAAATTATCAAGATGTTAGGATTGTAATAAACTCTTCAGCCTGTAGGAGGAATTAAAGAAGACTTTTCTCTGAACACATTTGTGTATATATACTTCCTCTCTGATGGAGAGATTTCACTAATACTAAGTTAAAGGCTGCCATGAGAGAAATCTAATGAAGAATCAGGTTCCTCATCCTCACTCCTCAGTTTAAATGGCGTGCCTCAGGGTTCAATACTGCATCCTCGACAGTTTTCCATAGAGGTGAATAACCTTATTAAAGCAGCGTGTGACTGTATGCTGATGATACTCTCATTTATCGCACTAATGTCCTGCAGTCTGATGTTCACCTGAAAACTTTCTGCTTTGGTTGCCTCATTTGGTTTAGTCTAGATAAACCAGGATAGCATAATGTTTAACCCCTTAACTGGCGGCGCCAAGATCACCAAAAACGCCTGAAAAAGCATACCCAAATTAAATTAGCTGCTGTTCCTGAACTCTTTGGAGTACATGCAAAAGCTTGATCTCTTTGTAAAGAAGACAAGCTATATTTTTCATTTCTGCAGTCAAAAATGCTGTAACTGTAATGAGTATGTAGCTATTAAGTTTGGAACACAGAAAAATTAGACAATTTTTACCTCGCCTGGATTTTTCCTGTTAGTTTTTATCTAATTAAACACCCGTGTTCCTCGGGGTGTCCTTTGGGAGGTTCTGTGGGAGTATGGGGTGTCTGGCCCATTGTTGCGGGCCATTCAGTCCTTGTACAACCACAGTGAGAGCTTGGTCCGTATAGCCGGTAATAAGTCGGATTTGTTTCCTGTGGGTGTTGGACTCCGTCAGGGCTGCCCTTTGTCACCGATTCTGTTCATAATTTTTATGGACAGAATTTCTAGGCGTTGCCAGGTGGCGGAAGGCTTCTTCCTTGGTGGCCTCAGAGTCTCATCTCTGCTTTTTGCAGATGATGCGGTTCTGTTGGCTTCATCAGGGGAGGGCCTCCAGCTCGCAGTGGAACGGTTCGCAGCCGAGTGTGAAGCGGCTGGCATGAGAATCAGCACCTCTAAGTCTGAGGCCATGGTCCTCAGCCGGAAAAGGGTGGAGTGCCATCTCCGGCTCAGGAACGAATTCTTGCCTCAAGTGGAGGAGTTTAAGTATCTCGGGGTCTTGTTCACGAGTGATGGGAGAAGGGAACGGGAGATCGACAGGCGGATCGGGGCTGCTTCTGCAGTGATGCGGACGCTGCACCGGTCCGTCGTGGTGAAGAGGGAGCTTAGCGTAAAAGCGAAGCTCTCGATTTACCGGTCGATCTACGTTCCTACCCTCACCTATGGTCACGAGCTTTGGGTAGTGACCGAAAGAATAAGATCGCGAATACAAGCGGCAGAAATGAGTTTCCTTCGAAGGGTGGCTGGCCTCTCCCTTAGAGATAAGGTGAGGAGTGCGGCCATCCGGGAGGGGCTCAGAGTAGAGCCGCTGCTCCTCCACATCGAAAGGAGCCAGTTGAGGTGGCTCGGGCATCTGATTAGGATGCCTCCTGGCCGCCTCCTGGGTGAGGTGTTCCGGGCATGTCCCACCGGGAAGAGGCCCCGTGGTAGACCCAGGACACGCTGGAGAGATTATGTATCTCGGCTGGCCTGGGAACGCCTTGGGGTCCCTCCGGATGAGCTGGAGGAGGTGGCTGGGGAGAGGGAAGCCTGGGCTTCTCTGCTTAGGCTTCTGCCCCCGCAACCCGGCCCCGGATAAGCGGAAGAAAATGGATGGATGGATGGATGGATAAACACTGAGTGTAGAAGGTATGGATTGGAAAATATAATGAAGCTGTAGAATCAAATCTTTTTACCATGTATTTCAAATTTTATCAAGATAGCACAAAAACCTACTGTTTTGTAAAGGTTTTTGTGTGTTGATCTCAGGTGTGGTCTTGCTTGTGCCATTTGGAGATGGCCAAGTGCCACATGTGAGCAGCCTTTGTTATCCAAACTTCAAATGGCTGTAACTCATCAATGCTTCAACATACAGTCATCAATGAGGGCTCTAATCAAAGATACTACCCTGAGGAATCCTCTGATATACACAAAGTTACTGATAGTACAAATTAATTACAATTATAGACATATAAATCAGAGGTTGCCCTAATTTGTAAAAGAAGGAAAATGTTAGGCCTTCATTCACAACCCCCCCCCCCCCCCCCCCCCCCAGTCTATTTTCAGTGATTCCTTCACACACACAAAATAAATAAATTATATATTGATCAAAAGTTACAGTAAATGTAAGCACTACATATACACATAAAATAAAAAACCACAATCCTCCCAATAGTCCTCTGATACACAACTTACAGCCCCCCCCCCACCCCCACAAACAAAACGTACACAAAGCATAAAGCTTTCTGTAAAACTTTAGACACTTAACTGGTCAAAAAGAAGCTCTGAGCCTTTGTCCTCCTCATCCTCATTACATCTAAACGGCATATAATACGACAACGAGCTGAGAATAAAACGTAACACGTACCGTGGTTCACCGTTGGAGTACAGCTGTTCGTTCGGGAGATTCCGTAAAACCGGTCGAATCAGCGATTAAATCCTCTAATAAACAATAATCCACTCTCGTGAGTCATTTCGTCACTTCGTTGAATAAATATAGTCTGTTTTTGATGCATTCCGACAATCCGTTGGCGAGAAAAAGCTTTGTAAACACTGTTTACGCACGACTGCACACACACTCTCACTTCCTGCTCAGTTTCACGCATGGAAGACGCACTGGTTACGCAGGGAGTTTATGGTTTCATATGAAAACCCACCCCATAGCGCCATATACCCACGTGTCAGGAATTTTATTGGCTATACATCTGTGGTTTCGGATTTTGGGTCAGAGTCGACCAATCAGAACGATTGGACAAGATTTGGGGGCAGGTCCAGAAAAGTCACATGACACTGTCTGGTTATTATTGGCTCTGGAAAACCCATTTCATAACATGATTGGACAAATGAGGTGTCAATCCAATTCTGAGGGTCTAGTCTGTCATATAAAAGCATCGTAAGGGCAAACGGCAGCGTAACTGTGACGCTATGAGGCTTCAAAGTCGGAAATCGCTACAGAGGGCCCGGGGGTGGGCCCTTGCCAGTTAACAGGTTAACCGTCTTAACCTTTATAGAAACGTTCCACCACAGTGACCAGTGAAAGTGTTTAACCTCCAGACTGTTCCTGCTCACATGGTAGTACTTTCTGAAAGTTCAGGAACTCTGAGCTTGGGGCTTGCAGTGTTGAAAATGTACAATTGGTTGAGTACTCACAGCATTTTAGTATTCTCCAGTTCAGTCTCTGTAGTAGCTTGCAGTTTCTATTCACTTAATTTTTTCTCAAGCATTTTGGCTGTTTTGAACTGACTTTTCTGAGACCATTCATCTTTTCCAGTGTGGATTCAGTGACCCTGTTTGGAGAGCATTGAATCAAACGCATCCTGCAGTTCTGCTATGTCAGTGATCCCTCACTTTATATGTATATCAGTATGAGAGGAAGTAGCATAAAAACAGCTGATTACAGATGGTCTGAAAGAACCTTTGAAAAGCTTCCTGGTAATCTGGGTGAAAAAACTTCAAGAAACTGTGCAAACCTCTTTTGTCTTTACATACACTGCTCTCCTCCTTTTGTAGAAGCCAATTTTTGTATCATTTAGTCATTTGATTGACCAACAGGAGATGTTGGCTTCAGGCTGCAATTGTGGGGCCTGAGAGGGCTGTCACTAATTCCTCCTTAGTCTTCAGCCTGGCTGTGTTTGACCTCTGACCTCTGTTTGTCCTGCAGTCGGGTCCTCAGCAATGTGGAGGGGAAGTACCTGATGGACAGCGTCCCATTCAGCTGCTGTAATCCTGGGTCCCCTCGGCCTTGCATCCAGCACCACCTGACCAATAACTCTGCCCATTATGACTATGACCACCGCACTGAGGAGCTCAACATCTGGACCCGGGGCTGCCGTGAGGCCCTCTTCTCCTATTACAGCAGCCTGATGAGCAGTATTGGCGTGTTAGTCCTCTTTACAATTGTCCTGGAGGTAAGACCCTGCCCGCATTCCACTGCAGCCCATAGGCATGCAGAATGGGACACAGTCACTAAGAGACACAGATAGCTCTGTGATTCAGATGTTTATTTTAAATGTTCAAATCAGAAAATCTGAAGCTGCAGCAGCAGCAGCTGGTTAGCTTAGCTTATTGTCAAAACTACAATTGGATGGAAACAGCTAGCCTGACTCTGTGACAAACTCCACCTGCAAATAACACTGAAGCTCTCTGATGGCATGTCAAACATCCTTTGGTTAACTAAGGTAACCTAAGGTAAACTGGAAAGTAGATATAAAAAGCTTCCTGCCTTCTTTTCTGGTCATCTAACACACAGGTTGAATCCAGTAAACCACTGTTTTCCTTTAGAAACAGCACAGCTTTGTTTTATTCACTTCCTGATTGGACAGGAGAGGCCAGGGGTGAGGCTGTTCTAAAGTTAGGTACTTTGTTTAAAAAATATACATATATATTGCCAAATTTATCTACAAAGTGAATGTATGTCTGCTGCTGTTTTTAGCTCATTTGTTCAAAGTGAACGAGTTTAAGTCTTTGACTTTCTCCTTGAGGTGAATCCAGGATAAGTTCTGTTCTTAATCTTCTGATTTAGAATGAGATAATCGCAGCAGCATGCCCGCAGTAAATTCACTGAAGTGAGCAGGTGAACAGAATAATTGATTAGTGAGTGATAAGCATTAATGTTAATGTTGTTGAAGTGAATGGCCACTGCATCACGAAAGGTCCAACAGCACACAACAGCCTCCATCATTAAAAATGCTGCTCAGTCACTTTGTGTAAATCAGAAACTAATTTACTAACTTACTGCATCACAGAAATGCAAACATACTCCATATGATTATGTTTATTATGCTTTGGATTTGTTTAATTTTTGTTGGCATGATTTTGGTTCTTGTGACTGTTGTGATGATATATGACTCTCGCTGCTGTGACTCAGGACTCGGCGTGGATCATCTGGTGAAATGTCACATTAAGCGGCCAAGCAGTGGTCAGGCTCACTGAGGATCAGTAGCTATTTCTGACAGGTTAATCTGTCCACAGCAGCAGCAGGTTGCATTCTGGGAAAATCAGGATGAAGGACACTTCCTGAGAGGGAGAAGTGACTCAGTATCTGGGTCAAAAAAACATGTTTGACCTGAAAGGCTTAAAAACTCAGTATTCCTCACTCCTCAGTTTAAATGGTGTGCATCAGGGTTCAATACTGGGTCCTCAGCAGTTTTCCATGCAGGTGAATAATCTTATTAAAGCAAGGTGTGATTGTATGCTGATTATAGTGTTGTTTAGCACTCTGACATCCTGCAGTCTCATGGTCACAAGTCAGCGCCTGCTCTGCTTTTGTTAGTGCAAACCAAACAATCAGAAATGTGTAATTGACCTGATGGTGGTGCTAAAGAAAAGTAAAAGAGTCCAAACAGTTACTGAAAAATTCAAATTGAAAATATAATCTTTATTTTGACAGTTAGTTGAATGACCACAAAACAAAAAGCAACCACCAAAAGCCACATTTCATCACAGCAACATTCCCTGGGAATGAGGAACCTTTGGAGAGACTGTATTTAGAGATTTAGAATTCCACCAGTACCAAAGATCCACCTTAAAATGATGTTAAGCTGCTTGATAAAGGTCATGGTCTTGGTAGGGTTTTCCTTGATTCACCTTAATTGTAACTTCTGTGTGCTTGTGTGTCAGTCTGTGGACATGGCAGGTCTAAAGTACCTGAGCACGGCGCTGGAGACAATGTCAGAGCCAGACAACCCAGAGTGTGAGAGTGAGGGCTGGCTGCTTGAGAAGGGCGTGAAGGAGACATTCAGTGATCTGCTCACCAAACTGAAGACACTCGGGAGGACCAACCAGGTGGAAGGCGGAGATGCTCCGGAGGCCAACACCTGATAGGCCCGTCCACCACAGAGCACTAAGGTGTCCCCCCTCTCCTCACCCTCCTCGACCGCCATCTCTCCCCCCAATAGGAGGGAGAAAAAAAAGGAGAGGTTTCCTCCAAGTTTTGTATATAAGCTAATATAATACACACACACACACACACACACTAAAGTGAACATTTAAAGTTCCTGTGAATGTCAATATTTTCTGTAAATATTTTAAACAGTTTCTTTTTAAACATGAGGAACGTGCTCCTGTAAATAAAACATCAACACCCCCCTCCCAGAGTAAAACTTCCTGTCAGATGGTGGTAAGACCATCAGATATCACCAGGCCTCAGAGAGTTGATGCTCACCGATACGTTGCGTCTGAGTGTTGCAATTCAACAATTGTCCAGCAGGGCACGCAGTGCAAACACAGTGAGAGATTCATTAAAATTATCAATAGTGTAAAAAATATATTAAAGATCAGTCTCATTGTTTATTACATCGAGATATTTGTACGCGAATTTCACATGTAATGCATACTTTTTACTGCTGTTCTCTGACCTCGGACATGGTTAGATTGCATGGAAATGGACAACCAAACATGAAAACAAGGTATCAGATCTGCAGCTTGTAACGGCAGGAGGTAACTACAGAGGTGCCGATGTTCACGCAGCTGTATTTCCTACCTGTTCCTCTTTAAATACAAAGATAAATATAGGTATATGCAGGTGTATATACAGATATAAATTTAATAAAATATTATTGATGTAGCACTAATTCATAACAGAGACAACATATCTTACAGTATAAAGACAGTTGTGTACAGGTGTATACAGAGGTAAACACATAAACAGCATACATGAAAATGGTGAATTTTGAGTTTTATTTGGTCATGATTTTTTAAAACATATTTTCACAAGTGCACAGCTTCTTTGTGTCCATGTCTTTGTTGGTAAACAGCTAGCTAACATAGCTAACCATGGGAATACATTAGACACCGGCGGCATTTGCTTCAATTTAACGCAAACGCTGTGATTTTGTGAGCCGTGATGCATTGCATTATGAAGCATGTCTCTACTCATTTAAAAAAAAAAAACACTGGGTCTGTCTGTTCTGGAAACTGTCTGAAGCTGCACAGAGCAGGTGTGGATAGCAGGAAGTTAAACACAGGAACAGCACTGAGAATCTGGACAATCTTCTAAATAAAATACCCCTTGCTGATTAAGCAAGGCTAAGCATCTGCATCGATACATGACACCGATGGGGCATTCCTGGAGTACAGGTGATGCTGAAATCTGCAGAGAGAAAGCCTGACTAACTGAGTTCAGGGTGAAAAATGTCCTGTGGTTATTGTCTGGTTATGGAGGGGTTTTTTTTGTTTGTTTGTTTTTCCTGTAAGGTCTGAATACTCTGATGATAATTAAAGTACTGGGACAGGAAATGGCATCAGAGAGAAATCTGCTTTCAGATCTGTAGTTAAGGTCACATGAGCTGCATAGAGAATCATATTTTTGTTTCTTTGGAGAATTGTGATGTCTTCAGTCAGTTGTCAGTCGGTTGAAGCTTGTAGTTGCTCCACTATATACGATAAAGCCTATAAAGAGATTGTGACCAAAACCAGTCCGTCTGACTTGTCTTTTATCAAACACACATTAGTACACACTTCACAAGATTGGAAATGTGATTTTATTAGATGTTTTAAAATCTCATGGATGTTACAGAACACAGTTAATATAAAATAAAAAAATATAAATAATTGTTAAATATCCATAACTAACATTAACTGTTAAATCCTTTTTCATTGTTTTTGATACTTTTTTGAATCTCTTTACAAAAGTTGTCAATATTTTAGTCTATGTATAGTGTTTAGTGATCAGTTTTGAATGTTTTTTTTAAGTTATTTTGTTTTACTGTTTTTACTGTTGTCATACAGTTTTTATTGCAGTATTTTCACAGGTTATTGGTATTTTTATTGTAGTATTTTTTTTTTACAGTTTTTAACAGTGTTTAGGTGTTTTTAATGCAATGTTTTTACAGGTGGGTTTTTTTTCTATTTTTTTAATACTTTTTTGGATTTTGTCTTGCAGTATTTTTTTCTAGCAATATTTAATATCTTTTGGTGTTTTTATTGCAATCTTTTTACTTTTTCCCAATTTTTGACTTTTTTTGGATGTATGTATTGCAATATTTGTACTATTGTTTGGTGTTTTTGTTGCAGCCTTTTTGCAGTTTTTTGATGTTTTCATTGGAGTATTTTTACTTTGTTGGTGTTTTGCTTGCAGTATTTTTTTCATTTATTTATTTTTTGGTGTTTATACTATTGCAGTTTTACTCTGTTGTTTGACGCGTGTGGCTCGTTACCTCCACTGAGCAGATAAATGGTTAATCAGCTCACAGGAAGATTAACTCTGTTTATGTCAGCTGAAGGTCAAAGACGTGGCCATGACGCAGAGAGGAACCCGGGGGGTCCAGGGGTGGAGTCAAGCCCAAGTCCTTTAAAGGACACGTTCATTGCAGATGTTATGAAGTGATACAAACACACTCTGTACTAACTGACTGCAGAGATCATAATTCTGGACTCACTGGCCCAGTTTCCCGTACAGGGATTAAGTCTAATCCTGGACTAAATATTTTTTCCTATTGTGGTCTTCATTGACTTTTTCCTTTTAGTCTAGGACCATGCTTAATCCATAAACGGGAAACTGGCCAACTCTGTTTTAGTTCAAGACAGCAGCTCGAGAGAGCAGCTCCAGATCTTTGAACTGCAATAACTAAAATTCAAAGATCTGGAGCTGCTGTCTCGAACATTTCACCTTTTAAATTTAAGTTGGTCATTGAATGCATCAGTTTGAACAGGTGAATGGTGAAGAGTGTAACCAAAAGCTTGAAAGCTGTGAACTAGTACTTTCACTACAGGCTTTTCAAACAGATTATAAATAAAGTTTTTTTTGTGCTTGAACAGTATTAGCAGAGACCAATGAAGAGGAGGGTCAGCTGACGGCCGAGAACTGGGGAAGATGAGGAACTACTTGGAGGTCAGAGATTAAAGCGAAGCTGAGGAAGCGATTTAAACTCTGATCCTTTTAATGCAGCACGCAACACTTTTACCCAGTGGTAGGGTAACAAGAGAGGGTGGAAACTGAGAGTTCAGGTAATTTTAAAATTGTTCCACAACACGGTGCCTTAGACTGACCCTGCCCAGAGAAGAAAGAAAAAGCTTTATTTGTCACATACATATACAGTTGTGTTCAAAATAATAGCAGTGCATTCAAAAACATGAACAAAGAATCCTCAGAATCCTTATAATCGTTTTTATTTACAGGCACTGGGGACACTGCACATTATATTCTAAATCAAAACATGTAGAAAAATGTATAGATTTTCCAATTACTTTACAGGAAATTAAGAAAAGTTAATGTTGGGCTGTTCAAAAAAAGCAATGTCTTTATAAACTCAAATATTCACTTTATGAACTGAAAAATCTTTAGGAATTAGCATTCCTGTGAATCACTAAACTAATATTTAGCACCATAACCACTGTTTCTGAGAATTCCTTCACATCTGTGTTACATGGAGTCAACCAACTTCTGGCACCTGTGAACAGGTATTTCAGCCCAGGATGATTTGACAACTTTCCACAATTCCTCTGCATTTCTTGATTTTGCGTCAGAAACAGCATTTTTGATGTCACCCCACAAGTTTTCTATTAAGGTCCAGGGATTGGACTGAGCACTCCATAACTTTAATTTTTTTGCTCTGGAACCAAGATGCTGCTCACTTACTGATGTGTTTGGGGTCGTTGTCTTGTTGAAACAACCATTTCAAGGACATTTCCTCTTCAGCATAAGGCAACATGACCTCTTTAAGTATTTTGATATATGCAAACTGATCCATGATCCCTGGTATGCGATAAATAGGCCTGACACCACAGTAAAAGAAACATCCTCATATCATGATGCTTGCACCACCATGGTTCACTGTGTACTGTGGCTTGAATTCAGTGTTTAGGGGTCGTCTGACAAACTGTCTGGGGCCTTTGACCCAAAAAGAACAATCTTACTTTCATCAGTCCATGAAATGTTTCTAGATTTCTCTACAGCCCAGTCGATGTGTTCTTTGGCAAACTGTAACCTCTTAGCACATGCCTTTTTTTAACAGTGGGACTTTATGGGGGCTTCTTGCCGGCAGATTAGCCTCACACAGGCATCTTCTAATTGTCACAGTACTCACAGGTAACATCAGACTGTCTCTGATCACCCTGGAGCTGATCATTGGCCAAGTATTTCCCATCCTGACTATTTTTCAATCCATTTGAATGGTAGTCTTCCATTTTCGTCCACGTCTCTCTGACTTTGCTTTCCATTTTAGAGCATTGGAGATCATTTTAGCTGAGCAGCCTATTGTTTTCTGCACTTCTTTATATGTTTTACCCTCTCCAATCAACGTTCTAATCAAAGAACGCTGTTCTTTTGAACAATGTCTGGAACGGCCCATTTTTCTCAGGTTTTCAGTGAGAAATGTATGTACATGTGTTGGCTTCATCCTTAAATAAGGGCCACCTTATTGACACCTGTTTTTTCACAGAATGAATGACCTCACTGATTGGACTCTATACTGCTATTTTTTTTTAACAAGTCCCTTTCAATTAATTATTCAATTACACAGACTCAGCAGCATGCATCTCATGAATGTTGGGTCTGTTGGTTTTCTATGACTCTACTACACCTGCTGGTAAATTATTTGCCATGTAGTAATATGATTTCTAACAAAAATATTGATTGATCTGGTTAGTCATGTTGGACTGCTATTATTTTGAACACAACTGTACATGCAGTGAGATTCAGTCTCTGCATTTAACCAATGACACACGGAGTATGTAGTACACACAGTACAAAGAGAAACACTAAATGCAGAAACAGGAGACAGATGAAGACTTTATGGATGTTAAGTGATCCGTGAAATCCAGACAGACATTAATACTAGGGGTGGGACTTTAATGCATTAATTTCGATTAATTAATTACGGGGAAAATAACGAATTAAAATTTTTAATGCATTTTAATCGCACTTTGCACCATGGAACGTTTCTCAGTGCACAAGTTCCAGGCATACAGATTATATCGACGCACAATGTCCAAATTCAGGGGCCGCATCCTTCGATGGACCCGGCCCACAAAGACCGCAAAGGCCGGAAGTGAGTGGCTAGCCTTCATATCAGCGTCGCCTGCCCTCACCTCTGCGTAGCTCATGTCGCCTCGCAGCCGAGAGTGCGAAGCACAGCTGTGTAAAAGCAGCTGGTTAAACGGAGAATGAACTTTTGCTCCTTTTTGTGGTTTAATTTTAATTCTTTTATTCAAAGTAAGCTGTTAAAACAAGCATGACACATTTCAACATCAAGGAATACAGCTGAGAGAATGATTAATTTCCAACTATATTAAGTGAGACATTAATGTTGAATAAAACTATCCAGTTATGATGCTTAACTTTAATTTCAGGTGTTTGCTTATCACAGGAGCACTTCCACCCTTCGTTGGTCTGTGTAGTAGACTGGTGGGAAAATAAACAAAATTTTGAAGTTTAAGCTCATGTATATTGATTCATTCATCAACCAAACTTAAATTAATATTTCTCATGTTAAATATTTAAATGTGATTAAAATGCGATTATTTCGATTAATTAATTACAAAGCTTCTAATTAATTCGATTAATTTTTTTAATCGTGTCCCACCCCTAATTAATACATTAATGAAATGCATTAAAAAGGTAAAGCAGTAATGAAAGACAGTAAAGGGGTAAAAGCGGGTCCAGAAACAGGTCTGATGTGAAGACTTTACATTAAGCTTAGGTCTCTGGAGCTTGAAAAAGGCCAAACAGCCTCTTCAGCCTCTTCACAAACGAATTGCACAACATAGAAGAGCCACCTCGACAGGACAAGATTCAGCAGTACATCTGCATCTGAAGGAAAAAGGGCACTCTTTTGAGGATGCCAATGTTCACATTTTGGACAGGGAAAACAGATGGTTTGAAAGAGGAGTGAAAGAAGCCATCTATGTCCACTGTGGACAACCATCATTGAACAGAGGAGGTGGATTACGTCACCAACTTTCCCCCGCTTACAGTGCTGTCCTGAGCTCCCTTCCCAGACGTCTCAACCCCCATTCACACCTTTGTTCCAGTGACCTCAATAGGCCACAGGAAACAATGGAGCGGAGTCCTAAATTGGTTTCAACTGAAACCACTGATTAAATATGACCCACGCCCCCTTCACACCTGGGCACATGTGTTCAAGCACATGAACAATAGAGGGTCATAACCACCTCCAGGGGACTACGCCCACAGGGGTTTAAATACCTGGGTCTCTTCACCATTTGGTTGAGAACTGAAGAAGCCTTTCGGATGAGAGGTGAAACGTCTTCAAGAAACAAAAAGAAGTCCAGTCGCCTTTTTCAAGCTCCAGAGACTACTATGACCTGGATGACTGAGAATCTACACAGACATTAAGCTTAGGTTTTTTTTTTTTTTTTTTCTGTACTTCCGGCGCCGCGCGAGCAGGCAGCCAGTTTCAGCAGGCTGTTTCTTCTTCTCTTCTAAAAACAGAACTTTCAATTTTACATGTGTTGGATTTATGAAGTTTCTTCCCAAACTACAACATGCTGCAGCTGTCAGAGGTTTGAAATGCTTTAAAAGAAAATATGTCCCAGATTTGTAGAAGAGTTTCATGTGGTGGATGTAAAGTTATGAAGACAGAGGCTTGAGTACAAAAAAGGAAGACTGAAAAGAGGGTTATCATCAAATTCAGAGGATGAAAAGATAAATAAATATAAGAGGGGTCAGAAAGTTAATATAACAAATAGAAATATGATAACTGGATTTTCATTCAGGAAATCAATGAAGTAACTGTTCGATGAAGTGATCACTGAACTAAAACAGAAAGCAAATCAACAGCTTAGATTCTTTCAGAATAATAATCCTGAGCTGAGAGGAAGTTAGCAGGGAGCGGATGAACAATTGGTTCTGCACTGAACCGATCATTTTTACTCTTTCTACACAAATTGCATTTTGGATGTTTGGTGAGTTATTCACTGCACTGACTCAGGTGGATTCATACAAAGATGGTTGGGATATAAATACAAAGCTCTGTTTTGTGGTTGATGTGTTCTCTCTTGAAAATGTATAAATGCAGACATGAAACTTTCTTCCTATTGAAATATGTCAGTTTATAAGTTGTGCTGATTGTCAGTAAATGTTTATGGTTCTTTAGAAGCATTTCATTGATCAAAGATAGTGGTGCAGTGGTCACAGTTAGATTCCTGGTTTAAACCTCAGCTGGGGTGGCTCAGTGGATGAGCAGGCAACCATGTATGCTGCATGATGGCGTAGGCGGCACAGGTTCACGTCCCAACCTGTTGTCATTTACTGCGTGTCTTTCCCATCTCTCGCCTCCCACCTTGCTGTATACGAATACCTTTATTAGTCCCACAATGGGGAAATTACAGTTACTGTCTCTTGCCTCTATACACTATCAAATAAGGCTGTAAAAAGCTTTGCTTAAAAAGGGCTTCAAATGGGAGAGTATTGCTGCTAGTAAGATTTTACCTAAATCAACCATTTATTAGATCATCAAGAGCTTCAAGGAGAGGTTCAGTTGTTGTGAACAAGGCTTCAGGGTGCCCAAGAAAGTTCAGCAAGCACCAGGACTATCTCCTAAAGCTGAATGTGGGATTAGGGCATCACCAGTGCAGAACTATGCAAACAGTACAGAAATTGGACTGCTGGGAACTGGGGCAAAATAATTTTCTCTGATGAAGAAAAGAAGAGAAGAAAAGGTGAGTTCTACCATCAGTCATGTTCCAAGAGCAAAGCATCTTTTTTTTAAGGGCCTCAGAAAAATATTGAGGTGCCCTGATCCTGTAGATGGAACAGGTATGAAGCTGAAACACCATATGTGCATTCAGCTGCAGGTTGATATACCTGTCACCCACTTTTCTTTTGAGGCATCAGTAGCCCATTTTTTTTATTAAAGAAAACTGCAGACTTCAGTTTAAATATTTAACTTTAAATCAAATGATGGGGCAGCAGGGGGAGCCCTTTCTACAGCTCTAACTGCAGGTTATTAGTGAGTTTATAAAATCATTATTCACACATGCCTTTGATGCTCACTGACACATTAAATTATAATGAAGTGGGTTAAATATTTAATTTGTGATAAGATGAGGACACCTGAAGAGGATCAGAAGAAGATGAGCAGATTGAACAGTGAGGAGGATTTTGGGGATTCAAAGTGTTTCCAGCTCAGACTGTTTGGATCATCGAGTGATCCTCCCCCTCTCTGACAGGAGGAGGAGGAGGAAGAGGAGGACGAGCTTCTGCTCTTCACTCTCAGAGATGCAGCAGAAGTCAAAGAGGATTCTTGCTGGACTGATTTTTTTAAAAGGCTTGCCGATTTCTGATGAGCATGAAATCCAGCTGTGGCTTTAAAACTGATTCAGTTTCTCAGAGTTTGACTAAAATTAATCAAAGAAGATTTGAAGCAACTGTGGGTCACTCTTCATTTGATCTGCTTCATGTCTCTGACATGCTTTCTGTTTCACTGAACCTCTGAAGACATTTTTCTCTGAGTGTGGAATGTAAGATGGAAACAGTTTTCTTGCACTCTGGATGTGAAACTTTGGAGCAGCTTCAGACGATGAAGGTTGTGTCTCCAGGAGTCTGAAGGTTTCCAGCAAAAACTGCAGGAAGCAGCCTGTGGCATTACCTCCTCACTGAAAACAAATATGAAATGTGGAAGCAGCCTCTGCACGCTGAATGTCGGTGGCCGCAGGTTCTCCTACACTGCGGAGTTGATGAGGCGCCTCCCCCTTAGCAGACTCAGTCGCCTGCTTCGCTGTGTGTCAGAGAGCGAGCTTCTCGAGCTCTGCGATGACTATGACAGTGACAGCAATGAGTTCTTCTTTGACCGCCACTCAGAGGCCTTCAGCTTCATTATGCTGTACGTGCAGCATGGGAAACTGCGCTTTGTGCCGCACATGTGTGAGCTTTCCTTCTACAATGAGATGCTGTACTGGGGCCTGGAGAGCTCTGACCTGCAACTGTGCTGTCAACGCCGCCTTGACGACCGCATGTCTGACGCCCTCGTACACTTCTTCCCAGAGGAGGAGCTACCACGGGGTGCTGACATTCTGGAGAGTCCTTGGCTGGAGAGGATGAGGAGGACATTTGAGGAGCCCACATCCTCGCTGGCTGCACAGCTCCTCGCCTCGGTGTCCATGCTGTTTGTCGTCATCTCCATGGTGATGCTGTGTGCCAGCACCTTACCTGATTGGACTGCCCTGGAACAGCAAAGGTAGGACTCATTCAGACCCGCATACGTTGAGTTGTCCTCAGTATCATTCAGAGTCGCCTCATGCAGACAGCTGGAAACTGCTCCAGTTCTGGAAGGTCAGTATAACCAGAACCTGAAGCAGGTGGAGAACTGGTTCATGAGCCACCACAAAGAACAGAACCAGGACTACCAGCTGCAGAACATGGAGGAGAGACTCAGAGGAGAGGCTGATTATTGATCAGTAATTTATTTGTTATAACGTGTATATGCCCCTGTGTATATAAAGCTTCTTTCAGCTGCTTTGTTGTCACAAGGGGTCGCCACAGTGGGTAGCTCCACATGTTTGATTTGGCAGAGTTTTACACTGGATGTTCACCCTGACACAACCCCAAAACAGACTTGTGCTGAAATCAAACCAGTGATGTTTCTCTTGCTAAACCAAAACATAAACCACTCCACAAATGGAGGCACATATAACCCTGTGTATATAATATTATTAATTTAACATACACACACACCCACACTTGTGCTTGTGTGTTTATGACCTCCCTCTGTGTGAAACCCTGTAGTCACATGTGTTCCCTCTGCTTCAAATGTGTCACTGTGGACAGTTGTCTGATATCTCTCTAGCTGTGATTGTTCATTCTCAGCAACATCTCACTGGACTCATCTCTCTCTGGTCTTTCATTGGTCCCCCTGGCCCTTCCCCTGTAGGATCATCGAGGCGGTGTGTATCGGTTGGTTCACAGCTGAATGTATCATCCGTTTCCTCGTGTCACGTGATAAGTGGGATTTCATCCAGCGACCTCTGAACATAATCGACCTTTTGGCCATTCTGCCATACTACATCTCTGTTGCCATGACAAGTCTGACAGGTGAGAACTCGCAACTGCAGAGAGCTGGTGTGACACTGCGGGTCCTGCGCATGATGCGGATCTTCTGGGTTATCAAGCTGGCACGTCACTTCCTGGGCCTGCAGACTCTTGGCCTGACACTGCGGCGCTGCTACCGTGAGATGGTGATGCTCCTGGTCTTCATTTGTGTTGCTATGGCAATCTTCAGTGCACTGGCCCAGTTGCTGGAGCATGGCCTTGACCTGGAGGCTGGAAACCATGACTATGCCAGCATCCCCGCCGCCTGCTGGTGGGTCATTATCTCCATGACCACAGTGGGATATGGAGACATGTACCCGATGACAGTGGCAGGCCGTGTACTCGGAGGCCTCTGCGTGGTGAGTGGCATTGTCCTGCTGGCACTGCCCATCACCTTCATCTATCACAGCTTCGTACAGTGCTACCATGAGCTGAAGATGCGCTCAGCTCGCTGCGGCCGCAGCCTTTCGGGGGAATTTGTCAACTGACCACTGAGCTGCTGCTGAGAAGGGGTGCCGCAGCCAGCTTCATCAACCACAGCAACTATGGAGGTGATGTCTTGTGGAGTTTATCTGATAATAGGAGGGATACAATTGGTCACACCAACCAGGAGGAAACACTGCCCAGACTTGCACATTAGAAGATCCTGTTCACAAAGTAGCTGTGCCTCAGGAGGAAGAGCTGGTCAACTACTAGTGGTGGGCTTCTCCAACCTACATCTCAAAATATCCTTGGACAAGAAACTGAACCCCAAGTTTTCCCCAGTGCATCCATCAGAGTGAGTGTGTGCACTGAATGTCTGTGATTGGGTGAATGAGGCATGTAGTAAAAAGTACCCTAACCATTTGAGTACTCAGAAAGAAAAACACTAAGTACCCTAACCCTCTGTGTACCATTGTCAAAGTCCAAACAGAACTGCTGCCAGTTTAGAAGACATTTAAAATAAGATATTTAATTAAGCTTCATGTAACGTTAGTTTGATAGTTTTGTATTAATTCTCTTCTTGCCTCTCTGGACTGAACTTTGTCATACAGACAATGTCCTGAGGCAGTCAGGGTCAGTATTTGACTTTTGACCCTTGAGTTTTCCAGTAAAATCAGCGATTAATGAACGTGCAAGGCCATGATGATGAAGGTTTTTAATGATATTCTTTTAGCTACAGACTCTGGGGATTATTTTATCCTAGTTTTACTAGATTTAACAGCGGCCTTTGATACAGTGGATCACAGTATTTTAATTTCTTGTAGAGAATTGGCTGGGGTCCTACCTGACTGAGAGAATATTCTATGTTAGTCTTGATAGTTTTAAGTCTTCATGTTCTCCTCTGTTATGTGGGATACCCCAGGGTTCCGTCCTTGGACCACTGCTATTTTCATTGTATCTTCTTTCCTTGGTTTCCATTTTTAGAAAGCACAAATGTGCTTTAAATTTTTATGCTGATGACAGTCTGGTGTATGTCCCCTTAAAACAAGAAAACTCGTGTTCTACAAAATCTTTGATTAAGTGCCTAGATGAAGTTGAAACCTGGATGGCACTAAACTTTCTTCATTTTAATAACAAGAAGACAGAGGTTTTGAATGCTGGTCCTGGTACTACTGGTGGGTCCTTTCCTGTAGATCTGGGGCCTCTAACACAATATATAAAACCTATTCTTTCTAACCTGGGTGTCAGAATGGGCAGTGTCTTTAAACTAGATAAGCAGATCAGTGCAGTGGTGAAATCCAACTTTTTAAAACTTAGACAACTGGCTAAGGTCAAACAGATCCTTTCAAAACAGGACTTTGAAACTATAATCCATGCACTCACAACTGGATTACTGTGACTCTCTTTATTATTGGGTTTCCCAGTCATCCCCGTCCCCTCTTCAGCTGGTGCAAAATGCAGCTGCTCAGATTTTGACTGGTACATGGAAGAGAGATCATATTTCTCCTGTTTTGGCCTCACTGCACTGGCTCCCTATTCATTTTAGAGTGCATTTTAAAATTCTTTTATTTGCTTTAAAGTCATTAAATGGTCTTGCCCCCCTTACCTCTCTGAGCTCCTACATGTGCACTCACCCTCCCAGTCGCTCAGGTCAGCTGATCAGCTGCTCCTGGATGTGCCGAGGACACAACAAAAGCTCAGAGGGGACAGAGCTTTTGCTGTGGCAGCACCTAGGCTGTGGAATTCACTCCCACTGCATCTTAGACAGGGTTCGTCCATTTTTAAGTCACTTCTTAAAACCCACCTTTTTCATGGGTAACAGTCTGAGAGTTGACTTTTATTGGCTTTTACTCATTTGTTTTTAGCTTATCAATTTTAATTATGTTTAAATTTTTTAATGCTTTGTATTTTATTGTGTTTTTAATGTTAAGCACTTTGGTCAGTACCCACTGTTTCTAAAGTGCTATATACTGTAAATAAAGTTGGCTTGGCTTGACTTTTAAATGGTGGCGAGATTAACTCAAACCCTGTGCTGCTCCCTCAGGTCAGGCATGTCCTACAGTGACCCCCTCAGGTCAGACCTCAGGCCATCTGGGGTTAACCCAGCAATCTGTGGTGCAATTGGACCCATCCTTTGTTTCCATGGTGATAGTAGAGACAGTAAGCTGAAGTGTTGGAAGCATTTTGATTGAATGTGAGGATGGAGGAGCAGCTGGAGTGTGAAGTATCTCGCTACTTCTTCTGTGTGAAGTATTGTAGGGTTTGAACCAAAGCACAATTACACAGACTACCCCTTTAACCTTTAACTTTTTAACTGAGGTTCCCCTCTTTTTCTCATACTGACATGTTGCTATAGCCTGAAACACTTCATTCAAAGTCTTCATTTAAGGATCAACTCGTGTTTATGAATGCTCACCCCTGTTACCTGCTTGAAATCAGGTTTCCAGCTGTTTTGATGTCAAATGTCTTTGCTGATGTTTAACCTGTGAGGAGCTTAAAGAAGAAAAACCCACATCAGCTCAATAAAGATTTAAAATGTAAATCCCAGTGAGTGAACTTGTGTATCATTTGGGGGTGGCTCTACCTCAGGAGGTAGAGCAGGTCATCTACTGATCGAAAGGTTGGCGGTTTGAATCCTGGCTACTCCAGGCTGCATGCCAATGTATCCTTGGGCAAGATACTTAACCCCAAGTTGCTCTCTGATGCAAGCGTTGGAGTGTGAATGTGTGTGAATGTTAGCTAATAAAAGCACTTAGCTTACTTAATCATGGAAGTGCTTGTATGAATGGGTGTGAATGGGGTAAATGTAAACGTGTTTCTTTGAGTGCTCAAACAGAGTGGAAAAGTGCTACATAAGAACTAGTCCAGTTACCATTTAAATAAAAATTCTTAAGATCTTTGCAGCGTTGGACACAAAAGTAAAAAAAAAAAAACGTTTTTAAATTAGAGTTACTACACTCACAGAAATATTTAACCCTAACTTTTAAAATTTATGTAATTTTATTACATGACAAATTCCCATTTACTTTTTTTAGATAATTTTAACACAAACCTATCAAATAAACATGATGCATATTCATTAGTGTAATAAAGCCTATTTATTTTAAATGCATAATCGTCAAGTTTATGTATTTACTATTATTAAAGTATAATTAAATTAATAATAACAAGTGTATTTATTTCAAATACATAAAGTATATTAGCTGAATTGCATAATAATCAGGTTACCTAAACAAAATAAATAGCACATATTTCTTTTAATAAACCAAATTAATCAAAATGCATCACATTTATGCAATTCCTTTCCATTCAGTACAATCTTAATGACAATCAGACCACCTTGTTCATTCAACAGTTTTATTAACATTAAAACTTGACATTAAACATTAAAAACATGAAATTACACAATTTAAAGCACTTTTTTGTAGATTAAATATCTTTTAAACACATAACTAGGTCCTATTAAATCTGGGAAGAAAGACAAATGTAGTTTGAGCTGAGCCACTGCAAAACTGCCAGCTAACACACTTTAGAAACTCCATCTATGAACCCACTTACACAGCCACACTCACAACACTCCCATTAAATGCTTCAGCATCATAAGAAAACAAAACAAAAACAGATATTTCCCTGACACACCCTTCAAGAACTAAGGGGTCATTTGAACACAAGATCCTGTCTGAGAAAAAAGAAAAATCAGGTAGGGGCTGTTTAAGTGCATTATTGACAGCCAAATCACTGGAGCAATTTGATTTTCAGTGCCTGTACTTTTGGTGAAAGCTTGGTTGAGTCCAGGTCCATCAGGATTTTCTGGTACACCTCAAATGTACGCTTCAGGCATTTTGGATAGCTCAAGTTGAGTGCGTAGATCAGCCCATAAAGCATCACACATGCATGGCTGACACTCTGCAGGTTATGGAGAACTTTCACGCCTTCCAGCACAACACCAACATCAGCAAAGCGTCCATTACCTGGACCATCAGGACCACGACCCTCTGCTCGGACAGTGTAGATGCCCATGGTCTTTTCTGCAACATCTGCCTCAGCCTCTCTGGATTCAGTGTCCTGGAACAGAAAGAGAACAGAATGATGAGCTGTGTGAACCTAACCTTGACCACCAAAATCTAAGCAGCTCATCCTTAGGCCAACTGAATGTTAATTTGAAGGTATTTCTTTAAAGTGCTGCATATATGCGTTCATGAGAATGAGATGGATGCATGTTCAAGGTAACAATGACCTTAAGACCTTTGATCACCTCCTAAAAGCCTGGAAAATAAAGAAAGTTTCAAGGATGCATTTTGTGTTCTTGTTAACATGAGATTATACACAGTCTACTCTCAAATCGTGGACTTTTCAATCAAGATGACAACAACAATTAAAAACTGACAATTATCCTTTACAGCAGTCGTCTTGTTCTCACTTGTTGATGGGTTGATCCACCACTGAGGGTAAGGGTTTGTGCTTCTTTAAGACGAAGGAATTTCCGGGGACACTGCAGAGCCGGCACTTTTCCCAATGAAGCCTTTGACCTGCCAGAAAAAAATGCAGTTAACAAAACACCAACTAAAAATACACAGACATCTAGCAATACAGAACCAGGAAGCCCCCACTGATTTGATTCAGAGATCAGTGATGTAAATACGTAGCCAGTAGCTGTAAGAGCCAAATAAGAAACTGTTCATTGGTGCAGGAAAAACGAATTGAAGAAAAGGAGGCAAGGTTTATTCTCCTTCTTACACTCCTCACTGGAATAATAGACTTGATGCACAAGCTCCACTACTTCCTTTATTTCCTGTATATACTATAAGTTTAAGTGATTAATCAGGTGTGCAGTACTACTCTTGAATATTGTGCACTTTTCTGCCACGGTGACAATTAAAATCTGACAATTATCCTTTGAAGGAGTAGTTTTGCTCTCACATGTTTGAGCTGAGCCTGGGCACCTGATAAGTCACTTAAAACAATAGTATGGTACAAGAAACAGAGATGCAGTCTTCCAGTCAGGAAGTGGTGGAGTGTGTGCATCAAGCCCGTTAAGTCTAAAGCTGACTCACTCTGTGTTTTGCCCAGTTATTTGCAAATTGGTGACAAAACTTGACCTTATGTAATCAACAGGGGAGGTGCTGGGCAGCGTTGAAAAGCTGAAATGATTCAACTTTTCAGCACCTGTAAAGAAGTGAGCTGTCTTGCATTGGCCTAAGAGAGGACAGTATGAGTAAGAGGAAGGTTGGAGGGAGGATGATTGGGAAGAGAAAGCCAACCTTTTCCTAACCTAACCCTGTCTCTCCCTTCACCCCTTGGCTTTTGGAAACACCCCCCTTCTAGTCAATATTCAGCACCATCAGCAAAAACAATTCATGCTTCCAACTACACTGCTTTATGACTTACCTCTTGGCTTTACTGACTGCCTCAGATTCTCAGCTGCCTTTTCACAGAGAAAAACAGTAATTATCCCATTGTTTCTATCCATGGACAGCAACACTATACATACTACAAGATATGCTGATGGAGGAAGACAGGAATGACATCTATGTAAATTACATTGCAGAAGGAAAAAAAATTGAGAACCCATTAAGACCAAATTTGACACTTTTTTAAAATCCCATGCTCAATGTGTGTGAAGTTACACTGGTGGGAGAGAAGTGAGTATGAGAGAAAGAAAGATACAGAGAGGACAGTAGGGGACAACAGTAAAAAGAGCAGGATGGAGAGAAAAAGAGAGACTGAGATTACGTGAAGAAACAAAGTATGAGAGGGAGAGACTGTGAAATGGAGAACAGCTAATCAGGCTTGTATTGGTTATAGGTTCAGATAAAGTCCACGTACTTGCCATATCTTCAAAGACGACAAGGCGGCTTCCTTCTGTATGATGTTCTCAAGGCGCTGGAGTTCATATGCAGACGGTCCACAACATGCATCCTAGTGATCCCCCCCCAAACAAACATTAGAATCCAGCTGATCAGAACCAAGAATCAAAATGATCTGACATTATTTGAAAGGCATTTCTTACTTAACACTTCCAAACATGCTGCTGGGTCATGAGAACTATGAAGGACCTGTGTCCTCACCTTGTTCTTTTGGCGAGAATTGTCGTCCCTGGTATAGTGAAGGCGTTTAGGTGTCCCAACTTGGCCCACTTTATCCTCGGGTTCCTCTGGACCAAGTGGATTTACTTCCTACAAAGCGACAGCACTACCACCATTTGCTTTATGGGAATTTCTCATTCTAAACAAACAACCCACTGGACTCAATGATGAACTATTGGTGGTTAAGGTCAATGTGTCCTCATGTCTATCCCATTCTCATGAACAGCACATGTTGTCAGGCACATCTGGATGGAAATTACATCTGGCACAAAGGACAGCTGACCTACCACGTATTCTTTAACTAGTGTGTTCAGGTCTTCATTGAGGTAGATGCTCAGACAACTCAGCACACAATCACGCCTCACATTGATGTCTTCATTCTGAAAAAAAACAAAACAAACATATGATTCATGCTTGTCAGTGTCAGAGACTCACTAAAACACAGGTGCTGAGGCTAACAAAGTCAGTGACATTTCCCTACTTGACCACCCCATCACCTTGGTTTACCCCACTCATGTAAAGCTAACAAATGTCTAAGCTCATTTAGTAAACAATAATTTTGAAAGGGCTACAAAAACCATTGAAAAATTTAACATATGAGCACATTTCACATACAGCTGAATTGCTCAAATCATATGCTTATCAGATTAGCCAAAAAAAAACAAAACAAAACAAAAGAAACCCAAAATACATACATTATCCATTTGGGCCATTATGGCGGTGATCTTTTTTCCTGCAGCTCCACCTTTGGTATTGAAAACCTTGATAAGGTTGTCTGTCAGACGGTGCAGTTCTCCAAAGAATTTGGAGGTCAGAGGTACAGTTGTCAGCAGTGGCGGTCCTAGCCTGTTTGGCGCCCTGGGCGAGCCCCCCCCCCCCCCCCCCCCCCCCCCCACACACACACACACACACACAATAGATGCACAGATTCATTCTGTGGAACATGGGGGGAAAAAAACATGGGAGGACAAAAAAAAAAAAAAAAAAAAAGTCAGTTTTGCATATCTCGCAAAAGTTTTGCGAGATCCCAAGTTACTTTTGCGAGATCTCGCAAAACTTTTCAATATTAGTACATACACTTCGCGTTAATCTTGATATGGCAGTGTCAGTGAGGATGAAAGGTTTGGCGAGAGACTGCCAGCAAAAGTCGCCTTTATTTATAATTCAGCGGTTACTGTTGGCTGTAACCAGACCAAAACTGTACAGGCATGAATGAATGAACCCGGCTGACTGTCTCACTCTCACGCCATCACTGCTTCACTCGACTCGCAGCCCAGGCTGAGAGGAGAAGGGGGCGGGGCAGCGCTGTGTGTGTGACGATCGAGTGAAGCAGTGACAGTGAGACAGAGAGAGAATCCCCCGCCTGCCCCTTTCCTTCTGTTACAACCTGTCAGACCATTGCAGAAAGCTACATGCAACACACAGCAGGCAGAGGGCGCCCATTACCCCACAAGTGGAGCAGTGAGGTAGGCGCTGCTGCGGGGATCGCAATGCGTTGGGGGGAGGGGGGCGGTCATGCCGCCCTAGATGAAATGCCGCCCTGGGCGGCTGCCCATGTCGCCCATATCAGAAACCGCCACTGGTTGTCAGTCGTATAAACTCTAAGTTGATCTGTAAAAGACAACACAGACAGGATACAAACTTTAACAGTTCCTAAAGAAGATCATTCATAGATCAAGTCACTACACTTCAGATTAACACTTACCTCACTGACATCAAAGAGTGCTGGCCATCTGTTTTGGAACTCTGGAATTGCTGGCTCCTGGAGAACCTCCTGCCTCCTGATCGAGAAGGTATGCTGCATCATCCTCTTGATCTCAGCCTCATCCTTTTTCTTCTTTTTTACCTCTGTCAGTAGAGCCACCCTTTCTGCCTCCATACTCTCTCTTGTTTCACCTCTGGGTATGTTTGGACAGAAATTAACTTCTGCCTTCCTGGGCTTCTTGATGTTGGCTGCTGGCTTCTCTTGGCCTTTCTGTTTATTCTTCAGAGAGTTGACTGCAACCTCAGGATGTCCAGCTCGGCTGAGAAGAAAAATAAATTTTATCGTTATATTAAATTAATCTAAGAATGTGTTGGACTAACATGTAATATCTTGCACCGGCACAAATGTTGTATAGCAAAAGATGGAGACAAAATAGAGCCCATTAAATAAAACACATACCTGAGCTTTGATCTGAAGTTCATCATCTTTATTTTCAAGTAGTGCTTCCAACCACAGTAGCCACTGCGAGTGCCTTTCTCCAGTAGATATGGGTGGGACTGTATCAGGGCCTTGGCCACTTCTTCTAGCTGCTCATCTTTTGGATATGCTGTATACTTCATGATTTCTTCAGCTAGGCCCTCAAGAATATCAGAACGTGTTTTTGGGGTAGGAGACAGCAAAGTTCCATGTGCATTGAACTCATTATTTCCAGAGTGAAGTATCATCTCAGCACAGTATGAGAAACGAGGAACAACAAAGACTTTGGGCCAAGAACAGGAGCGGTCTTGGGCGAGGACAAGATGATGGTATCATTGCTGCTGTAGGAGTCTGAATCATTTGCTCCATGAGATGAGGAGCAGACACTGGAAGGAGTACCAGGGATTGTGGGGCTGGTATCTCTTGAGAGTGGATTAGAGCTGGTTGTCTCAGAAGGCATGAACACAACTTTCACAGTAGCTTTATCTTCAAGTTCTGAAGTTGATGAGAGGTTCATGAACTGATCGTCCATTTCTCTGTCTCTGTACTGAAGTCTGAATGGCTCATTCACTTGGAAGAAAGTCTTTATTTGAAGAGCGAATTCCTCCACAGTGTTTGGTATTCCAGATTCAATGGTGAGTTTTCTTGCATCGTCTTCACCTCCAAAGAGGACTCTGAAAGTTACTCGTCCTGCCATCCTTTGCTAATCTAAGGTGGAGACCCAAAGTTAGTTTTGTTTATTTAAATACTTAACCACCCAAGCAGAATGCACAGACAGGAGACAGTATTAGTATTAACTGATGAGTTTTTATTAAACAGAATATTATCAAAGGGAGGACAGCTGGTTGAGAGAGGATGGAGTAGGAGAAAGGAGAGAAGGTTAACAGAAGAGGTTATGAGAGGTGGCTTGCAAGGAGAAGAATACTAGAGCGAGGTGAGTAATAGAATGGTTTGGAAAGAAAAAAGGCTAGAAGAGTGAGGAGAATGGCAAAATAGGTAGTCAGTAGAGAGGAGACAAAGACAGCTGGGAGGAGGGTAAGTATCGAGGACCAAAACTGACATAATTAAAAATAAAAGCATATATATATATATATATATATATATATATATATATATATAGACTGTAATGAATTCATGCTTCCACACACAAACAGACCAGCAGCACACTCTGTATCAGGGACAGCAAGCCAGAAGAATTATGTCACAGCCACCACAAAAAACGGATAAATTATGCGCACTGTAAAACGCAACATGACTAGGTTTAACAAGCAGGAAAGCAGCATCATTTAAAAAAGCGGGAAAGAGGCTTACGAGTGCCGCGGAGTCCGGAAAAGTCAGTCAGTCAGTCAGTCAGAATACTTTATTGATCCCAAAGGGAAATTACTACTGTTACAGCTGCAACCGTTTCATTTAAACGAGTAAACCTAAAACACAATAACATACACTAAAGGCATAAAAGTATAAAGACTAAAGAGATATTTTGACTATATACACATCTAAATCTATACACATATGAAAATTGTGAGTGCAAAAATTTTTAAATAGGTGTCATTATATATATATGCACAGTCCTTTTTTGTACAATGTATAAGTGTATGTACAATGTATATGGAAATTTAAACAATTTTATGTACAATTGAATACTGATAAGTGAATGACACTGATGAACCACAATGCCACCTATTAAGGGAGGAGTTATAGAGTCTGATGGCCACAGGTAGAAATGACCTCCTGTGGCGCTCTGTGGTGCATTTTGGTGGGATGAGTCTTGCACTGAATGTGCTCCTGTGTCCCATCACTGTGTTGTAGAGTGGGTGGGAGCCATTGTTCATAATGGCCTGCAGCTTAGACAGCATCCTCCTCTCCGACACTGCCATAAGCGAATCCAGCTCCACTCCCACCACATCACTGGCTTTGTGGATCAGTTTATTGAGTCTGTTGGCGTCTGCCGCCCTCAGTCTGCTGCCCCAGCATGCAACAGCATAGAGGATGGCACTCGCCACCACAGACTCATAGAAGATCCTGAGCATAGTCCGGCAGATGTTGAAGGACCTCAGGCGTCTCAGAAAATAGAGGCGACTTTGGCCCTTCCTGTATAGGGCATCAGTGTTCTTAGCCCAGTCCAGTTTGTTGTCAATGTGTACTCACAGATATTTGTAGTCCTCAACGGTGTCCACACTGACCCCTCCGATGGACATAGGGGCCACCGGTGCCTTGTTTTTCCTCAAGTCCACCACCAGTTCCTTTGTCTTTGTCACGTTGAGCTCTAGGTGGTTCCGCTTGCACCATGTGACAAAGTCCTTCACTGTCTTCCTGTACTCATTCTCATCACCCCTGCTGATACATCCAACTATTGCAGAGTCATCAGAAAACTTTTGAAGATGGCAGGTCTCTGAGCAGTAGCTGAAGTCTGTGGTGTAGAGGGTGAAGAGGAAGGGAGAGAGGACAGTCCCTTGTGGGGCTCCAGTCTTGCTAACTACTCTGTCAGACACACAGTGCTGCAGCCGTACATACTGTGGTCTGCCAGTCAGGTAGTCAACAATCCAGGACACAAGGGGGACATCTACCTGCATCGCTGTCAACTTATCACCCAGAAGAGCAGGCTGAATGGTGTTGAATGCACTTGAGAAGTCAAAGAACATGACCCTCACAGTGCTGGCCGGCTTATCCAGGTGAGCGTAGACTCGGTTTAGCAGGTAGATAATGGCATCCTCAACTCCCAGGCGGGGCTGGTAGGCACTCCCAACAATGTGATTTGTACTCATGACTGAGCTCGCAAAGCACACTGACCCCCTCAAAAAAAGAAATATTTTAATTGCAGATTTGCATGAATCACAAAAATGCCATATTTTGCATTCACACCGCAGAATTTCCTCGAAAAGTAATGAGTTTGCACCTACCAAAACAACCCCATGGCATGGAGTTCTCAAGTTCACCTTTAAGCTAGCGGACAGAGCCTAACTTATTACAAAATAATTATGCTAAATGTTGTGGCCAAAGAGAACGCTATCCAGCTTGCTTTGCAACTTATGTTACTAGTCATGAAAACCGAAAGGGGTTAATTTAATCCAGTATCAAGCTGTATTACCAAACTAGCTAAGATGTCGTGAAATAGCTAGCTTGCTAGTTGTGATGCTAACATGCGCTGGTATTGTCTGGTCCACCAGCATAAGATAAAACTGCTTAAAATGATTACAAACTATATAAATGAATTGATATTTATGTGATGTGATATAAACTGCACGATTAGGACACATTTAAAAGTAATAGAACACAGGATGTCTAGGATCGCTTACCGTCACATGGACGACTGCTACCCACATGAACCACAGTGCTGGAGACCCGGGAATGTGCAGTGCATCCTCTTCTTCTTTTATCATTTTGAGATGGTTTGCAACCAACTTATAGGGACATTACTGCTACCTACTGGTGCAAGACATCATTACCGGTTTCCCCATTTCACATCTCATAACTTCAATGAAAACCAATCACATAAATTTTACATAACAGAATCTTGTTTGTTTTACAACTGTAATTATTTAAACTGTTTAGGTACATATTAACTAATTACATTCAATACATTTAAGAATTGATTAGATTATGTAGATATTAATTAATTTTAAGGCATACATTTAAAAAATATGAGTTTTTAAATAAAGTCAAATAGATGTAAATGCATAAAACTTAACTCTGCCATGAATCATTTCTGTGAGTGTAAGCAATTCACACAAAGCAACTGACATTAACGCTCCTACCATCTAAAACACAGTGTTCCTGACACATCACAGTCCATGTCAGGAGGGACAAAAAATACTGGAATGTCTCAAAAGCACTTCAGACAATTTACAGGTGAGGCTAAGTTTGAGAAGCCACTGAAGCTGTTGAGTAAATGCAGTGAAAATAAGGAAGAAATACAAAGTAACCTGAAAAAACTTGAGTAAAGTGAAAATACCCACAAACTGGGAAACATCTGGAGTTTTGCTCTGAGAAACTGTAACTGTTATCTGATCTCAGGCATCTCACCAACCACGTGGTTGGTTGTTCTTTTTATACTTGTACCAAATGTTTTACCTCAACTGCCCTCTAGGGAAACTCCTCGGATGTGAGCCAATTCTGTGATTTTCAGCCTGAATGTGGAATCAACATGAATGCTGCAAAGGTCAGTGACAGAGGTTTGAGTTATATATGAATAAATATAAATTCACCTGTTGTGTTATCAAAATTACTGCTAAATCAAGAGATTTCATAACATGTCACAGCAGCTGAAAATGTGAGACCATCTTATGTTAAATAACTCAGTGTGGGAACTTTTCTCACCATCATTCATTTTTATTTGCATGTTCTTTTTTTATGACATCAAACACTATATCCAAACATGCGGACAATCTGAAAGGAGGACAATGTTCAGCAGTTAAAAATGAGAGTACAAGGACTGTGTGTTCCTGAAGGTTTCAAATTGTCTAAACTTAGCACAAAAGTAAGGAGATGTGTGTATGGTGGATTATTTCTTTGTTGTAACAATGCTTCTTGGAAAATCTTATCCCATTGAAAAGCCCATTTATTTCCCGTTAAATGACGCCACGTTTGTAAGAAAAATGCGTTTGTGGGTTGAGCAGCAAAGTTGAGTATGTAGGTTGTACCCATGAAAAAGTTGCCAAATCTTCTCTGTCAAACAGCTTATTTTGTTATTAATTTTTGTTTGGAGCTTCTGGTTATCAGAGGCTACCTACAGAATTTGGAAGTGGAGAGGATGGAATGGCCTGCCTGCAGTCCTGACCTAAACCCCACTGAACACTTGTGGGCTCAGCTTGGGCGTGCTGTTCGTACTGCAACCACATAAGTTCCAAACAAGAGTCAGTAACAGAATAAGCTGTTTGGCAGAAAAGATTTGGCAAGTTTTTCATCACCACAGCCCACAAACTCGACTCTGTTGCTCAACCCACAAGTGCATTTTCCTTTTAGATGTGCCTCCATTTAACAGGAAATAAACATGCTTTCCAACAGGATAAGTTATTGCCAGGAAACATTGTTACAACAAAGAAATAATTGACCAAACACAAAGTTCCTTACTTTTGTACTAAGTTTACATTGTTGTCCTTCCTTCTTATAATTCTAACATCTTCCTCACCTGCATTCATCTGATTTTAATGAACGGAGAGTCTGACTTTCTGTCAGGTCATTGACAGCCTCCGTGGCCTTCTCTGATCACACAACAGGAAGTGGTCTAAACAGCCTCACTTTCATCAGCAAAGGTTTCTCTGCAGGTGAACATATGCTACAAACTGACCCAGAAGACAAAGGGTAAGGATCAGACTTTTGACTAAATGTTCAGCACTTTCAACCTGAGCTTTCACTTTCATAACGATGGTGATTTGACAGATCAGGTTCTCCACCTGCTTCTTTCTTCTGCTCTGTTTTTCTGTACTGTTTTCACCTCACCCTCAACATTCACAGACTCTTTTACTGATTTTTAACCATCATCACTCCCGGAGAAAAAAAATGAGTTTACTGCTTCCTCCATGATATCAAAACACAGAAATAGGGGCTGCTTGCTGATGGCAAACAGTTGATTCTGATTGGCTGACATGCCTCAGTGGGAAAAACAGTACTGGCTGGTGTCTCTGAACTTTACTCTGCACAGACTAAGGCTGGTCTCCTCACCTCACTGCCTGTAGTTGACCTCAGATCAGCTCCTCTCCGCTCCTGAGTCTTTAGTTAGATTCAGTTTGAATAAACTCACGCTCCAGTGAATCAAACAGGAATCTATGAACAAACCGAGCAAGCTCAAAGGATACAAGAGGGGAGGAGGTGAGCAAGGAGGCATGAAGGTCATCACAATTAAGCATGTTTGTGATGAATCACAAACAGTTCATCACTTCCTGCTGTGTGACTCCAAACCAAACCTCAGAAATCAGGGACAACATTCATGGAGTCTGTGTGTTCTCACAGAAATACCGCGTGTTGAATATCTCCCCCCAAAAAAATCCATGATCAGAGAGGAGCAGAGCTCAGACAAGCTTAGTGATTAGTCTGAATACATGGATCTAATTGGTGTATGTAGATAGAGGTGGTACACATGAACGTTTTCAATCATGTAGTCAGCCAAAATATAAAGAGATGCAAAATTATTCTATGAGAAAGGTAAACCCATCTCCAGTGTGGGCAGGTAATGCTGTCCATTTATCAGAAATAAGTTCTTGGAGTTTTTTAATCCGGTCTGTGGTGAATCCCTTCAGTTTCTAATTCTTGAAGAGTTTCTAATGTGTTCAGCCTGTTTTAAATCTTCTCATTAAATCTGGTCTATAATTTGGCTAAACCTCCAATGATGTATATAGTAAAATGCTGTGATCAGTAGTATCAAATGCTGCTGAGGTCTAACAGGACAACCAAAGAAATGAGTCTGTTCCTTAGTGCTGTTCCTGCGCTATGATGCACTCTAAAACCTGACCGAAACTCTTCAAATAAACCATTCTTCTGTAGATCACTCAGCTGTTTGACAGCTACTCTATTCATGTTCTCTATCTTATCTTGGGGGCAGCAGTCTAAGCAGACATTCCCAGACTTCCTTCTCCTAGCCACCTCCTCCAGCTCTTTTTGGAGACTCTAGTACATTCCCAGACCTCCATGTCAAGCCTCAATCTCTCCATCTGGACATGAGACACCCCTCCTAGCAGATGCTGAATGACCTTAACTGGCTCCTACTGATGTGGAGGAGGAGTGGGTGTACTCTGAGCTCCTCACCCTGTTTTTAAGGCTGAGTGCAGACACCCTACAGAGGATGCTCATTTCTGCTACCATACCATACCATACCATACCATTTTATTTATGAAGCACTTTTAAAAAGAACCACAGAGCCAACCAAAGTGCTGCACAATAACACCAAACATCAAAATAGCTGCAGAAGTTTAAAAAGAAATAAAATAAAAAAAAAATTAAAAAATTAAATCACAGTGAAAATCTCACTCTGGGTTAGAAGGCCAGGGAGTAAAAGTGTATTTTCAAATGAGATTTTTAACACAGCAAGTGAAGGAGCCTGTCTGACGGCCTACAGCAAATCATTCCACAGTTTTGGAGCCACGACTGTGAAAGCTCAATCACCTCTGAGTTTGTGTTACATCTTTGGAGTGAGTTAAAGCATCTGGTCTGCTGACCTGAGAGAACAAGAAGGTGCAGCAGTTCAGACAGATAAAATTGGGAATGACCATTAAGAGACTTAAAAACAAGTAAAAATATTTTAAACTGGATTCATAAATTAATTGCAAGGCAGTGAAGGGAAGCTAAAATTGGAATGATGTGCTTTTGAATCACCTGTAGGCGAGCAATGGAGGCCTGTTTAATTCTAATTAAAAGTGCATTGCAGTAATCAAGACGTGACGTTATAAAAGCATGTATTGATGTTTCAAGATTGCATTTGGACAGAAGAGGCTTGATTTTTGACAGCCGCCTCAACTGGAAAAAGCAAAATTTTCCCACTGTGTTTACATGAGTATTCATCCTTTTTTGTCGGATCCATTTTCACACCTGAATTTGTGACAATGGATTTCTCATATGAAGCCAGAGAGGAAAGGTTGCTGCAGGGGGTACAGCTGGTGCCACTGGGCCTAAACAACATAATTTGTCTTATTCTGCTGCTTGTATCTGCATCTCATTTCATCACTACCCACAGCTCATGGCCAGAGCCGAGGGCAATAAGTAGATCAACAGCTTCCATTTCAGTCCATCTGTTAATCTCCCTCCATCCTTCACTCAGGAATAATCCTGATACTGGAACTCCTCCCTGGCCTGGAGTGGGCACTCTACCCTTTCCTGGTTGAGAATCATAGCTTCAGACCTGGAGGTGTTAATTGCCATCCCTGTGAACTGCCCCACTGTGAATTGGAGGTCACCATCAGATGAAGCCAACAGAACCACATCAAAATCCTCAACCCCCCACCACTTGGATGCACTTAGAAGTCATGAACATTATGAACAGAATCTGTGACAAAAGTCAGCCCCAATATCCACCAAGAACAAGTCCAAGTTAAGTCTGACATGTGAACCAGGCTCACACGGTGACAGTACCAAGACCGGACAGCCTGCAACAACAATCAGAGCAAAACAAAACTGGTCAATAACTAACTGAAACACCTGAATCAATAAAAAGCTTTTTAGGTAATGGCTTCATTATAGCCACCTTAAAATCTTTTTAATAAAGATACTCCTATTTAAATCAAAGCAGTCATTCATGGTGAGGCTACTTTGAACAGTTCTGCATAAAAATAAAATCTTAAACAAAATTAAAATTCGATTAAAAGAAAGAGCCCATGACCCATTTGTCTACTGAACTTTTACCTCAGTCAGCTGATTGAATCAAAATCAGTTTATAAATTAAACCTGAAATTATTTTTGAATTATAACACTTGTGTGTGTTAAAGGCTTCCTGAGTGTACAGAGTGAGTTTTAGTGAAGCAGCTGCAGTGAGTCTAATGCGCTTGAAGGTTTGTGAACACGACTCAGCGAGCACGCTCAGTGTGTTCAGCTACTCTCTGCGGAACAGCAGCTTCTATTTTCAGTCATTCATTCGTTTCATCCAGAGAACTGCAGCCTCGACTCTCTGCAGCCCAGAATCACGAAGATTCCCACAGGACCGAGAAAAGGTCCAAAAAGGACCGAAGAGGCTGAAGAGACTCAGGTGTCACTCGCTTCACATCTCCTCCAAGGGATTCGGCTCACATGGGGATTCCAGATTAATGAACATACACACTCTTTTTCAGAAAGAAAAATCATCTTCACCATCAGTACAGCACAGGGTTAAATAAAATCTGAGCTCAGGTATTCACCTCACAGGTAACCTCTCACCAACAAGCTGAAGGTTAAATGAAACTCCTGGACAGAGCCCAGGTGTAGCTGGTGGGGGCTGAGAGCTCAGGGAGCATTTTCCCTGAAAAAGAAAAACTTTCAGGTTTCATCTGAGTCTGGATGATGTCACACACGTCTGATTCATTCAGATGCTTTTATTCTGATGACCTTCACTCCTGCTCAGACCCACACACTGCTTTCAAAACACACGTTTTCTGTCTCTACTCATCTTTGTTTCGCTCAGATTCTTCGGTTCTTAAATTCGAGATAAACTAAATGCAGTTTATCAGAAGTAAAGATTAAGGACAAGAAGAAGAAATTTTCCATACACACACACACGTGCACACAGGCATGTGCACGCATCACACACACACTCTCACGCACGCACACACACACGCACGCACGCACGCACACACTTTGATCTCAACACCAAGCAGTATGCCACATTTCTCCCTCTGTTGCCATGGATATGATGACAGGATGTTTGAGGCGAGATGTCAGGGTAACAGATCTCACACACACACACACACACACACACACACACACACACACACACACACACACACACACACACACACACACAGAGCTGTAAGATTTGTGTTTGTTGTTATTTGTTTATATTGTTTTCAAAAACTGCAGCTGATCCTCACAGCTGACCCTCAGTAACCATGGCAACAGAAGGCATTGGGTCACTGTCTCCATGGCAACAACACAGTGAAGAACTCAAATTCGTGATAAGGTGACGCGTTACCATGACAGGCTGAAAGGAAGTTAATCACGGATGAGTGACCTTAAGGGGAGTCAAAACATAGCCTGGGTTCTTTCCTAGATTTACCTGTTCTGATATTTTTCTGTGAGAACATGTAAACTGTGAAAAATCAGGTTCAACATGAGCTGAAAATAAATCTGGGAAAGAGTCAGGGATTGGGGTCAGGGTCAGAGTTGGGCTTCAGTTCATTTCCAGATTGAGTTTAATTTTTATTTTTAAATATTTAATTTTAGTTCATCACAGAGTGATTTTACTGTGCGGTTTCTGAAGGAACCTCTGGTTTTACTGTAGTGTGCTCAGTAAAACTAAAAATAAATGACATTTAAAAAACAAAAATTTAATAGCTGGTATGAAGCGGATGAAAGCGTTTTGCTGCTGCAGTTCTTTTCATCTCCGGCAGGGGTCACTAAGTAATCTGTTGGTTGATCTGCTGCCGGCTGTGAAGCCATAGAAGAAGAGGAAGTACGTAAGCAGAGAAGAAGGGAAGTTCGGCTCTCAGCTAAAAGTTAAAAGTTATCGATCAGAGATCAGAGTGGGAGCACGGATCTATAGATCAGTGATCGGAGGTGAGTCTCGGGAGCGGGTGGTAGTCGCTTTTATCTTGTTTTCTAACTGTTAGCTTCTCCGTGCTAACGTTAGCATCAGAAACTTCCTGTTCATCGATGATCAATAAATTGACCGCAAACTGGCATCCTGTAGGCACTGAGCGATACTGTGCGGACTGACGTGGGTCGATGATCGAGCTGGTCAGTTATTGAGCTGATCTCAGTAACCGATTGGTAACTAACCAGCGCAATCCATCACTGAGTTCCGTTTTGCTGATCAGTAAGACCAGATAGGGTATCGATCGTTTATTAACCTATGTCTGAACGCCTTGAATTCACTGTTATTGATTAATCAGACTGTGATAAATAAACCCTGATCACTTTAAATTACAGACACGCAGGGTTAAACAACTTGATAAACTGTTATTAGAACTTCTGATCAGACTGATTGGAAGATAACAGCTGATCTTTCTATTCAACTTTATCCATATAGCGCCAAATCACAACATTATATTGTAAGTTAAAGACCCTACAATAATACAGAGAAAACCCAACAGTCAAAACGACCCATATGAGCAGCACTTGACAACAGAGGGAAGGAAAAACTCCCTTTTAACAGGAAGAAACCTCCAGCAGAACCAGCCGCAGGGAGGGGCAGTCATCTGCTGTGACCAGTTGGGGCTGAGGGGAGAGAGACAGAGATTAATAATAACTAATGATTAAATGCAGAGTGAAAAGAGGTGAATGAAAAGAAACACTCAGTGCATCATGGGAACCCCCCAGCAGCCTAGGCCTATAGCAGCATAACTAAGGGAGGGTTTAGGGACCTGATCCAGCCCTAACTATAAGCTTGATCAAAAAGGAAAGGTTTAAGCCTAATCTTAAAAGTATGTGAGAAGGATTTTAAATTCTATTCTAGCCAATGAAGAGAAGCCAATATGGGAGAAATCTGCTCTCTCTTTCTAGTCCCTGTCAGTACTCTAGCTGCAGCATTTTGGATCAGCTGAAGGCTTTTCAGGGAGCTTTTAGGACAGCCTGTTAATAATAAATTGCAATAGTCCAGCCTAGAAGTAATAAATGCATGAATTAGCTTTTCAGCATCACTCTGAGAAAGAATGTTTCTAATTTTAGAAGTATTGCACAAATGCAATAAAGCGGTCCTACATATTTGTTTAATATGTGCACTGAAGGACATATCCTGGTCAAAAACAACTCCAAGATTCCTCACAGTGTTACTAGAGGCAAGGTAATGTTTCAAAGGTCCCATTTACACGGCAATGTTTTCAGTGGAAACTAGGGATGGCACGATACCACTTTTTTAGGTCTGATACCGATATTGTATATGCCGATACCGATACAAATCCAATCTTTTTAAAAAAACAAAACAAAAAAAACAATTGATTTCAAATGCCTGGATACATTTTACATACGTTAACAGTCTCACACACAACAAAATCAAAGTCTTTTAGTTGTCCCACATACAAGACTAAGAACCAGGGAGGGGCAGAGCTTTTCAGGCGGTGGCACCAAAGCTCTGGAACTGTTTACCACTCCAGCTCCATTTAGTTGACTCTGAGTCTTAAAAAAACAGTTGAAAACTTTTCTGTTTAACCAGGCCTTTCTCTGTTGACTTTATTTTTGTTCTTTTTCTTTTAATATGGTAATGTTAATATGTTTTTAACATGGTGTTTTATCTGGGTTTTTTTGATATTGTGTTTTAATTATTGTACAGCACTTTGTGACTTTTTGTCTGTGAAAAGCACTAAATAAATAAACTTTACTTGCTTACATCAATCACTCTATCACCTGAATCCTGTTGCTCCTATGTGAGAAGGTGATGCATTGGCTTATAGTATGTTGCAAATTTCAGTAGGGCTGCAACTATCGCTTAATAGTAATCGAGTATTCAATCAATTATACCATCAATTACCTGAGTAACTGGATAAGAAATAATTTTTTCACATTAACAGTTCATCTGCATATTTTAACTTCTGTACTGCAGTTTTTCCCTGTGTGAACAAACAGGGTGGATGGAGCAGCTACAAAGTTCTCTTTTCTGCACTTACTGATCAGGTGGTTGATGAAGGACCTCCAGCTGTTTCCCAGTAAAGGTTTAATAGAATAGAATAGAATGCCTTTATTGTCATTATACAGGATGTACAATGAGATTGGAGGGCCACTCCTGTTCAGTGCCATGTAACAGAAAATCAAACTCTCTAAAATGAAAATAGAAATATTATAAAAATATTATAATCTAGTATAATCAATGTGATCAAGAGATATACAGAAAATAAACAATGTGTAAAATATACAAAAAATAGAATGTATAAAATATATACATACATACCTACATTGGTGCATCTGTACATTGTAGGAAAGTAAATGCGTGTATACATATAATAATGAAGATGATGAATATTGCACTTGGTGAATGAATATTGCACTAGTGAATGAATACTGGATATTACACAATATAGGAGTGATAGATATTGTTCAGTATGAATAATATAATATTGCACAGAGATGTGGGTGTTGCACAGTTACAGTGGGTGAGTGTGTGAGTTCAGGGTGGTGATTGCTCTGGCGAAGAAACTGTTCTTGAGTCTGTTTTTTCTGGCTTTGATGCACCTGTAGTGCCTGCCAGAGGGCAGCAGGTCAAACAGGTCAAAGCCAGGGTGTGAGCTGTCCTTGATGATGTTCCTGGCTCTGCTGATGCAGCGGGAGGTGTAGATGTCCATCAGGGAGGGGAGAGGGCAGCCAACGATTCTTTGTGCTGTCTTGACTACCCTCTGAAGCCTGACCCTGTCTGCCTCAGTGCAGCTGCCGTACCATACTGTGATACAGTACGTCAACAGGCTCTCAATGGATGAGCAGTAGAAGGTCAGCAGCAGGTTTGAGTCCAAGTTGTTCTTCCTGAGGACCCTCAGGAAGTGAAGTCGCTGCTGAGCGACTTACAGGGAGAAAACTTCCTTCCGCTCCATCTGAGCTCACCGGCTCCGCCTCTTTGCGCTTGTGCAGACTGACTGCATGTAAAACAGCTGACTGCTGCTGTTGCATCATCAGTGTTTATGTTGAAAAACTGGGGGCTGCGTGAGCATAATCTTGTAATGCTTTATATTCACAAGCATTCTCCTAAATACATTTCCACTGCAGGTCTATATTTAGTCACTAATCAGGGATTAAAGTATCAAAAATATTTTGACGGGGAAGGGGTCCTGCCAGTACTGGACAATTTCTAGCTCGCTATCAGAATGTCCGGGAGCTGAAGTAGAGAAAAAAATTGCTGAAATTCTCAGCACAGCGAGAACAACACACAAACACGCAGAGAGCGGTGGAGGCGTGGAAAAACATGTCAGCGATGATTCACTCAATGTTAAAGGGAATCCATCGCAGCGATGTAGAACTGAGGGGGTTATTTCCTGATCCCCACTTCATTCTGGTAGGTGGCGGTAATGCAGCTCTAAGCTGGTTTGGTCAACCGGAAACACACAAGACGATGACGAAGAACTGTAATGCAACTAATGTAGGTCGGATCGGATTGGGTTGCATTTTTTATTTCTTTCTAATATCCGATCCAGTAATTTAGGCCAGTATTGGACCGATACTGATACTGAATATCGGATCGGCGCATCCCTAGATATTACCATTGAGTTTACTAGGTTGGATAGAATCAATCCAAACGAATGTTCTTCCCAGATTTTTTTTTCTCTTTCAGTCCTTACCCATACAGCTGCCAAAAAAGTTATTTAAAAATATAGATAAATTGATTAGACAGCATATATGGTAGAATAAAAGACTGAGAATTAGGCTCAAAACAATCCTATTATCCAAACAAAAAGGGGGACTAGCATTACCAGATTTTAAGAAATACTATTGGGCTGTTCAGTTACACATTTTAGTGCATTGGACCAAAAATGATATAGAGACAGGATGGGTACAAATTGAACAAAACTCAGTTCCTGATTGCCCCTTACGTGCAATAGCATTCGTAAGTAAACCATCTTGGAAAAAGTGAAAAATTAAATATAAATTGATATTAAATACACTGAATATATGGGATAAAGTTAGGAAAAGTTATGGATTCCCAATTTCACTATCAAGAGCCATGCCAATTGCAGATAACCCAGATTTCAGACCCTCTCTGATGGACAGGGGCTTTAAATGCTGGGCTGAGCTTGGCTTATTAACTGTTAATCAGTTATTCATAGAATTTAAAATCTTTTGTACAATGGCTTGTCCTCCCACGACCTTTTCCGCTCCTTTCAAATAAGACATTACATAACTACCAATAAAGAGTGGGAAAAGGTTAGGAGACCTCCTACAGAGGTGGAACAATACTTTATTGACCTAATGAAAAATAACATTACCCCGAAACATTGGATATCTAAAATGTATAAAATTTTACAAATAAGCACAACTGATGACACTTGGTTTATTAAAAAAAATGGCAGTTGGCGGCCAACATCATTATTGGGGAAATGAAATGGGAGGATATTTTCATATCTAGCCATAAAATGATTAATAGCCTTACATATAAGGAATTTGACTGGAAGGTGAAGGTTAGATTCTTCAGGATTCTGATGGAACTGGCTGGCTTCTTCCCATCATGGTCACCACTGTGTTGGAGAGGCTGCGGGAAGACTGGGGATCATACATCTTTTGGGACTGTCAGTCTTTTCAGAAATTTTGGATGGATATCAAGAAAGAAATTCATGCAATTTTGGTAATAGACTTACCCCTGTGCCTAGAATACTATGTATTGGGGCTGCCCTCTCCCCTCCCTGACAGACATCTACACATCCCACTGCCTCAGCAGAGCCAAAAACATCATCAAGGACAACTCCCACCCTGGCTTTGAACTTTTTGACCTGCTGCCCGCTGGCAGGAGCTACAGGTGCATCAAAGCCAGAACAAACAGACTCAAGAACAAGTTTCTTCACCAGAGCAATCACCACCCTGAACTCACACTCACCCATTGTAACTGTGCAATACCCACATCTCTGTGCAATATTATATTATTCATCCTGAGCAATATCTGTCACCCCTATATTGTGTAATATCCAATGTTCGTCCACTAGTGCAATATTCATTCCCCAAGTGCAATACTCACCATCTTCATTATTATATGTACATGCTTATTTTATTTTTTCCAATTTATATATAATTTTTATACATTCTGTTTTATTTTCTGTATATTTTTAGAAGTTATATTTTATATTTTAAAATGTGTGACTTTCTACAGCATGGCACTGAGCATGAGTGGCCCTCCAATCTCATTGTACATTCTGTATAATGACAATTAAGGCATTCTATTCTATTCTGTATATATTAATTGTTAATGTTGTTACGGTTCACTTCGACTCATTAAATCTTCTTGAATTTGTACCACACTAATTGCCATATTTGAATATTAATAAGAAAAAAAGGAAAGGGGGGAAAAAGCTTGGACCGGGTGAGCTCAGGGTTCTAGTTGATCACTCGGTGCTGTGCCAGGCTGAGAATTTCACTGGTTTTCTGGTTTCTGTTTCTGAGTAAATTAAAACATTGTAAATTCTGTTTCCTCAGAACTTTAGCACATCACTTCCTGATTGCTCATGTGTGTGTATGTGTGTGTGTGTTCTGTCTCAGATGTATTACTATCGCTATGAAAACGCTGAGATCAACTGCTGCTACAAATACCTGATGTTCAGCTACAACATCATCTTCTGGGTGAGTCTCACACACACCTTTGTACCTATTGTTCTGACTCTAACCTCAATGAACACGATAGCATTCATTTATGTGAAGCCTAACAGACTGTGACACATGCTGATTGGTTAAAAACAGGAACCAGGACGTCAGCAAGTTCACCGCAAAAAGGAAGATGAAAAAAAACTCAAAGATCAAAAGTAATCAAAGATGCAGAAAGAATGTCAGCAGGGTGGACCACCACCCCCTGCTGGAAGCACACACACAGCATGGAGTCTGGGTAGACCTGAACAGAACCAGAACAAAACTAGAATTGCAACAGAACCAGATCTGAAACCAAATCAGAACAGCACCAGAACTGAAATAGAACCAGAACCCCCTGTTGGTAGCACACCGCATGGGGCTCTGCATGGACCAGAACCAGAACAAAACCAAAACAGAACCAAACCAGAGCTGATGAAAAACCCTTGCTGTCTGTGCTTTTTTCTGTTTACACTTTCACCCAGCTGAACCGGAAGCTGTCTGTTTCCTGTCTGCCAGTGGCTGACAGGAAGTGATTTCACAGACTTCCTGTGTGGAGGAGGTGTCAGATTAAGCATTTCTGTGAGGTTCAGTATCATAAACATATATACCTAGACGCTGCATTGAGCGGGTGGGCCTGTTGCTGTGACATATCAGTCCGCTATATTGGATGTGGCAGATCTGCACTGTAAACTAATACAAGTGCATGGACTGAACTTCATAAAGCACCTTTCTACGAAGTTCTTCAAGTTAATGCATTTCAATCACACATTCAAATATGCACTAATATACACTGGGAAACTGATAGGCACCAAAAATAACGTAACTTTCTCTGCTAATTAAAAAATGTTAAATAATCCATGTATGTTAGGGTGCAGCATCAAACCAGCGCATGTATTTCTAATGTATTTATGACTGTTTACAGCTACCGATGTTTGTAACAATGTTTCAATTTAATTTTTATGACAATCTTTAAGGCAAAAAATTAACAAAGTTTACAAATTAAAATAAGAAACTGCAATAGACACTGATCTACTTCATTTTCTTGCTAAAATTATAGATCCGTGTTTTATTGCATACATTAAAATTTTACGGATAAAAAATTAAAACAACAAAAAAGTGCTATATCCAACTTTTGTGAAGTGCTTCATAAATTAAATGTATTATTCTTATTATTACAAAAAAAACAAGGGGCCAAGAAGCACAAAATGCAAAAATAGACTCATGTGCAGGCAGCAGCAAACAGAAGGTCTGGATTTGACCTAAATCAGTCTTTATTTGTATCAGAGTAGTTAGTTCGGGCCAGTGTAGTTAAATTAGATTGACTTCATTGTTTGGAGGTGCACCACAGGACTACATAGTATCACTGCAACATCTGCAAATTCTGTTTTCAAAATGTTAGAATGGCCAAATACGATTAAAAAAAAAAAAAAAAAACAGGCTGGACTTCCGGATGGTGGAGAAGCGAGTGCCAGCATAAGTTCCAAGCTCCCAGACAGTCTAGTCAACCCCTGACTATTAACTTATTAAAACTTTGTTCTTAATATTCATAATAGTATGTTAGGGGGTAGCAAGAGAAATACAAGAGGAATTCAACAAGAAAATGCGAAAGAAATTGCTGTTTCATCGAAAGAGGTCCCAGAGGATAGGAAGCTAACAGCAGACAAAGCTATGGAAGCTATGGGTGCTAACATCCTCACAGAGTTGAAAGAGATTCAGGCGACTCTCAAAAAAGAGATTACAGACCAGACCGGACTTATAAAAAAGGAAATGTCTGAGTTTAGGAGAGAAATGGGGAAACGGCTCGATGACATTGTTGCGGACCTGAGAGACGTAATGAATAGAGTCGAGGAGGCAGAGCAGCGAATAACCGAGGTAGAGGAATTTAACATGGACGTTAAAGATGTATTGAATCACACTCTCCAGTTGCAAGAAGACCTTCAAACACGCTTAACTGACCTGGAAGCCCGCTCACGCAGGAACAACATCCGCATCCATGGGATTACAGAGGGAGAGGAAGGTGACAACTTGCAGAAATTTATAAAGAATTTCATAAAAACGGAATTGTCCCTCACAGACATCACTCTGGGCATACAGCGCTGCCACCGTTCACTCGGCCCTAAACCACCACAAAGCTCCAACCCCAGATCCATCGTGATTTACTTTTTGGAGTACATCATGAAGGATATCGTACTCCATTCTGCATAGGGTAAAAAAGTGATACCGCTGAAAGGATGATGGGTGTATTTCGACCAAGATTACCCCAGGGAAATCCTCGCCAAATGTAAAGCATACAACCCCATCAGGAAGATCTTAAAAGAGAAGGGGCTTCGCTTTCCTACGATGTATCCATCTAAACTCCGTGTGTTTTATGAGAACGGTCCCGTGATCTACAACAATGTACAGGATGCGATCGATGATGTGAGGCAGAGGAACATATCGGAAGCAGTGGATAAACCAATGGAACACACCTCCAAACCCAAACCGAGTGCTACCCCGCGGGGAGGAACAAGCGGAACTTCAGGATGGATGCGGAAAACACGAGTGAAACGCATCCAGGAAAAGCTTAAGGGGTTCAAGCGCAACAGTAACAGCGCCCAGTAACTTTCTGATGTATTCCTTTGTAAAATGTGAGTATTATGGACGACCGTCACACTGGGAATAGGCATGCTTTCTCTATGGGCGCTGCTACGACGGATGGGAGAAGATGGGCAGCACTGTGAGGAGCTGCCTGGGACCCTAGGGACTCTCCTCACTACTTTGAAGGTGGACTTGCACCTTGTCCATGGAAGTCACGTAGGTTACTTGTTCAGACGTGTTTTCTTTCGTTTGTTTTGTAGACCCCCTCTTTGTTTCCTAGAGCATCCTGAAATCATCAGATATCTTTTGTTCTTATATCAATGGCAGAAGCGAAACAAAGATATAAGGTAATTACCCTTAATGTTAATGGTTTGCACAACCCCATAAAAAGAAGTAAAGCTCTTGCTAAAATGAAACGAGAAAAACTATATAATTTTTTGGCAAGAAACACATCTTTCTATTACTGAGCATGAAAAACTGTGTAAAATGGGGTTTAAAAATGTGTACTTCTCTTCACACTCACAAGGTAAATCCAGAGGAGTTGCCATTTTACTGTCTAACAAAGTGAACTTCCAGCTCTCCTCACAAATTAAAGACAAAGAAGGATGATACATACTGATCAAAGGATATTTAGATCACAGAGAAATCACCTTATTGAACGTGTATAGACCACCTGGGAATAACAAACAGCTTATTAGGAAAATTTTTGATATAATTGTAACAGACGTATCCGGGATATTGATATGTGGAGGAGACTGGAACATTCACCTAAATCCTTTCTTGGACTCCGGCAAAATAAAAAAGTCTCAGACAGAAGCAATATACACTAAAAAAAATGCTTAAAGAAGCAGGGCTGAGAGATGTATGGAGGGACCTGCACCCCCAGGACAAAAAATACACTTATTTCTCATACTCACACCACATGCACTCAAGATTAGATTATTTTTTTATGTCAAATGTTGACAAACATAGAATAATACAGTGTGACATAGGGGTAAGAGACATATCCGACCATGCAGGGGTGTATATGACACTCCATCTGGGTAATGACTGTAAAGAAACCCTGTGGAGGCTCAACAATAGCTTATTAAATGATGGCAAATTTGATAATTTTGTAGAAAAAGAATTTAAAGACTATATGGACCACAACAACAAAGAGGATATCACCCCTTGCATTTTATGGGATGCAGCAAAGACTGTTCTGAGAGGGAGGCTAATTATGTGGTCCTCCCAAAAGAAAAAAGAAAAAGAGAGACATTTAAAAGACCTTTACTACACAACTAAAATCTCTGGAAACGCAACATATGGAAAGCAATAATAATGATACCCTATCCCAAATCGGAGAAATAAAACAAGCTCTTAACTGCTTATATGAAGACCAGTTAGAGAAGAAGATCAAATTCATTAAGCAGAATTATTATGAAAATGGCCCCAAAGCAAAGAAACTTCTCGCTTGGAGAATTCATAAACAGCATGCTGATAGATTTATACAAAAAATTAAAAACCCCACAGATAAAAAGACATATTATTATCTAAAAGACATTAAAAAAATTATTTGAATTATATTATACTTAACTATACTCTGAGCCCCTTGCAACAGACTCACCTTCAGTAAAGGCATTTTTGCCTCTTTGGATTTACCCTCGATAGGAACAGATCAAAATAAAAGGCTAACACAAAAAATAACCGAGGAGGAGATCAACAAATCAATTTCAAAACTGAAAGGGAATAAAATGGCAGGAGAGGACGGCTACCCCGCCGAGTGGTACAAACACTTTCGACACTTATTTACCCCACTGCTTAAGGATAGCTTTAACCATGTACTTGCAGGTGGGGAAACACCACCTTCTTGGAAAAGAGCAGTGATCCCTAAATTGGATAAGGATAAAACAGAATGTGGCTCTTACAGACAATATCGATGTTAAATACTGACTATAAGATATTTGCAACAATATTAGCCAAAAGGCTCGAATTTATAATCCCAGAAATAATAGACATGGACCAAACTGGCTTTGTTCGAAATAGGCAATAATGTGAGATGGGCCCTTCACCTCATAGATAAGATGAAAAACACAGAATCAACAGTTATCAGTTTAGACGCAGAAAAAGCGTTTGATTCAATATGTTGGAATTATCTTTATTTAACATTGAAACGATTTGGCTTTAATAATCAAATTATAGGTTGCTTTCGATCTCTATACAAATCTACCTCTGCAAGGATCAAGATTAATGGGGATCTATCAGATACAATACAAATGGAAAGGGGCTGCCGTCAAGGGTGCCCTCTTAGCCCTACTCTCTTTGCGCTTTTCATTGAACCTCTAGCACAGGCCATTAGAGAACACAAGAACATCATAGGTGTAACTATTAAAGATACAATGCATAAAGTATGCCTATATGCCGATGGTGTCCTTGTTACACTATCTAACCCTAAACTCAGCCTACCGAATCTCATTTCCTTACTCAACATTTGGCACCTACTCTGGGTATGAATTAAACCTACAGAAAACCCAGGCCCTTTCGTATAATTATCAACCATCACAAAGGACTCAGAAAATGACCAGGTTTAATTGGAATAATAAGTCTATAAAATACCTAGGAGTAAAAATTCCTACAGTTATCCAAACTTTTTGAATGCAATTACACCCCCCTGACAGAGGAGATTAGGGCAGATCTGCAGCGTTGGTCATTATTATCCATGAACCTATACAATAGAATAGAAATAATAAAGATGAACATTTTACTAAAAATTCTTTATCTATTTCAGGCTTTGCCCATACAGGTACCCCCCCCAAACAATTCAATGACTGGGATAGAATGATCTCAAACTTTATTTGGGTTAAACAAAAGCCAAGAGTAAAATACCATACATTACAAAAGACAAAGGTGGATGGGCCTTACCACACTTAGAGGACTATTACATGGCAGCACAGATGCGAGCACTAATTGGCTGGTGCGACCCAGCATGTGAAGCTAAATGGAAAGAGATGGATCTGTTCTACAGTAAGATACCCCTTCAATCCTGTCTTGGAGATCAGTATCTTATTAAGAGATATATAGATGCAGATCTTATCCCTGAGTGGATAAAAGTACCAATTAACATCTGGCACAAAATATTAAGACAAAGGAAAATTGAAAGAAGCGCTCAGATTCTGCGTTGGCCAGCTTACGATAAAGATTTCCCCCCGACAAAAATGGATAAGAGATTTATACAGTGGTCACAGAGAGGTATAACAGGATATTGGAAGATTATAACTAAAAATTAGTTAAAAAATTTTCAACAACTGCAAGAAAATTATGATTTGGAAAAATGGGACTTTTTCAGATACCTCCAGTTAAGGCATCATTACAATAAAAATATAATGTTTTCAGAAGAGGAGGAGACAGGTTTAGTTAAGATCCTTCTAGATTCGTGTAATGGAAGACCACCTAAGAAACTGATATCCAGATTATATTCATGTCTCCAATCAGGAAGGAAAACTAATGCAACATATATTAAAGTTAAATGGAAAAAAGAAGCCCAAATAACAATAACCGATGAAGACTGGCTTAATATATGTAACGCTGTGACTCACACATCAAGTTCAGGTCAGTGAGGGAATTTTCCTGGAAGAACTTGGTGCGTTTTTTTGTTACCCCAAACATTAAGAGTAAACAATGCAAGGACCCTGAAAAGGCTATGTGTTGGAGGAATTGTGGAAACGTGTCAGCAGGATATTTCCATATCTTTTGAGACTGTACTAAGATCACACCCTATTGGTCAGAGGTGATAAAGGAAATCAATCTATGATGGACTTAAACCTAACCAGAGATTTCACCATGATCTACCTATGTAACCTACCCCAAGGACCGAGGAAATCAGATAGATATCTTCTATTAATACTAGCAGGGACAAAGAAAGCCATAAGCCGTAAGTGGCTAGACGCGGAACCACCATTACTTTTGGACTGGAAGGAAATAATCAAGGAAATCCATGCATTGGAGAGACTGACTTTTTCGTTGAGGCTTGCTGCCGATAAATATAAAAAATACTGGAGGAAATGGAATACATACTTGAACTTGTCACCAACTGTATGACCACGTAATTACCTTTCTTTCATTTGAATGTTTATTTCATTTGCCTCTGTTTTTACAGGATGCTCTAGATGTTTTGTTAGTAGGGGTCTAAGTGTTCTCTTTTTGTACTTTTAAAACTTGCAAAAACCTTTAAAAATGAAGTCTAAAAAAGAAAAAAAAAACAGTTCTTCAGTCTTACCTGTGAAAGATAATCCCATGTGATCCGGTTTCGACTGTAAAATGGTTCGAACAACTCCACGCACCACAAGAGTGAACTATCTCTGCCATGTTCATGTTGGCCGGTTTTGCCACATCCAATATGGCAGCAGCGTTGACGTATGAGTCAGCGCTCAATGCGGCGTCTAACCTGTATATGTCTATGTTCAGTATGTCCAACACTTCCTGTCTGTTTCAGCTCACCTGTCGCTGACACATTTATATTAAGTGATTTTTTTTTTTTTTTTTTTTAGCCTGTCATGTCTGGCAGATCTTGCAAACAGAATTGTGATCTGAATGCATTGTTGTGCCAAACATATTTGCTATTTCAAGATGAGCTCTATAGGTTCTCTATAGGCTCCTCTTGTTACTGCGTGACCCTTTATTTTATTTGAGTTATTTTTAACATGCTATTTAACAAATTGTGCCAGAAATGACAGGCTTAAGAAATAGAAAAGAAAGATAAGAGAAAAGGAAAGAGGAAGAAGAAAGCAAAGCCTCTTCCGCCCTTTGGGAAGTCTGACCACACCTCTGTCTTTCTCATGCCGAAATACAAACAACGGCTCAGGCAGGAACCCCCTGCTGTGAGAGAAGTGACACGGTGGTCTGATCAAACAGAGGCCGCTCTGCAGGGTGCGTTGGATTCAACCGACTGGGACATGTTTCGCAGCAGCGCGGGCGGAGACATCGAGGAGTTTACGGAAACTGTTGTGGGATTTATTGGGAAAGTTGTTGAAGACACTTCACTTAGGAGGACCATCAGGACTTTTCCCAACCAGAAGCCGTGGGTGGATAAATCTGTCCGCGACGCCCTGAGGTCCCGCACCGTTGCCTACAACTCCGGCCTCGCCTCTGGGAACATGGAGGACTACAAGGTTGCATCATACAACGTCCGCAGAGCGGTGAAAGAGGCTAAACATCGCTACGGCCGCAGACTGGAACAGCAACTACAACAGTCTGACTCCAGGGGACTGTGGCAGGGACTACGCACCATCACGGACTACAAAGCACCACACACACACCCGGTGAGTGCCGACGCTTCTCTTGCTGATGAACTCAACATCTTCTTTGCGCGCTTTGAGTCAGGAAGCCGACAGCCCGCTGCGCTCCCGGCCGGAGGGGCGGAGACACTCACTGTGATGGAGCGCGACGTGAGGAGGGCGTTTAGACGTGTAAACACCAGGAAAGCGGCTGGACCAGACGGTATTAGCGGACGTGTCCTTAAGACGTGCGCTGACCAGCTGGCACCTGTGTTTACACTGATATTCAACCTCTCACTGAAACTGTGTGTGATTCCCACCTGCTTTAAAAAGTCCATCATAGTCCCTGTCCCAAAGAAACCACACCCCAGCAGCCCCAATGACTTCAGGCCCATAGCACTCACCTCTGTGGTGATGAAGTGTTTTGAGAGACTCATCAAGACATTCATCACCTCCTCACTGCCCACCACCCTCGACCCACTACAGTTTGCATACCGGCCAGACAGATCCACAGATGACGCCATATCCTTCCTCCTCCACAAGACCCTTTCACACATAGACACTGGTAAGGGGAACTATGTGAGAGTGCTGTTTGTAGATTACAGCTCAGCATTCAACACCATAGTTCCCTCCAGGCTGGTCTCTAAGCTGCTGGACCTGGACCTGGGCCCATCCCTGTGCAGGTGGGTTCACAGCTTCCTGACCAGCAGACCACAGGTGGTACGAGTGGGTCACCTCACCTCATCCTCCCTCACCCTCAACACTGGATCCCCCCAAGGCTGTGTGCTCAGCCCTCTGCTGTACTCACTGTACACCCATGACTGCGAGGCCACGTCAGAGTCCAACGTCATCATCAAGTTTGCCGACGACACTGCTGTTGTGGGACTAATCTCTCACAATGAGGAGACAGCCTACAGGAGAGAGGTCTCCCGCCTGGAGAACTGGTGCCAGGAGAACCACCTCCTGCTCAACGTCAGCAAAACAAAGGAACTGATCGTGGACTTCAGCAGGAAGCAGCAGAGGGACTACCATCCACTTGTCATCAGTGGTGCTGAGGTGGAAAGAGTGGACACTTTCAAATACCTGGGAGTGACCATCTCACAGGACCTGTCCTGGACTCATCACATAAACATCACTGTGAAGAAGGCCAGACAGCGTCTCTACCTCCTCAGGCGGCTGAGAGACTTCAAGCTCCCACTCCAGGTGCTCAGGAACTTTTACACCTGCACCATCGAGAGCATCATGCGTGGGAGCATCACCACCTGGATGGGAAACTGCACCAAGCAGGACTTCATGGCCCTAAAAAGGGTGGTTCGTTCAGCTGAACGGACCATCAGAACCACCCTCCCCAACCTGCAGGACATTTACACCAAGCAGTGCAGGCTGAGGGCCATGAAGATCCTAAAACAGCCCAGCCACCCCGGACACTCTCTCTTCTCCCTGCTCCCATCAGGCCGGCGTTACCGCTGCCTGAGGACTAAGACTGAAAGGTTGAAGAAGAGTTTTTACCCACAAGCCATCCGTCTGCTCAACTCTGAGCCCTAACTGGACCATTATTGCACAATGTAAATATTATAATTTAAAAAGTGTGTATAGTGTATAGTATATAGAGTATAGTGTATAGTGTGAATTACTTTTTTTATTTTTATTCTTCTTATTTATATGTGTGTGTATATATGGTTGCAGGTACAAAATACATTTCACTGTGCATTGTACTGTGTATAACTGTGCATGTGACAAATAAACACTATCTTATCTTATCTTAAAAAAGAAGAAAGGGGGAAAAAAAAGGAGAGAAAAATAGAAAAAAGAAACAGGAAAGAGTGCAAGTAAGTAAACCAAATAGTTCGTCACTTGTTAAACATAAGATATTGACAATAGTTGCAAAATTAAAGATTGTGTGGGGAAAACAAAATAAAAGAAGCATAGTTACACAAACCAACCATTTTGTGTTATTATGTGGGTGTATGTGTTTGTGTCATGAAATGTGCTTACCAATGAAGGCAGAAAGCCGCAGCCCCGCCCATCAGAAGCTAGAGGCAGGCAAAGAGAACCCCAGGCCACCAGCAGCCCATCAAGACCTACAAAGACCCGCGGCCACTCATTCCAAAGACAACCGTACACCCCTCCCAGCAGACGGGGGAGGGAGGTCTCAGACCCCCCCCGCAAGCGGCCAGCCCCCTGTACGGCCAGCAGCAGGGCCTCTGGGCCCCTGGCACCCGAGGGCCGCCCGAGCCCCCACAGAGCCCCCCCCCCTCCCCCGCCGAAGAAGCCAATGCAGCCCTGCGCCGCAGCCCCCAGGGGAGCAGGTCACCACCCACATCAGAACATCCAGCCCCACCCAGGAACCCGGAGGTACCCACACCCCAGGGGGGCAGGGGGGGTGAGGCAACCAGCAAGGAGCGGCCAGGAGGCAAGGCACAGGCTCAGACCCAGGTCCAGCTAAACATACAACCACACGCACACCCGCAAGCACACCCGTGCACACAATTATGCACAAACACACTCACCCACACACATATAAACATAGATACACCATATGTACACATCCACTCGCCCACCCATACTCACGAAACTGTGACAAATACAAAGACACACATTCATCCATAGCTACCCACCCTCTGAAGATGGGGCGAGTGGAAACCACCCCAGGGCCAACAGTGACCCCAAGACGCCGCCAGCCCGGTCCCCAAGGAACCACCCGACCCCCACCCCGGGCGAGGTGTAAGAAATCGGGGTGTGAGATGACCCACCCCCCCTCCCCCTGCCCAACTTGTAAGTGTATGTGTTCATGTTGTGAATGAATGAGGTGTATAGGGTGCAGTTAAAATTGAGGGGGCAGTTGTGCCACAAGCACCAACTGCTGGATGTCAGTGCTCGCCCACACTGCCCCCCCAAAAACCCTCCATGTCTAAAGTGCAAATAAAATTTGGGGACAGACAGTAATGAGGATCTGAGTGGGGCCAGCGGCCCCATCTCATCAACCTCTGTGTAACATGCCTGCCCCAAAGGTCCTATGTGTATCGTGTAGTATGTGTGTATGTGTTGTGAATTATAATGACTATAATGCAATTAAAAAGGAGAGGCAAGTGGCTGCGTGGCTCTGCATGTAGCCTCTCCACCCTACACCCTACATGTGTGTGTGTGTGTGTGTGTGTGTGTGTGTGTGGAGGAGGGGGGGGGGGTATGACCAGGAAGGGGGGAAAAAAAAAAACACCCAACCTGCAAGAAGAGAGCCAGCTGTCCACTGGCTCAATAGGCACCCCGACGTCCCACACCCCAGCACAGGGCAGTGAGGGGTGAGCCCGGGGCCGTGGTGACAGCATCCCAGAGCACTGCAGCACATGAGACTGGCGCCACCGCCCCCATCGCAGAGGGTAGCCCACTCACATTAGACGCCCATTCACTCAAAAATAGACACAAACAAGCGACAGGACATGCTGGCCTGAGTTGGAAATACAGTGCCCCCCCCCCCCCCCCCCCCCGCAGTGCAGGCACCCCAGGGCCCCAAAAGCATAGACCAGACATCCCGATGCAGGTCAGGTCAACCCACCCCACCTGGTGGCGCGCCTGGGACAGCAGAGACCCCCCCCAGCGCCCGGGGGGACCCACCGGGAGCCGGCACCCAGCCACACAGGGAAGACCAGCCAACCGACCGAGGGCCGGCACCCACCACCCCAAGCATATAAGTGATGTTTGATTGGGTGACTGCAGCAGACCAATCATACATTGTCTGTATGGTCATATGTAAAACATCTAGAATTAAGTCAGTAGACATGACTAAAATCTTCTTTGTGTAATTGCTGGTGTGTCTGTGTTCCAGCTTGCTGGCGTTGCATTCATTGCAGCGGGTTTTTGGGCATGGAGTGAGAAGGTGAGTGAAACTACAGGGTTGTCCCAATCTTTGTCATTTATAAAGCTCTGACCTCAAAGTTAACGCTTGTTAGAGTGTGCAGAATGAATCTTAGTCTTGCCAAGAGTGAGCATTAGTCTCATGGTGAGTCAGGAGCACATGAAAAGTTAAAATCTAGGTTGTTTCTCTGGAAACGACTGAGACAACAAGTACCTCTTACATCAACTTCACAAACCGCAAGCTTTCAGGCATGATGGATACGATGAACAGCTGACTGTCAGCTGGTCGGTATTGCTGTTTTACACACCAGCCAATCCCGTGAAAGCGGGTGAATCCATCCAGATGTTGAAGTACAGACTCTGAGCTATAATTCCTAAGGATTCAATAAAAATGTCTACATAATCAGCTATCTTCATATACGTTCTCCTGCTTTCATTAAAGGTCACAGCTCAGCCAGAGTTCTAAATTCAACTTGTAGTTTGGAAAGAAAAATTATTTTACTGCTGTCAGCTAAAAAAAACACCTCTACTATGGCATTCAGTGCAGACTACACAAGTTCTCTGCTGGTTCACAGGGAGTACTGATGGACCTGACCCAGGTGACTCAGCTGCACGGGTTTGACCCAGTTTGGTTGGTTCTGGCAGTTGGTGGAATCACCTTCATCCTGGGCTTCGCCGGCTGTGTGGGAGCACTGAGAGAAAACATCTGTCTGCTGAAGTTTGTATGTTAAAAAGTTCTGAGCTGGAGACGTCTTGCTGTATGTCATATTTTCCTGAGTTAAAAAGTTCTGTGTTTGTTTTGGTCAGTTTTCAGGTGTGATTGGCTTGATCTTCTTCCTGGAGCTGACAGCGGCAGTGCTGGTGGTGGTTTTCCAGAGTCAGGTCAGAGCATGGATTAACGAGTTCTTTGTGGCAAACATCAAGGCGTACAGAGACGACATCGACCTGCAGAACCTTATCGACTCTCTGCAGAGGATGGTAAAACATCTGTAACCTTTCATGACCAGACAGTTATTGAAACAGGTCTTTAGAACCTGTTCTTTAATCAGAAACCTCTGATCTCTGGAACCTGTACATTAGAGAAGAACCTCTAAACTTGAGAAGTCATTCATTAAGGAGTAACCCATAACATTTGAAACCTGTTCTTTAAATGGTAATCTTTAGTTCTTCAAGCTCTAACTTTTAGAATGTTCTCACACAGAACTCCTGCTGTGGTGCACAGAGCCCAGGGGACTGGGATGAGAATGTGTATTTCAGCTGTAATGACAGTAACCGCAGCAGAGAGAGGTGCGGCGTTCCGTTCTCTTGTTGCGTCCAAGATCCTGCAGTGAGTTGATGTTGAATCAATATTGATCAGTATTGATCAAAACAGGTGATAAAACCGTTAACCTGTCTGCTACACCCACCGTCTGTTTCAGGACTCTGTGGTGAATACGCAGTGTGGCTATGATGTGAGGAGCAAACAAAAGGTGAGGTCACTTCCTGTTCTGTCATTAAACACCTGCTGGACAGGTTAGCATGCTTATCTTCAGTCACAAGCTGAGGTGACATCACAGTGACAGCAGCTAACAAAGGAAATTAAAGTAAGTTATAGCTTCATTTTCTCTGATTTTCCTGTGCAGGGGCAATGGAGTAACCATATCTATACCAAAGGCTGCATCGCGGCATTGGAGGACTGGTTACCCAGAAACCTCTACACAGTGGCCATCGTCTTTGTGGTTATCTCGCTGCTACAGGTACACAAACATAACATCTGTGGGAAGGTGCAGGGTTCTCTCTGCATTAGAACTTTGTCTGTGAAATCCTGATGGGTTCCCACTGTGGCCTCACAGCTGGAAGGTTCGAACTTCCTGGTCAGCTTTCAAACCAGTTTGTTTTTCAGTTAAAATTAGTTTTTAGCCAATTTAGGATCAGTTAGGTTGGATGTTATTTGAATAGCTGGCTATACTGCAGATGTTAGTGTCACTTGTTTGTAGGATTTTCATTTTCAGCAGGAAAGGAAGAAATCAGACAAGCATGGATTGCAGCAGGTCATTCATTCACCTGTTTTGTTGCAGCGGGATGTTCTTGATCCTCTGCAGCATCACAGATGGCTTTTATGTAGTTTCACAGAATCCAAACACAAAACGCTGTTAATGTGACTCTGACATGTGTTAGAGTAATGTGTGAGTCTTTACATATGTGTGGTTCAAGTGTCTAACAGTATAACCCCAGTTCCACTAATGCTGTGTAAACTATAAATATAAACAGAATCTCATAAACCCAGATTTTATTCACAGGAGAACATAGAAAACACATCAAATGTTTAAACAGAAAATATCCATCCATCCATTTTCTTCCACTTATCCGGGGCCAAGTCTCAGGGGCAGCAGCCTAAGCAGAGAAGCCCAGACCTCCCTCTCTCTAGCCACCTCCTGCAGCCCAGCCGGGGGGGCCCCGAGGTGTTTCTAGGCCAGCCGAGAGTGTCCTAGATTGACCAGTAACTTGTCAGCTTTGCTTTCATGCTTAGCTCCCTTTTTACTAGGGATGCGCCGAGCTGATATTCAGTGTCGGTATCGGTCCGATACTGGCCTAAATTACTGGATCGGATATCGGAAATAAATAAAAAAAAAAAAAAAATGCAATCCAATACATTAAATAACGTTTTGCTCACATTAGCTGCATTACAGTTCTCCGTCGTCTTCTTCTTCTTGTGGGTTTGTGGTTGACCAAACCAGCTTAGAGCTGCATTACCATCACCTACTGGAATGGAGTGGCTCAGGATTTAGAAAACAACCCCTCAAATTCTATAAAGTTCTCCATCGCTGGGACAGATTCCCTGAGTGGATGATCACTGACATGTTTTTCTATGCCTCCACCGCTTTCTGCCTTGTTTGTGTGTTGTGCTCACTGTGCTGAGAATTTCAGCTGTAATTTTTTTCTCTACTTCAGCTCCCGGACATACTGCTAGCTGTTAGGTTCGGACCACCGTTGAATAAAGAAAGACACAGAAACCCGTAGTTGATCTTTTTACCTGCAGGGAGAGTCTCAGTCAGCTCACAACCGTTTGCGTGTCTGAAAGAGAGTCTGACTTCCTTCTTCCTGCCGGCTTTTTTATTTTAGCGTCACGTGAGTGTGTGGGGGTGTGTGTATGTGTGTGTGTCGTCAGGAAACAGGCGTTACCTGCTTTCCTCACCTGGAGGGTCCGGGTGTGTGTGAGTATGTTTTGTGCTTACAATCTGATGGTCATGTGCATGTTTATGATGAACACATTGTGATACATAGAAAAACAGTCAAACGTTTATCTATTCTAACATTTCCTCCCTGTTTATCATGAACATAGCACATACAATCCTGAATGAGGTTGAGGCGAAAAACCTGTCGTGCGGCTGTCTATCCTTCTTTTGACCCAAAGTCACTCTCTATTCTTTCAAGACAGAAAAATTCCTCAATGGCCCCGCCGCTCACAGCAGCCACTGCTAGTCAGTCTCACTAGGGGAAGCACCTACATACATTTGCAAAAATTAAACATTAGTTTGAAAACCAGTTTACATCCACCCCACCACTTGGTCTCCCATTTTCAATGGGGGTTTCATATTTGGTCTTTTGTTTCACCCTCCTGCCCACCCTGCACAAGGGTATACTGATAGAAAGCCGAAATGAAAACATTAGTCATCATTTTCCTTAAACATGGAACAATACAACTGAAAAATAAACAAAATAGTAGCAGAATGACCCCTGGTGGCACTAAGACTTTCAGCAGAACTTGCCACCAGGCTCCATTAGTCAGCCAAGAGAGCCAATCCAGATTCCCTCCAGGTGTCTGCCGTTCTACATACTGCTGCAGGGTGTCTAAGTCAGACAAAGCAGTGTGAATACTCCCCCCATCACCGTTTTCATCAGGGATGAAGGTGCAACAAGTCTGTCCGATTATCTTGCATACTCCTCCTTGCGGGGCAGCCAGCAAGTCCAAAACTCTATTCTGCATCACCATTGCACGCAAGGCGCTCAACTCCTGTGAAGTTCCTTTGCCTAAAGTTCTTGTGGCGTTTATCAGACGGAGTAGGGCGTACCTGTTTATCTTGACATGATCCCGAACCAGTCCGACTCCGACCCATGGAAACAGGCTCTGTCCTATCTTTTCCCCGGTTCCCCATATTCTCCATTCCTTGGGAACATCTTCGACCCGTTCAGTCACTTCACAGCGGTGCCTGCTGGTTGTGCTTGTTCTTTGCATAAAGAACACGTGGTCTGATAACGATGCTATGGTGCACAGTCCATTCCAGTCAGGTGGTAAGGAGACATATGCTTTGTGTCCACATACAAAATAGAAAAATAGAAAATAGAAAAACAGTTAAACGTTTATCTATTCTAACACTAACACTATTCTAACGCGAGCGCAGATATTAGCACTGGTGACCGTCTAGTACCGGAAGGACCCCTTCCCCGTCAAAATATTTTTTATACTTTAATCCTTGATTTGTGACTAAATATAGACCTGCAGTAGAAACGTATTTAGAAGAATGCTTGTGAATATAAAGCATTACAAGATTACCCTCACACAGCCCCCAGTTTTTCAACATAAACTCTGATAACACAACAGCAGCAGTCAGCTGTTTTACGTGCAGTCTGTCTGCACAAGTGCAAAGAGTCGGAGTCTGCGAGCTCAGATGGAGCAGAAGGAAATGTTTTTCTAGTGTCCAAAAGAAGCTTTTTCGTCCCTGTAACCGCCATTAAATCTTTACTGGGAAACAGCTGGAGGGCCTTCATCAACCACCTGATCAGTAAGTGAAAAAAGAGAAATTTGTAGCTACACCATCCACCCTGTTTGTTTCACACAGGGAAAAACTGCAGTACGGAAGTTAAAATATGCAGATGAACTGTTAATACAAAAAAGTATTTCTTATCCAATTACTTGGGTAATCAATATAAATAGAATACTCAATTGCTAAAATAATCGACAGTTGCAGCCCTAATGAAATTTACAACATACCATAAGCCAATGCATCACCTTCTCACATAGGAGCAACAGGATTCAGGTGATAGTTATTGTTGTAAGTAAGTAAAGTTTATTTATATAGCATTTTTCACAGACAGAAAGGCACTGTACAATAATTAAAACACAATATCAACCCCCCTGGTCTTGTATGTGAGATGACTAAAAGACTTTGATTTTGTTGTGTGAGAGACTGTTGACTTATTTAAAATTGATCCAAGCATTTAAAAACATAAAAAAAAAAAAAAAAAAAATATATATATATATATATATATATATATATATATATATATATATATATATATATATATATTAGGGGTGGGACTCGATTAAAAAAATTAATCGAATTAATTACAAGCTTTGTAATTAATTAATCGAAATTAATCGTATTTTAATCGCATTTCAATATTTGACATGAGAAATATTAATTTAAGTTTAGTTGATGAATAAATCAATATACATAAGCTTAAACTTCAAAATTTTGTTTATTTTCCCACCAGTCTACTACACAGACCAACGAAGGGTGGAAGTGCTCCTGTGATAAGCAAACACCTGAAATTAAAGTTAAGCATCATAACTGGATAGTTTTATTCAACATTAATGTCTCACTTGTTATAATGGAAATTAATCATTCTCTCAGCTGTATTCCTTGATGTTGAAATGTGTTATGCTTGTTTTAACAGCTTATTTTGAATTAAAGACTTAAAATTAAACCACAAAAAGGAGAAAAAGTTCGTTCTCCGTTTAACCAGCTGCTTTTACACAGCTGTGCTTCGCACTCACGGTTGCTAGGCGACATGAGCTACGCAGAGGTGACGGCAGCTGATATGAAGGCTAGCCGCTCACTTCCGGCCTTTGTGGTCTTCGTGGGCTGCGAAAGACGTGGTCCTTCGCAGGATGCGGCCCCTAATTTGGACATTGTGCGTCGATATAATCTGTATGCCTGGAACTCGTGCACTGAGAAACGTTCCACGGTGCAATATATATATATTGCACCGTGGAACGTTTCTCATATATATATATATATATATATATATATATATATATATATATATATATATATATATATATATATATATATATATATATATATATATAAATAAATAAATAATCAGATTTATATCAGTATCGGTAGATATCCAAATGTAAAATATTGGTATCGTATCAGACATAAAAAAGTGGTATCGTGCCATCCCTACTTTTTACCACAACAGACCGGTGCAGCATCCACCTCACTGCAGACACAGCCCTGATCTCTTTGTCGATCTCCCACTCCTTCACACTCTGCTCTTACTGGTGCAATGTGCAATTAATGAAGATTGGCCACCAGGCTGGTCCAGTTTAGCCATGAAACCTCCCACACTAAAATGACAGGTGTTTCAGTTTCATTGTCCAACCCCTGTATCTCTGAGCGGTTGAGTGGACACTCCACCCTTTTCCGGCTGAACGCCGTAGTCTCAGACTTAGAGGTGCTATTTCACATGTCAGCTGCTTCACACTCGGCTCCAAACCTTTCCATTGTGAGCTGGAGGCCACCACCTGATGAAGCCAACAGGACCACATCATCCACAAAAAGCAGAGATGAGATTTTGAGGCCACCAAGGTGGAAGCCTTCCTTCACTTGGCTACACCTAAAAATTCTGTCCATAAAAATTATGAACAGAATCTGTGAGAAAGGACAGCCCTGGCGAAGTCCAGCACCCACAGGAACCGAGTCTGACTTATTGCTGGCAATACAGACCAAGCTCTCTCTGCGGTTGTACAGGGACTGAATGTCCTGCTAACCACAGGCCAGATACCCCATACTCCTGTGGCACTCGCCCATAGGACACCCCGAGTCCACAAAACACATGTAAACTGGATGGGAAAACTCCCACGCACAGTCGAATATCCTCAAGAGGATGAAGAGCTGGTCCAGCATTCCGTGACCAGGGCAACAACCGCACTGTTCATCTGAGGTTCGGCTAACAGACAGACCCTCCTTTCTAGCACCCTGGCATAGACCTTTCTGGGGAGGCTGAGGAGTGTGACCCCCTGATAGTTGGAGCACACCCTTGGGTCCCCCATTTTAAAGAAGGGGACCACCACCCCAGTCTGCCAATCCAGTGGCACCGCCCCAGATCTCCACATGACATTGCAGAGGTGTGTCAAACAAGACAGCCCTACAACATCCAGAGCCTTCAGTAAACTCGGGGCGAAGTGCATCCACCCCAGGGGCCCTGCAATCAAGGAGTTGTTTAACCACCTCACTGACCTCACCCCCAGTGATGGGTGAGCCGTCCACCTGAAATAATGTACCATTATGAAAAATCTGAGTTCATCTTGAATTTGATGACAGCATCACATCCCTAAAAGTTGTTACAGGTCCGTGTTTTCCACTGTGCAGCATCTCCCTCTGCTTTAACAACAGTCCATAAACTTTTGGGAACTGAGGAGACCAGCTGCTGGACTTTGGGAGAGGAATGTTCTCCCATTCTGTCTGATAGAGGATTCTAACTGCTCAGCAGTCCTGGATCTGCTTTGTCCTGTTTTTGGGTTCCTGAGGCTCCAAATGTTCTCAGCTGGTGAAAGGTCAGGACTGCAGGCAGGCCAGTTCAGCACCCGCATCTTCTCAATGTTCTAGCCAGCAGTTGATCACCTAACACTGCGCCTTGTTGAGGTGCAGTCAAACCGGGCTGAGAATTTCAGCAGTTAGCTACCAGAACAGATAGCTGTCATAACAGTTAGCTAGCGCTGTGGCCATTGGAATTAGCAAGCGGTTGTTTGGTACATTTGGTTGGTGCAGAGAGGAGACCTCCCCCACCTCCACCCCACTCCAGCCGTACGTTCTGTACCAAGTTCGGTACAGTGATTTCTGGAAATGTTCCTGAGCCCATGCACTGATTTCCCTGACGTAATCAGGCCTGTTTTTAATGCAGTGTGAGGTCAGGAATCTCGGCAACCTTGACCTCAAAGTAAAGGTTAGAGGTCAAGTTTCCTGAAAATCTTGTGAATGCACTAATTGGAGAAGGATGTCCCTAGAATTTTCAAAATTATGTCATAGATGCATCTACTAAAAATCTCAGACAACTGAGTTCTTCCCATAATGAACCAATCACAGACAGTGACACTGTCTTCGGCGGTTTATATTTATGATGATGTTAGCATTTCTTATTCCTGCTTCTTACTCAGCCATTTGCTTTTAAATTAATATGGTGAATAAAGTCAGTGAGACTCAGATGCACTCCATTAAGATCTGCTGAGACCTGTAAATGTGTTATAGAGGCAGAAGACAGTATCTTTTATTTTTTACGAATTTTCAAAATTTACTGTAGATTGAATGGCAGAACATCAATGGCTACTCTCATTTATAAGCCGACTTTTCTGAAACTTGCCACGAGTATTCATTGGCAAAATTCTGCAAGATGTTGGAGATGGATTTTCGATTTTCACGGCTGTGAATTAGGTTGGGCTCTAAGGGTGAACTTGCTGTTTTGTATCAGTTCATATTAGGGCTGCAGCTATCGATTATTTTAGTAATTGAGTATTCTATTGATTATTCCATTGATTACTCGAGTAATCGCATAAAAAATACTTTTTTCGTATTAACAGTTCATCTGCATATATTAACTTCCGTACTGCAGTTTTTTTCCCTGTGTGAAACAATCAGGGTGGATGGAGCAGCTACAAAGTTCTCTTTTCTTCACTTACTGATCAGGTGGTTGATGAAGGCCCTCCAGCTGTTTCCCAGTAAAGGTTTAATGGTGGTTACAGGGGAAAAAGCTTCTTTTGGAAGCTTCTTTCCATCTGAGCTCGCCGTCTCCAGCACCGGCTCCACCTCTTTGCACTTGTGCAGACAGACTGCACGTAGAAAAGCTGACTGCTGTTGTGGTATCATCACTGTTTATGTTGAAAAACTGGGGGCTACAAGTGCGCAGTGTTGTAATGCTTTGTATTCACAAGCATTATCTTAAACATGTTTCTACTGCAGGTCTATATTTAGTCACAAATCAAGGATTAAAGTATAAAAAATATTTTGACGGGGAAGGGGTCCTTCCGGTACTGGACGATCGCTAGTGCTAATGGCGGCACTCGCTAGTAAACTGCGGTTAACAAAAATAAGGGTTAGGGTTAGGCTGAAATTTTCAGCACAGCGAGCACAACACACACACTGTAGAGAGCGGTGGAGAAGCAGAAAAACATGTCAGAGATGATCTACTTTCAGTGTCAAAGGGAATCCGTCGCAGCGACGGAGAGTCTTTTTTAGAATCTAAGGGTTTTTTTTAAAAAAACGCCTGATACACACTCCAGATCAGTAGGTGGCAGTAATGCAGCTCTAAGCTGGTTTGTCCATTAAACCCACAAGACGAAAAAGACGACAACCACGGAGAACTGTAATGGTGTTGTTGAGGGTGAAACGTTCCATTTACACGGAGATATCTGAGCGCTGCAGAGTTTAAACGAAGCATCGAAGCAGCAAATTTGTGTCGAGAATTTTTTATAATCGAATTATTCGAGTTACTCGATGAATCGTTGCAGCCCTAGTTCATATCACAGATAAAAGGGTGCAAAGTGCATACTTGTCGTCTTGCTCGTAATTGCGGTCTGTGTTTACCTCTGTGCTACACACAGGTGCTTCAGTAGTTTGGTTTGGACCGTAAAACGTGTTTGCAGCACAAGGGGAGCATGTTCTCCCACGTTTGCGCTCTTTGGCTTCCGTGTCCAGACGAGGACCCGCCCACACTCATACGTAAAGGATCAGTTCACAAAGCGCGGTAGAAACACAGGCCCGATCTTAAGTGTTTCGCCGGTTCACTGAAACCAGCACCAGCACTGGCATGAGCACTGGCACCTCAGCGGTGGAAAAGTAGCAAAAGTGATGTTTGTCCAGGTGTCAGATTCTACATGTAGCAGATATTTAGAAAAAGAACGCATGAAACGATAGCTTCAGATGCAGATCAGTTGGGATCTGATGATAAATGATGTTCTTCTTCATGTGCTACACAGCAGCTGTTACAGATGTCAGGTTTGTGTGCCAGGTGTTTGCAATGACGCTGTTTATTTACATGAGCTCCACCTGTGCTGTCACACCTAGAAGATCCCACAGAGTCCCATTGGTCTCGATTCTCCATCAGCTGCCTCTGATTGCTCTGAATGGTCATGCTTTTACCTGCACACTCTGTTCTTTGACTTACTTGCTCATCAGGTGTGTTTGTTTAGCACAAGTGCTCTTTACTGACACTAACCTGCTGTGTTCAGAATTTATTATTAACTCACCTGCAGAATTTTCACCTCCATCAGCTCATCATCTGGACCTCAGTGTCTTATTCTTTGGTGCTTTGAAGTAGTCCTTTCAGTCTTTATTTTATCTGTCCACTTTTGTACTTACCTGTTAATGTGTCTCTCTGAGCAGATGGTGGGGATCTACCTGGCCAGGACTCTGATTGCAGACATCGAAAAGGTCAAATTTAGCTACTGAAGCCTGAAAGGGGTGGAGCTTACACAGGTGTTACAGGACCAAGTTTCTTCAGCTGTGCCTTCTCTTCCTCCTCTGATGTCATTGCCATAGTACCTGAAACATGACATTCTGTTTGTAGACTGAGAACATGCAGCGGTACTGAAAGGTGAAGCCACTTCCTGTTTGTATGTTTGTTTGTTTGTTTGGAGTCATGTGACGGAGCCCCACCCCGGGCTGCCTCAGTGAATCTTTATGAACCAGTGTGACCTTTGACCTGCTGACCTTACTACTCAGTGCCTCCTTCATCATCCTCATCAGAGCTCAGGTCTTCTTCTGCTGCAGTCTGAGGATCATTAGTACCTCACCTCCATCAGTCAGCTGATTGTCTGTGATGTCATCTGTGATGTCATCACAGGGTGACAGAAGGCTGAAGATGAGTTTGAACCTGGACAGACATAATGGACTGTTCCTGTAAAATTTGTCAGGTGATCATGTGCTTAATTCAACTTTTATTGACACTGGATTGTGGTTAATTAGTTTTGAAAGTTTTGTTTGAATAAATATTTCAGTACTTCTATTTTTGAAACTTTCTGCTTTTGGTTCCTGTTTTAAAGGCTTTTATTTTTAAGGGACACTTAATAAAGTGAATTTCTACCTTTTTGTATTCACCAAAATTAAAGTTTGTTTTGTGTTTATTTTTATTGATTAGTTGTTGATCACAGGAGGGTGATTGATTGATCTGATTGATTTCTCTTAAATCTGGAGTCAAAGGAACAGGAGACCACTTATTAAGAATCACCAATGAGATCGATTGGTCAGTCAGAAAGTGATGTCACAAGTATGACTGATTATGATTGGTTTGTTGAAAATGTGGATTGATTGACAGTAAAATCTGTCAGGTAAACCTGATCAAGGAAGTTTATGAAACTTTACCAGTGACATATCTGCAGTCACCTGCTCAGAGCTGATTTCTTCATATAAACAGGAATTGAGTCATTCATGTGTTCATGACATGATGAAGGCTCAAAGTCTTCCTCACTGCTGATGTTTGTATGTTACACCCCAAGAACGTGCAGTGGTGTTCGATGCTTTACTAAGAGGTGCACTGCAACATATTGTACAAACATTCCAGTTATTGATCCAAGCAATAGATGTTGCAAAAAAGTAATAAGGACAAATTTACAAAAGGTAGCTTTGCCCACTGGAAGATCCTACTGGTCTTCTTTATATGGAGAAATGAACTGTAACCACATATAGCCACATTTGGAGTGAAATTTTACTTAAACTTTGCTTAAAGTTGAGGAAGTTTCATTTAAAATACTACACAACATATACCCAGTAAAAAAAAAAAAAAACACTGGAGAGGTTTAAGCTTGATATTAATTATTCATGTTCTTTCTGTGAGTTATATGGCAAAACAATTTCTCCTCTATTTTATCAGCATATATGTGTCAGAATGTTTTGGACTGGTTTACATTACATTAGGCAGACAATTGGACAAATAATTCAACTTAAAAAGAAGGACATTATAGTATGTTTTGAGGACAACAACATGGACAAAGACTTCATCTACTTCATTCATCTTCTGTTGCTCCTGGGAAAATGTCATATTCATAAAACCAGATGGACACCAAACCAAATATTAACCACTTCTGTCAGGAACTTCTGCAATACAGCACCACAATTAAGTAACTGTAGAATAAAAAGGCAATTAAACTAATCGTATTCTGGACAAAGATCATGTTAATTAGTAACTCAATATATTTACTTTGTATATAGTGATTTTGTTATGGTTTTTATGTTCCTTTAACCCTTTTATTACCACAGGGGTCAAGGCCACCAGTGACCCCTGTGGTAGTAGAAGGGTTATTTTTCTTTTTTTCCTTTTATGTAACTCTGACATTAATATGTTCTATATACACACACACCTGTCAATTATTAATAAAGTTTGTTCTGAAAAAAATGCTGTCATTATATGCTGGAGTGCCCCACACACACACACACACCTGTGGAGCTCTATGATTGGACGAGACTGAGCTTTTATCTACAGCCTGAATCAGAGAGAACATTTTACTGATTGTCTGTGGCGTCAGGCGCCACCGATCATTCCCTCTGATCGATGTGTGTGTGAGAGAGAGAAAGAGATGGCGCTGGGAGCCCGCTGGGCGGCGCTGCAGCAACTGAATAGGAACTTTGCAGCCGCTCTGAAACCTGACCCGCCTCAGACTCCCTGCTCCTGCTCCTCCTCCTCCCCTCAGACCAACCCCCACCCCACGGGGGGAAGCGCGCGCTGCCAGAGCAGGCGGAGTCGGAAACGCGCACCCTCGTCGGTCCGTCCGTCTGCAGCTCCGCGGCTCCTCTCGCTCCTCTCTCGGCTCCGTCTTGTTCTTCAACTCGCAGCGAAGCGGCAGATCTTCGGCCCGTGGACCGGCGGATCCGGCGGGCGGCACGACGGGGACAGACCCGGCTCGGCTCGGCTCGGCACGGCTTTGAAAATCTCCGACGGAGGCCCGCACTGTGCACTCAGCCTCCCGCAGGCCTCCTGCCCGACTCCCGCTTTTCTCCCGGAAAATGGACGGCTTCGCCGGCAGTTTAGGTGAGTCCGGCCGCTGCTCGGGTCCCGACCATCACTCCATCACCTGTCCGCGTTGCGGCGGGATGGCGAGAGCCGCACGCGCCTCTGGCGGCTTTACACGTGTCACTGGTGTATTTATCAAAGCGTATGCGCCGCCCCTCCGGCGTCTGCAGGGCCACAAAACCAACGGCCCCTTCTGAAGGAGACTTTGCAGAGACCTGGACCTGCTGGAGACCTGCGTGGTGGGGGTGGGGGTTAGAGCCAAGTCAAGCTCCGAAATTACAGTTTTCATTACTTAAACCAAAGAGAAACTCTGCAGGACCGCAAGCCACAGCTTAGACCCCACACTGTGTGTGTGTGTGTGTGTGTGTGTGCGCGCGCGCGCGGACTCTGATCTGCAGAACAAAGACTCAGGAAATGACTTATTGATTCATTCCTCACACCTCAGTGTGTGTGTGTGTGTGTGGTTTCCTTTTGGAATTAAAAACAAACAAAAACAAAACTTTGAGCTTGGATGTTCAGATTTACTCTGGAATTAATTTTTAGGGTAAAAAGAAAAAAAAAGTTCTGGTGCATTTTCACAGATTTTTCTGAGAAACATTTTTAAGATTTTTATGATGAGCCTTTGTTAACATTTGTGAGATGTTTTCCTGTCCATAAAGTGAGCAGTTTAACTTCAGATTTAGACATTAATATAATTATTCCCATTATTATTGTTGTTCACTGTTTGTCATTTAAACTCATGAAGTGCCTCCAGGTTTCAGTGCTGAGGAGGAGCAGATCCTGCTAGGTCTGGGATCAGGTCTTGCTGTGGTTTGAAGGGCCATCCTGTGGTCTGCGTTTCTGGTTCAGTCCAGTAGTGAGTCAGCTTCCCGCCATGGCTGCTTCCCGCCTCAGGAAGCTGAAGGTCGGGAGGATGTCGGGTTCAGGACAAACAGACGTCTGCGTTTTGTTGTTTCTGGCCTGAATGTGGCTGTAAAAATCCTAAGTGTGATTATGAAATGTGATTGTGAAAGAATAACAGAGAAATTGGCACAGAGCTCAAACCTGATTTCTACAGAGAGACGCACCTCTGCTGGGGGCTAAAGGAGCTCCAAACCACAGCAGAGCTGCAGACTGCTGAGCCTTACACTAATGGACACACTTCCAGAAACCTCTGTGACTGTTTGAGTCCTTCAATAAGAAGCATCTTTAAGAGTAAAAAAAACTCAAGTTTAGAATCTTCTGAAATAAACTTGATTGAAATTAAACCCCGACGTTTGGTTATATTTCATTTTGTAGCATGAAGAGCTTCTGCTGTGGTCCTGGTTGGAAGGTTGAGGTCTGTTCTCCGCAAGTTCAAATGTTTCTTGACTTTGAATCATAGCCTTGATGTTTTCTGTAGGTCTGATCTCAGGTCAGTCTGTGTCGTGTTTGTGTTGTCGCTTTGTAATGAAAAATTAAACCGTTTTTAACTGCTGGTTTGATACAGAGGTCTAATGAAGTTTATTATCACATACTCTATGTTTAATGTTTCAGCTCCACTGACAGCTGATCAGCACACAGCATGATCCTCCATTAGCAGCTGACCTTCACTCCTCCAAATTGCCCCATCTTTGTCACCTCTGACATTAAAATGTGGATTTAGAAGCTTTTTTTTTTTTGGTCAGATATATGATGATAACTGAATGCACCATCTCAGCTCTCAATTCATGGAGATGTACAACTTTGATGATCCAGCAGCTTTGGTCCATGTAGGATCTGAGCTGGTTTCTGACCATCAGGCTGCACCTCCCAGGAACTTCCAGCAGAAGTTTAGAAACATCTCAGAGATGTTCCTGGAGTTTGAATCCAGTAACGTTTTCATGTTTAGACCCTGCTGAGGGTCTATTTGAAACCATGATGGAGGAGCCTCACTGAAAGATGAAAGGAAAGAATAATTCAGTGGTAGCTGTGATGTATTACAGTGTGTTATGCTGAAATAAATGTACCTCTACAGGTAGATCAGTCACTTTATTAGCTGGCAGTCATGGATGTAAATAAACAGATATTCAAATCATTTAAAATTGAATGGGTTTTTCTGATTAAACATTTTTGGATAATTTTTAACAAGTCTGGCCCAAACCAGGGCGCGAGTCAGAGCCTGAACCAGGGCTTGAATCTGGACTTTGTACAGATGCAGGGAAAAATGAAAAAGGTGGAAGAAGAATAAAACAATGTGCATAATCAAAAACAAATTTTAAAAAAGTAATGCGTGAAATAGAACTCAGTTGATCCATTCATCCAAAGAAGGAAGAGGCTGAAATCAGGCTGCTGGCAGTTGTAACCTGAAGCACACAGGTGTGCAAGTGTTTGTTCTCAGGTATTTCCAGGAAAGTGAGTATGGGCTTAGATTACCTAAAACACAAAATGTAAACAGGACGAAATGATTTAAAAAGGTTCTACAAGGCCAGGAGTAGTGTGATTTTTATATTATGACAGATTTAATCTCATTGAAACAAACAAAAAAAAAATTATTTATTTATTTGTTTTTACAAATGAGCTTTCAGGACATCAGAAGAATTTAGCAAATTTATTTCTGTTAATCTTCTTCACACGAGACCAGATAACTTTTAATCTGACTTTAATCATCACAGATGAGCCTGACGGGCACATCAACATGGAGAAAAAAAGAAATAAGTTATTTCACAAGGTCATTTAACTTTGGTACATCAGCAACTTGTTGAATCTTTAAGAAGAATAGCATTTCTTGTTCCTCACCTGACTTCCTGTCCTGTCTCCACTCAAGGTGAACTTCTCATCTAAAGAGGGTCAGTTTGAGGAGTTACCAACAGCACAGCTGAGGTCCCATTCACTGACCCGAGTTTGCCACGGTGGCTCCTAACTTTAAGGAATGTCACCCTCACAGCTCACAGTTGTTCTGGGTTAAACTGGGCTCTTCAGTGCTCGTGTGACTGGTTTCCATGTGGTGGTTTTAGGGTTGTTTGCAGGTCCTGCTGCTGACATGTGGTCATAGAGGTTGGGAGGTCCTAGAACCTAGAGCCATAAGTTATGAATAGCTGAAGATGGAATAACAACCTTAATTTGGCTGAAGTGGTCCTCACAGAAGTAGATTTCCTCCTTCTGGAATCCCGAACATTTTGTTTTGCATGTTTGACTTTTTCACAATGAGTCAGTGTCTTGTTGATCAGTGTGTCATTCGGTGTGCTGCATTATGATTGACTGAGACATAGATGAGGCTGTAGCAGCAGTCATATGGTGAGATGGTTATCATGGCTTCATGAATTAGACTTTTGTCTCACCATGTCTTTGCTCGCATATTTTCACGGCAGCTGCCAGTGAGTGTTTTTCCCAGTTCGATGGTCGTGTGAGCCGAGATGGTCCTGGTTCTGTTTTCATGTTGGCCGTCTTCAGTCTGACAGGAAATGTCACAGTTTAAATTGGATCAGTATATGAGCTGAATGCATGAGCTATGAGCTGACTCACTACACTGCACAACAATTTTAACTTTTGTGTACAAATAAAGTTGCTTGAAACCAGTTTGGGGTGTGGGTGTGGAGGCTAATTTCTGTCTCTCTGAGGACATCTGAGAGCGATGAAACCACAGAGGGAGATATGACCCCATTGGAGTCAGCTAACCTGAGTTACTGTGTGTGTGTCTGTGTTTACAGTTTGCATGAGAGTGTCCAACTTGACTTCCTGTTTGCTGTGCGGTGACTTTCTGTTTTGGCGTCTCTATAGATGACAGCATGTCCGGCGCAAGTGTCTCGGACGTCAATGACCGTTTGTCAGCTCTGGAGCTTCGTGTCCAGCAGCAGGAGGATGAGCTGACGGTGATGAAAGCGGCTCTTGCCGACGTCCTTCGTCGCCTCGCTGCCTCTGAAGACTCTGCTGCCTCTGCGACCAAGAAGCAGCATGGAGGGAAAGGTGAGTGTGTTTGATAAAACTTTATTTCAGGGGTCTTCAACTCTGGGCCTCGAAAGCCGGTGTCATACAGGTTTTAGATGTCTCTTCTTCAACACACCTGAGTCAAATATAGAAGTCATTAGCAGGACTCTGGAGAACTTGACTGCATGCTGAGGAGGTAATTCAGCCATTTGATTTAGGTGTGTTGGATCAGGGACACATCTAAAACCTGCAGGACACCGGCTCTTGAGGCCTGGAGTTGAAGACCCCTGCTTTATTTGTACATCGGACAATGGTGAGGCATTACAAATTTGCCATTATGGCCTCATGTCGTGTGCCGCACTCTGAAGGTGGAGCTGCATTACGTGAAGCCTACTCCATGTCCTGCATCGCCAATGGAGGCACATCTGGACGCAAGAGGGACTCCACCTCCGTCACCAGGAAGGAAACCGTGTCATCGGCTGCCAAGAGGTAAAAATGCTACAGCACATCTCATCAAATGTCAGGAACACAGATTCATGTCAGGTCACACCTGAAGTCTTAACCTGTATCTCCAGTCCAGAGTGTGTGCACACTTGATGGAAGTGATCAGTCTGATCAAAGTGGTTATTGACATGGCTGTTACCTTAAGACTTGTTCGTATATCGAGTCAGTGCACAGCCTAAAGGCCTTTACACAACAGACGCGTAAATTCTGTGCGAATGTTTCGTGTGTTAAAAATATTTTTCGGACTCGCCTATTCTTAATGCAGCCATTCAACCAACTGCATCATTTCCCAGGACGAATTTGTGGCATTTATTTTTTCGGATCAAGTTAGATTTTTCTGACTTTCGCAAGCAAACAAACAGGTCTGACCAATCAAAGAGCTGCATTTAGCAACATGTGAGGTCATAGCTCAAAACGAGCACCAATGTACTGAATACACAGTGATGTTGGAACAATAAAATCAAACTGTTTTACCTCAGACACAGCTACACGCTGCTCTGGGTCAATCGGATTTCTGAAATTATTCTCTGCCTCCTCACATGTGATCCCAACTCTGCCAATAAAAACTCAAACTGCCCACTGATATCCTGAAATATGCGCGAAAGCAGCCGTGATGCAGCTCCAACTCCGAGATCAAACCATAAAACTCTCGCAGCTGCCACATTCCTATGAGAATCTCTGTTTCTTCCTTCTCTTGTTTAGAAACATCACAACCTCATTACATCATCGTTTGATGTCTACTTCATTTCTTTCACAGTGCGTTTTATGAGGACGATTTATTTGCAAAAATGCAGTGCGTCCGGTGAGTATGTAGGTTACACAACAAGTTCGCACCGGAAAAATTCGGAATTTCGTGTCGTCGTTACCCAACGCATCCAGTGTGAAACGACCTTAAGACACGAGTTTGAGTCACTGCAGTTAAAAAAACAGTAGAAACACATTAGAACCTCAATAGAACAACCTGTTTGATCTCTCATAAGTATATTTTCAGTGGAACCTACAGAAGAACCGCAGCAGAACTAGCAGAACCTCATTAGGCTGTGTCTCACGCTCCTGGTTTTTCTACAGCGGTGCAGACAAGAAGAAGGACGGTCAGCGTTCTCAGATGGCAGAGATCCAGGAACATGAGGAACCCACTCACCAAACAAACCCATCCTCCATCCCCACCTCCCCCAACCCTCCCCCAACTCCTCCTACCCCACAGACATCACAGAGACCGCCCGTTTCCTCTGACAGCAGTAAAGGCCACGCCCCTCCTAAAAGGTTCCATTTTGTGATTTGTCGGTTTGACCTCACTGCCTGCTTGTGATATCGCTGCTCTGATGTTACTCTATCAGTAGCTATTAATCCTGCCTCCCAGGACCCACAGTCCTGCTCTGCTCCACCCACACTTGAGTCACCTGACCAGTAGGGACAGGTGTTCCTGATTAGCTGATCTGACGTTTGTATGAAGAAGCAGGTTCAACAAACTCAGGATAAGTTTATGTTGGGTTTATGGTTTGTGTACATATTTTTAGATTTGTGTCTGACTGCAGATTAAGAACTTTAAAAACCTTCAGACCCTCTGACTATCTGCACTCTGAGTACTGAGGGATCTTCCAGGAATGGCGATGCTATTTTCCAAAGCTCTGATTGTTATGTAGGTGTTAATTTTGTATCTCTTGATTTCTATTCTTGAACATACGAAGTCAAGCAGAAGCTATATTGACATCCACAAATCCTGCTTCTTGGTACTGACCTTTGATCTTTGACCTCTGATGTGGGAAGAACAGAAAGCAGGACTGTCTCTTTAGGGCAGTGACCTTCTGACTCTTCCTGACTCCTCTTTAGTCTCTGCTGCTTAAAGTTGGAGCTGCTTGTGTTTTATGACGACTATTAAAATGATCTCCTCCCAGCTTCACCTGAGGACCTTTGTCTAACTCCTCTTCCTCCTCCTCCAGCAGGTATCCTCTCTCTAACTCCTCTGCCTGCTCCTCCTCCTCCTCCTCCTCCTCCTTCAGCAGGCCTTGTGGAGCCTGGGCCTTGAGTTTTCAATGTGTCCTAGCCAACTAACCTTTCTGTGGGTCGTATGTTTGCCTTTGTCCCTCTGACTCTTTGGAGGAGGAGATCTTTGATCTGTGACGACTGGTCGATTAGATCTCTATTTCATACAAATTATTTCAAAACAACTAAAACACCAAGTCCAGGCCAGACCAGAAATATGTATGTGAAAACCCTCAAAACATAAGTTTAAATGTAGAATCTAAAGTCCAGGAAAATAAAACTATTTATATATCAGGATAGATTTTAGATCTTTCAGGCTTTGTTATCAGGCTGATGTGGGTTCAGTAAAAGAGGCTGAGATGATGCCACCAGTTCAGGGACACCCACCCCCCCAGCTCCTCAATCAGTACTGCATTGATAATCATATTGTGTGTGTGTGTGTGTGTTCAGGGGACCCAGCATGAAGCGGTCCTCAGGTATTGAGCGCTCTCAGAGTAGCACCTGGGACACTTCAGAGGAAAACAGGAACAAACTGGTAAAAGCAGCATCGACCTCCAAACTGCTGGCCAAGGTGGTAAAGAACACTGAGAGGTATGGACGGAGCACAGAAACTTAAATGTTTCCTAAAATATGTTGTGATATGGTGCCCGGGTGTCTTAGTGGTGAAGCCAGCATCCATGTGCATATGCCGCGTATTGAAAATTGAAAATTAAAAAAAAAAATGTTACAAACACTCTGGTGTTGTACAGACACACAAACTCACCGTGACACATTTTCCTCTTTCAGGCACAGAGACCCTGTCGTGAGCCAAGGTAAACACCACATCTTCACCATGAACATATCATCACTGTCATCGTCATCGTGTGTAGAAACCAGCAGAAAACCTCAGACATTTAAAGCATGTTTGTGTCAGAGGTTGTGCTGCTGCTGTTGTTTTCGTTGTGTTTGTGTTGAGTGATGTTGTCTTTGTCTTAAACCAGCCAAAATGTCGACCCGAGAGAAAAACAGCCAAGCTGGTAAGTCGAAACGATCTGTCAGAGCAAGTTAACAGCTAAGAGCTGCTTCCTGTTTCTGCACAATCACTGAATGTGCGTGCTCTCTCTCTCTCTCTCTCTCTCTATCTCCCCTTTTTTTCTCTCTCTCTGCTATACATCGCCTGCCTCGCTCGCCCACCTGCTTTCTCCTTCAGACTGTTCAGGTGATATCATACCTGTCTTTGGCTCCCTGACATTTACCTCCATATAAGGTCAAAAAGTAATATAAGGAAATTATTCACTTGCACAGTGAGCCCCCCACCACCAACACCACCACACACACACTCTCCACTTTGGTGTAAAAACATGATTGGACGGTGATGTCAGACATATTTCGTCAGATACATGAATTTTTTTTTTTTTTTTTTTTTAACAGCAGCAGCTTTATGGAGGTAAACGGCAACAGGTGTTTCTGCCTGAGCTGCTTCACCTGCACAACTTCAAGGCTTCAATTCCTTCACCTTTCTGTCATCTGTCCCTTTTTTTAATTTGATCTCTCACCTGTGTCTCACCTGACTTGTCTCTTTTTTTAATTTGCTGGACCTTTCAGGTCTCAGTCTGTTTCAGACTGTTTCCAACAGATTTTGTCACCTCTTCTAACAACTGTCTCTAAGCTGATTGGAGGGAACTGCCTCTGTAAGACAGAAGCTGACAGATCAGCCACTCAGATGGTGCCATCTGAACCATTAATATCTGTAACCAAATCCATTATTTATATTTATTTATTTATGAGCAAAAACTTGACCAGTGAGACTCAGAGCTCTGACAGGGTTAGAGCTGGAGTTTGGCATTAGGCCTTACAGGTTGGGGTTGGACTGCTGTGCTACTCTTACGAGTGTCTGTTGTTTCAGAGGGGAATGCTATTAAGATGTTCATGCGTGGTCGACCGATCACCATGTTCATCCCTTCAGACGTGGAGAATTACGATGACGTTCGGACTGATCTTCCTCCAGAAAGACTCAAGCTGGCATGGGTGTATCCTTCACTTGGCATGACGTGGGTGCTCTTTTGCTTAGCGGAGATAATTAACAGCTTTTATAACGCATGTATTAAAGAAGTAAAGTGCTTTATGGATGAGCGATTCCTCGCAAAGAGTGTAGTGCTGTTGTATGAAGAATGTGTAAAAGCTCCAAAAAGTGTTTAAATGTAGAATTTAAATTCCAGGCAAACAGATGGAGTATTTATAGCTCAGGACAGACTGTGTGTAAATGTTTCAAATTTTCATTTGATACAGACGTGGGTTCAGTAAAGGAAGCTGAGATGACACAAACAGATCAGTGTTATCTGCATGTAAGACTAAAACTACTGAGACATAAAGTCTAAACCCCAGCAGAATGCAGTCTTTACAGATCCTCATGAGTTCTTCAGCTGCTCTTTAGTAAGCCTTTAGTCCTTCTCCAGCTGTTATCCAGGTGTTTCCTTGACCTCGTGCAGGTATGGTTACCGGGGAAGAGACTGCAGAGCAAACATCTACCTCCTTCCAACCGGAGAAATTGTTTACTTCATTGCGTCAGTTGTAGTTCTGTTTAACTATGAGGAGCGGACTCAGAGACATTACCTCGGACACACCGACTGTGTCAAATGGTGAGAAAGAGCTCTTTATTACATGCTGCTCTCCTATTGGCTGTTTGTGGTGACAGATGAATGAGCTGCTCTCTGTGTGTCTGTCAGTCTGGCCATCCATCCTGATAAGATTCGGATCGCCACGGGACAGCTCGCAGGAGTGGACAAAGATGGACGGGTATGAACAACTTCAAACTAACAGAACCCAAAAAAAAAAAAAAAAAAAGACTGAAAAGAGACTGCAGATGACTTTGACATTTTTTATTGAGTAAATGAAAATCAAGTACACTTCCAAAAAGTAACAACAAGGGTGCTCTCCTCCTCAGGCGCTGCAGCCTCACGTTCGTGTCTGGGACAGCGTCAGTCTGTCCACGCTGCAGGTTATCGGTTTGGGAACATTTGAACGAGGTGTTGGCTCTCTAGCTTTCTCCAAAGCTGTGAGTATCAACCAGGTGCACCATGGGAACTGTAGTTCTCAGATGACTGTAGCTGTATGCACCACTGTCCTTCTTGTCTCTTTGTCAGGACTCTGGTCAGCACCTGAGTGTGATTGATGACTGTAACGACCACATGTTGACAGTTTGGGATTGGCAGAAGAAGTCAAAGATTGCTGAGATCAAGGTGAACCAGTGTTTCTGTTACTGTAGAGCTTTTGGTTTTCTTCAGTGTAGTTTTTACCCTTTAGCCTGTTGTCACTAGGCCGTGTGGATGGGCAGCCGGCTGAATGACTTTCAACTTTGTGAACACAATAACTCAAAAAAGATTTGACCTATAATGTTGAAATTCATACCATAGATGCTTCTACCAAAAATCTCAGATTAGTTCGAATCTCAGCGACCTTCACCTAAATGTAAAGGTCAGAGGTCACGTTTTCTTGTGAATCTTCTGAACACAATAATTGGAGTCACGTATGATTTTCAAATTGAGGTTCATATGCACCTCATTATGATCCACTGAGACCTGATAATTAGAACTTGTACTTCTAGGGGATTCCTGCCACCTAAAGCTTCTGCTGTCAGGAAGCTGAGGGGGGGCACTGGCAGCTGACATTATTTTTTTGTCTGCTGTTCTTGTCCTGTAAACTTAGAGTAAATAAACAGCACTGATTCTTACTGGCTCAAACTCATGTTAATGGGTCTGAAATGCTCTGCGGTGTCCTTGCAGACCACTAATGAGGTGGTCCTGGTCGTGGAGTTCCACCCAACAGACCCGAACACCATCGTCACCTGTGGGAAGTCCCACATCTTCTTCTGGACCTGGAATGGGAACTCACTTGCTCGTAAACAGGGAATCTTTGGGGTAAGTTTTTATGCAGTTTAACTCTAAATGTGCTCACCACTGACCAGAATAGCATGTGTTTTATCTGCTGAGCTTAAAGATCCATGTGCAACACCTGTAGTTAAAAATGATCCTTAAAGGACTTCTGGTTATAGTAGCTGCTTATTAAGCATGCTTTGCTGCTGTATCACTGCAGAAATGCTATTCTAGACTTTGTAAGGGTGACCTCTGAGCTCTAGGATGAACAGATTCAATTTGACCTCAAAAATGAAATTTTGTAACTTTTTAACTGAAGTTTAGTGGAGCGGAGACTTTGAGTGTGAACAGGAAGCTCCATCCGGCTGAAGACAAAAGAACAACCCTAAAGATTACAAGTTTATCACAGAATTATACTGACTATATAAAGCCAAATATTTCTTCAACCAGGCCATTTCAGATTCAGCAGAAACTTTCACATTAATTTAAAAACAAAAAACATCCAGCAGTGAAAACACTTAAAAGTTTTTTTAAACTGAGAATAAATCAGTTTGATTTTGTTTAATGATGAGAAATACTGTCCTGATTGACCTTAAAGTTTAATCTTAATTTCCAACTCTTTCAACTGTCCGTCTGAGCCTCAAGTTCATTGTAGATCCATCAGTCCTAGTCCAAACTCATTAGTCCAGGTCCACCTCTTTAAAGCTAGTCTCACACTGTAGTCCTGGTTGACTGTTTTTGGTTTATTTTTTATTATTTTGTATTAAGGCTGCAACTGTCGATTATTTTAGTAATTGAGTATTTTATCGATTATTCCATCGATTACTTGAGTAATTGGATAAGAAATACTTTTTGTATGAACAGTTCATCTGCACATTTTAACTTCCGTACTACAGTTTTTTGCTGTGTGAAACCAGGTGGATGGAGCAGCTACAAAGTTCTCTTTTCTTCACTTGCTGATCAGGTGGTTGATGAAGGACCTCCAGCTCTTTCCCAGTAAAGGTTTAATAGTGGTTACAGGAAATAAGATCTTCTTTTGGACACTAGAAAAACATTTACTTTCACTCCACCTGAGCTCTCCGTCTCTATAACGGCTCTGCCTCTCTGCGCTTGTGCAGACAGACTACACGTAAAACAGCTGCTGTTGTGTTATCAGTGTTTTTGTTGAAAAACTGGGGACTGCATAAGCGTAATGTAATGTTTGTATTCACAAGCATTCTCCTAAATACGTTTCTACTGCAGGTCTGTATATAGTCACTAACTACGGATTAAAGAATAAAAAATATTTTGACTGGGAAGGGGTCCTTCCAGTACTGAACCATTGCTAGTGCTAATAGCGGCGCTCATTAGCAATATGTCTGGTTATAGCGATCTGCTCTGGGAGCTGAAGTAGAGAAAAAAAATAACCGCTGAAATTCTCAGCACAGCGAGCACAACACACAAACGCGGCAGAGAGTGGTGGAGGCGGAAAAACATGTCAACGATGATGGACTAGTTCTAGTTCTTATATAGCGCTTTTCTACTCAATCAGAGCACTCAAAGCGCTTATACAACCTGTTTGCATTCACCCATGCACTCCCATTCATACAAGCACTTCCATCATTAATTAAGCTAAGTGCTTTTTTGATTAACTAGCATTCACACACATTCATACTCCGACAGAACGGTCGGAGAGCAACTTAGGGTTAAGTATCTTGCCCAGGGATACATTGGCATGTAGCCTGGAGTAGCCAGGATTCGAACCGCTGACCTTCCGATCAGTAGGTGACCTGCTCTACCTACTGAGCTACAGCTACAGCCACCCCATAATGATCCACTCAGTGTTAAAGGAGAACTTTTTAGAATCTGAGTTTTTTTTTCCCCCCAACTCCTGGTCCACACTCCAGTTCAGTAGGTGGCGGCAATGCAGCTCTAAGCCGGTTTGCCCACCGCCATTAAACCCACAAGAAGAAGATGATAGAGAACTTTAATGCTGATAATCTGGGTGAAATGAGACACCTGAGCGCTGCAGAGTTTATTTTGCTGCAGAGTCTATTTTGCATTTGTGTGTGTGTTTTTACAGAAATATGAGAAGCCAAAGTTCGTCCAGTGTCTGGCCTTTCTGAGCACTGGAGACATTGTCACTGGAGATTCTGGAGGAATCCTGCTGGTCTGGACCCGGAGCTCCGCCGAGACCCCGACAGGGAAGGGACCCAGAGGTAAGACGGGGCAGGGGCTGTTTTCTGAGTGAAGACATCATGCAGCTGTATGTCACAGTGAAGGTAAACAGATTTAATACATGTTGTTTGGAGGGTTCAGAGCAGATTTTCTTCAGTGAAAAACAAGCCGAGACGCTGGGAAGAAAATTCTGTGCATATTTTCATTCTGAGTAAAACACCATTCATCTTGTTAATGAAATAAGATCAGTGTGTTTAATGAGTCTGCGGTCATATCTGCCCTGAAGCTTCTCTGCAGTAAGACAGATCCTGACAGGTTTTAACCCTTCAGAGCATGAAGGCGAAACAAACATCAGTGTCAGTTTCAGAAAAATTCCAACCACAGAAAGTGACAGAGTAAACAGTTTGATTTAAACTAAGACATAACCAGAGCCAACAGCTTCAGAGTCCTGCTAATCCCTCAGTGTAACACTGAAGAAAAACCACAGTGAAGAAGGTGTTTGTCTGCGTGTGTGCATGTGTGTGTTGGCCCAGTTTCAATAATGGTTTTTGTCATGTTGTTAAACTGGTTTTCAGAGACATGATGCCAGGGATTAAATGATTTTCTGCTGAAATTCTACTTGGAACTCTTTTTCCCGGAAAGGCGGTGATTGTGAAAACGATTTTTCACCCTGATGAAACTCTAGCAGCACAATATTGCAGAAAAGTCACAGCAAAAGTGTTTTTAGAAAAAATCTGCAGAAACAGGAAGTGTTTTTGTTATGATCTGCTCCCTTCTGCTGGTTGTTTTGTGAACTGCACTGTACACATTAAGGAACTAACCTTTAAAGCAGTTTGTCTTCAGCTACATGAAAGTGAAACATTTGTACTTCCTGTAGGAACTTTAGAGTCACCAATGCATACCAATTGGCATAACTTCCTGTATAAACATGAAGAATTAGTGCTTTGGAGGAATCGATTTCTTCATGTAAATTGTCTCTGATTCAGTTCTTTTCAGTTTGACTCCATCAACATATTTTTATTTTTTTTCTTGTTGATGCTCTGTGGAGATTTTCTGCTTCAGTAAGTTGATCCTGGGAAAAGTCTCACAGTGAGCAGTGATGGGATACTGGGATGTGGATGCCCAGAAGAAGAGAGACTGTTGTTGTTGTTATTAAGCTTTTTATTAAAACAGGTAGTTGTTCAAGAGACCTGTGTACAAAAAACATTAAAAAAACTAAACATCTACATAATAAAACATCACATCATACATGATCAGAAATTGAGAAAACATGTGAGTAGTTGCAGATAAATAAAACCTAGAAAATGTTCCAGTGAAATCAGGGACTGTAGCTTTAACTCATTCCATTTATTTATTTATTTCCAGTTCAGTGTGAATCAGAGGCACATCTAACATTTCCTGTGACCTGATTGTAAGTCCTTTGTGTTTGAGGTGTGTGTAATATGTTTACAGGTGAAACTGTAGTGTGTGTGTCTGTAACATTGTAGTTTTATGTTTTTAACAGTTGAAGCTTGAAGTTGTGACACCCGGAGGAGGAGGGGTCACAGATGAAGGGTTGTAAATGGTGTGATGATCATATCTGTTGCTCTGATTTTTGAAGTGGAGGAACAATTCAGCAGGAACTTCCTGTTTCACAAACACACATCATGGGGTAGTTAGGTTAAAAAAAAAAAAAAAAAAGTCATCTGGTACGGTGCTTATGATGAGCACCGTACCAGGTGCTCAAAATGAGCACCGTACCAGGGTCCAAAAAAAACACCTTAGCAAAGCATATTTGCACATTTAAAGCCAGGATAGCAATATGGTGGGGTAGGGGGGGCAGGAGGGGATGGAGATGAGAGGGTGGGGGCATTGTGGAGCCAGATGCCAGCTCCTAGCAAAAACAGTTCGCTGATAGTGATGGAAGTTCATCAACGGCCGTGGTACACCAGATCCAGCTCACACAAATCACAGAGAGGGCTGAGGGGAAGAGCGTCCATCACACATTGTCCTGGAGAGATATGATTACCAGCCCAAGGCCGGCTAGGGAGCCAAATTCCTGATAATACAGATGATGATTTAGGACAGGCTGCTTGTTTTTTTCCAGCAGCCTTCAGTTTCACTGGGGAACCCATTCAGTAAATCCAATAATCTGAGCGCGTTTTCAGATGGACTACCCGTCCACTTTATGGCTCAGGTCCAACAGGCTTTGAGTCTGAGTTTGTACGGCTCTGCACAGCCCATCCACCTGGGTCTGCAGCCTCGGCAGATGTCGAACTGCTGCCCAGATTTTCTTAATTTCCCGGTAGATCAGGTATCCTCCGAGCCCAAACAGAAGCAATCCTGCTACCAAATAGCCAAATATGTAAACATCTTCCACGTCCTCAACCAACAGAGCTGAGAGGCACACAGGTCTCCACGAGCTCCAAGAATCGATGACGTAGCCAACGGGGTCTGTTCCACTCTGACACGCAGGCTCACCTTTCCCCGATCTCATAGTGGAGAAAATTCGATCAATGGTGTTTAGGGCCCAATTTGCCAGATCCATGATGCTTCTTAATCTTATTCGGACAGTGTGTAAGAGACGCTCTTACAGCAAGCAGGAAAGATAGGGAGGCAGGAGGGGGATAGAATGCTACCGTCCTCGTCAGAGAACAGGAGGAAAGCTCAGTTTTTCTTTGTGTCATCTCCTTTTCTTTTCTCTCATTCAGTAATTCACCTGTTTGTGTCTCTGTGCATGCAGCTTTTCAGATAATTCGGCAGGTCAAAGGTCACGAGGGAAGCGTTTTCTCTATGTGTGAGATGAGGAGCGGCACACTGCTGACCGGAGGAAGCAAAGACCGAAAAATCATCCTGTGGGACCATGAACTGCGAGCTGACCGAGAAATTGAGGTCTCCATCACGCACACACACAGTCACATCTTCATGAAACTCATGTTCATTGTGATGACATCATCTGTGGTATCCATCACCACAAACATTAACTGTCAAAGAACGCCACATGATCAAGGTCACATTTTTGTGTCCCCACAGGTCCCAGATCAGTATGGAACCATCAGAGCGGTGTCTGAGGGGAAGGGGGACGAGTTTCTGGTCGGAACGTCTCGTAACTTCATCCTGAGAGGAACCTTCAACGATGGCTTCCTGGTGGAGGTCCAGGTGAGTGAAAGACCTCCAGAAAGTAACACAGGCCAGGGACAGGAAGTCACATATGCATGATTTCACACTGAACTCACTGACGAGAATTCTGCAGAATACTTTGGCCTTTCTCAATACTCAAGTACACAAGTTTGTATTTGCATACTTGACAAGTACGTACTTTGCAAGTATGGGAGGACGCAGCTCGATCATTTTTCAGTGGGAGCACCAGCATTCTTTTTTTTTTTTTTGCATTTTTGGCCATAGCGGCTTTTGTCTACAGTGGAGAGTGACAGTCGCCGGCTTCACCACTAAGCCACCCAGGCGCCCAGCACCAGCATTCTTGATGAGATCACAGCGTAACTCCAGTGTTTTTTACCATCTTCCAGCTTAAATTTACTGATTAATACTTATAGTGGAAACTGCCCACGATATGCATAAAAACTATGAGTTCTTTAAAAAAATCAAAAAAAATTTTTTTTTTTTTTTTGTTTAAAGCGATTTGGCAAAATGCTCGGCTTTAAAAACTTCATGTCGGGACTTCTGGTCTAGCTGGCAAAGAAATGGCAGCATAGAGCAAAAGGCTCCCAACCGTAAACATTAAAAACAGCACGTTAGGACTCGAATCCACTCAGAGATGCACAGATATAAATTCAAAGGCAGCGGGTCAAGGATTATGCCCAAGAAAAGTAAGAAAGAAGCCACACCAAGGAAGGAACACGACATCATGGAAGAAGACCTAGCATTGCAAAGTTAGCAATGACATGCTAGCCGACACACTAGCGGAGACACAACCAGAGCAGGGCCAAGATGCTAGCTTGGGAGTCGTTCAGAAAAGATTCCAACCAGAAACTGAATGATATACAAGAAGACATGAATAAGATTACTGACAGAGTGAAAGAGGTGGAGGCGCGCATAGACACTGTAGAGTCTCAAATCCAGTCTTCAGAGGAGGTCCTGGCTGAGTTGGTGAAGCTCCAGAAGGAAACAGAAACCAAATTGATAGATCTGGAGGGGAGATCGCATCGGGACAATATTAGAATACACGGAGTAAAGGAGGGAGCTAAAGAAGACATGGCAACAATGACAGCGTTTGGGGAGGAAATGTTAATGAAAGGACTGGAGCTCCCTGCCTCCACGGATATAAATATTGAGGGAGTGCACCGGGCGCTGACTGCAAAACCCCTGCCCAATGCCTCACCAAGGTCCATTGTGGTTAAATTCTCGAGTTTTAAAACGAAAGAATACATACTCAGGAAAACCTGGCAGAGAAGACGGTTCGATTTCCAGGGGAAGAGGATAAAAAAAGACCACGACTATGCTCTGGAACTGCTGAAGAAGCGGAGAGATAACGCAGAAGCAAAGGCAGCACTAAAGGAGAAAAACATAAGATTTCAAACCCCGTTCCCCCCCAGACTGCGGGTGTTTTACAATTAAGGCACAGTGATTTACAACTCGGCGGAAGCAGCAACGGCGGGCATGGCAGAGAGGGGCATAACGGTAGAGGTCCTGGAAAGCCCACCCTCCCTTCTGGATCAAATCAACCAGCTGTCCTGGAGTTCCAGTGGAAATCGAAGAAATCAGAACGCAAATGTGAAGCAAGGCTTCAAAGAGCAACTGCAAAGATTCAGGTGCCAGGTCACAAAATAAGTACTGTTTACATAAGGAAGAAATGGGCTGACATATTACCAATCTCGCATGACTGCACACTAAGACATTTAGATGGTTATACAGGTATTCTCTGCTAGGCTATGTGGGTCATATTATTTATAGTAAGAAGAAGATATTAAGGGTATAAGGAATGAATCTCTAAAGTCGGGACATTTTGGACATATGGCCTACAGCGCAAAGGCTGCAAAGGGCCCTCTTTCTCCATCAGGAGGAAGAGACTTTCCCTCTATTCTCATATTCCAACTGAGGTATAAGGCCAGGAAATGAGGCCTTACTACCGGAAGGCAATTTGTTTTTTTTAATGTTCTCTATTTTGGTGTGGTTATTCAAGTTGGTGCTATGGTTATTGATAGCACCAGGGTTGAAGGATGTTTTTTATATTTCGGTATACAGGGGTCAACATGTACTCAGGTGACATACAATGCAATATACCAAGTCAATTAAAATAATTACATGCAATGTAAACGGCCTAGGAAATCCAATTAAATGAAGCAAAATTATGGCAAAATTAAAACGAAAAGAAATAGATGTGGCTGTCCTCCACCTACCAGATCCAGAACATGAAAAACTTAAAAGATGGGGATTTAATCAGTATTCCTCTCCATACAGGCATGGCTCAAAGAGAGGGGTGGTAATATTCATCTTGAGGAAATTGAATTTTGTATGTACGTATGTTAAGAAAGATCCACATGGGAGATATGTTCTGATCTCCAGTCACCTACAGGTGGCGTTGGTCAGTGTTTCCCCAGTCTATTTTCAGTGATTCCTTCACACACCCAAAATAAATGAATTGTATATTGATCAGAAGTTACAGTAAATGTAAACACTACATATACACATAAGATAAAAAAACCACAATCCTCCCACTAGTGTTTCTGATACACAACGTACAACCTCCTCACAAACAATTACCTCCACCCCCACAAACACAAAGCAACTTAGACAAAGCCCACCTCAAAGCGAATATCACCGAATATTAATAAACAATCCTCTGAGCCATTGTGCAATTGCGGTGAAACTCCATCAAGATTTATAAAACACCTTCCCTGCCCCCCAAACACCCAAACACTCTTGTGTTTCCACGTCAGCACACACAATCTCTCTCACACACACACACACACACACACACACACACACACACACACACACACACACACACACACAATATAAGTGGCATAACACCAGCATACAGTGATATTTTCTGTGTACCGTATTTTCTGGACTATAAGTCGCACTTTTTTTCATAGTTTGGCCGGGGGTGGGACTTATACTCCGGAGCGACTTATATGTGAAATTATTAACACATTAATCAAAATACTCAGACACTTGACATCTCCGTGAACTGGAGCGTTAAGGCAGTCTTGCGTAACCTGTGGGAGCAGTGGATGATGGATGGAGAGCACAGCTTCACGGCAACCGGAAGAATGCGCCACCCAACTTTCCTGGAAGTCATTGGATGGATCAAGAAAACATGGGCTTCAGTGACAACTGAAACCATCCTGTCGGGATTCAGAAAGGCCAGAATAATTGGAACTGCAGCTGACGACGAGTCTGACGAAAGCGACACAGAAGAGGAAGCGGCGCTCCGTCTACCTACAGAGTGTGCGGAGTTGTTTAGAAGTAACACAGAGGATGAAGAACTCAATGGATTGATGGTTTGGTAAACTTGTTAGCATGTTCTTTATTAGGGGTGTGGGAAATTTTCGATTCTTAGATGCATCTCGATGCGCAACGTGGACGATTCAGAATAGATTCACAAATGACAACAATCGATTGTCTAGATGTTAGCTCTAACTGAGAACGTAATGAGCAGAACATAAAGAGCGGAACTCAGAAGAGCGGAGGTGTTGCACCCGGACAGTCTGTGCTGAGCACATAACAAAGACGCAAGATGGAAGAGCGGCAAATCCAGCCGGCACCTTCTGCACTAAAAGCTAGTGTGTGGAAGCACTTCGGCTTCTACGAAGTCGAAGGGAAAACATCCATTGACAAGAGCTACACCATATGCAAGTTGTGTCAAACAAAGCTCAAATATTTTGGAAACACGACAAACATGAGGAACCATGTTATTCAAAATAAGCTGAAGTCAACAAGCATTATTTTTGTATGAGAGCTGCTAGCACATAATTCTACTCTTGTGTGGAAGTTGTGGATTTGGTACCACATATTTGTTTGTTGTTTGCACATAATGTTGGTTAAGAGTTGGCATTTGCTGAAATCTGTTAATTTACTACAAACATGCTGCTACAGATGCACTTTTTCAGTTTGTATTTCTTTGTTCAGTCTCTGGAATGTGTGGCCTTGTACTTGCCATATTGCTTTCATTTGATTTAATATAAATATAAAATAAAATGAGAGTTTTAAAATGGAAATAAAATTGAAGTTAATTCATCATGGATTGCTACTATCAAGATGCATCGATAATCGTTTTATAATCGAATCGCAGTCCTCTGAATCGTAATCGAATTGTAGAGTGCTTGGAGATTCCCACTCCTATTCTTTATGCTATGGTTATCTGAAATACTGTTAATGTTACGTTAACATACCAGACATGCACTCAGTTTGTTGTGCGTCATGTAGCTGAATGTGTTACGTTAGCATACCGTAGGCGTAACCCTATTTGACCTGCTCTTGGTCTCACGTTCTATAAAATACCCCCCCCCCCCCCCCCCCCCCCCCCAAAAAAAAATGCGACCTATAGTCCAGTGCGACTTATGTTTTTTCTTCTTCATTATGCATTTTTTGGCTAGTGCGACTTATACTCCAGAGCAACTTATAGTCCGAAAAATACAGTAATGGTGCATGTCTAACTCACCATTACATACATATTTACATCTAAACAGCATATAATACAAGGACGAGCTGGGAATAAAAACTTAGACTTACTCTGAATTGCCTTTCGACTAACAGCTGTTCATTCATGGGATTCTGCAGCGATGAAACCAGTCGAATCAGCAACGAAGACCTCTAATAAATAATAATCCACTCTCGTAAGTCACTTTGTCACTTTGTTGAAGAAATATAGCTTGTTTTGAGATATTTATGCAATCCGTTAGTGAGAAAAAGTACTGTAAACACTGTCGGGGGAACAACAGCGCACAGACTCTGACTTCCGGGTTAGGGTTAGGCACGTAATACGCACCCATTGTGCATCAACTTTGTGGATTCCTGTAAAAACACACCCCAAGATGCCATATACCCACGTGTCAGGAATTTTATTGGCTATACATCTGTAGTTTTAGATTTTGGGTCAGAGTTGACCAATTATCAGTCAAATATACTTTGTCCCCACAGGGAAATTTGTGTTGGACATCGTACAAAAACAAGCTGCTACCACAATAATACAGTATAACAATAAAAGTCATTTTAAAAGTGCATTAAAAAAAATTTAAATAAAAACAAACACTAAAACAATAGAACACATATTGCACATGTTGCATTCCCACATACATTCCTACAGTGAGCAAGCCAACAAATCAGTTAGTTAGAGCATCAGAGCATGACAAAAACTATATGCCTACTTTATTTAATAATCTAATTGATGTAGGAACAAATGAGTTTTTAAATCTATTAAGTCTACAAGCCGGGGTTCTAAACCGTTGGCCAGATGGTAACAGTTCATATTGCGGGTTGAGGATGTGAGCGGGGTCGGACAATACCCTCCGAGCAAATCTGAGCACAGACATAGAACGGTTGCAGAACATTTGGGGCATGTCCAGAGAAGTCACATATCGCTTTCTGGTTATTATTGGCTCTGGAAAACCCATTTCATGACATGATTGGCCAAATGAGGTGTCAATCCAATTCTGAGGGTCTAGTCTGTCATATGAAAGCAGACTGCAGCGTTACTGTGACACTGTGAGGCTTCAAATTTGGAAGCACTTTAAACGTCCCGCATGCTGGACACTGCCAATTAACAGGTTAATGTCAGACTACATGCAACTCTGGAACATCAAAAACATGCCACACAGGAGAAAAAGAAAGTTACCAAAAATATCCAACTAATGAGGGAGCTCGGTCTCTCAGACATATGGAGAGATCTGAACCCAGAGACTTTTCCCATTTACACTCGGTTTATTCTTGGCTAGATTACTACTTAATGTTTCAAAGAGACATGTGCAGGTGTGACCTATGTGTATCTGGTGTCCTCTCTGAGTGTAGGAATAAATCACGAGAACGCGACTCTGAGGATTACCCATAATAAAATAATAAAAACATTGGAGATTACAGTGACCGTATAGTGGATATTTTTCTCTTACAATCAATTCAGTGGAACTAACCTCTCAAAAAAATAAAGCAATTAAGTAAATGTTTTGAAAATAAAATAAACTGACATTTTATTTACTGGATGCCATTTTCTTAGAGTTTATAACTTAACAATGCAAAAATAAATGAACTCTTTTTTTTTTTTTTTTTTTTTTTAATATAAAACTGAATATATAAAACTCAGTAAAGTTGAGTATTAACCATCTGCTACAATGATAAAATGCTATTTGATAAAACATACCTGCAGTTTCACAAAATGAGCACAGAGGTAAGGTGTCTCTGGTCAGCAAAACAAGCGCTCCTTCTGCAAGGAGGAGCGATAGCGTTACTGCGCGGGAATTTCCCACGTTTTCACACAACTAGATTCTTCTAAGACACGACCATAACGACAGAACAACAGAAAGATCATGGCCTATAGTAAATATAGTTCAATAATATACACAAGGGAAAACCATAAACATACTCCATAAGTACGATAATCATATTTCTTTGTCAGACATCGCAGAGACATGTTACCTCATGAGTGATCCTCGCAACTCTGAGGATTACCCACAATGCCTTGCTCCTAAGGGTGAATGCAGTATAACTTTTGACCAGCAGATGGTGCATTTTAGCAGGATTTAACACGAACCATTTTAACTATGTTACATACACCCCCCTTAAATTCTGCTAAAATGGGGACTATCAGTTAAGAAAAACACAAAAAAATTGAACTCACACAAGGTTAACTGTGTAGCAGCAAGAGCACAAGTCCAAGTCAGTTAGAAACTTTCCATGAGGAACAAGTTAAGCAAGAGAGTGGCCAATTCTCTCGCCAACTCAGACATGAAAGATGCCATATACACCTCTCAGTATGTGAACATTGCTCTAAGGCAGAAGATACTCAAAAAAAAATGCTCAAGGATAACATTACTGCACAATTTCTCAGAACAATTATCAAGTTATCCCACAAACATAGTTCTTACAAAAGAAAACAAGGAATCAACAGTTGAAACTGAGTCATCAACATTTTGCTCATTGATTTCACAAATGAGACGTGCTGGGGGTTTTACAGGTCTCCCTGATCTAGTGCAAAGAGCTGGTGGCTGTGTACAAACTACGTGGTCCTCTGTCTGTACATCTAGTCGTGTGTCAGTCTTGTGCTCAGGTGAAAGGACCTGATGAGCATCCCCTGCTGAGGGCTGCAAGGGGGTACTCTGGAGCTCAACGCATTCAACAGTGTGGTCCGATGAGGGGACCTGTTCAAGTAATGGTTCACAAACAGCCTGTGGAACAACAGTCGCCTCAATCTCTGGGGTTGAGACACTCATGGCTACATCAAGAGAGCACCCAGTTAGACTGGCTTCAGAGTCCCCTTCACTTGTTTGGTCTAGTCGCATGAGCCAGTGAATTGTCTTTGTCTCACTGTCCTGTACATCAGCTGGAGGGTCTGGCTCACATTGTCCACTACCAGCTACTAAAGAACAGCTTGACTCCAGTTTGTATTCACCTCCCAAGGGGAGGAAACTCACTGGGAGTAGGAGGTTTCTATGGACAACTTTCTCCCTCAATGTCACAGGGTCTCTGATGCAGTACACGTTTATGCCAGGTTTTACAGCTGCCACTTCAAAAACTGTGGATTCCCATTTGTCAGCAATCTTTTTCTTCCCTTTTTCACCGCGATTAGCGAGCAAGACACTATCACCAACAGAGAGAGGTGATCCTTTAGCTTTGCGGTTGTAGTTCTTCGCTTGATGGGCTTGTTCCACCCGGCTGTTCTGCCTGGCAATGCGGGCAGCTTCAGCCAGATCACGTTTCAGATGTGAGACAAACTCACAATGGTCGACAACAGTACTAGTAGGAAGAACATGCTGGAAAACAACATCAACAGGTAGACGAGGAATTCTCCCAAACATGAGGAAAAACGGAGCAAAACCTGTCGTCTCATGTTCAGTACAATTGTAGCAAAATATCAGCATCTGAAGCATCTGTGGCCAACTGGCTTTGGAGTGTGGTGGTAAAGTCCTTATCATGTTCCCCAGCGTCCTATTGTATCGCTCCATGATACCATTCCCCATCGGATGGTATGGGGTGGTGTGTGACTTCTGAATGCCTGCCATGTCCAGGAGCTCCTTAATGAGTTGGCTCTCAAAGTTGGTCCCCTGATCGGAATGTATACGTCTGGGAAATCCATAGATACAAAAAAAGTCATTCCACAGGCGACGGGCAACCTGCCTGGCAGACTGATTCTTACAGGGTAATGCATGCGCTAATTTGGAGAAGTGGTCCGTGACAACCAAAACATCAACACACTTCTTGTCAGTCTGTTCAGCAGTCCAAAAGTCAATGCAGACTAGCTCCATCGGTTCAGTGGTACAAATGTTCTCCAGAGGTGCACGGTCGTTTGGCTCTGGGGTCTTTCCAACCACACAACGAAAGCAGTTCTTCACATGATTGATGATATCCTGCTCCATTCCTATTCAAAAGAATCTTTGCCTGGCAAGGGACAGAGTGCGAGCTTGCCCCTGATGGCCTGCAGAATCATGAAGGCCCTGGAGAACTTGAGCCTTCAGGGAGCCTGGGACAACAAACTGATAAATCCGTGTGTTCAGGTGCCTGTCCTTTTTCATCTTCTACAACAATCCATCCTTAATCAAAAGTCTGGGCCAGTGTCTCAGCAATTTCACTACACTGTGAGATTCATCAGTGCGTTCACGTCTGGTGGGCCTTCTGTGTCGCCGGACATAAAAGAAAACCCTGCTCAAAACCTAATCTTGTTCTTGCAGGTCAACAAGTTCACTCTTCGGCATGGAAGCAGGCTGAGCAGAACTCGCTAGCTGTGGCATATTAGGGCCAACCCCTCCCATGCAGCTGATACTGCCAGAGTCATGTGCAGTCAACACAGCAGAGACATCCTGGGAAGAGAGAGAACCTTGAGGGAGAGGCAGGGTGGCAGTAGCCTCCCTCTCGGATTGACCTACAACCAACTGGCAGTTGGCGGCGCACCGAAATGCGTCTTGCACGTTCCTGTCCGCCAGACCATCCACCTGGTTCAACAAAGCAGCATAAGGCTCGGTGACCAGCCGGTGGCCCATGCATGACTGAACAAATGGCTCCCTTTCCTAACGCATCAGCAACGACATTTTTCATGCCAGGGACATACTTCAGCTCAAAACTATATGCTGCAAGCTTTGAAACCCATCGTTGCTCACATGCGTCTAACCTAGGTTTAGTCAAGATATATGTTAATGGGTTATTATCTGTCCAAACTGTGAAATGGTGGCCCTTCAACCAATGGCTGAACTTGTCACAGATTGCCCATTTAAGAGCAAGAAACTCCAACCGATGCGCTGGGTAATTTAACTGAGAGCGTGAGAGTGTCTTGCTGGCAAAAGCCACTGGTCTGGCAATTTTTCCATCCGGAGGCAACTGAGAAAGGACAGCTCCAAGGCCATCAAAAGAGGCATCGACTGCAAGGATGAATGGTGCATTAAAATCTGGATGGGCTAATGTGACACTATGCACAAGTTCATGTTTCAAAGTCCTGAATGCTTCTCTACACTCATCAGTCCAGTCAGCTGGAGACAGTTTCACTTGGCCTCTTTTAAATTTGGGCTTATGGCCCCTTCCCCTCTTATGTGATGCAGCTGGCTCAGCCACAAGTTCAAACAGTGGTTTAGCTTTTGCAGAGCACCGTTCAATAAAGTGATGGTAATAGAGAACCATTCCTAGGAAGGATCTGATTTTTCTAGCACAAGGTGTCACACTGTCAGACTCCATCAGATCAGCTTCCTGCACGTTATCTATAGCCTCTACTTTACTTGGGTCCATTTGTACACCATCACCACATATGATGTGTCCCAGGAACTTCACAGACCGCTGAAGGAAGTGGCATTTCTTAGGTGAGAGCTTCAGGTTGTTGGCAGCAAGGCGTGAAAAGACCATCTGTAGACAGTCAAGTGCCACCTGTTCAGATGGGGCATAGACCATAAGGTCATCCAGGTAGCATAACAGGCTTGTGAAGTTCTCATCACCAAAAATGGACATCATCATTCGCATAAAAGTGGCAGGACTATTTGTCAGGCCTTGGGGCATCCTGTTATACTCATGAAGGCCAAATGGGGAAGAGAACGCGGTGTACTTTTTATCATCCTCATGGAGTCTGACATTGTAGAACCCCGACGTGAGGTCCATTGTGGAAAAGAAGACATTTCCACCAAGTGCAGCAAGTGTATCTAACTGATGAGGCAAAGGGTGTGCATCTTTAACCGTCCTTGCATTCAGCCATCTGAAGTCGTTACATATGCGCAAGTCACCATTTGGCTTAGCAACCAAGACAAGGGGAGATGAGAATTCACTCTGTGACTTACGAATTATCCCCGACTCCTCCATCTCGTACAGGGCAGTGCGAAGTTTCTCATAATAGCATGGCGGTACCCGTCTGTATGGCAGTCTGAAGGGTTTGTCATCTACAAGGCGGATTCTGTGGACAAAGTCTACTGCCTCACCACAATCCATTTTGTGCCGGGAAAAGATGGATTCATACTGTTCAATGATCCGCAGCAGTTTGCCCTTCCATTCCAGGGAAACTTCACAAGACAAAAGGTCCAGGTCCTGTAGGCCCAAATCACAGAGGGTCTGTGACATTTCTGCCTCTGATCTCAGGGTGGTCGGTGAGTCTTGTGTGTACTGTGCACTTGATTGAATACGGACTGGTTCAGGTAAGTCCTGTACAGAAAGGCAGGGGGACACATCAGCAATCTTTGTATTTCTTCTTAGAGTGAGGGGCTTCTCAGAGGGATTCACCACTTTAACAGGGACCCAACCATCCCCCCACAAGGAGGTTACAACTCTGCCCACCAGAATCTGAACAGGTCTGGACCGAGACTGGGTGGGCTCAATGATGACAGTACTCCCTGCCACTGAGGCGTCAGGTGCAGGCAGCTTAGTCCACACCAAATGTTCAGACATGGGCTGCAGGGTGACGCGTCTCTTGAGTTTTGCAGTGCCAAAGCTGGGAAGCAGTGCATGTACATCACAGTTATCTGAATAAGACAGCAAGGTTGCCAAGTGGGGTAAAGTGTCACTCTGAATACCACCCACTGTGGACGGGCTATTCTGGGCACCAAGAGTCACTTTTAACTGTGAAATAAGCCACTTTATAGCATTGCTGCCCAGGATCATGTCATCAGTCTGGCCCGGGACAACCAGAACAGGAATTATCACCCTAAAGCCATACACTGATACAGTGAGGTCATACATAGCAGAAGGCGTGACAAAGTGGCCCCCACACCCTATGATGACAAAATCCTCAGCTGATTTCCTTTCAATATCAGGGATTGACTGTGAGAGTTTTCTGTCGGCCATCTCACTTACGGTGCATGCCATAGATCCACTGTCCACCAATGCCTTAAGAACATGTCCACCATCAGTAGTCACATCAGAGTAGAACAAGCTATCAGTCTTTGAGAGTCGATGCAGGCTCTGTGCAATCAGTGTTTTCTGTGGTGGCACCATGCCACTGTAAGTGCAGAATAAAGCCTCGTAATGTCACGCCAGAAGGTAAACAAGGGGGCGGACCCAGAAGCAGACTCGGTAGACAGCGTTAACAAACACAAATCACTTTATTAATCACTAATCTTACAAACTCTAAACTGAAAAAGGCCTCTTAGCAAAAATGAGGTGAGCTGAAAATAAAGGCTGTTTCTTCTTCTTCTTCTTAAACACTGGTAGTGAAACGAGGTGGACACAGGTATTTCACGGGCTGCTCGCAGGTGGATACCAGGGCGGCGACTGGCAGGTAAGTTATGTCTAAACAGAGGGAGAGGATGATTAATGTATGGGAAAGAGAAGGGACTGTTCAGAACTAACGCTGAGGAAGGAGATGATGATGATAAATGGCTTACTCGGGATTCACTGTAATAGAGTCCTCGAGGAAATGGTGGTGTAGACAGTGGTGTGCCAGAATGAATCCGAGGGGAGGCAGGCAGGCTGACGGCTGGAGAGTCCGTGGCGCGAGCAAAACCCCCGACTGCAACGTTAACACTCTGGCGGAGACAGGAGGCTCGAGCTGGTCCTTAAAAACCGGAGGGATTGTTGATGAGCTCCAGGTGTGAAGGTCGCTGCGGAAATCACCTCCAGCTCCGCCCTGCAGGAGGAGGAACTCAGCCGCCCAGCCTACAAAGGAAAAAAGGAACACCCCACAGCCACACCATAACCACCCGATCCCTGACACGTAATCATCAATATCTGTCGAGTCAAAGGTGGGAGGTCTACTCACTTGATCTGCGCTGTCCTCCCCTCCACGCAGATCATTCAGTTTCCCTGCTGTCCGTTGGAAGGAGAACAACTCCCTTTGGGGCAGTTGCGCCTTGAATGGCCAGGTAAGTGACACAGGAAGCACAATCTGTTTTCTCGACAGTGAGTCAGTGTAGAGTGGGAGCTGTCTCTGCATACAGAGCATGGTGTGTCCTTCAAGCCTGGTATTTTTGGCAATTTGGCACTCTGTCGCCCTACAGTAGCATGAGCATAGCCAGGGCCCTGAAGCAACACTTTCTCAAGCATGCTGATCAACCGCTCAATAGCAGAGCCCTCCTGATTCACAACCTGTCTCTGCTCATGGCCGACTGGACAAAAAGTAGCATTAGCGCTAACCTCAGCCTTATGTACATGGACACTGTTGCTCTTATCTGAAGAACGCTTGAGCCCTTTTTCAAGGTGATACTCATCCAGCACTTCTTGAACTTCACGAGCAGACCATTTAACACGTCTTAGTTTTAAAGACAAGATCCAGGTCCCTGCAGGGGCAGTGTCTAATGAACATGCGTGCAACTTCAACACCAGCATTGTCAAAAGATTTCCCCTGCTCCTTAAGACAGTTACCAACAACATCAGCGGCTCTGTTTAGCCTTAGCCAATACTCATATTGATCTTCTCCGTCACTTGGCAGGGTGGAATAAAAATCAGCCAGGGGCACCGACGAGCAGTGGGAGGAGCTAAAATGTTTGCGTAAGAGACCATAGATGGCTTGTGGGTTATGCTGGACATCAAGACCACCATTCCTTACACCAAATTTTACAACATCCTTCGCTCTGCCTCTCAGGTGCATCATAATCTCCTCAGCTTGATTTTCTGGGAGAATGCCGCTCTTCCTTATGTAACTCTGCATGGCTTCCTCCCATTCATCAACAGCCAGTGAGTTCGAACCCTCACCTCGAAATATAGGTGGGTCTTTGATCTGTCTCTGAGCTACTAGCTGCACCTGGGAAAGATCTAAAGCTTGACTGGAAGGGATGTCTTTTGTTTCATATGCCCCACCAGGACATGCATACGTAGCAGCTGCAGAACTTGAGGTGTGAGGTGTATTAAGATGTGACATAACGCTATCAGCCAGCTGTTGTCCAATCTGCTGTACAATAGAACTCATTTGATCAACTAGGCTTACATCAGTAATTGGAGGATTTCCAACTGGCGCCGTAGCGCCCTCTGATGGCTGTGAGTCAAACAAAAGCCCACAGGGACTATCTGCTGTCCTATTACCCACCCGATGGCCACCCAATGAAAAAGGAACAGCTGTGAATCCTCTACCCCTACCAATACCAAGGGGGGTCACATTTAAGTTATCACCACAGTTACTGAGATCCATATTTAGCAGTACATCAGAAGAACTACAATGGGCTTAACGCAATATGATAACAGACAAATGTAAAATTGAAGTACACCCAACAGTCAAAACACAAGAGATGCTCCAAACGATGCTGCGATGAGAAGACACCAGCCCGGTCCGATGTTGTCGAGGACGAGTCACGGCACCAATGTGACCTATGTGTATCTGGTGTCCTCTCTGAGTGTAGGAATAAATCACGAGAAGCTGCTCAGGCTGTGGCATCAGTTGTCTTTAATTCTCCATCTGCATCTGCAGTTTCACAAAATGAGCACAGAGGTAAGGTGTCTCTGGTCAGCAAAACAAGCGCTCCTTCTCATGAGTGATCCTCGCGACTCTGAGGATTACCCACCATAAAATAATAAAAACATTGGAGATTACAGTGACCGTATAGTGGATATTTTTCTCTTACAATCAATTCAGTGGAACTAACCTCTCAAAAAAAAATAAACAATTAAGTAAATGTTCTGAAAATAAAATAAACTGACATTTTATTTACTGGATGCCATTTTCTTAGAGTTTATAACTTAACAATGCAAAAATAAATGAACTCTTTTTTTTTTTTTTTTATATATATATATATAAAACTGAATATATAAAACTCAGTAAAGTTGAGTATTAACCATCTGCTACAATGATAAAATGCTATTTGATAAAACATACCTGCAGTTTCACAAAATGAGCACAGAGGTAAGGTGTCTCTGGTCAGCAAAACAAGTGCTCCTTCTGCAAGGAGGAGCGATAGCATTACTGCGCGGGAATTTCCCACGTTTTCACACAACTAGATTCTTCTAAGACACGACCATAACGACAGAACAACAGAACGATCGTGGCCTACAGTAAACATAGTTCAATAATATACACAAGTGAAAACCATAAACATACTCCATAAGTACGATAATCATATTTCTTTGTCAGACATCGCAGAGACATGTTACCTCATGAGTGATCCTCGCGACTCTGAGGATTACCCACAATGCCTTGCTCCTAAGGGTGAATGCAGTATAACTTTTGACCAGCAGATGGTGCATTTTAGCAGGATTTAACACGAACCATTTTAACTATGTTACACAGGGTCACAAATTGCAGCACTGGCATAATGCATCTATCTGATCATGCTCCTGTTGAGTGTAATATTGGATTTTGACAAAAGGAGGACTAATTGGAGGCTAAATACAGGGGTACTAGGTCAAATGAGAGAACAAATCAGAATAGATATAAAGCAGTATTTTGAAGAAAATGATAATGGCGAAGTGTTTTAGCAGACACTTTGGGATGCTTACAAAGTGGTTCAAAGAGGACTACTGCTCAAATTTGGGTTAGGTTAGGGAAAAATAAAAGTTGAACAGTTACAGTCAGAATTAGGAAAATTAGAGAGTGAACACAAAGACACTGAAGCAGGGAACAAAAATTAAAATTAATAGGATAAAGAATGAAATTTACTCCAATGACATAAAGAAAAAAATCGACTTTCCTAAAACAAAAGTACTATGAAACGGGGGAAAATCTGCTAAATTACTAGCCTACAAATTAAAAAAGCAACAGACAGAGAACGCAATTTATAGAATTAGGGATCCCATAACAAACTCAACACATTACAAAGTAAAAGAGATTCAACAAAATCTTTGAAATTTTTTACATAGTCAACCCCAAACAGATGGGGAGAAGACTAGACAATTTTTGGACCACATAGAACTTCCCAGGTGGATAAGGAACAATGTAAGTCCTTAATTAAGGGCATAGCAGAAGGTGAAGTTAAAAAAAAAGCAATAGCACATTCAAAAGCCAATAAAGCACCAGGACCTGATGGCTTCCCAGCAGAGTGGTACATGGAGATGAAAGACCTTCTCATCCCTAGAATGAAAACCACGTACAACCAGGTGCTTAAAACTGGCATTGCTCCCCACTAAAGGAGGGTAAAGATAAGCTAGATTGTGCAAGCTATGTGTCCTGAACCAAGACTACAAGATCTTTACTCACATTCTAATCGTAGATTTGGTAAGATCGTTATTCACGTCGGCAGTGATGACACCCGGTTACGCCAATCGGAGGTCACTAAAATTAATATTGACTCGGTGTGTAACTTTGCAAAAACGATGTCGGACTCTGTAGTTTTCTCTGGGCCCCTCCCCAATCAGACCAGGAGCGACATGTTTAGCCGCATGTTCTCCTTGAATCGCTGGCTGTCTTGAGTGGTGTCCAAAAAATGACGTGGGCTTCATAGATAATTGGCAAAGTTTCTGGGGAAAACCTGGTCTTGTTAGGAGAGATGGCATCCATCCCACTTTGGATGGAGCAGCTCTCATTTCTAGAAATCTGGCCAAATTTATTAACCCTCCTAAAAACTGACTACCCAGGGTTGAGACCAGGAAGCAGAGTTGCAGTCTTACACGCCTCTCTGCAGCTTCTCTCCTCCTGCCATCCCCCCAAAACCCCATCCCCATAGAGTCGGTGCCTGCTCCCAGACCACCAAAAACCAAAGCTAAAATCAGCAAAAAGCTATTTAAGCATAAAAATTCAAAAACAATAAATAATACAGCTTCATCAACTGCACCAAAAAATAAAACAATTAACTGTGGATTGTTAAACATTAGGTCTCTCTCTTCCAAGTCCCTATTAGTAAATGATTTAATAATTGATCAAGGTATTAATTTATTCTGCCTTACAGAAACCTGGTTACAGCAGGATGAATATGTTAGTTTAAATGAATCAACACCCCCGAGTCACAGTAACTGTCAGAATGCTCGAAGCACAGGTCGAGGAGGAGGATTAGCTGCAATCTTCAATTCCAGCTTGTTAATTAATCAAAGACCCAGACAAAGTTTTCATTCTTTTGAAAGCCTGACTCTTAGTCTTGTCCATCCTAATTGGGAAAATCAAAAACCTGTTTTATTTGTTATTATCTATCGTCCACCTGGTCCTTACTCAGAGTTTCTGTCTGATTTCTCAGACTTTTTATCTGATTTAGTGCTCAGTTCAGATAAAATAATTATAGTGGGTGATTTTAACATCCATGTAGATGCTGAGAATGACAGCCTCAACACTGCATTTAATCTATTGTTAGATTCAATTGGCTTCTCTCAAAATGTAAAGGAGCCCACCCACCACTTTAATCATACTCTGGATCTTGTCCTAACATATGGCATAGAAACTGAAGACTTAACAGTATTCCCCGAAAGCCCCCTCCTGTCTGATCATTTCTTAGTAACATTTACATTTACTTTAATGGATTACACAGCAGTGGGGAATAAGTTTTATTACAGTAGAAGTCTTTCTGAAAGTGCTGTAACTAAGTTTAAGGATCTAATTCCTTCATTGTTATGCTCTTCAGTGCCATGTGCCAACACAGTGCAGAGCAGCTACCTAAACTCTGCTCCCAGTGAGGTCGATTATCTCGTCAATAGTTTTACATCCTCACTGCGTATAACTTTGGATACTGTGGCTCCTCTGAAAAGGAAAGCTTCAAATCAGAAGTGCCTGACTCCGTGGTATAATTCACAAACGCACAGCTTAAAGCAGATAACCCGAAAGCTGGAGAGGGAATGGCGTCTCACTAAATTAGAAGATGCTCATTTAGCCTGCAAAAAGAGTTTGTTGCTCTATAAAAAAGCCCTCCGTAAAGCTAGGACATCTTACTATTCATCATTAATTGAAGAAAATAAGAACAACCCCAGGTTTCTTTTCAGCACTGTAGCCAGGCTGACAAAGAGTCAGAGCTCTGTAGAGCCGAGTATTCCTTTCACGTTAACTAGTAGTGACTTCATGGATTTCTTTACAAATAACATTTTAGACATTAGAGAAAAAATGATTCATAACCATCTCAAAGATTATTCTTCATGTTCGGCTGCTTTCAGCACTGCTGGTATTTGTTTAGACTCTTTTGCTCCAGTTGATCTTTCAGAGTTAACTTCAATAGTTACTTCCTCCAAACCAGCAACATGTTTGTTAGATCCCATTCCTACTAGACTGTTCAAAGAAGTCTTTCCAATTATTGATGCTTCAATCTTAAAAATGATCAATCAGTCTTTATTAGTTGGCTATGTACCACAGACCTTCAAGGTGGCTGTAATTAAACCTCTACTTAAAAAGCCATCACTTGACCCAGCTGTCTTAGCTAATTATAGGCCAATCTCCAACCTTCCTTTTCTCTCAAAGATTCTTGAAAGAGTAGTTGTAAAACAGCTAACTGATCATCTGCAGAGGAACGGTTTATTTGAAGAGTTTCAGTCAGGTTTCAGAATTCATCACAGTACAGAAACAGCATTAGTGAAGGTTACAAATGATCTTCTTAGAGCCTCTGACAGTGGACTCATCTCTGTTCTTGTCCTGTTGGACCTCAGTGCAGCTTTTGATACTGTTGACCATAACATTTTATTACAGAGATTAGAGCTTGCTATAGGTATTAAAGGTACTGCACTGCAGTGGTTTGAATCATATTTATCTCATAGACTCCAATTTGTTCATGTAAATGGGGAGTCTTCTTCACACACTAAGGTTAATTATGGAGTTCCACAGGGTTCTGTGCTAGGACCAATTTTATTTACATTATACATGCTTCCCTTAGGCAGTATTATTAGAAAGCACTGCATCAATTTTCATTGTTATGCAGATGATACTCAGCTTTACCTATCAATGAAGCCAGATGACACACATCAATTAGTTAAACTGCAGGAATGTCTTAAAGATATTAAGGCCTGGATGACTTCTAATTTCCTGCTTCTAAATTCAGATAAAACTGAAGTTCTTGTTCTCGGCCCCACAAATCTTAGAAACATGGTGTCTAACCAGATACTTACTCTGGATGGCATTACTTTGGCCTCCAGTAACACTGTGAGAAATCTTGGAGTCATTTTTGACCAGGATATGTCCTTCAATGCACATATTAAACAAATATGTAGGACCGCTTTTTTGCATTTGCGCAATATTTCTAAAATTAGAAACATCCTTTCTCAGAGTGATGCTGAAAAGCTAATTCATGCATTTATTACTTCTAGGGTGGATTATTGTAATTCATTATTATCAGGCTGTCCTAAAAGCTCCCTGAAAAGCCTTCAGCTGATCCAAAATGCTGCAGCTAGAGTACTGACAGGGACTAGAAAGAGAGAGCAGATTTCTCCCATATTGGCTTCTCTTCATTGGCTCCCTGTTAAATCTAGAATAGAATTTAAAATTCTTCTCCTCACATACAAGGTCTTGAATAATCAGGCACCATCTTATCTCAAAGACCTCATAGTACCATATCACCCCAACAGAGCACTTCGCTCTCTGACTGCTGGCTTACTTGTGGTTCCTAGGATACTTAAGAGTAGAATGGGAGGCAGAGCCTTCAGCTTTCAGGCGCCTCTTCTGTGGAACCAGCTTCCAGCTTGGATTCGGGAGACAGACACCCTCTCTATTTTTAAGATTAGGCTTAAAACTTTCCTTTATGATAAAGCTTATAGTTAGGGCTGGATCAGGTGACCCTGAACCATCCCTTAGTTATGCTGCTATAGGCCTAGTCTGCTGGGGGGTTCACATAATGCACTGTTTCTTCTCATTCACCTTATTTACTTTGTTTATACTCCACTCTGCATTTAATCATTAATTGATATTAATCTCTGGCTCTCTTCCACAGCATGTCTTTCTCTCCCCTCAGCCCAACCGGTCGCGGCAGATGACTGCCCCTCCCTGAACCTGGTTCTGCTGGAGGTTTCTTCCTGTTAAAAGGGAGTTTTTCCTTTCCACTGTCGCCAAGTGCTGCTCATAGGGGGTCGTTTTGACTGTTGGGTTTTCTCTGTATTATTGTAGGGTCTTTACCCACAATACAAAGCGCCTTGAGGCGACAGTTTGTTGTGATTTGGCGCTATATAAATAAAATTGAATTGAATTGAATTGAATTCTGGCAAAAAGACTCAAAAATATTCTTCCTCAGATAATGAGTCTCGATCAAACAGGTTTCATCCAGCAAAGACAGACACAAGACAATATTCGCAGAACACTTATAATACAGACTCTTGGTGTAAAGTGATTTCTAGATTCTATAAAGGTCTCCAGGAAATTAAAACAATAAATGCCACTTATGTAAAACAAAAATGGGATAGAGAAACCAATGACAGGTCATATGATTTGTTTGTGAAGGAAGACACCTGAAACACTTTAATTTAAAAAAGTAAGACATTTAATATATTAAAGAATCAGAAATGATCACATGTAATGTGGGCGCAAATATGGTTGTGGGAGAGACGGGCCTTCTCAGCAGCTGCCTGTGCTCCCTCCCCAGAAGAGCGCTGCTCTAAGCTAACCATAACATCTTTATACTGCCACTATCTACACATAAACAGATTCTGGGTGCTGTGAGTTGGCGTTTGTCATTCGGTCTTGCTTTATGGCTCATCAGCGATAGAGCCATAAAGCACATCTTACTGATGTTTTAATTTGTCATACAGAGCAATCTTGTCCAGATTGATAATAGAACATGGTGACGTTGGTGATGTTTTAATTGTACGTACTGTGGCTGAACCTCCAAGATAAGATGCAATGGGACAGAGAAGTTAGTCTGGCACTTTCTGTCTGTTGCTCTCTGTCTAATGTATTATTTGATTGTTTATTATTTGGTTGATCCACTGTTTATTAATTAACTTACTGGAGTTTACTTTTAAACATTTGTCCTTTTATTTATTGATTACAAATGAAATACTGAAATAAACCAAACAGCAGCCATTAGAAATCATCTGTGTGAATTACATCTGTGTTTAACTTCCACTCAGTGACAAAAATCAGTGGAAGTTTGAAAACAATGTGCTGAGAGTCAGGCGTTCTCATTGGGTATAGCGATTTTTGTATGATTTAAAAAAAATATCTAATGTTGCTGCTGTAGTAATGCCAAACATTTATGTTCCAACAATGAGACAAGCTTGAGTACTCTTGGGGGTCCGGGCGATGCCAAAGCATCTGAACGAACGCAGTACAAAGGTTGTATTACAGAAAACCCGGCGACAGGTTAACAAAATACTCTCCAAAAGTCGCCAACGTCACCGGGAAAACTTGCTAAATTTGTCGCTAGTCGCTTTTTGGAAAAAAACTCGCTGGGGGGGGGGGTCTGAAAATCCGCTAAATCTAGCGACAAAGTCGCCAAGTTGGCAACAGTGGATGCGGGTGCATGGTGGAAAAGCAGGACTTTAACCTGTTAACTGGCAGGTTCCGAATTTGAAGCCTCATAGCGTCACAGTAACGCTGCAGTCTGCTCTTACGATGCTTTTATATGACAGACTAGACCCTCAGAATTGGATTGACACCTCATTTGGCCAATCATGTTATGAAATGGGTTTTCCAGAGCCAATAATAACCAGATAGCGTCATGTGACTTCTCTGGACATGCCCCAAATGTTCTCCAATCATTATGATTGGTCGACTCTGACCCAAAATCCAAAACCACAGATGTATAGCCAATAAAATTCCTGACACGAGGGTATATGGTGCTTTGGGGTGTGTTTTCACATGAATCCATAAACTTCCTGTGTAGTCAGTGCGTCCTCCATGCGTGAAACTGAGCAGGAAGTAAATCGTGTGTAAACAGTGTTTACAATACTTTTTCTCGCCAACGGATTGTCAGAATGCATCAAAAACAGACTATTTATTCAACGAAGTGACTAAATTACTCACAAGAGTGGATTATTATTAATTAGAGGATTTTGTCACTGATTCGACCAGTTTGTGGGGGTTTTTTTATTTTATGTGAATATGTAGTGTTCACATTTACTGTAACTTTTGATCAATATACAGGTTATTTATTTTGGGTGTGTGGAGGAATCACTGAAAATAGACTGGGTTTTTTGTGAATGAAGGCCTAACATTTTCCTTCTTTTACAAATTAGGGCAACCTCTGATTTATATGTTAGTACAAATTAGTTATAAGTATAATCAGTAAATTTGTGTATAGCAGAGGATTCCTCAGGGTAGTATCTTTGATTAGAGCCTCATTGATGACTGTATGTTGAAGCATTGAGGAGTTACAGCCATTGACTCACTGACAGGATTCCCAGAGTCTGGCAGCCTCTCCATGATGGGAATATCTGTCCAAGAAATTCAAGATGGCGCCAGTGTGTACGGCACGCCGTCTATTGCTCTTTACTTTGTTTGTGTTTTTGTTGTTCCTTTGTGTCATACAAAATGTCAAGTCGCTACTGGTGTATGATCGTCAAACACTATTGGAGCTTCGTCGGTTTGCTGGAAAACTCGGTCAGTACCATGAAGGACAAGATTCTTTGCCCCTGTTCTTGTCAGGAATACCGGCTTTTCTCTACCGACCTCCAGGCCCACCTCACTGGAGGAAGCGTCACAGACGTCGGGGGAAGCGCGGTGGGTGGCTGGTGAAGCTAAAGGTATATCTGGCCTGCTCTTCCAGGGCTTTCCTAACCCAAAATGAACCTGATCCTAATTTTTGTGCTTCGTGGCGTTCTTTGGATCATGTCAACTCCTGGCTGGTACCTGTTGTTGGCCCGGATCAGGTTATCCCACCCCCGCGCTCCTACCCACTGCGCCTGCACCGGCGAGGAGTGAACCTCCAGAACCTGCGGCCTCTGGCGCGCTCTCCCCCCACTACTGCTGTTCTGGATCCTGCTCCCATCAGGATGGGTCTGGTGAACGCCAGATCTGTAACAAACAAAACTTTTATTATAAAAGATTTCTTTACTTTCCATGGGCTGGATTTCCTCTGCGTGACTGAAACCTGGATGTCTCCTTGAACTGAGTCTTTTTGAGTTAGGCCACTCTCCTGTGCTGCTCTGCGCAGTGGTTTACTGTCCACCAAAGTATAATAAAGACTTTTTAAGTGACTTTTCTGATCTCTTGGCTGAAATCATGCCAAGGTATGACCAAGTTTTAATGGTTGGGGATTTTAATATTCATATTTGTTGCCCCGAGAAGCCTCTGGTGAAGGATTTTTTTAGATTTAGTGGAATCTTTTAATATAATTCAGTCTGTGAATGGTCCCACTCAGGAACGTGGGCACACATTGGATCTTGTTTTATCCTCTGGTTTATCTGTTCTTAATTTGGAAGCACTTCCGTGCTCTTAACCCTTCCACCGCCTTTCATTTCTCTGCTGTTTTTGACCACGAAGTGACCTCAAACCTTTCTGTGGCCTCCAGTGCTGAGGAGCTGACCCTTCAGTTTAATTCTATTTGGCGAACCGTCATGGACTCTGTAGCTCCATTAAAAATTAGGCAATTAAAGCACAGACCAGAGCCATGGTTAAATGAGTACACCCGTGCCATTAGACGGGAGTGCAGGAAAGCTGAACGGAGGTGGAAAAAGGACAGGTTGCAGGTTCATTTTAAAATACTGAGAGAAAGATTGCAGTGTTATCAGAAAACTGTGAAAGCTGCTAGGTCGAAATTCTTTTCAGATATTCATTGTCTCTAACTCTCACAACCCCCGTGCTTTTTACCACACTGAACTCTGTCCTAAATATCCATGAACATGTCCATCTGGAGGCTTCCAGTGAAATTTGTGATAGATTCCTTCACTTCTTTTTAGAGAAGGTTATAAGCACTAGGGCCCTCATTGCACCACCTTCTCATGATCGATCTACCCCAATACCCTGTTCATTACAGTTTGACCACTTCGAGCCAGTCTCGCTCTCCTTTTTAGAGCAGCTGGTTTCCAGTTTGAAGCCATCAGGTTCCCCATTTGATGTTGTCTCCTCTCTGCTTCTTAAAGAAGTTTTCCCTACCCTTGGTCCATTCATTCTCAGCATTATTAATAGCAGTTTGACCTCTAGTGTGGTGCCAAAAAGTTTAAAACATGCTGTTGTGCAGCCCTTGCTGAAGAAACATGGCCTAGACTCTTCTATTTTAGCAAACTTTAGGCCTGTCTCCAAGCTACCATTTTTGTCAAAAATCCTTTCCTGGATGAACATGCAATTCTGGAAGTGTTCCAGTCTGGGTTTAAAACCCATCACAGCACTGAGTCTGCTCTGTTAAAGGTTTTTAATGATATTCTTTTAGCAACCGACTTGGGTGACTGTGTGGTACTTGTGTTATTAGACTTAACAGCTGCGGTTGACACTGTGGACCATGAGATCCTCATTTCCAGGCTGGAGCGGTGTGTGGGCATCACAGGTGCAGTGCTCCAGTGGTTTAAATCGTACCTCTCAGAAGTTTCTGTGTGTGCATTGGTGATTTTGAATCTGCCTCTGCTGCCTTCCCTTGGGGGGTTCCGCAAGGCTCCATTCTGGGACCTCTCCTGTTCTCTTTATACCTGCTGCCACTTGGAACTATTTTTCGGAAGCATGATATTTCTTTTCACTGTTACGCAGATGACTGTCAAGTGTATTTTCCACCGAAACACACTGGTTCATGCTCTGTCCAGCCTCTCCTTGAATGCCTTAGAGACATCAGGGGATAGATGTCACTAAATTTTCTGAGTTTGAATGAGAAAAAGACCGAAATCATGTTGTTCAGACCCAGTGGCACCAGCAGTACCCCTGTGTTGACCTTTTCTCCCTGGCTCCAAATGAGAAATCCATTATCACTAATTTAGGTGTAAAAATGGACTCGATTTTAAGGCTTGATGCTCAAGTGAACGCAGTGGTGAAATCCTGCTTCTTTCAGGTGAGAAGACTGTCAAAAATCAAGCCTCTTCTTTCAAAACGTAATCTCGAAACAGTAATACATGCTTTTATAACATCTCGTCTTGATTACTGTAATGCACTTGTGACTGGAATTAGCCAGGCCTCCATTGCTTGTCTACAGCTGGTGCAAAATGCTGCGGCACGATTTTTATCTGGTACAAGCAAGCAGAGCACATCACCCCAATTTTAGCTTCTCTTCACTGGCTTCTGGTTAATTTACGAATCCATTTTAAAATTCTTTTATTTCTTTTTAAGTCTCTTAATGGTTGTGCCCCATTTTATCTATCTGAACTGCTGCACCCATATGTTACATCTCGTTCCCTTAGGTCAGCAGACCAGATGCTTTTACTTGTTCCAAAGTCGCAACGAAAACTCAGAGGTGATTGAGCTTTTGCAGTTGCGGCTCCAAAATTATGGAATGGTTTACCGCTGTATGTCAGACAAGCTCCTTCACTTTCTGTTTTTAAATCTTGTTTAAAAGCACATTTTTATTCCTTGGCCTTTGACCCAGTGTGAGACTCTGACTTAAATCTTAAGACACTGTTATAGTTCTTAATTAATTAATTAATTTAATCTCTTTCACATTTGTTTTATATCTGTATCTCATTGCCTTCAGACCTGTTTTTGGTTTTTTATGTGTGATGTTATTGTACAGCACTTTGGTCAGCCCTGTTGTTTTTATAAGTGCTTTATAAATAAAGTGGTATGGTATGGTATTTGCATTTTGTATATCAAAGTCTGGCTCACATGTGGCACTTTGAGTCTCCAAATGGCACATGTGAGACCACGCCACTGAGATCAACTTACAAAAACCTTTACAAAATAGTAGGTTTTTGTGCTGTCTTGATAAAATTTGAAATACAAGTAGACAAGACTTCATTCTATAGCTTCATTATATTTTCCAGTCCATACCTTCTACACTGTGTGTAGTTGCATAAAAACAAACAGGAAAAATCTAGGCGAGGCAAAAATTGTCTAATTTTTTTGTTCAGAACTTAATAGCTACATACTCATTACAGTTACAGCATTTTTGACTGCGAAAATGAAAAATATAGCTTGTCTACTTTACAAAAAGACCAAGCTTTTGCATGTACTCCAAAGAGTTCAGGAACAGCAGCTGATTACGTTGGGTATCCTTTTTTTCAGGCATTTTTGTTGATTGTGGAGCGGCCAGTTAAGGGGTTAAGCTGCTGGTTAACAAATATACAACATCCTTAGCTGCTTACATTTGACCAGTGGGGTGTCACTGGATATAATGCTGAGTCACTACTATTGTATTATAATAGTAGTGACTCAGCATTATATCCAGTGACACCCCACTGGTCAAATGTAAGCAGCTAAGGATGTTGTATATTTGTTGCTTGAATTACTAAGCATGTCATCAGTGACAGCAGATCACTGGAAAGAAAAAAAGAAAAAGGATGCAAAATATTCTTCATTTACTTAACACTGATGAACACTGCTGCCAACAAGCATCAATAAAATGTTCCAGTGTGATATAATTTTGAGGCTATGTCATCCACCTTTTGTTCAGGGTCTCTGTTTTTCTGTGTTGTAATGCATTCAGGGCCACACAGATGAGCTCTGGGGTTTGGCGGCTCACCCGTCCAAAGAGTTGTTTCTGACGTGCGCTCAGGATCGGCTCGTCTGTCTCTGGAACTCGAGCAATCACAGCCTGCAGTGGAGTCGCACACTGGAGGTAATGGGGCATGATAATGGGCGGACATGATTGATTATCGATTGATGGGTGATTGACAAATCTGTCTCCTTCTCAGGAACATGGGCACTGTGCAGACTTCCATCCAAGTGGCACTGTGGTCTCCATAGGAACACACTCAGGAAAGTCAGTACAGATTTTTAACCCAAATTCAATGATGTTTTCTCTGTATGTGTGACCTCTGACCTCTGGTCTCTGTCAGGTGGTACGTTCTGGATGCTGAGACCACAGACCTAGTGGGGATCCACACTGATGGGAACGAGCAGCTGTCAGTGATGCGCTTCTCTGTTGGTGGGTGGAGCTTACGTGTTTGGGGGCTGTGTCCGAATGTGGTGATAATGAGCCATGTACCTCACAGATGTCTGAAATTCACCTGCTTCCAGCTGATTTCAGAAAATGCAAAGGCACATTTATGCCCAGTTTACCTTCAGAAACATTCAACAGTCATGAGCTAAAAAAAAACCTCTGCAACTGTCAGATAAGTAATACGAAACCTATAAAAGAAATCTGCCTCTGAGTTTAGTTTAGTAAATTAAATTTTACCAGTATTCACTTTAAGGATGCCAACAGTTTGCTGGGAAATGCTAACATTACTGTTGGCTAACAGTGGACAGCCCTCTGTTGGTGTGATGTCACATGCTGCTTTGTAACATTTTCCAACAATAAGAAAATAAAGAAAATTAATGATAGTTCTCAGAATGTCAGCTGATGATGTCATGGTTGGTAGGTGACAAAAGATGTTTGTGACATTCATAATCAACAAAGACCTACCTTTGTATGTGGCGTCCTCCACAGCCCCTGAATGTACACATTCATTAAGCTGAAGGCCATGACTGTTATGAGAAGGCTTCAGATCCCAGCATGCACCTGTCTGTCTCTCTGCAGATGGAAGCATGCTGGCTGTTGGATCTCATGATAACTTTATTTACCTCTACAACGTCTCGGAGCGAGGACGCAAGTACAGCCGATACGGGAAGTGCACAGTGAGTGAATTAAATTAATTAAGCTGTTTTAGGAAATAATCATTTATCTAAAGGCTCCATAACCACGTCTGCACATGTTCAATCATTTAGTTTTGTTTTAATTTTGTCTTTGAAGTTGGAAAGACAAACCTGTTCCAGCTCTGACCCTTAGGGTACTTCTCACCTGTAGTTGACAGTTTCTAATTGGTTAAATAATTGAAGATGACTTTATGGACTGTGATCAGGGTCCTTTGCTACAAAGCAACTCCAGCATACCTAAGGTATTGCTCCGTTGTTTGGATCCGCTGATATCAGCAATCACACAAAGCTGTTTATGAATTGCCAAGTTAACTTGTGGTTTTGCATGTGCATTCACATGAAAGGGGTGGGCATGATGGTATCTGACCAGTCACAATTATGGATGAGTGGCTGTATATTTGATCGCTTTTCGTGGCAGAATTGGTAGATTTCATTTAAACTGGTTTGTGTCCTGGCACAGACCTGGCTTTTAAGCTTAGTCCACAAATTTTCAACAGGGTTGAAGTCTGGGCTTTGGGAAGCCTACGTTGTCCATTCCAAAACCAGTTTGGGTGTGTGTGTATGTGTAAATACACTATATATATATATATATATATATATATATATATATATATATATATATATATATATTAGGGGTGGGACTTTAACACATTTATTTCGATTAATTAATTACGGGGAAAATAACGAATTAAAAATTTTAACGCATTTTAATCACACTTTGCACCGTGGAACGTTTCTCAGTGCACGAGTTCCAGGCATACAGATTATATCGACGCACAATGTCCAAATTCAGGGGCCGCATCGTTCAAAGGACCCGGCCCACGTAGACCTCGCAGCCCACGAAGACCACAAAGGCCGGAAGTGAGCAGCTAGCCTTCATATCTGCGTCGCCTGCCCTCATCTCTGCGTAGCTCATGTCGCCTAGCAACCGTGAGTGTGAAGCACAGCTGTGTAAAAGCAGCTGGTTAAACGGAGAACGAACGTTTGCTCCTTTTTGTGGTTTAATTTTGATTCTTTATTCAAAATAAGCTGTTAAAACAATAACACATTTCAACATCAAGGAATACAGCTGAGAGAATGATTAATTTCCAACTATATTAAGTGAGACATTAATGTTGAATAAAACTATCCAGTTATGATGCTTAACTTTAATTTCAGGAGTTTGCTTATCACAGGAGCACTTCCACCCTTCGTTGGTCTGTGTAGTAGACTGGTGGGAAAATAAACAAAATTTTGAAGTTTAAGCTTATGTATATTGATTCATTCATCAACCAAACTTAAATTAATATTCATCATGGTAAATATTTAAATGTGATTAAAATGCGATTAATTTCGATTAATTACAAAGCTCCTAATTAATTAGATTAATTTTTTTTAATCGAGTCCCACCCCTAATATATATATACACACACACACAAATGATATGATTTCATATATATATATATATATTAGGGGTGGGACTTTAACGCGTTAATTTCGATTAATTAATTACGGGGAAATTAACGCGTAAAAAATTTTAACGCATTTTAATCGCACTTTGCACCGTGGAACGTTTCTCAGTGCGCGAGTTTCCGGCATACAGATTATATCGACGCACAATGTCCAAATTAGGGGCCGCATCCTGCGAAGGCCCCGGCCCACGTCTTTCGCAGCCCACGAACACCACAAAGGCCGGAAGTGAGCGGCTAGCCTTCATATCAGCTGCCGTCACCTCTGCGTAGCTCATGTCGCCTAGCAACCCTGAGTGCGAAGCACAGCTGTGTAAAAGCAGCTGTTAAACGGAGAACGAACTTTTTCTCCTTTTTGTGGTTTAATTTTAAGTCTTTAATTTAAAATAAGCTGTTAAAACAAGCACAACACATTTCAACATCAAGGAATACAGCTGAGCGAATGATTAATTTCCAACTATAACAAGTGAGACATTAATGTTGAATAAAACTATCCAGTTATGATGCTTAACTTTAATTTCAGGTGTTTGCTTATCACAGGAGCACTTCCACCCTTCATTGGTCTGTGTAGTAGACTGGTGGGAAAATGAACACAATTTTGAAGTTTAAGCTTATGTATATTGATTTATTCATCAACCAAACTTAAATTAATATTTCTCATGTCAAATATTGAAATGCGATTAAAATGCGATTAATTTAGATTAATTAATTACAAAGCTTGTAATTAATTCGATTAATTTTTTTAATCGAGTCCCACCCCTAATATATATATATATATATATATATATATATATATATATATATATATATATATATATACACACACACCTGCCCACACTCATACATAAAGGGTCAGTTCACAAAGCACGGCCACTTAAGGCTTGTTCTTAAGTGTTTCGCTGGTTCATTGAAACCGACTCCAGCACTAGCACTGGCACCTCGGTGGTGGAAACATAGTATGTGGGTCAAATCTGGTACAACTCCCAGAATTCCAGCTGTGGTGGTATTCATGTGTTACCTGCATGTTTCTGCAGGGACATTCCAGCTACATCACCCACCTGGACTGGTCACCTGACAACAACTTCATCATGTCCAACTCTGGAGACTACGAGATCCTCTACTGTGAGTACTTTTTTATTACAGCCTCTGGCACTGTACTACTGTAGTACTGTGTACCGTTATTATAGTGTACTGTAATACTGCCATAATTTATTGTTGTACTGTATAGTGACAGGTGTGCGTTCACAGGGGACATTCCAAACGGTTGTAAACTGATCAGAAATCGTTCTGAGTGTAAAGACATTGACTGGGCGACTTACACCTGCGTCCTGGGATACCACGTTTTTGGTCAGTACACCTGTGTGTGTGTGTGTGTTAGGGTGTTAATTCTGAAGACGTTCTGAAAAAGCTCTTCCTGAGGTTTCCTGATTCAACGGTTGAAGTGTAAACAAATTGCTTTGTTTTCTTTCTCTTCTGAACTTCTCTGAGCTCACTTTACACATTTCTTTCCCCATTTTCTCTCTCTCTCTCTCTCTCTCTCTCTCTCTCTCTCTCTCTCTCTCTCTCTCTCTCTCTCTCTCAGGTGTTTGGCCAGAGGGTTCAGATGGCACTGACATCAATGCTCTGATCAGATCTCACAACAGGAAGGTGATCGCTCTGGCTGATGACTTCTGTAAAGTTCACCTGTTCGCCTACCCATGCTCCACCTTCAAGGTGACACAAACACACTTACTTAATTTCCTCAAGACTTTCTCTGAATTTCTAACCGCACACCTAAATAAAACTTAATTGTCCAACCGAGCCTACACCTGAAAATCTCTTTAAAGTCTTGAAGGATGATCTTAAATATCCTGACAACAATGGTTTATCCCAGATTTAATCATAAACTCAGCTCCTCTGATCTGGGTCTTGGGACCAGCAGTCTAATCAAAGAACCCCAGACCTTCCTCAGCCACCTATCTTCTCGAGCTCTTCTAATGGGACACAGAGGCATTCCCGAACCAGCCAAGCCATGTAATCTCTTGGGGGTCTGCTCTGGTATCTTTTTTCCCAGTTAGACACAAACACCTCAGCTAGGAGGTGTCCAGGATGCATCCTGGTGAGATGCCAAACAACCTTAGCTGACTCTACTCAGATTGTCTCCCGAATGACCAATCAGCATTCTTGAAGCTGCAGTGCCACACAGCCACCTCAACAATGATGCTGTGGAACATGGCCCACATATGTTAGCCAGTCAGGATCATTCTAAATCAACTAGCTTTGGCAAACTGTTGTGACTTCATTTTTCTGTAAAAGGAAATTTTATCTTGAAGTGAAAAAAGTCAAGCTGTTCTTGAGGCCTAGGGTGCACATATGAACCCCCTCATGCTTGAACATGGTGTTCATTATGGGCGAACTGTGGTTAGCACAGACTTCCAGTAACCACCTGGGTTCAGATCAGACAGACCATCTTTGAGTATTCAAGTCCCCCAGTAGGACAATGGACTCCTCAGGTAGGACAGCTTCTGGCACCTCACCCAGGGAGTCCAAGAAGGCTAGGTACTCTGAACTGTTATTTGCCACATAAGATCAGGAGATTATAAATAAAGTTTAAGTGCTCTGAGATGAAGGTCCTGACCTAAACTGGCATGAAGGCCTGTGATTGGTTGATTGGATCATTGTAGGAATAAGTCAGGTGTTCCTAATAAAAAGCTTCATGTTGATATATATTTTTTTTTTAATAGAGTTCTGGTGTTTTTTATTCTAAATGACCATTTAAAGAAAACACCATCAGCTTTGTTAATAAAGTGTTTGTCTGCAGGCCCCCAGCCATAAGTACAGCGCCCACAGCAGTCATGTGACCAACGTTGCCTTCCTGTATAATGACAGTCACCTGATCTCGACGGGGGGGAAGGACACCAGCATAATGCAGTGGCGTTTGGTTGAGAAATCTTCGCTGTCTCTCAATGACAGCCTCATCTCTAACTCCACCCCTCGTCGAGTTGAGCCTGTATTCGTGACATGCCCTCCCACTGAAACCACACCGTTGCAGGAACCCAACCCCCCTCTGACATCCAATGGGACCCAGGAACCCTTCCCTGAAACTCCACCCCCCACAGAGTTAGCCCCACCCACATCAGAGCTAACCCCACCCCATTCCGAGTCGACCCCACCCCTTTCAGACAGCACAGTGAGCCTGAAGGATAGTCTGGAGCCCAGCGATGACACGGCTACACCCAGTGATGAGGGGCTGCCCCCCCTGACCCCTCCTTCATAGACTGTGTGTGTGTGTGTGTGTGTGTGTGTGTGCACGCGCGCGCTGTCCAGCTGTCTTTGTGGGGACCAGGCTCAGTTATATTCTTGAGTGAGGACGGCTTTACAAATGAGGACATTCTGTTGGTTTTTATGATTGAACTTCAGTTCAGCTTAGGATTGTAGTTCAGCATGTTAAAGGGATGACTGTTATGATAGAAACTTCCAGATGATGATTTCATTATCTCTGATCTCCTTCCAAATAAACCTCCACAGGGCAAGTCAGAAAGCAGAGAAACAGACAGTTCAGAAGCTACCTGAGAATCGGTTTTCTTTTAGTTTTCCTCAGTCTCTCAATGATCAATAATCTCAACATCCATGTTTCACTGCAGACAGGAGCTGCTCGCAGTGAGTTCTGCTGCTTTAAAGGGACAGTCTGACTAAATGTGAATAATCAATAACTTTGAATTCCAATGGTAGCAAAGGTCAAATCAGTAACAGGTATAATAAGGGTCCTCACAAGAAGTACCAATGTCTGTATCAGGACTGAAACCTGCAGGTCACATGGTTTATCTCAGTAATCAGCTGTTTGGATACAAAGACTGATTTTTGAAGATCTGGAAGGATGGATTTGTGTGAGAAGAGATGGGAGGAGGAGTATTTTCTACACACACACACTCACACACTCCTTTGTTTAAGGTTAAACTTTCTTATTGTTTTCTTTTTAATAAACTTGACAGTTGTGTGTGTCTGTGGGGGCATGGACAATCTGAAAGTCTTAAAACATTTCTAATTTTGTTTTTTAAACATATTTGGACCCAAAAATTTAATCCTGTTTTTATTTTTGTGTTTTAAACAATGTAAATTATAATTGATGTGCTTCTAAGAAATGGTTAAGCATATTTTTCCAGTGTAAAAGCTCGACGCAACAACATGAGGCTTTTAATGTGAAACATACAGGAAGTATGGCTGTTAGAATACAAATCCAAAAGCATGGCAGTTTCAGATTTAAATCAAATATAAAATATGTCTCAGCCTCAGAGACAGGTGAACTTGTTTCCAGAATTGAGAGTTTGAACCCCATCAATAATGTAAACAGAAAGTAATCAGATTGTAAACAGGAAGTCATGAGAATGTGAAATGTGGAATGTGAAGTCGATCTCCAGAGTAAAACAATGTTTTTAATTGTCTGATGGCCGGTGATGGAGATTTGATCAGACGTGTCTGTGCAGCAGCTGTTTGTATATACTACAGATACCTGTGTATATTTCTGTTCACCATTAGGGGGCAGCAGCTCCTCAGCAAAGTGTAAAAATACATCTCTCATCCAATCAGGTGACAGGAAATCTTAGATAACTTCCTCTGATTGGCTGGTGATGTTTTTGTTGCTTCTGGACCACATCTGTTCAAAATCTTAACTGAATGTCAGGATGATGATGATGTCACTCCAGGGCTGTGGCCTTTCAGGTGGGTTGGGGGAGGGGATGGTGTTGGGTTGTTCATGTTGTTGCCTTTTTAATACTTAGCTGTCTATGTTCATGTTTTTACATGACCCTGAAGGGCTTGTCCACAGTTCAGGAGCCCACCTGGATGGTCATGAAGGGGTGGGGAGTTTATTTGCAGTTCAATGACATTGATACGCATGATGCTGTTCATGTGACTGCTTTGAGCCATTCATGTTTTCTCTCATGCATTCCTGTCAGGTGACAGACTGTACTGAAGATTTCAACAAGAAATGAAAATAAATGTTTTGGAAACAGAAATATCTGTCTTTTCTTTGTTGGCCTTTAGGTGGTACTTTGTTTAATGGGCAGAATCACAGGAAGTTAAAAATAATTACTGTTTTTAAGCACATTTACATTACAACAGTAGGTATTTTTAATGTTTTAATCAGAAGATTAATAGAGAATTCAGGGAGTTTGCATTGATGTTGACCTGTTTGCAATAAATAAAATAAGAAAAAACTACAACAAAGTAAGAATTTAAAAATGATTTTAAAAAGTGAAATAAGGGTAAAATACAGTTTAAACAGTTAACATCTTGTGCTCTCTGTAAACCGTTATCAATTATGATGGGGGTTGGGTTTTTGCCCATGGGCAGGTGGGGCAGATTCAATCAGCTGCTGCATATTTTCTAATCAGCTTCAGCCCTACAGATATGAGCCTTTTAAAGTTAACGTATTGTTTCTTTGTTTTAATATATTTGTACTTTGGATGCAAGATGTTGGCATGCAGCTGTGCAGCGGCTTCTCAAGCTCCTAGTGTTAAGCCCGACAAAAATGTTTTTCCAACCGGTCCTGAGACCAACCTTGCCTGCCTTGTGCGGATAACGTACAGCTAAACCGATCTCATCACAATAAGGGAAGGTTCAGCCACAACAGCAACAATCTCCAACTCAGAGCTAAAAGCTAATACTAACAGATCACCAATTCCTTCCCTGTTCCCTGGACAACAAACTGGACCTTCTACAGCTGAGGATGAGTGTTTCCCATGAGATGAGGAACTGTGTGGTACTTTGCCTGACGGAAACGTGGCTAAACAACAACTTTCCCAACTTAGCCTCCAGATCAACAGCTGGCTGCTGTTTCATGTGGACCACAACCAGCTATCAAGGAAAGCTCGTGGGAGTGGCTTATGGATCTACATAAACAAAGATTGGCGTAAAAACTGTAGTGTGGTGAACAGCCACTGCTAGGAGGCAATTGAACATTTGACTGTTAAATGTCGGGAACATTATCTGCCTCACGAGTTTGTGGCGGTGTTTGTCATCGCTGCTTACATACCACTGGGTGCTAAGGCTAACAAGGCACTCAAGGAGCTACACATCACCATTAGCTTGCTTCAGAACAAGCACCCAGAGGCATTTTATGTGGTAGCGGGGGACTTTAACCACATAAACCTAACAGACATTCTGCCAAAGTTTTACAAGCATGTCACCATACCACCACATGTCACCATACCACCACATGTCACCATACCACCACATGTCACCATACCACACACTTGACTGTGTTTACACCAACATTTGAAATGCATACAAAGTCAACTGTGACGTGCTACCCAAACCAGAAACCCCAGCTTTATGTAGACGTTCACTCTCTGCTGATAGCAAGGGATGCTGCCTTCAGGTTTGGTTACTCACTGACACTCAGGAGGGCCAGAAGAGAGCTGACTGCTGGCATAAAGAGGGCCAAAGCCACATATGCTCAGAAGATCCAGGGACTCTTCTCTTCCCGGGAGCCATGGAGTATGTGGAAGGGCATCAAGTGCATCACATACGATAACTCCAGAGATGCACAGTGCCCTAGGAACCCTTCTCTGCCTGACATTCTAAATAGGTTCTACACCTGCTTTGAGGACCCCACCACACCCTCCACCATCAGACTCAGCCCACCACCTGGAGACGAGTCCCTCAGTGTGACCCCAGCAGAGGTGAGGAGGATTTGACAGAGGATTAATCCCTGCAAAGCTGACTGCCCAGACAACATCCCTGGGCGGGTGCTAAGGGACTGTGCAGACCAACTCTTGGGGGTGTTGATGGCATACCTGTCAAGTTTTGTACTTAAAAATAGAGGAAATTTTCCACCACTGAAAATAGAAGTCACTATACGACGTCATCACCTAATTTGCATAATTGGTCATTTGCATGTAGTTGCAATCGAGGCTGTAGGAGAGAGGAAAAACATCTTTGGTGAGACAAAAAGTGAAGAAAAAAAATGTTTAGAACTACAAATGAACTTTATGAAATAATTTAATAACTTTAATGCTTTGCCTAGACCCACATTACATAGATCAATTTTGTCCCATATTGTTTATTATTAGAATATCGAATTTAACGAAAACATTTATGTGGGATGTGACTGTTAGCCACGTTTAACCCTCCTCCTTTATCTGGGCTATCGTTGCCAACTTGTATAAGAAAACTCGCTGTTGACTGTCTCAAAGGTTGATAAAGGCTGAAGTGAGGTCCAGGGATGGGAGCGGAGGGAACGGGTAGGCAGGCTCGGTGTTTAAGTGAGGGGCGGGGGTTGGAGGGTGAAGTTGAAGTGAGGTCTGGGCGATGCCAAAGTGTACGATGGGACACAGTAGGAAGACTTTATGTACACAAAACACAGCAACAGCGGAGGATTTTGCTGTCGCTAGTCATTTTTTGGAAAGAAAAGAAAAAAGCTATGGGGGTCTGAAATGACACTAAGTTGGCAACACTGAGCCCAACCGAGGTCCAGTTGTTTTTTCGGGGTTTGTTCCAGCTGTCGGCGCTAACCTCAAGAGAACTGCCACCCAGGCTACTGCAGGTGGCAGTTCTCGCAAGGTTAGTGACAAAATTCAATTTGGAGCGGCACAGGAATGCGTTTTTTAAATTATTATATTAAAATATGGGAAATTTATGGGAAAATGATAATACGGGAGGACAGCTGGACAGAGGGGTAAAATACGGATGTTTCCCAGCCAAAACGGGAGAGTTGACAGGTATGGGGACACAAGCAGTTGTCCCCACCTGGGTGAAGACAACCACCATCATTCTGGTCTCCAAGAGCTCCACCGTGGCAGGCCTGAATGAATTAATGGACAATTAATTAGCAGAATTAATGGACAATCATCTATTCGAATGGACAATCACAGAGACCCCCCCCCCCCAATTTACTATATTTGTTTATTTATTGTTGTTTTGCATATGTACAATTTTTATTTTTTTAACCACTGCCTTAGAGAGGATGCTGAACTGCATTTCACTGTTTCAATATTGTTCTTAGCATTGTCTTTTTCAGTGACAATAAAACGCTATTCTATTCTATTCTATTCTATCGACCTGCACCCTAGGGTGGTGCCACATGTACTTATGGGCATGTGGCACCAGGGCAAATTGGTTTGCACAGAAGTCCAATAACAAAACACCATTTGGGTTTAGATGAGGCAGGCCGTTCCTTCCAGCCACGCCCCTCCAGGTCTCACTGTAATTGCCAACATGAGCGTTGAAGTCTCCCAGCAGGAAGATGGAGTCACCAGATGGAGCACCTTCAATCACCCTGCCCAGTGATTCTAAGATGGGTAGGTTCTCTTAACTGTCATTTGGTGCATAAGCATAAACAACAGTCAGGACCCCCCTGGCCTGGAAGTAGGGCTGGGTGATATGGACCAAAAATAATATCTCAATATTTTTTTGCTGAATGGCGATATACGATATATAGCTTGATATTTTTTCTTCCCAAAAGGTATAAACAAAAGGCACTTCTGAGTCAAAGTTTCATGTCCCAAATGTCACACAGGCACTTTTATTAACATTTAGCTGTAGATGTACATGAGAAATTGCTCAAAAATAAACTATTGGCAATAAAAATGCTCCTCAAATAAATTAATGCTTTTTTCCTCAATAACAAAACACTCACAGCTGTGCTATTAAAATGTAAACAGAAACAAAGAGTAAAACAGAGTAAAAATAGCAAAAGCTGACTTATTCTTTAAAAAGCCAGTCTCCAGTGAAGTAGACTTCAAAGTGCTTCCTCCTGTGTGTACTCCTGTACATCTAGTACTCTGTGCAAATAAAACATGAAAACAGACTGAATGAACAAATTTCCATCCTTCTTCAGTCAACAGTGTTCTAGCTCAGTAAATCCATAGACATATGCCCTGACGTATCACGGCAACAGGCCCACCCGCTCAATGCAGCATCTATGTATCTGCCAGCTGCATCACAAACACACAAAAAAAGACCTCCATTATTAAGGTCTAGTTACTTACAGTACAAAGAACTTCCGCTATGGGGGCACCCTCTTGCCTGCAGCCAGGTACTCGAACATACGAACGGACGCAGTCCGATGGATGTATGTACACAAAAGTCATCGACGTCACTGGAAAAAGTTGCTAAATTTGTCGCAAATCACTTTTTTGAAATAAAAACAGTTGTTGGGGGCTCTAAAAAAACAACTAAATCTGGCGACAAAGTTGCTAAGTTGGCAACAATGTCATGCTGTCGCTTCCTGCATGATTTACAGGTGAAGCAGTGAGGGAGAGAGGCGGGGCAGTGTGAAGTTGTGCAGAGACAAATTGGGAAAAGAGTAAGGTGAACTGGTGGATCTACAAGTATGATTATAGTGTGACAGACTATATTGATATAAATGATATTGTCTCATCTTATATCACGCATGAAAATTGTCATGGGTCAGGACGGGCTGTGTGGTTTGTAGGACTGTCTGTGTTCCAGATGATCCATTGGGCAGGCAGCTGTGTTCCTGTTGTCATGGCTGTGCCTGGGCGCACACCTGTTCCTGGTTTTCATCAAAGTCAGGAGTATTTAGGAGGAGCTGAGACACTGACTTGCTGTCAGATTGTTCAACCTCCCTGTGGTAAACCAAGCTGCCTAGCATTTTTGGAATATACTCTCGCTTACCAGTTGCTCATTCTGTCGTCTCCTGTTTCTTCAGTCATCTCCACTCATGCGGCATCACCTTTTCTTGGAGCAGCGAAACCAGTGCCACCATGCCTCGGATCCCGTCTTCTCGGCCACCAGCTCTCCTGCTTCCACCTCCCTGCCCCACAGACCACCTCAGCCCTGACTCTCTTCACCAGCCACGATCCCAACCAGTTTCCAAATCTGAGTTTCACTGAGTAAGCCTTCTTGCCACTCTGACCATCACTTTTCAGTTAATTAATTCCTGCCTGACCCTGTTTCCTTTCTCTTTTCTCTGTGCTTTCCTTTATTGCTTTGGTTTCACGGGTACTGTCACTTTAAGAGCTAAGCACGACATCACTTTACGGCAGCATTACGACTGCAGTTACTAGGGGAACTCCTGGGCTTTAGAGCGGTTGCAGAGCAAAGACATGCCAGTCTCCGTCTACCTGCTGCATATCTGACTGCTTTATGCCTGATGATAATGTGATGTTTTCCTGCTAGGTGAGCATTATTGGTAACGTGCTATGTTGTCTGTGTTATGATTTTACGTTTTACGATTGAACCAGGTCGTTGGTAATTCAACATAAGAGACCCAACGCCTGTCTTACCGTGGCTATTGTGAGTTAAGATGACTGTTTGCTACTCCTGTTAGTCGTGTTGGCCATGTTAAGTGAAATGGTTAACATTTATCAATGTCCAAGAGGTATTGTTTTGGAGGAAATGTAATTTATGTCAACTTAACAGTGCTGATTACTTTAGTTATATTTTTGTGATATATAATATTATACTCGGTTTCAAAATTGAGACCACTGCAGTTACTAGGGGAGCTCCCAGGCTTTAGAGCGGCTCCAGAGCAAAGACTTGCCAGTCTCCGTCTACCTGCTGCATATCTGCTGACTGCTTTATGCCTGATAATGTGATGTTTTCCTGCTAGTGCATTAGTGTGGACAACATTGGCGAGAGCAACCTCGCTGAAGTTTAGCTGTGCCCTTTTGGAGGAAGACAGAGTCTGCTGATCTTCCGGCATCTTCAGACAACAGCCACCATCTTTCTGCGTTGCCATTCCCAGTCAGGACACCCCGCTCAACTTATTCGTCCGTATGCACCACACACACATAAATATAGAGCTCTATATAAACATTTGCTCGTTTGCTGGCCAGCACTTTATTTTTTTTGCTAAGGACCCCAAAAAGGAATATTTGGTGGTTTTTTTTTTTTTTTTTTTTTTTTTTTTTTATTTCTCTCTCATATAGAGAGAAGGACTTGGTATGCATCAAGGAGACAAATATAATTTGTCCCAGATAGTTCTGAAGCGTGTTCAAGTGAAATAAGTTGGTTAACTGTATTGACTGTACTGTTCAGTTTTCCTTTTGTGTTGGTAATTTTATGCCCAAGTTGAGATGAGATTGGATGTGTTTCAGTCCAGTGAATTCTAATAAACAGAACTGGTTGATAGTAAACCATCTGAACCCGAGTAAATTCTATTCATTGGTTACACAAGCAGAGGGGTTACAAGAATACACACCCCAGCTTATTGCCTCTCACCAAGGGCAACTCAGACTGGAACAGAGACCAGCCCCTCTCCAGAAGACTGGTTTCAGAGGCCAGGCCATGTGTTGAGGTGAGCTGGAATATATCTAGCAGTATCTCCCAACCTCATGCACTAGCTCAGGATCCTTCCCCACCAGAGAGGTGACATTTGATTTCCCACTAGCCAGTCTCGATATCCTGGGATCAGTCCGTCAGGGCCTCAACCCTTTGCTACCGCCCAACACATTGCACCAAACCCCTATGACGTCACCTGTGGGTGCTGAGCCTACAGGAGGGCGGGCCCATGTCTCCTCCTCAGACTGTGCCCAGCTGGGCACCATAGCCACTAGACACTCTCCCTCGAGCTCTGTTCCCAGGTCTGGCTCCATGGTGGTCTTTGGAATCACTCTTTGTCTGGCCCCTCACCCAGGACCAATTTGCCATGGGAGACTCTACCAGGGGGACAAGCCCCCACGCAACATAGCTCCTGGGATCACTAGGACAGACAAACCCTTCCACCATGATAAGGTGGCGATTCATGGAAAATAAGTTGATTAATTAGGATGAGTAGAGGGGTGTCATGATCTGCGGTCCTCCTGTATCATTTTGCCGTATTACTTACACAAATGAGGTCATGTTTTTGATAGCATGTGTCTGTATCATTCTGTCTGTAAACACTATAGCTAAAAAAGTTACAAATGAATTCTAATAAAACTGTTTAGAGTTGTAGAAATCAGAGGTCATTTTAACAATCCATTAAAATCTGGCTGGATTTTTATTAAAATCGGTAGATTTTATTTATTTATATATTTTTTTTAAGGGTTCAAATGCAAAACCCTCTAAATCTAAACCCTCTTCTCTTCCTGCTCTTGTCGGAGACGGTCGCACTATCTTTCTCTCCCTGCCCTCCCCATCTCTCCGCTTGCTGCTTGCTGTGAGAGCGTCTTTTACACACTGTCCGAATAAGAACAAGATTGAAACATGGATCTGGCAAACTGGGCATTCTCCATCATTGATCGAATTTTTTTCCACTATGAGATCCGGGACAGGGGAGCCTGCGTGTCCGAGTGGAACAGACCCGGTTGGATACGTCATCGACTCTTGGAGCTCGTGGAGACCTGTGTGCTTCTCGGCCCTTGGAGTGGAAGACGTGGAAGACGCCTACATATTCGGCTTTTTGGTAGCGGTATCTTCTCTGTTTGGGCTCGGTGGATACCTGCTTTACTGGCAAATTAAGAAAATCTGGACGGCGGTTCGACATCTGCAGAGGCTGCCGACCCAGGTGGAAGGGCTGAGCAGAGCCGTACAAACTCAGACTCAAAGCCTGGTGGACCTGAGCCGCAAGATTAGCGGGCTCGCAGGCGAGAGGGGTTAGATCAGGAGATATAGTTCGGTTCTGCACAGTGAGGACGGCAATCAACGAATTTGGAATATTGGATTTTTGAATGGTTTCCCAGTAAGACTGAAGGCTGTTGGAAAAACAAGCAGCCTGTTCCAAAACAACATTTGTTATCAGGAATTCGGCTCCCCTGCCGGCCTTGGGTTGGCAACCATATCTCTCTCCAGGGCTCTGTGTGCGGCTGCTCTTCCCCCCACTCCGCGTTGTGATTTGTGAAGCTGGGTCTGGTGTACCACGGCCGCTGATGAAATTCCACCACTATCAGCAAACTGTTTTGGCTGGAACCTGGCATCTGGCTCCACAATGCCCCCACCTCTCGTCTCCGTCTGTATTCCCTCCTGACCTGACCTCACCTACCGCCGCTGTCCTAGCTTTACATGTGCAAATGCTTTGCTAAGGTGGTTTTTTTGGACCCTGGTATAGTGCTCTTTTTGAGCACTGTACCAGATGACTTTTTTTTTAACCTAACTTCCCCATGATGTGTTGTTTTCTCCTCCTGCCAAAGGTAGCGCTGCAAGTCGGCTGCATGACCCGAGGACACATATCCCCCCATGTGTGTTGTGTTTTGTGTATTCTTGGATGGTGTTCTGTAACTGCAATTTCCAATGTGTGAACTTGTTAACCCACATGGCAATAAACTCATTCATTCATTCATTCATTCATCTGCCTGGACATTTTTTCTTTTAAATGAGCTTTTTAATCTGGATATTATGGTAAATTTTAGTAATATTATTACACAGACAATATTGAGGTCCCTTTCTTCAAAATGTTACGTAACTTAACTTTTTAATATATTTTAAGGCAAAGCCAGCAAAATCTTCAGTCTATCCTCTGCACAGTGTGAATGACAGCAACAGGCCCAAATATCAGATTCTGATTAACCAAAAAAAAAAGATTTACATATAAATTCATGCAGTACAACTGCAATGGAAAAAATGGCAGCATATTTAACAAGATGAGAATAGTAGATACTAGGTCGCGGGGGACACATTGGGTACACATCCAGCCACTGAGCTGGATGGAAAGCCCGTGGGCCGCCAGTTGATGTTCCCTGATTTTAAACTATGTTTCTTACTGCCATTGTTTGTATTGACTAGGGATGGCACAATAACACTTTTTTAGGTCCGATACCGATTCCGATATTTTATATTTGGATATCTGCCGATACCGATACAAAGCCGATCTTTTTAAAAAAACAAAACAATTGATTTCAAATGCCTGGATACATTTTACATAAGTAAACAGTCTCTTACACAACAAAATCAAAATCTTTTAGTTATCCCACGTACAAGACTAAGACTCAGGGAGGGGCAGAGCTTTTCAGGCAGTGGTGCCAAAGCTCTGGAACTGTTTACCACTCCAGCTCCGTTTAGCTGACTCTGTGGCGTCTTTAAAAAAAACAGTTGAAAACTTTTCTGTTTAACCAGACTTTCTGTTGACTTTATTTTTATTCTTTTTCCTTTTAATATGGTAATGTTAATATGTTTTTAACATGGTGTTTTATCTGGGTTTTTGATACTGTGTTTTAATTATTGTAAAGCACCTTTCTGTTTGTGGAAAGCACTAAATAAATAAACTTTACTTATTTGCAACAATCGCCCTATAACCTGAATCCTGTTGCTCCTATGTGAGAAGGTGATGCATTGGCTTATGGCAGTGATTCTCAAATCCAGGCCTCGTGGCCCAGTGTCCTGCAGGTTTTAGATGTGTCCCTGATCCAACACACCTGAATCAAATATAGAAGTCAGTAGCAGAATTCTGGAGAACTTGACTGCATACTGAGGAGGTAATTCAGCCATTTGATTCAGGTGTGTTGGATCAGGGACACATCTAAAACCTGCAGGACACTGGGCCACGAGGCCTGGATTTGAGAATCACTGTCTTATGGTATGTTGCAAATTTCAGTAGGGCTGCAACTATCGCTTAATTTAGTAATCAAGTATTCTATCAATTATTTCATCAATTACTCGATTAACTGGATAAGAAATACTTTTTTCACATTAACAATTCATCTGCATATTTTAACTTCCGTACTGCAGTTTTTCCCTGTGTGAAACAAACAGGGTGGATGGAGCAGCTACAAAGATGAAGGATGAAGATGAAGGACCTCCAGCTGTTTCCCAGTAAAGGGTTAATGGTGCTTACAGGGAGAAAAGCTTTCTTCCGCTCCATCTGAACTCACCGGCTCCGCCTCTTTGCGCTTGTGCAGACAGACTGCAGGTAAATCAGCTGACTGCTGTGTTATCAGTTTTTATGTTGAAAAACTGGGGGCTGCGTGAGCGTAATCTTGTAATGCTTTATAGTCACAAGCATTCTCCTAAATACGTTTCTACTGCAGGTCCATATTTATTCTCTTATCAGGGATTAAAGTATCAACAATATTTTGACGGGGAAGGGGTCCTTCCGGTACCGGACGCGGCGCTTGCTAGCAGTATGTCCGGGAGCTGAAGTAGAGAAAAAAAATAACTGCTGAAATTCTCAGCACAGCGAGCACAACACACAAACACGACATAGAGCGGTGGAGGCGGAAAAACATGTCAGCGATGATCGCTCAGTGTCAAAGGGAATCCATCCCAGCGATGGAGAACTGAGGGGGTTATTTCCTGATCCCCACTTCATTCTGGTAGGTGGCGGTAATGCAGCTCTAAGCTGGTTTGGTCAACCGCAAACCCACAAGAAGATGATGACGAAGAACTGTAATGCAACTAATGTAGGTCAGATCGGATCGGATTGCATTTTTTTTTTCTTTCCGATATCCGATCCAGTAATTTAGGCCAGTATCGGACCGATACTGAATATTGGATCGGCGCATCCCTAGTATTGACAGCATACAGGCACATAGGGAATGATGTATGGGGATTCTCATGTTATCACTTTACTTTGGACCTCTGACCTCTCTTCCCTTACATTTCACATCTGCCTTTATTTCAAGTTGACCCATAATGTGTTTTATCTTTAAAGAAAGTGTCAGGAGAAAGAGAATGGGGTGCCTGGTTACTTAGAAATATACAGTTGAATAATATTATATAATAAGGAGAGACCTGCAGCGAGTGGTGAGAGAGGCAGAAAAAAATCACAGGTACCTCACTACCCCCCCTCAGTGATATTTACAACAGCCGACTCCAGAAAAAGGCTATCTGCATTGCAATGGACACTACTCACCCTGGACACTCTCTGTTTTCCCCCCTCCCCTCAAAAAAGAGATTCAGACAATTAAAGGCAAACATGAACAGGCTGAAACACAGCTTCTTCCCTCAGGCTGTGAAAGCCATCAATCCCCCACCTTCAGCCAACCTGTCCACCCTGATGGACAAACAGCAGAATTAATGGACAATCATCTTCGAATGGATAATCACGGAGACACACTTGAAAGAGAGATTTTAATCTCAATGTGTTTTTTCTTCCTGGTTAAATAAAGGTTTGAAATGAAATGAAATAAGCTATTATTCATGTGTTCAGTTATTTACAATTTGTGGGGGTTTGCGTTCTCAGAGTGCTTGTTGTTGTTATAATACCAAAATAGCTTTAAAATTACTCCTAAATATAATTTAACTGAGTCATGATTTCACTGTATTTATTTCTGGGACATTACAAGTCAGAAAACAAAAAATACTCATGTTTACATACTGATCTCAGACAAATGCCATACTGCATTATGCGAAATCTCTCTGACAGCTTAATTTCACAATGTATGGTCCGATGATGTCAGAATTTCCTGATCTGCAGTTGGCTTAGGCATTGCAGAGGTCAGTGCCACAGCATCTCCAGCCAGGTCGAGAGCAGAACTCGAGTCTTGTACATCCTTTTTCTCCACCAGCTGCAGACAGGAAACAAATCAGTCTTCAAAATAAAAGTCTTTAGATTGGGGACTTTACACACTGGCTGTACACCCCCCCCCCCCCCCCCCCACACACACACACACACACACAAAACTCAGAATCTTTTGGATGTGAGCTTGTCCTGTAATATATATACGCAGCAGGGTTATTATAGTTAACGAAAATGAACGAAATAACGAAAACTGAAATTGAAAAAAACATTGTCAACTGAAATAAATAAAAACTAAAATTAAAAGGAAAAAACAATAGTTAACTAAAACTGTATTGTGAGTTTAAAAAACGAACTAAAACGAACTAAAATCATAGATAAAATGACCTTCCTTTTCTTGTTTGTCATTTTATTTAAAAGCCTTGTGGATTGATCATTTTTCTGCTCTCCGAGTTGAAGCTGGGAGCGTCGTCGGGCAGCTGTGTGTGTGTTCACCGCGCTGGTCTGAAAAGTCATGGCAGCGGTCTGCCGAGAAAGCGGCAGAGTCCCATATGGAGTTTCTTTGAGTCCGATAATACAGATAGAAGCGTGTCTTGTTGTGAATGATGAAAAATGTATGGAACACGTCTCAGTGAGGAAAAAACACCAACATCAAAGTCCACCTGAGACACAAGGCAGCTACAGAAACCGCTCTGAACTGACGTGATCTGGTGTTCACCTCCGGAGAAATGTGACTACTCCTTGCTGCCAGGCAGCCGCAACGTTGTGATGAACCTGCTCCATCCTTGTGCATTTCCGGTCACTTTATCAGTGAGAGAATAACAATCAGGAATAATAATCAAAGCATCAATATAAGGACTCACAAATGTCAGCAAATTCCTGGAGGGAGACTGCTGAAACTATCGGAATGGACGTCAGAGAATGAAGAAAGTGAAAAAACAGGGACAAATATGTTTGCAGCCAAAAAACTGAGCACAAAGAGCGAGGACCAAAAGAAGTCCCAGCCGGCACCGCATATACAACACCAGCACATGACCGTAAGGTAATGAACACACACAATCCAGCTACACAAGCATAAATGCGACAGGAGGTCGGCCACATATCGCACATCTAACCAAGCTAGCTCCAAAGCAGAAGCTGTTGTTAATCTGCTGCACTGACATTGAACTTTACTGATAGTTTATTGTAGAATTTGAGTTTGGGGGTTCATGTTTTTCTGTTTCTCCCTGTTGATGTTCATGTGTGTCCTTAATATTACACACATTTAGCACGTAGTGCTTCTGTCTTGTGAACAGTTGGTTGTTGAATATATTTCTTTAAACGGGATCTTTTGTTGAGTTTTTATTACATAAGCGTTACTCTTGTACCTTGAATCTTGCACCTGACAAAGTATGAAAAACTAAAACTAATACTGAAACTAATGAAACTAAACTAAAACTAAGCAATAAACCAAAAAATAAAAACTAATAAAAATGAGCAAAACCACTCTGAAAACTAATTAAAACTAACTGAATTAAAGGGGAAAAAAGTAAAAACTAACTAAAACTAAATGATAATGTAAAATCCAAAACTATTATAACCCGGATACACACGAGTGTGTTGCATTTTGGTGAATAATTTGTCCCCATAAAACACACTGTGAAAAAAAAATCCAGTCCACATCAAGCAATGATGTGATAAGGACCTGATGTTTCTAAACAAAAAGAAGGAAGAAACAAATTTTGCGATCATCCAGCTGGGTTCATCAGTGGGGCAGTTTGAGCTCTTGTTGGCAGAGTTGAGATTCAATTCAATTCTCAAGGTGCTTTGTATTGTAAGGTAAAAACCCTACAATAATACAGAGAAACCCAACAGTCAAAACAACCCCCTATGAGCTTTTAGGACCGCCTGACAATAATGAGTTACAATATTCCAGTCTAGACGTAATAAATGCATGAATTAGCTTTTCAGCATCAATCTGAGAAAAAATGTTTCTAATTTTAGAAATATTGCACAAATGCAAAAAAGCGGTCCTACATATTTGTCTAATATGTGCATTAAAGGACATATCCTGGTCAAAAATGACTCCAAGATTTCTAACAGTGTTACTGGAGGCCAAAGTAATGCCATCCAGAGTAAGTATCTGATTCGAGACCATGTTTACAGCACTTTCAGAAAGACTTCTGCTGTAATAAAATTTATTCCCTACAGCTGTCTAATCCATTAAAGTAAATGTAAATGTTACTAAAAAGTGATCAGGCAGGAGGGGGCTTTCAGGGAATACTGTTAAATCTTCAGTTTCTATGCCATATGTCAGGACAAGATCCAGTGTATAATTAAAGTACTGAGTGGGCTCCTTTACATTTTGGGAGACGCTAATTGTGTTATGGTCCTGGGCCAGTGGCCCAGTGTTTTGTGTTCTTTTGGTTCTATTTCAGTTAGTTCTCTGATTATGTTTATTTTCTTTTGTATTCCTGTTTATTTCTAGTCCCTTGTGTTTCCCTGTGTCAGGTCTGCGTCTCTGTCCAGTGTCTGTGTGCCAGTTCCCCGTGTCAAGTCTGCATGTACCTTGTTTAGTCACTTCCTGTTTTATTTTGACAATCTTGTGTTCCCCGTGCTTTGTGTTTAGTTTTGCTTCCCCTGTTAGTTTCATTTGCTTCACCTGCTGTGCCCTGCTGATTCCTCTTGCCCTGATTACCTAATGTGTATTTAAGCCCTCAGTTTTCTTCTGTTCTTTGTTGTGTCGTTGTTTATGACTCCTGTTGCTGTGTGTGTTCGGTTTCACATATTTAGTTTTGGCACCTGTCCACCCCAGTGTAGCGCTCTTATTTTTGTCATTATCCAATAAAGACCCTTTCAGTTCAGTTTTGCTCGTTAGTCCTGCATTTTTGGGGTCTACCGGCTCCAGCCACACAGCATCATGACAAATTAAATCTAATAATAGTGTAAATGCAATGTTGAGGCTGTCATTTTGAGCATCTATGTGGATGTTAAACTCACCCACTATAATTATTTTATCTGAACTGAGCACTAAATCAGATAAAAAGTCTGAGAAATCAGACAGAAACTCTGAGTAAGGACCAGGTGAAGGACAGACAATAACAAATAAAACAGGTTTTTGAATTTCCCAATTAGGGTGTAGACTAAGAGTCAGGCTTTCAAAAGAATTAAAACTTTGTCTGGGTCTTTGATTAATTAAGCCTTTAATGCCAGGCAATTGCCCCTGAAGCGCCGAGTCCCTGCCCATACTAGTCGCGAACAGCTGGTTAAGACATAGCGTATCAGCGCCGAGTTGGCTGATCAAAGGAACTTTGATCAGCTGGCTTTTTACTGTAACTCTGCGACCATTTGTCCTATCAGAAAAATTCAAATGGTTCCTGAAAGCTCAGAAATTGCACTTCGCAGCCATACAGGGTATTATGGTATTTGTTGCCAGAAGTCCACAAATGGTGGCAATTTTGAAGTTTACTGTGTCGCGTTCGACACATTCGGCAACATAAGGTTAATAAGCTGGAATGGAAGATTGCGGCTAATACTCCTCCTCGACCTTTCCTTCGAGCATTCTGACAGTTAGTGTGACTCGAGGGTGTTGATTCATTTAAACTAACATATTCATCCTGCTGTAACCAGGTTTCTGTAAAGCAGAATAAATCAATATGCTGATCTATTATTAAATCAGGGTTAATAAATTTGGCCAGATTTCTAGAAATGAGAGCTGCTCCATCCAAAGTGGGATGGATGCCGTCTCTCCTAACAAGAACAGGTTTCCCCAGAAACTTTCCCAATTATCTATGAAGCCCACATTATTTTTTGGACAGCACTCAGACAGCCAGCGATTCAAGGAGAACATGCAGCTAAACATGTCGCTCCTGGTCTGATTGCAAAAATAATCTGTAGTTTTCTCTGGGCCCCTCCCCAAAGTTACACACCTATTCAACATTAATTTTAGTGACCGCCGATTGGCATAATCGGGTATCATTACTGTGAATAAAGATCTTACCAAATCTACGATTAGCCTTAGCCAGCAGTTTCAAATTTCCTTGAATGTCGCCTGCTCTGGCCCCGGAAGACATTTGACTATGGTCGCCGGTGTCTCTAGCTTCACGTTTCTCAAAACAGAGTTGCCAATAACCAGAGTTTGTTCCTCGGCGGGTGTGTTGCCGAATGGGTTGGTGGTGTACCGGAGGCTTCTGTTTAGGACTATGCTTCCTCCTCACAGTCACCCAGCCAGCCTGCTTTCCCTGCTGCTTGGGATCTGCTGGGGGGGTAACGACGGCTAAGCTACCATGGTCCGCACCAACTACAAGGGCCTGGCTACTGAATTTTCCAGGGTGTGGAGCCAAGTCTCCAATTCACTGAGCTTGGCCTTCAAAACTACAAACAGACTACATTTATTACAAGTACCGTTACTGCTAAAGGAGCCCGAGGAGTAACAAAACATGTGACACTCAGAGCAGGAAAGTGCAGGAGGGACAGGAGAAGAAGCCATGGTGCCAGTGAGTCAGCTAAGAGCTAGGCTACTAGCTGTGCTAAGCTAGCGAATTCCTAAAAACAAAGTGAATAATGTGCATACAGGTGATTCAGCAGAGTGTGCTTTATATAAAGCAGGTGAAGATTACACTGAAATATGTCATTATCCAGATTAATTGAGGTACACTGATTATACAGCAAACAGACAGAAAAACACCACTGTGCTTCAAAATAGGAACAGGAAGTGATTACAATACCACAGTCAGAGCCAACACCAAGTGACAGCGCCACTAATGAAGTGGCACATCTGGGGAGGTAGAGAAATAATTTCAGTGGGTTGATTGACCCAGAGCAGCGTAATTTTACTATTCTCACATCACTGTATATTCAGCATATCAGTGTCCATTTTGAGATGACCTAACATTGCCAAATGCAGTGGCCTGCTTGGTCACATCTATTTATTCACTTGGGGAATAATTTAACTTGATCAGAAAAAAAATGCCACAAATTCATCCTGTGAAATGACACGGTTGATGTGAATGAAACACACGAAACAGTCGCAGATATTTTGTGCATCTGGTGTGTAAAGACCTTTAGAGTCTAAAGGCCTTTACACATTATCACATAGAATTAATTCTTTTATTTCCTAAGAAACAGTAGTATTTAGAAATGTAGTAGTAGTATTATAACTACAGACATCATGGCTCATTAGAATTAAAAGGTATGGCTGGGGTTCATGCGGTAGAATGGGTTGTCTACCAATCAGAAGGTTGGTGAATTGGATTTATCCCTGGCTCCTGCAGTCCATCTGTCAAAGTATACCATCAGCATGTGAGTGTGTGAATGTTAGATAAATGTGCTTAGCTACAGATAAAACTGTATGCATGTGATTGATTGCAGAAGACTTGTAGCATAAAGCACTTTGAATGTTCAAATTGAGTAGAGATGTGTTATATAAGTACCAATCAATTTACAAAATTCTTGCTGTTAGGCCAGTCCATAATAATTTATCATGCTCAAGATAACTGAAGACGAAAAGATCTATGTGATCCAAGTTTTGTTTTTATCTTCCATGAACATAATCCAGATTTATGACTAGGGGTTTTCTAGTCATCAATATTTCTGTTTTGTACTCAGTTAATTCCAACAGACTTGTTGGACTAAAATAAAAACAAGATTACACCCCTGTCCTGGAGGACTCACTTCTGGTGTAGCAGGCTTGTTTGACTTTGCTGCTGCACTGCAGCACCATGTGCCTGACCATCAGGAAGTCTTCACCATAACACTTGATGGAAAACTGCTCCGCTGCAACAAAAAGAGATTGCCCTGATTAGAATCTCAGACACACCAGACCCAGTGGCATGTTTTATCAGGACTAAAGAAGTATAGGCAAGTAATATAGGTTTCCACTGTGTGGATGAGTAATATTTATTTAATAACAATTTAGCAATGACTGTTCACTTATTTCTACAGCTACTTAAAAATGTGTGTATGCATTCAGTATAAATCCTAAAAAAATTACAGACTTCCACAATAAAACAGAGGCCAAAATCAACCAGTTGAAAAATAAAACATAAAATCAGCAAAGTAGTGGTATGAAATGTGAAACCAATTGCAATTTAAAACAAAAAAAAAAAAAAAAAAAAAGCTTATAGGTTATCTCGTTCAGAGGCTGACTGTAACCCATTCTGAAAATAAAAACAACCCAAACCTACCTGTGTGTGTGTGTGTGTGTGTGTGTGTGGGAACACAAGCAAAGGAAGTAAATATGCATGTTTAGGTTTTTATCTATCAGGGCAAATTCTGTTTTTATTTATACAGAGCATTTTGGAATCTGATTCTCTGTTGTTTGAACATGCCTATAAATACATTTACTTTAGCTACAAAGTGAGTGTTAATCCATGCACATTAATTTATTCATTTTTTTGTGTAAACACAGCTGTCCACATCTCATCGAGACCTCTTTAAGAAAGGGACTTAACCCTTACATCACGTTCATATTTCATGCCTTTATAGTGTGGTCCGGGTCAGTTTTGACCCAGATCCAAGAATGCTTTGATAAGTTTTTATACCAATTTTAAAGTGCATCTCTATTTAGAATGTGTGACTAGCAATCTGTATTATGTCCCTCTCTCTCTTTTTTGTACCTGTTTATGGCCTTTATTTGTACTGTATGCACCCCACCCTGTTATTCTTTATTTCTTTCGGTGGTACAGTTCTATAGTCTAATAATCACTGAAAGCACCATTTTCCTTGATTTGAACCACACTGGCATAACAAAAATCCATCTGAACAGATCTGGGTCAAATGTGACCCAGAATAACCTTAATGTTTAAAAATGTTTAGTATCTGCACAATACTTAAATTTTTTTTTTTTAATGTGAATTTTGTGTCACTTAAAAAAAAAAGTCACAGAATTTTAGACTAAAAGAATAACCTTTAGGCTGTTTTACTGCAGTCAATGTGAAAACAGGTTAAATTTGACCCAAACAGTATGTAAAGGTTAAAATGTACAAGAGATGCCAAATTAGAACACATTTTCAGTAACAAGAGACAAAATTTAAGAGTTAATGTGTCTATACAGAATTTCACTCCATTAGTTCTAGTTCTATGTTTCTATCTGATTAAGAGTGAGAATAATGTCCTACTTCTGGTGTTGAGCGCATTTACCTGAGAAGAGTGGTAGTAGTAGCAACAGCACCACCAGATAAGCCTTCATGGTTTGGTTTTATGTCTATGCAACTAAACCTAACAGTAAAAATGGAGATAAGCCGAATCAAGGTGGACCTTTATCCTCTGCTAAAAACACAAATGTACACAAAGAACTGACAGATAGCCGATCTGAAGACAAAATGTACTGAACTCATGTTAGTGTTTGTCTAACCTTTGTTCTGCTCCTGAATCATGACACAGCTAAAAAAAAAAAAAAAACAAGTACCAAATAAGTTGCTTCTGCTGAATCATCAAACAACACAACGTGAAATGGCCACATTGTGTGTTTTTGTTTTTTGCAAAATTAAGATTTGAAAATGAGACTTTAGGGTGACTGAAAAACTGGTCAAAAAGCATGAGAGGATAGATTTCGCTTAAAGTGGGGATAATGAAGCTATGGTAACCTATAACCCTTATGTTTGGAGTAATGAACATGGCTGTTTGGTCAGTATTTTATAGTAATAGCCATTTTGTGATTCTGATATAGGGTATTAGGAGGGAGAAATGAACAATCCCCTGATGAGCATCACATGATCCTCACTGTTCATTTAACCCCATGTATTTTTGGTTCTAAGTGTCGTGATCCATTTTTTTCCCCCTGTTTTTGTGGTCTGAGTTAGTCTGAAAGGGGCTTGTTTCTAGTCTCATCATGTGTAAGGACTGTATTTTAAGTCTCCTGAAGTGTTTCACCAGAAACCTATCTGTACTTTTTTGTTTTAAATGTTGTATTAGTGTTGAACAATCCTGGTCAAGTTCTTAGTGTTGCCCACATAATTCTTGCTGCATTTAGGGTTGGGGGTAGGGGATTTTGACCCACATGCCCGAAAGGACACTCAGAATAACTTGAGAAGCATACGGTCTAGGCCAGGGGTGGGCAACTCCAGGCCTCGAGGGCCGGTGTCTTGCAGGTTTTAGATGTCTCTGCTTCAACACACCTGAATCACATATAGAAATCATTAGCAGGACTCTGGAGAACTTGACTGCATACTGAAGAGGTAATTCAGCCATTTGTTTCAGGTGTGTTGGATCAGGGACACATCTAAAACCTGCAGGACACGGCCCTCGAGGCCTGGAGTTTCCCACCCCTGGTCTAGGCTCACAAAATTTGGGGGGCTTGTCTTGGGGGCCAGGACACACCTTTGGTTCAAATCAGACAAACTTGAATTTTGACCCGTACAGTGTCCAAGACAGGTTGTCAGGTCTATGCATTCTGGTTGAATATAAACTAGGGATGGCACGATACCACTTTTTTATGTCCAATACTGATACCGATATTTTACATTTGGATAACTGCCAATACCGACACAAAGCCGATCTTTTTTGTATTATTATTTTTAAAAACTGTTTTTAAATGCCTGGATACATTTTACATAAGTCAATAGTCTCTCACACAACAAAATCAAAATCTTTTAGTTGTCCCATATACAAGACTAAGGACCAGTGGGGACAGAGCTTTTCAGGCAGTGGTGCCAAAGCTCTGGAACTGTTTACCATTCCATCTCCATTTAGCTAACTCTGTGGCATCTGTTAAAAAACAGTTGAAAACTTTTCTGTTTAACCAGGTTTTCTGTTGACTTTATTAGGGCCTGACCACGAAATGTGCGAAGGCCCTATTGTAATTGCTTGGTTTATTTATTTATTTATTATTTATTTATTTTTATTCAGGCAAATGAATCGCCTTTTTGGGGGCTTTATCATATTCAAAAACTCATCAAATTTTGCACATGCATCACGCCTGGTGAAAATTTAAGTATTTTAATGGCATTGGGCAAGGGCCCGCCAAATTGCCTTAGTAGCGCCCCCTAAAGTCGAGCCCCCCCACTGTGTTTCACGTATATATTTATGAAACTTACTACACATATGAATCATATCCAGAAACACAAAAAAATCCTCTTGGAGCCATGCTCTAAACCCAACAGGAAGTCCGCCATCTGTACTCAAACATGCAAATTTGGCGATTTGCACCCTTCAGACTTTCTCTAATAACTCAAAGGTTTTAGATGTTATCAACTTCATATTTGGTGTGTTTAATCTACACACCAAGGGCAATCTACATTTAAAAAATGGTGAGTTTTTGCCAAGGGGGCATGGCCCTTATGCCCCCTGAAATTTGACCTTTCGCCATGATATTTTGATTGGCTCTCATTCATACCTACATAATCCAATCTGGATCAAACTTTCTCAGTAGGATGAGCATCTGGCCCTGAACACATACATTTGGCAATATTTTATGACAATCGTAGTGCCACCTAGTGGGAGCAGGAAATGTCATGTTTTACACTTTGAGGTTCAGCTCCAAGGTGGTTTAGCAGAACCATCTCAAATTTCCCCTGGAAAGCCTTAAGGAGTTGGGCTTACACTGTTTTCAAAACTGTGAGCTTTTGCCAAAGGGCGTGACCCTGGTGGGATGGCAAAGGTCAGTGTTTCACCGTGAAGACATAAATGGAAGTAAGTCAAAGCCACATTGCCCAATCTGCCTCAAACTTCAGTGGTTTGATAAGCCTCCTGCCCTGAACACATTAATATGCATAAAGTCTATAAACGTTAGAGCGCCACCTAGTGGCAGCTTGAAATATCATAAAATAGCATACAGGAAGTCGGCCATCTTCAATTGAAGGTGTCAATTTTTGCGATTTCCACACCTGCTATTTGAATGAACTCCTCCTAGGGCATTTCACCCAGTGAGACCAAAATGGTTCCAGATCATCTACACAAGTAGCCCATCAAATATTGTGGAAAGTTTTACAAAATATTCAACGGCCTTGTCACACCAGGCCATTGAATTTAGCCTTCGTTTTTCTCCGTTGCCACCAAAATTATTTGTGCACTCGTTCACACATGCTTTGTCCAATCAGCCTGAAATTTTAATCACTCATGTACAGAACCACGCTGAATCCATAACTACAGATTTAAGACTGTAGGTGCAATAGCGCCCCTTACAGAAGCAAATGAAAATTTGTATGACTGTTCACAGAATTAGTTTTGCTCTGAAATGCATGAAAATATCTTTCAACATTGCTTACAAAATACTCATCAGTTTGATAAGCCTCCTGCCCTGAACACATTGACATGCATAAAGTCCATAAACATTAGAGCGCCACCTAGTGGCACCTGGAAATATCATAAAATACCATGTTTTTTGCATAGCCCCAGAGCTACATTTTATCTACATATCTGAAATTGTGCAGACTCGTGTAACATCCTAAGACGTGCAAAAAAGTCTCTTGGACCCATACCCGAAACCCTACAGGAAGTCCGGCATCTTCAATTGAAGGTGTCAGTTTTTACCATTTTCAGGCCTTCTATTTGAATGAACTCCTCCAGTGAGACCAAATTGGCTCCAGATCATCTAGACAAGTAGCCCATCAAAAATTGTACAAGGTTTTATGAAATATTCAACGGCCTTGTCACACCAGGCCGTGGCAGATGGCCTTCATTTTTCTCCGTTGCCACATTATTTGTGCACTCATTTGCACATGCTTTGCCTGATTAAGCTTAAAATGTAATCACTCATGTACACATCTAGGTTGAAGCCACAACTATGGATTCAAGGCTATAGATGCAAGAGCGCCCCCTACAGAAGCAAATGAAAATTTGTATTGCATCAACAAAATTAGTTTCTCTGAAATGTATGAAAATTTGTTTCAACATTCTTGACATCATCCTGAACAAAAAAGTCAATCAGACTCATGCCCTATTTTGCATGCTGGAGCAGTGACAACCCTACAAATATTCCATTGGGTCTATGCGGGGAGCAAAAGATATATTTTCTCAAAGGAATTCAACTTGCTACAGACCTTTTGTACACCATCACACTCAAAATCACCACCCTGAACTCACACACTCACCCACTGTAACTGTGCAATATTATATTATTCATACTGAACAATATCTGACATTCCTATATTGTGTAATATCCAGTATTCATTCACTAGTGCAATATTCATTCACCAAGTGCAATATTCATCATCTTCATTATTATATGTATACACATATTTACTTTTCTTACAATGTACAGATGCACCAATGTATGTATATATTTTTATACATGCTATTTTTTGTATATTTTACACATTGTTTATTTCTGTATATCTCTTGATTATATTGATCATACTAGATTATAATATTTTCATAATATTTTTATTTTAGAGAGTTTGATTTTCTGTTACATGGCACTGAACAGGAGTGGCCCTCCAATCTCATTGTACATCCTGTATAATGACAATAAAGGCATTCTATTCTATTCTTTTCTAAAAAACCTCCGAGTGTGCCATTGGTCGACGTGCGCCACAGGTACGAGGGTCCGATATCACCGCTTGCGGTTTTAATTTTTATTCTTTTCTTTTAATATGGTAATGTTATGTTTTTAACATGGTGTTTTATCTCTTTTTTTTTTTTACAGCACTTTGTGACTTTTTTTCTGTGTAAAACACTAAGTAAATAAACTTTACTTACGATAATCGCTCTATCACCTGAATCGTGTTGTATTGGCTTATGGTATGTTGCAAATTTCATTAGGGCTGCAACTATTGATTATTTTAACAATCGAGTATTCTATCGATTATTCCATCGATTACCCAAGTAACTGGATAAGAAATACTTTATTTGTATTAACAGTTCATCTGCATATTTTAACTTCCGTACTGCAGTTTTTTCCTGTGTGAAACAAACAGGGTGGATGGAGCAGCTACAAATTTCTCTTTTCTTCATGATCAGGTGGTGGATGAAGGCCCTCCAGCTGTTTCCCAGTAAAGGTTTAATGGTGGTTACAGGGGGAAAAGCTTCATCTGGATGCTAGAAAAATGTTTCGCCCACTCCATCTGGGCTCACCGGCGCCGCCTCTTTGCGCTTGTGCAGACAGACTGCATGTAAAACAGCTGATTGCTGTTGTCGTGTTATCAATGTTTATGTTGAAAAACTGGGGGCTGCATGAGCGTAAAGCTTGAAATCTGAATCTGCTTGAAATCTGATGATGAGTGGGAGAGAGAGCAAGCATTTCCCTATAAATTCTCCTAAGAAATGAGAGTGAGTAGCCTTTTTTTCTTAGACTCTGAAATAATATTGAGGTGACCTCTTGCATGTCACTTTCTTTGGAGCAGATCCTGAAAAGCCGAATAATTTGAGATTTGACAATACCTCTGAAGGTATGTGCGGGATGATAGCTGGATTTATGTAGAAATGCATGTGTATCTGTTGGTTTAAAATACACTTTAGTTTGTAACCTCATACTCTCCAAGCCCTTTACCAACATTACCCTAGTGTCTAAAAAGTTCACTTGAGATCGGCCAATCTCAAACTTATGGTTAATTGATGGATGGTGGGAATTTAAAATTTCCACCAATGCTCTAAATTGATCCTCCCATGTGCCCAAACCCCAATGATGTCATCTAAGAATTTGAAATAAAAGACAGGTCTAAGAGGGCACTTTGCCAACGCCTCTCTCTCCCACTCGCTCATATAAATATTTGCGTACAATGGAGCGAACCTTTGTCCCATGGCCGTACCCTGTACCTGCAAATAGGAGTTTCCATTGAATTCAGAATCATTAGTAGTGAGGCAAATTTTCAGCAGTTCCAAGATTTCACCATCTGGTCTAGTATACTTATGATACTTTATTGATCCCACAATGGGGAAATTACAGTTAACAGAACACCCATCCAAGACAAACAGAAAAAACATGGGGAGATAGGTGAACTGTGGCCATGCTGCCCCCCTTCTGGAGGCGCTGCCATTAAAAAGACAGCAACAATAGTGAAAACATATAGGGATGAGTGAGGAAAAAAATTCTCATACTTTGTATACATATGCACATACACAGTATAAGGTTAAAAAAACCTCTGCGACAGAGCAAAAACATATAGCATGGGAGCACTAGGGTGGGGAGGGATGGACAGGGGAGCCAGCAGAGGCGAGGGGGGGGGGGTGTCGGGCTACTGTGGGGCTGACTCAAACTCCCTCCTCAGCTAACAGTTCTGATAAGATGTAGAGTTCATCAGCGGCTAGGTCAGGGAGATCAGTCCAACACAGGTCAGAAGAAGACAGGACGGCGGGGGCGTAGAGCATCTGTTTACAAACATCCCGGAGACAATTTGATAAGCGGCAGTCCTAGGCTGCCAGGGAGCCAAATTCCTGATTCTATGACTTGTTTTGGTACAGACTGTACTGATTAATTTGTTGGCAGCCTTCAGTCTTACTGGCACCTCTCTGTGGCGAAAAAATCCAATTCATCCGAATCTTCTTGGTTCATTCCTTCGCCATGCAGAAACAGATACATACATGTCCAAGATCTTACCTCTCCGAATCAGCTCCAGATATACAGAGTCTGAGTTTGAGTCTGTACCCTTCCCGCGTTCCTGTCATAAGCAGCCTTACCAAGGCCAGACAGCTGCCTAGACTTCCTGAATTGCAACGACAAGCCAGGTATCTCCAGGTCCAATTCGGAGAAACCCCAGTGTCAATAAGCCAAGTGTGTGTGTATTCCATTGACAATACGGCCAGGCACGTCATCTTCCACACCACACAGGAGTCCACAACGTAGCCAGCTGGAATGTCAATTGATAAGAGGGAATAGGGTTCTCCTTCCCCCAATATCCTCATGGTGAAAATTTGATCAAAGCAATGGCGTTGAGAGACCAGCTGACCAGATCCACAATTATAAATTCCAGTTCGGAAGTTGTGTGAAGAGAGGCTCTAAAGCAGCAAGCTGCAAAGCAGGGGAAAAAGGAATGGCTGGGGAGAGAAGAAAAGTGCGACCGTCTCCGCTGAGAGCTGAAGAGAAAATCATCTGGATAACGTAGAAAAATGTTTTTCACTGCTTGCAAGCCCGTTGCTGCATTAATATTCGTATATAAACTCTCAATGTCTATGGTAAAGAGAAATGCAATTTTAGGGACGGACATGGGATGAATAAGGTCCAGAAAATGGTAGGTATATTTCAGATAGCTTGGGTGTTTGCTGGAGAGGGGTCCCAAAAAAGGAATCTATGTATTGAGAAAAACTGTAGGTGACGCTGTTACAATCAGATACTATAGGTCTGCCCGATGGAAGATCGAAAACAGTGGCATTCATTTGCCGCCCGATATGCTACATAGCATGGGAGGATCTAAGTCTAAGTAAGATGGAATCTCCCAGGGCACCATCCAAGTGGAGGGATGTTTATGTATTCGGTCGCAATTTCTGTGTACCACGTCGTCATTTCCTCTTCAAGGTGAGTATTATTTTTATGGTTTCCTATTCTTTTAGAGTTGGATGTCTGTTCACAGTGCATGGATGGCAGAGCGATCCCCGCGCCAGACCTGAAGCGGGAGCAATGGGAGGAGGAAGAGCACCAGCGTTCGCCACGTAGGAGTGGAAAGGAACCCCACAGGAGAAAGCATGCGAAGGAGAGGCAGATGAGAGATTAATGCCGACGTCCAAGTCGACAGCTACATTTGACAACCTCCCCGTTTCCCTCACACCCCCCCTCTATTTCCCCGATCAATGAATCCACACATAAACACCCCATCTCATCCCCCCTCCCCGTTTGAGCTGCTACTGAGACTCTGGAGCGAGGCCGAGGCAATGGTGTATGAACCTGTGCCACAACTGAATTTTTCCGTTTATTAATAATTTTACAAATTTCCTCTTCTTCTGAGCCCAGAGGAGGAAATTCCAGCTCCTCCCGCCAATTGCTCTCTGTAAGGGGACTCTCCCCACCCGGGTTATCAATGTCGGTGGCTGGGCGTAAATACGCCTCGACTTGTGGCAGAGTAAAAGGCCTCTGCCTCGCTCCGAATCGCTTTTGAGCCCATCCTTTGGCTACATCAAATGATGTTTTGTTGTACACAATGTCACTATGTTTTAAAATGACACTCTCATAGTGATCCAATAAACTGTGTAAATTGTTGTTCATCCAGTCCTTTGTATTTTGGGCTATTTCATTTAATATGGCTTCTGATGGGGATGGAGGTTTAATAAATGCTGATAATCTACTCATGCGTTTCAACATGCCTTTAGGGGAATTATTAGTGAAGATGGCTTGTTCAATAACATTTCTATGGTGGAAAGCCTGAATAAGCTTAAAAATGTTTTTTGCAGTTGTTCTGGTCTCTATATCAAGGGAAGAATTTAATCTTGAGGTGTGAGTCTGAAAACCCCTAAGGTTTAATTACCTCTCATTAATTTGTCCCACATTATTCAATGGTGCTTCCCGTTCTCCCGGCCCTGATGCCTCCGTCGCATGGCCTGGAGAAGTTATCTGCCCCTCTGGGGGGCAAGAATAACCTACAGTGGTTCTGTCAGTACATGTGGGGATCCCACCTGAGTCATGATCTGGTCATCGTCTCGAGTCTGCCGAGCTGGTTCGCCTCATCGGGCCTTGTGTGCCTCGCTGACGTCGTGGAGCTGTCCATCCGCCTGCCCTGTTGGGAAACTCCTGCATCGCAGGTCGGCATTCAGTCCTTTGATGTCTCCTGGAAAGCAGCTGCACAGGTAGGTTAATCCGGGGACTGTAGTTCCCTTTCTCTCTGTGATAGGAAAAACCTGAAGGAGGTTTCGACCAAGATATATTATATAAAATTTAAGAGGAGGATGATCCCCACTAAAAAGATACTTTAAAAAACGTAATTTAATTTAATTTAATTTAATTTTTAGAACCAATTAAAAGCTATCCAACGGCTCTTGTTAAAAGTCGCCATGAGGGAGTGTTAAAAATTCACTTTACTCCCTAAAAAAAAGCCATGCAGACAATTCCCTGACATTTCACGGCGCGTGAAATGTCAGGGAATTGTCTGAGGGATCAGGCAGTGTGGCCGGGAGAGAGAGAAGCACTTCTTTTGAAGCATGACAGAGGTCACGCCCCTAAGCGAGGGGTCTCCCGACCGGAAGTCCTAGGATTCCGTCGGGAGACCCCTTTACACAATACACAAAAAACATAAGACAAATCATTTTATAAGAAGGCAAATGTAGATCCCACAACAATATTTTAATAATCAAGGGGAGCGGGGACTTCGCTGAATCATGGAGGAGGGGAGGAGTCCAATATGAAAGTATGGAGGCCAGAGGAGACGAGCTAGAATGATAATAGTAATTATTGCAAAAAAACCAAATGTCAGTGGAGAAAAAAAGAAAAATGGACAAAAGAGGTAAAAAAAAAAAAGGAAAAATCAACAAAAAATTGAAAAGATATGAGGAGAACACTTTCAGGCTTCATATCGTCTTCTTAATTTCTCTTTTAGAGACAAATAAATGAAGACCTTCAGCCCTAATTAAAACCTTCCCTCAAAGGAGGTTAAGGTTAGGGCCTGCTCCTCCGGTGTAGGGTTAGGGTTAGGGGGTTAGGTGTGGGAAACTGAGCCTGTCTCCGGCCGGAGACAGGAAGGGCAGGGTTAGGGTTAGGGATAGGGGACTGTCTCCGGTCCTGAAAAGTACAGATAGGTGCACGGTCCATCCCATGGTTCCCCCCGCCACCTTGACGCTGGTCACGTTGATGGGAGAGTTGGCGTCGTCTCCCATAACGCACCACGGTCCAACCCTGGGCCTCATCATTCCACCCCATGGTGGTTTTGGAGTTGCCTTTGTTATGTTAATGTGTTTTTGTTTGTACTATATACTATTTATTAAAAGAGATATGTATAAAACTATGACCCCAATTTAATTAAAAGAAAGAGAAAAAAGAAAGAAAAAAAGGAAAAAAAGCTGTTTGGGGTTTTTTTCTAAAAAAACAAAATCGGTAGTGTGCCCACCGACAATGTTTTGACCTTGAAAGGTCTTCTTCAGGCCTAGGCACACTGCAAATAAAAAAAAGGCTCCTGTGATTGTGCTGCGAGATGTTGCTCTGTCAATGGTTCGAGTGAGAATGAGCCAAGTAATGCTGTTCCCTTTTTAAAGAAACTGTGTTTTCCCAAAAATTAAATTAACTCAACTGGTAGTTCTAGTTTTAACCCATCTAACTTGTTTGTATGAACTGCGGTATTGTATCACTTCCGGTTCCTGTTTGGGAGCACAGTGTTTTGCTGTTAGCTGTTATATCTGTATAACTCGATTTATCTGGATAATAACATATTTTAGTGTAATCTTCACCTACTTTAAATAGCATACTCTTTGCTGAATCACCTGTATTCACATTACTCACTTTATTTGTTTTTAGAAACTCGCTAGCTTAGCTCAGCTAGTAGCTTAGCCCTTAGCCGACTCACTACCAGCATAGCTTCTTCTCCTGTCTCTCCTGCACTTTCCTGCTCTGGGTGTCACATGTTTAGTTACTCCTCGGCCTCCTTTAGCAGTAACGGTACTTGTAATAAATGTAGTCTGTTTGTAGCTCTGGAGGCCAGGCTTTCTGAATTGGAGACTCGGCTCCGCACACTGGAAAATCCTGCATGTAGCCAGGCCCCTGTAGCGGGTGCGGACCATGGTAGCTTAGCCGCCGTTAGCTCCCCCCCAGCAGATCCCGAGCAGCAGGGAAAACAGGCCAGCTGGGTGACGGTGAGGAGAAAGTGTAGTCCTAAGCAGAAGCCTCGGGTACACCACCAACCTGTTCACGTCTCTAACCGTTTTTCTCCACTCGGCGACACACCCGCCGAGGAACAAACTCTGGGTAGGGTTAGGGTAGGGTTAGGGTTAGGGGTTAGGGTTAGGGTTAGGGTTAGGGTAAGGGATAGGGGAATGTCTCCGGCCCCGAACAGTGCCGGCAGGTGCACGGTCCATCCCACGGTTCCCCCCGCCACCTCGACTCTGGTCACGTTGATGGGAGAGTTGGCGTCGTCTCCCATAACGCACCACGGTCCATCCCTGGGCCTCATCATTCCACCCCATGGTGGTTTTGGAGTCGCCTTTGTTATGTTAATGTATTGTTATGTGTGCTAAATACTATCTATTAAAAAAGATATGTATGAAAATATAAGCCGAATTCAATTAAAAAAGAAAAGAAAAGAAAAAAAGAAAAAAATATGTTTTTGTTGTTGTTTTTTAGAAAGAAATTGTTTTTGATTTTTGGAAAAAAAAACCAATTGTTAGTGTGCCCACCGGCAACGTTTCGACCTCAAGAGGTCTTCTTCAGGCCTAGGCACACTGCAATAAAAGAAAAAGGCTTCTGTGACTTCGCTCCGCAATGTGTCTCCCTCAATGGTTCGAGCGAGAATGAGCTGACTAATGCTGTTCGCTGTTTTAGAAACTGTTTTCCCAAAAAGAAAATGAACTCAACTGATAATTGTTTTTAACGCCTTTCACTAATTTGTATGAATTGAAATGTATGAATTGAAAGAAATTAACTAAACTATTTAAAAGGTATGTATGTAATAAATTTTAATTGTGTTATTTTTGTAATGAATTTTAATTGTGTTGTTTTTATAATAAATTTTTATTCTTGTAATTCAAACTTTAAACTATTGAATGTATTCTTAATGTAGAAGCTATTTGTGAGCATTTTGCATAATATACTGTTTTTTAACTATTACATTTTTAACTATTACATTTTTAACCCCATTATTATCATCAAATTATTAAAATGTATACTCTAGGGATAATTTTTAGCCTATTATTTATTATATCATGTGTTAACCCCATCTTTAAATTAATTGTTATTAGACTTATTTTTAAACTTATTTTTAAACTTATTTTTGAAAAAAAACGTAGTTTTGAATTAAATTGTTTTTCTGATGCCCATCATTAGGGGTAAGGGTAGGTAGGGGTTAGGGTTAGGGAATGGGGTTAGGGTTAGGGATAAGGGTTGGGGATTAGGGTTAGGGAAAGGGATTGGGGTTAGGGTTAGGAATAAGGGTTAGGGTTAGGGAATGGGGTTAGGGTTAGGGATAAGGGTTGGGGAAAGGGATTGGGGTTAGGGTTAGGAAATGGGGTTAAGGTTAGGGATAAGGGTTGGGGATTAGGTTTGGGGAAAGGGATTAGGGTTAGGGACCTTGAGTATGAGGTAGGGGCCCAGCGGTCACCAGGCCCCACCTATGCACTGGCCATCCGGTCGGGCACAACACCCTTCCCCTGTTCAAAAAATTACCCATCTTGGGTCTTATGTAAAAAATTGCCAAGTGCCCGTCGCGACGTTTCGACCGGTATAGGTCTTCTTCAGGCTGGGCTTGGGGCTAAATGATTTTTTTAACGCCTGTTTTGGCCTTTTTGTGCTGTCCAATTTCCTTCGTTTTTCCTTTTCTGTTTCCCTTTTTCCCTTTCTGCTTTTTCTATCCCTTTCTTTTCCTTTTATTCCCTTAATTCCCTCCCTGTGTCCTTTTTCCTTTTTTCCAATTTCCCTTTTTCCTCCAATTTTCCCTTTTGATGTTTTTCCTCTGTCACCTTTCCTCTTTTCCTTCTCGGCTTCCCCTATCCTGCTGCGGGAGGGGAAGGTTCCTTATCTCCTATATACCTCATTTTGGGCTTTAAATGGGGAGGAGGAACCTTTTATTTCCTTCTCCTTTAGCCAAGGGGGCGTTTAGCGAAGGATTAGGCTTAAGGTTAGGGTTCAGGGTCAAGGGGGGGGAAGGATAAATTAGGGTTTAGGGTAAGGGTTAAGGTTAGGGTTAGGGTTGGGGTTGGGGTTAGGGATAGTGCCGGGTGATTGGGTTTAAATTTAGTTTAGGGGGTGGTGGAAGGACCAAATTAGTTTTAGATTTTTTGGGGGGGAGGGGGGCATCGTGTCCTGCCCCGGGGCACGGGCTGGTTAGGGACCTTGAGTATGAGGTAGGGGCCCAGCGGTCACCAGGCCCCACCTATGCACTGGCCATCCGGTCGGGCACAACACCCTTCCCCTGTTCAAAAAATTACCCATCTTGGGTTAGGGTTAGGGTTAGGGTTAGGTTTGTGAAATATATCTCAAAGGCTCTCCCCACCTGGTCCGACGACTCGGTAGTTGAATGGAGAGCCAGCGGCATGCACGGGCCGTCGCACGTCATCGTTGAACCCCATTCACGACTATGTCCAACCCAACTTCTCCCTCTCCCGTCAATTGTCCGATTTTCATTATAGGTCTATCACCCATTCTGTCCTGTTTTGCTAGGTTCCATTGCAGAATGGTTTTCCACCTTTCCGTCCTGTTATTGAAAGTCTATTTTATCTGTTTTGATAGCTAGTTAGTTTTTTATGTATCCAGATAGTGGTGTTAAGCTAAAGGATAATCTTGATCGAAATTTGGAGGCACATCGTCAGTAGTGGACCCTGGGATCATCGGGTGTTTCGGCCATTATCACTAGACACCCTCACCCAAGGGAGGCCCAGCCGGGTGTGATCAAGACCCGGTGTGTGTCTCCTAGCCAATCTGGTGTTATTTGGTGGATTCGTTCGGTCCATTTGATCCCTGTTTTTTAGTTTTTACCCATCTGGTATTAGGTTTAGTCGGGTTTAAGATAGGTATCAGTTCTGATTTCAAGTATCCGGTTTTTAAATCCAATCTGGGTTTAGTTTTTGTAGACCGTGGAGGGTCATTGTTTTGCCGGTTTTCAAAGGATCCTAGGTTCGGAGTTACAAGATTGAGTTGTGTTTTTGAGTTTTCCTTTTTGGTATTTGAATAGATCGGAATCCTGGTAAGTATCCGGTTTTTTTAGGTTGTTGATCAACATTTTTGTAGCCCATGAAGGTACCTCCTTTGTCGGGTTTACAGGTAAGTTTTAGGTCTAGAGTTAAGAGATTGAACCGTGATCAGGTTCACCCGTATTTTTAGGTTTCCTTTCTGGTATTAACCTGTAATGAAGTTTAAACTTGGGTCCAAAATGTCCCTGTTCCATGTCCCGGTTTGTTTGGATCTTCGTGGTCCATGAAGGCCTAGGTCCCGGTGCATCCACGGCCTAGCCACCTAAGCTGGGCTAGGGGATGAAATTTGGGGGAAGAGGTGGCAATTTAAAGGAGTCCAATTCAGGTTTTTTTGGAAAGAGCAAGATCGGATTTGGTCGTGTGTGGTGCAGAATGGTCTGGTGTGTGAGTGAGGCTAATCCTCATAGAAGACTGGGCCACGTTCAAGGTCCTGACGCCCTGGACCACCACACCCACGTGCATTGTCCCTAGAGTCGGGACATGGGGGGCCGCATACTTACCCCTTGCCCAGATTATACAGACCGGTTGTTAGCACCGTTAGGTTACCCCGGTCTGCCCGAACAAGGCCTGTAGCAGATGGATGATCCCTGTCTCTGATCTTCAGTCTTGAAGAGACCTGCCCCCGTGGATAGGGACAGTGCGTTGGGCTGGCAGAATCAGGTACAGGGCACCCCCCGAGGAGAGGAACCAGGGCCAGACACGGCCTAGCCGCTGTACCCAGGAACCCCCACCTCATACTGGGGAACGAGAAGTCCCAGGGCAGATCGTAGATCTCGCCAAGGAACCCTCTGGTGTCCCGACCGAGCCTAGGTCCCGCGCACCCCCCGAGGGGAGGAACCAGGGCCAGACACGGCATAGCCGCTGTACCCAGGAACCTCCACCCCATCCTGGGGAACGAGTAGTCCCAAGGCAGACCAGAGATCTACCGAGGGCCCTCTGGTGCATACCCCTGCCCAGCCGGAAGGGCGCTTCCGACCGGCTAGGGCCAAGGACAGGACCCAGGGGAGTCCAGCCATTCCGGTACGGAGGAGCCAAACGAGGAGAGCCCACGGACAGCGGCAGAGTTGCCACCATCCACGGACCCCTCTAGCTACCGCCGTAACTCCGGGAAGCCAAGGCTTCGCGGGAGCCTGCCTGAGGGGTCCCCCGGGGCCAGCCGCGGCGAGCCGCTGCCTCCCCGGCGTTCCCCCACTCTGGCAAACGGGAAGACCCTGGGCCAGCCGCAGCGAGCTGCTGCCTCCCAAGGCCATCCCTGGCACCCTCCGACCCGTGAAGGCTGGTTGGTCTGATCGGACCCAGGGAGCCTCCCAGGGGGTCTCAGGACCAGCCGCGGCGAGCCGCTGCCTTCCAGAGCCCCCATCGGGATCGAGGGGACCCGGAGACGGCTCCCGTAGGTAGCCGCCACCCGGAACCCTCTGGCATCCCCACCAGCCCCAGCCGAAGCCAAGGTCGGGAAGCCCAAGCCTCACGGGGGCCCCCAAAGGGGAAACCCGGACCAGCCGCGGCGAGCCGCTGCCTTCCAGGCACCCCGATGGGAAA